>NC_087272.1:15277500-15877500 GCF_015220805.1 Pogoniulus pusillus | reverse complement strand
TAGACAGGCATAGAGGACTTCTGCCTTCTATGGCATACTATTCCTCTGCCCAACAACCACCTCATTATGGACAGGGATACATGCTTGTACCACTGCCTGCTATATCAAAGCAGTCAGAGCTCATTCTTGGAGCAAACCACCATGTTAGTGTCTGAAGGAGATCACCCTTAGTAAGCCACACATTCCTATTCCATGCTACATTCTCACAGATCAGGTTGCAAGTGAAAACCATCCCAAAATAAAGCCATTTAAGTTCCCCGAGGCTCTCTAGTACAAAGTCAACAGTATTATTACACAACTTCTTTCAATCTTAAGACAGGAAATCTCCAGAGAATAAGTCTTGCAGCTTCAAGACTGTTCTTAGCCAACATGCAACAATCACAAGTCTATTTTATGTTCAGGTACATACGCTGTTATAAATTGCTAAATATTTAGGCAAAACCCCACATAATTAAATCATGCTAGAATTTCCCCAGGGAAAACTATTAAAAATGATTTTGTGTTCACCAGGGGAAAAATAGGAGCAGACCTACAAAATATACTCAACTTTGCCTAACAACAAAGCAGCAAAAACATAACCCAAATGCATATATCAATAGATTTATTTCTTCTGGGGTGACTATATCATTCTGCCTTCTTTCCTCTGGGATGACTGTGTGTTTGCCTGCATGTGCGTCACACCACCTCCAAACCATCACTCTCCAGGATACCTATGGAAAAATGACTTAGACTCAAGAGTACAGTGTTTTCCTGTCCATGTAAATGCACATGGAAAAAGTAATGAATAACTCTCATGCTACATTAATGGGCAGTTAGTGCTGAGAAGAACAACAAAATTCACTATTCTTGGGCCAGAAATTTAAAATTAATTTGCAGGCAGCAATAAATGAACCCTAGAGAGAATTTTCACTGCTTTTAAAGAAAAATCTCTGTTTCCAGCTTAGATCAAAACCATGCTGATGACACATTACTGCGTCTGGCTGAACATATGCTTTGTGTACTTTGATTTCAGGTGGTTTCTTAGAATAATAGGTTTGATTATTTAGAACAGAATGTTATGAAACCCAGTCACTCCTGGCAAGTGTAGGAATGGAAGTATTTTCAGACATTTATGGCATTAGAAATAAATAAAATATAATGAATCATATGACCCCCTTATTGCAAATAATGTATTTAATTGAATTCAGACAAGGACATTATGCCCCTTATTTTATAGGCTCTTAATACTGAGACTGGTTTTGAAATATGTGCTTATAAATTCACCCAAATTGAGTGGAAAATATTCTACTGTGGGATATTCCTAGAAGTAAATCAATCAGCTAGCCTATAAAAAATTTTGTATAGACTTTTCCACTGTAGAAGTAGGTTTGTCAGGGCTATAAGTTTAACTCCACCAATCTTGTTGCTGCCTGAAAAGTTCACAATGATCAGGAATTCATTTACTCTTTCAACCATTTTCTCCCCAAGAATCTTCCCAATACAGAGATACAGCTTTGTCACACATTGCAATGTCACACAATAAATGGATGTATTGTTCTTGTGACTGTCCTAATTCAGCTGTGACCACTTAACCACACTTCACAGAACTGCTCCTGCCTGAACATGACACCAGTTTTAAGCAGCTTTCTTAATTCTTCTAATAAGACAATAGTAAGTCTGACACACAAAATGTTTTCTTTCATCTTTTCCCACTCAAATTGATCTTGACTTGCAGCCCTGTTCAGCTGGTAACAAGTTATCTTAGATATAACCATTTAAGACTAGAAAGTAATTTCTCTTCACAAAGGACCAAGAACTGTTCTCTTGGGTTTGTTCTCAAGTTCCTTCACTAGATTTGAATGTGAGCACTAATGCAGAAGCTGCTGCTGCTTCACCATGTGTCCTCTCCTTAGCACAGCAAGATGCTTTGTCTGAGTTTTCTCAAGCAATTTCAGAGTAATTTACAGAGGAAGCCAGTACTGTTATCTGCTTTTCATAGATGAGGAAAATAAAGCACTGGGAAGTGAAACGTAAGATCACTAGTTCTCCCTGACACCCATGGCACAGCAAGAAACAGAAGCCCCAGTTCCTAAGACCCTCTCTGAGGCTCTATCATTCACAGGATAATACAGCCCTTCATTTTAAGAGACTCATGTTTTGGTGTAACATTAGATTAGGGTTTGTCCACCTCTGTATTAGGCAAGTTTTACAGCCTTGAGAAAATGGAAGCTCTGTCTCTGTTGCTACCAGTGACTAAGGAAGGTGACACTTTCCTGGCAGCGGAGGTTGCTGGGGTGAGGTTGCCCAGAGCTGTTATCAGGGATATGCCTGGGCATGGCTCCAGAGGAAATTTGCCTTCTAGTTCACATGACTATTAAAATGACACTAAGTGAAAGTGTAGGTAAATACAGAAAGAAGGGGACAACACAAAAATAGGTGAAGTTCAAAACAGCCCCTGATAATGCTGAGTTAACAGCTAGCAGCCCACCTTCATCAGTGCTCATACACAAGGGCTTGCAGACACAGCCCTTTGAAGAGAAACACTGTTAGGCCTTTATCTATGTCTCTGTGTCTCTTCGCAAGCATTGCTCAGTTGGTCTGACAAAGCCCCTGTATGAGTTACTATCGCCAGTACACAAAAAGTTACAAGGCTTTGCCCAGATTCACACAGGCAAGACCTGTTTCAGCTCTGTCCTGTGCTTCAACTATATCACTGTGCCTGTCCTCCACATCTAAAATGCTTCTACAAACATCTGCATATTTTTCTCTAGAAATATAGTCTAAAAGTAGTATTTTCTATCACTGATATTTCATCTCTCCTATAGTAAGTCTAGTCTCAAGAAGTATAAAGTCCAGGGCATTAACTTGTATTAACTACACAAACATTCACAACTTCACATGAACTGAAAACAAAGCTAGGCACCACATCGGAGGGATTACCTCACCCATTCATTGTTTCAAAGCCTCCCTCCCTGCTGGCAGTGTATAGCACCTAAGTTCCTGGCTTCTCCAGAGCCATGGCTTCTTTTCCCCAGAGCTGGCACCACCTGAAATGCTGGATTTGCAGCACGTCTTCAGAAGGAAACGAAGAAACCCTTCCACACTCGGTGTCCAGATCAAGCCCGTTCACATTTAAGATGTTAATCATTATGACACTCTTGGATTACTCAGAATGTTTGGATTCTTAACTAAACTACATCTTTGCAGGTTTTATTTTGCTTTTTATATCTTCATTTCATTCCACGTTCATCCAAAACCAATTTTTTCCTGTGTAGCTGAACATTTTCAGAACTACTTGACAAGGAAATCCCATACTCTGCAAATGCAAGTGATTTTTATTTTTTTTAACACTTGCCTTTTATATTAGCATTGTTTTATTTTAGCCTCAAGTCTCCACAGGATCTGAATACTTCTAAAAGCATACACACATCTGTCTCCCAGATGGAAGTCAGTGAGGACTTACGCAAGCACAATTGCCCGTTTGCCACAGCACTTGGACAAGACTGCTCAAAAGGAAGGCCCTTTCAGGGTGCACATGTGAGCAGCTCAGGACCTGAGCTTTTTTGGTCATTAAGCTGCCAGCAAATTATCCAAATGGGCAATTTCTCTCTAATGCAAGACTCTGTACCTATGTGACTGTGGTAGAACTTTCCCTGCACATCCTCTATCTCACTAACAGCATGTATGGCTAACCTCTGCTAGAGGTGGCGATTTCTAGCATGCATTACCAGACCTGGTAACGTGGATTCAGAGAGCAGCACCAAATGGAGATAATCTTTACTTCTCTCTGGAATTGCATCTGAACCCAAGCAAAATAAATATTGCAGAGTGGCAAGTATCACGGTAGTGTCTAGTAGCTGCCTTCTGATTTTACTCCTGTTAAAAGGGTCAGAGTTGCTATGAAAATAAACACGCTTTTCTCAGAACTGAAAGCCAAGACATTATTACTGCCTTTCAGGTTTTCCAGCACATTTCACCCCTGTCTATGCTGTAACAACATCCTGAGTTGCCTTTCCTTGCATTTTTTACAGGACAGTACACAAACTATATACTTGCTTTGCTGATAAGTATGGAGTAAACAGAGGAAGTCAGCAGCAGCAGGCTACCTTATTTTTTTCCTCCATTTGTCACTGCAGAGCCTCATGTTCTCTTCAGAAGCTTTTATGTCTGTACGTATACACACATATGCACATGCCTTTCTGTATAATCAGAACAGCAGTTAGTTGAAGGCAGCTGAGCTAGTCCAACTAGACCTGATTACATTGGCTATCCTCAACTGTAAGTTACAGAAAGGCATCCAAGCACCTAGCATGTAGAACTGTAAAATGCAACGTATTGTCTCTATTTGGTATAACATAACAGCTATGACCTCTCCCTTTTAACTATACAACATGGCTGTGTCATGGGTTTCTACATCATAGCAATGGAATTTGGACTAAGTTACACCTAAATGTAGTTTCTTGACAGAAAAAGAAAGCCAAAACGTTATTTTGCAGGCCTTTGTAAGAAGGAGAATGCTCAGGAGAGTTCACGGGTTACCTCGTACCTTAAATTTTCCATCTGATGAGAATATGCTAACCCATTTGTTATCATAATCTGCAATGATGATGTCACCACTGGGATGCACAGCCACTCCTGTTGGCCTCTGCAACTGGCCGGGAGATCTTCCTCGTATGCCAAAACGGCTTTTGAACTGACCATCATTGGAAAATATCTGGAACAGAAAACATCCATTCTATGATTCTATGATTTTAAAATTTGGGCTGCACATCTATTTCTTGAAGCCTAGCTTTTAGCAAGGCACTCGTGAAGACTATAGTCAGGAAGAGAGTAGGAACATGAAGCACTTTTTGCATGGTCCATATTTGAAAACAATAAGCCCAAATTAAGAAGAGGCTTCCACCTGGACACTAATTTCAAAATAAAAAAGTTCTTTGTACTTCTGTTGCATCTCAAAGGACTTTAAAAACCTGAGTGAATTAAACTTCACGATGTCCCTCTCAGCTGGAATGAAATTGTGTTGTTTCCATAGTAGAATAAGGAAACTGAGGCACTGAGTGACTCAGCCACAGTCAAACACTAACTCTGTAGAAAAGATAGGAATAAATGCTAAAAGAGAATGTCAAGATTTAATTATTTGACTCAGAGGTAAGTACTAGGCCATTTCCTGAGAGATATGTTAGCCATGCAAAATTCTGGTTGTGTCCCCAGGCCAGGTAATTAGGCACTGAAGTTCCTCTGAAATGGCTGCAAATTACAAAGTGTGAGGCTGCTGATGAATGTTTGGCTCTCTTTGAAAGGACCTGAAAATGAGTTCTTACTGCATGTGGCTTGCTGGTTCTCACATACTGAAGAACAAGCCACATACTGCTGCCTTGTTCACTACTACCACATGGGCAGCTTGAAGAGTGATGACAAATTGTTAATGGCAAAAAAAGATACATGGCAAGCAAAAGAAAAAGCACAGCTTGATTTTCATACAAGTTACAGAAGCCAAGAATTAATGGGGGTTAGGGGTGCTACCACAGAAAAGATTTGATCATGCTATCAGACAGAAAAGTCAATTAAGTAGACTAATTGACATTTGGGAAGTACAGCCTACATATTTACTGTTGTAATTGTATTTGCTTAAGAAATTGTATTTGTGGCACCTTGCCCTAGATTTATATTTGGAAACATGGCACCATAAATTTACAATATTAAATTATATTCATAAAAAGGATTTTTGTATAGATTACTGCAGTGCTTGCTCTCCTCACTGCCAAATGTCATAAGGGAAATGAAACTCTGACATAGACCGTAGATAGAGCGTAGATCTGAAAAAAGATAGCTGTATGTCAAGATGATGTAATCACAGTGGACAGTAAACAAGTTAAGCTTCCTCTGCGTTTCCTGTATCTGTTTGAATTGTACAAAATGTCCTTCTTGGAGGACAAAGGTGGTAAAGCTGTGAGAGCAGAGAGCAAAAGAACAGTGCTGGAAGCGACATGTCCCCATACCTGCACACACTGGTTGTTACTGTCTGCTATCAATACTTTTCCATTTGTAGATGCAGCTACACCTTGAAGATTCGTAAATTCCCCTTTGTTTCTTCCTTTGGTGCCTAAAATTGAACACAAAGTACATAAGACATGAGGTTAGACAAGGCTAATAAATTAGAACCCAAATGCCAAAACACTCATTTATTACATTCTGTATTAAAGATCCATACTGAAGAATTCTTATCACTGCTACAGCTTTGAAGACCCATCTCAGTAACAGATGCACAGTTCTGAGCACAAGAAGGGATCACTGTTACTCTTTGGCATATGTGCCATCTAAGCTTCCATCAATGTAATTGTATCTTTGACCTTAATAAATCAAAGGGTTGGTACTGTGGAAATATATAAAGACAGAGGCCAAGATAAAAAAACCTGGACAAATGACAAGGGTTTAGCTCAATTGGCTATATCTCCTCAGTGCAGTCACAAATTTGAGATAAAACATACCAGTGATCATTCTGGCTGGGGCCATTTCAAGACAAGGAAGTTTCCTATTCACTCTGTAATACAGACTTATCAGTCACAGACTTTAAAATGCCCTTAGAAGGGAAACTCAGATGAAGAACTGATTTTACCTGACTAGGACTTGTGGGCCAGTGACGATCAACGTGTGGAGACTGAATGCTTCTGCTTAGACTGTTCTAACAAAGCAATGTTCACACACACACACACACACAGAGGTCCCATTTTTACCGAGAGCAAAACCAAGTGATTTAAATAAATGTGCAAGTCTCCCCCAGTGGCTTATGGGGATAAGGAGCTCAATTTTCACCAAAATTCACCAAGTTTAGGTGCCTCATTACTTAGATGTTTGTTCTGAGACGTTCCAAGGAGTCACACAACAAACTGATGTCTTATAAAGGTCAGCTCTGAAGTGGCTGATTCAAATTACACCTAGAGCAGGGGAACAATATCCACATTCCTGCTTTGTTTGTAAAGGAGTCTTTAGACAAGACTGCAGTTATGATCTTGGACTCAAGGTTATTCACAACAAATGAATGAATTTTGAAACAAAAAGCCTCTATACACTGTTCTTTCCAAGACTTGGAAGCAGTGCTCTTTTTCCTGGTAAAGTATTTTTACAAGTATTTGCTGGCTGTGAATCAGCCATTAACTGGTTCCAATATACGACTGAAGAACTTGGGAGTTTCTTTCAGCCAGTTAAAAATATCCTGGAGCTCAGCAATTAAAAATGTTCTGTGATGCCCAACAGAAGACACACATGTTAGCTCTGATTTGGATTTAGTTTTCAATAGGGATGTGTATGCTCTTAACTCTTCCTTTTGCTGTGGTGACGGCGATGGGATGTGTATTTCCTATCACTAGCTAAACGTTGCATTTAATTCCTTTACACATGGTGCTGCAAGCTTGTCCCTTTGTTTCAGGGCTTGTTTTCTTGAACCCCATATGCTCCATCCTCTAAACAAGGCAAATACTTCTACATTTTTGTACTGCAAAGTACATATTCAGGGAATAGTGAGTTAGATGCAAATTACATTACCCACACTCGAGCCATTTATTTGTATTCTTTTAATGAGCAGTGCCTGAGGGATGCATGCAATATTTTTTTCCACCATATGCTAATGTTAAGTTTCCTTTTTGCCTTTTAGCCAAAAGGAAAGGATGAAAAGGGAGAGACATACCTTTTACTAGCGAGAGCAAAGGGAAAACATTTGTCAGGAAAGAGCAGGCATAAGCTGGAGCATCTGGAAGCGACTAGCACAAACTTTATGGAATGTATGCTCTTTACCTTTAGAAAAATGTTCTGGAAAGTCAAGGAATTGAGTCATTTTTAAAGATAAGCAGCACCTACATAAAGTTAGTGAGAGTGTCCTTCACTGGGACCTCATAAATTCATGCACCAAAGGAAAACCAGGAGAAATTACCTAGGAATGTCTTAGTCACATTCCACAGCAGCTTAGGAAATGCTAATTTACTAGCACAGCAGGCAGATGAAATTTGGCTCTGTGCAGCACCCTCATAGATCACACTTTGCAGCTATCAAACCTATCACAAATGTTGAAGATTTCACTATGCCAGCAAAGACTTGAGTCCAAGCACAGGCAGTGGCAGCAGTTCAGACAATGAAAGGAAAGTCTGTAGTAATGTCAGCATTTGGAAAAGCTGACTTCTGCAGCTTACTCTGAGATACCAAAGGATGGTGGCTTCTTCCTGTAAGTAGATTACTCTCTTATAAACATACCTGTCTGAGACAATCTTGAACAAATCTGCTGCTTCAAGACACCACCCCTCTTTATCAAGGTGCTCCATGTGTTGTCTTCTTTCAGTCATGGGCAGTCACCTATCATTTCTTAGCACAGGGAGGCACCGACATTTCAAATGTACACATCTGAAGGCAGAGAATGGTTGTGGGATCCTCATTCCAGTTTCCCTGGTTTAGAGATGAAAGCCTGCATCTTTTGTGCCTGTATTTGCCCAGACTTACCTCCCTCCTGCTTTGAGCTACTGAAGGACACAGCTTTACTGCAAGTCCTTTGGCAAGCTTCTGAGAACTGGGAGAATTTTCTAAAGGGAGTGTCTGAACAGAGTTATGAGGAAGCAGATCTGTGGCATTTGGAATAGCTCCTTTCATACTATCTTTATATACAGATAATAAACAATCAGATTTGCTTCAGACCTACCTAATTTATTCTGGCACTAATGAGCGTAGCTTGCACACACCAATTAATTTAATTTTGAAGATAGGCTTTCAACAAAAGAGTATCCATTTTCAGCTCAATGCAATCTAACATCCATAATATGCTGCAGAATTTCCATCTTTTATTCTTGAACAATAGGGGCATGATTGAATTTCCCCAAAAGAATGAAACAGAAAAATCTAAAAGCCCATTAATATTACAGAACATGTTAAAAAATGACAACACGTAACTGCAGTAAGAATCCTGCTCCCTAAGCGCTGGGCCTCTGAACAAACCTGTTGTACAAGGCACATTTTTGATGCTCACAGTAATAGGAGGAGTGATTATTGCTAAGTTTTACTAATATGAATAATAACCTCCCTACTTGCTAACCTCGATTTACCAGATTCCAAAACCACAAAGAATAAACCATGTCAGTGCCACCAGCAGGAAGAGAATGGATTCATAGAGATAAAAACTTTGCAGAAAGATCACAGATTAGTGGGGAGACTTTGGAAGTTGAAAGTAGCCATAACCTGTTGTGTAGCTACCATTTCTTTTCTGTCTGTAACACATCGAATACTTCTTGGACTGTTCTTTTCGTGGTACTGAAGAAGAGGATGAAACTGAACAACATGGAAAGATCTACATACATAGGGCATAGACAAGTATAAAGGAGTTGTCCTCTTGTTCCCTACCTTCCTTTTTTTTTCCTCAGAGTGCCAAATGATAGTTAGTCAAATCTTGCACAGTATGAGGATGGGATGCCCTCTCTCATAATAGATACAGCTGAAACACAAAAGGCTCCATAATAAAACTGCACTGAATCAGGTTGTTATAAGCTATGTCCTTATTGTAAAATAAATATCAGTGTTTCTAATCCAAGTCCCCATGCAAATGTAAGTATCAAAATCAATCAGTCTGTTGGACTGCTGGCACACAATATTTGTAACCTTGAAAGACAAATGAGTATTTCAGTAGGAACTCTGGCAGATACTCCCACATGCTGTTGGTAATGAAGTTTGTGTTGATTTGTATTAATTGGCTTTACACAGCATCTGTCCCTAAAAGCTTGGCCAAGACCACCTCCAAGCCTTGCTAGTACCGCAGATCTCTGGCCACCACAGCTAAGTATGCACAAGTCCTAGGGGTGGATGCACCTCAGAAGCAGTTCTTTGCTGGTACAGCAGCAAAATCTTGAATTACATGAGTTGAATCAAGACCAGGTCTCTGTCATCAGACCCATGCTATGGATTTTGCCAGCAATGTGATGTCAAAAGATATCACTGCAAAATTATGCAACGTAGGCCTGGCCAAATTTCACACTGGCCATTGCAACCACATAAAGAGCTCATAACAAGCCTCAGAGGGACTTGAGCTAATAAACTGGAAAATTAAATTCTATTTCCCCGTTGTGAGGCGTTCCTATTTCTACAGGCACATAAATTCTGTACAGAAAGCATCTTACCAAACATCTTGGTATTTCATGCTACCTACTAATGTGTTTGTTCTCGAATTCTGAAGCAGAGAATGAAAAACCACATTATTTAAGTTTGTCAGAGAGGGCTTTTGCATTTCACACTTTTGCAGTGCATGGAACAGCCACACATGCACATCCCTCTCTTCTCCAATGCCCTTAGGCTGTAATGTGGCCAGGACAAGACCTTGCTGGAGAGGAAGAGAGAGGATGCAGGAATGTGGAGAAGGGAGGCTGCTTACTGCAGGAAGATGGTTTCACCCACACAAGAAGCTAACTGCAGTCGGCAAAACATGTGTTTTTTTCAAAGAGATGTGCACCTATATAACCCACTCAGATTTTCATAAAAGCTGAAAAAGTCATGTGCCTATAGGCAGCCCTGGTCCTTTCAGCCAGAACTACCCAATACAATTTCAGTCAGAGACTTTCAGAGAAAATGACAAAAGAAACACCTGATCAAGTATCCTTTTGCTCCTCCTAAGCCTTCTTTTAAACTGTGCTAAAGCTGTTATTACACAGGTCCTGTTGATGAGTTTTAATGTGGAGTAAATTCACAATAAGGCTCCTATTTGCTTTCAGGATTGATAGCAGAGCAGGAGATGACATCCACACTTAGTAAGGAAGCTGACAGAAAGTACTGTTAAAAGAACTTAAAAAAAACAGCCCACACCACCAAACACCAAAAAAAATCACACCCAGAGAGAATTACACACATTAAATGTACCAGCTAAACTTAGATGCTCAGTTACATGACTGAAACTAAACAGTTTGAGGAAAAGGAAGATTGAACTTTATAGCAGAGAGCCAACTCTCCATCTGGTTGTATCTGATGCCAATTCCAAGTATAAATAAATGAAGAGAAAAAGCATCTCAAGTGAGAAATAGTACCACTACTGCTAAACAGTGTCAGAAGTCCCAGTCATGAGAAATGACAGATGAGAAAAAAATACCAAGGCATATGGCACAGCATTGTGGATCTGGAGCACAGGATGGGGACAGAATAGCTAATGGATGTCACTCGTGGCTCTCAGTCCTCCTTTGCAAGGCATAAGAGAGATTTAACAGGAAAGGTGGAAGTGGCTGACGCTGTGAACAGCTCTCACCTTCATTTACCTCTGCTCAGCATGGGTCTAAGGCACAAAAGCAGGGTAACAGAAAAGAGCCTTGCCTCTCACTTTAGTCCTTTCTACCACTTGCAGATGTAGCAAAACACATTGCACAATGATAATTTTCTGGCTATTGTAAGCATGTTCCTGTTTTCCTTGGTATAAACCAAGTATGTGCAATGCACTGGATGGACATACTCTCAGAGATCACAGCCATTAAAAAAAGAGGGGGGAAAAAAGGATGCAGATGTACATTATAGAAAGGGGGGGAAGCAAGAAATACTCCGTTCTTGTGAATAATAAGTTACATCAATGTATGAATATACAGTCAATATCTTAACCTTAGAATGGCTGAATAGAACCACATGCCATCTTAAGAGCCATGGATAACACAGAATTGGCAAAAGACATAATGCACAATTCCCCATGAATGAAAGCACTTAACTGTACTCATGTTGTAATAAAGCTATCTCTGTTGAACTAGCACGAGAACAATCCCGATAGGAGCTGATCCATTTCCCTCTGCATTAACGCCCACACATCAGCATATACACAATATCATACTCCATATACTTGGATGCCCATAGGAATATTACAGTATGGTTCTCCAGCACAGCTGTGTGAGCTTTTGGCAGCCCAAATGTTAGATTTATCTTGCCCAGTTTAAAATATAAATCCAGATTTGTCCAGAGCTGTCAGAGGAAGTCAACGAAGGGTTCAAAATAGAGGTACACATCTTGGAAAACCATGATAAACTTTATTTTCCATTATCTCATCAACAAGTGAACCAAACCTTAACTTTTTTATGTGAGCTGAAGCTGGAAGTAAAAGAACTGTGAAATCCATGCATGAAATCCCTGCTAAAATGTCAGAATTTTGCCTGTCTTCATTAATTTTGCATATTTTGAAAGAGTGTAAAAAGCTGGACCCTTACAGCTGCAGTGCAGCAAGAGACTCTCAGACGATGCATACAGAAGCCCAGAGAGACATCTCTGTGTAGAGTCATTCTGTGAAATGAGCAGCTGAGAACTAAATATGTGATAGGATGAAGTCTTCCTCTCAGCTTGGTTTTTCAATAAAATACTGATCCACATCTCCAAATCTAGATGCTCCTGAGAGGCATCATCAGCTAAAAGCTCTGAGACGTGTAGCTTTTGTTCTGATTATTTCCTCTTTTTTGGGAGAATAGAATGGTGAGGAAAGGGAGGAGTAGAACTCCAAAGTAAAGCATGTGGTCACAATTTATCTGGAGGGATCCTACAGGAAGGCTAGAGAGGGACTTTACATACAGGCATCCAGCTATAGGACACGGGGAATGGTTTCAAGCTGAAGGAGAGTAGGTTTAGACTGGATCTTAGGAAGTTCTGCAGTACAAGGGTGGTGGGACTCTGGAATAGGTTGCCCAAGGTAGCTGTGGATGCCTTCTCCCTAGAGTTGTTCAAAGTGAGTCTTGATGAGGCCTTGAGCAGCCAAGTCTAGTTGAGAGATGTCCCTGCTATGCTCATGTCAGGGACATTGGAGTAGATGATCTCTAAGGTCCCTTCCAACCTAAGCCATTCTATGACTGCATCACTACAGAAGGGACACTGCAGGTTTTGGAAGACATATAAAACTTCTTGGAAATCCTTTAAGTGTATGGTGTGATGGACAGAATAATTAAAACAAAGAACAAAAACATCATCAAACAATAGCATCGGTAACAAAATCCAAACCAGAGCATACTGCTATTTGGTAGTCAGGTTAGAAACTGATCACTGGAAGCAAAGGATAAAGAAGCAGAAATTACAGTAACTTACACAGATAAAACTCAGGATTATTTTTTTGTTTTAAGTATTTAGATCTACAGTTTCCATGCTGGGACAAAGTAACATTTGAAATGTATGAAGAGGAGGGCTGTGGTGTCAGCTGCAATGGGAGCTCCCCTGTTACTCACAGGCACAGTGTACCTGGGAGGCTTCCCTATCCTGCTACCACCTTCAGACCCACAGATTCTTTCTGCCTTAATCTGTGCACTCAGCCCCTTCTCTGTGTAGCATACAACATGTCACAATCATTCCAGAAGGCACCGGAGAGACATTTTTCTTTCTAGGTAGGGTTCAGACATGATTCTTAACTCTTTTGTTTAACCCTGTCTCAAAACAGGGACCAAAAAATATCTAGGCTACATTTATACAAAACCTCTGCCATTCTTACCAGTACCAGCAGTGAAACTGCACTTGGGAAAAGCCATAGGTCCCTTTCCATTCCAGCAGAAGTCTAAGGCTGATCATTCTGCCCTGTGCAAGGGCTTCTCTCCCCGGGGGATTGCTAACAGGGGCTCTGCCAATGACTAGCAATAGCTTTTTCAACAAGAACACCCTCTTACTGGAGGAAGGGCTGTGTTTGGGTACTAATTCAAGAAAGGTTACCTACCAGCTTTGGACAACTAAGAGGTTACTGGCATACAGGGCTAGGCTTGACTTCAGTATGAATTAATCTACATCGTATTTCCTACTTCTGACTCATCTCTGTAAAATTTCTCCTTAGTGACAGTAATGCTGGATATCACTGCCTCTGTAAATGCTTTGGTTTGTTCAGTTTATGGAGCTGTTTACCTTACTAGGAAATGCATCTAGGAAAGATTGGTCATTTTCTGAGTGGCTGCACCCAGTGCTTACAATGTACTATCCTACTCAGGAAGAAAAGCACACTTGCTGAATACATTTCCTGATAGAAGAACATTATGTTATTGCTTGTACTTTCTGATAGATTCCTTGTTTTGACAGAAACAATGTCAGATAAGAAGTCAGATGGGCAGGGTTAACCAACTGACAAATAGTGTCCAGATGAATCTTCAATAGAATTACCAAGAAAATCCCCAATCATTTCCTGCTACCATGGGGAAAGCCACTCAAGCTGACTAGTTGTCAGATTTGGTAACCCATACTGCCAGCTTGCACAGACTAAGAATTAACTTGCTTTTTAATTTAGTTGTGCAAAGTGAAAAGTATTCTATAGCTATATAAGGAAACGTCATATAAATACAATACCCCATGGGACAGACAAATCATAATTAAGTATATCAAAATACCTGGAAGAAAAGCACAGTAAATCATGCCAAATTATTGTATTTTTATCAAGCACTGAAGTCCACGTATTTAGAGATAACATTACACTATACAAAGAAGCAAACACATTTAGATATTGCAGGGAAAAAAGACAAAGGAAATTGGAATTTTGTCCTAGGCTGACATAATGAAATTACTTTATATAACCACAGGATTTAGTTCCAGGCTAATTAATTAATCTTTAGGGCAATACTTTCAGAGAAAGCATCTTCCCACTTCCCTTCTTGCCATGCAACTTTTTAATGAAGCAATTTAATCTGAACCATCGATATTATTATGTATTTTCACTTTATGATCCTTAATAAAGTACAGAAGATGTGGTAAAATATCTCATCCCAAATCAAATCTATGTACTTCTCAAGCCAAACTCCAATGACTTGTTTGCTGCAAACAGTACATGCTTTTACAGTTTACATATGGACAAAAGCCAAGAGACTAAAGGTATCAAGTTGCTCTACATATAGATTTAACCTTAAAATATTTTAACTAATAAATATTTTTGTTCTTCTTTTTTCCCTGTTTTCTTAAGTATGTCAATAGATAGCAGGCAAGTCACCTACCTACTCTGAAGATCAAATCATCTTCAATGGGATTCTCTTTTCTTTTGCCAGTGCTGTACATACTCGCAGGTCTTTTCACAGCTTTCTGCTTCACATGACCGCTGCCAGGAGATTTAACACGCCTCTTAACACCTTCAGTGGTAGGAGACACATCTGCTGATCTGACCACTTTGAGTTTGAATGGGCTGCCCTTGATATGTTGATCATAAAGTCTCAGTGACAAAGTGAAGTCCCCTTCTTTCTGAACAGTATACAAAAATTCGTAAGTGCCATTTTTATTGTCAAGTATTTCTCCATCTGCTACGCTCCCATCAGGTGTGCTCAGCTCAGCAGTGAGGTAAGCATTCCCAGATTTACAGAGCTCCCCATCCTTGTCCTTAGTTGTGATGGTAACAGACATAGGCTGTCCAATCACTGTCTGCCTCAGGCCTTCCCCTGTCGCAACTGTTTCAGAAGCAACAGCGTTGGTGGTTAAAATAGTACCCAGATTGTGAATGGACTTCTTCAGGCCTTCTGTTTCCACTATGAAGTCCAACTGGTCGTTTTCACGAGGCTGCAATGGGAAGTCTCGCTCAGCCAGTTCATTCAGCTTGTCACTCATTTGCTTCTTCACCAGCAGAACTTCAGTTTCAGTGCCATGGTTGAGAGCCTGGGCTGTGAAGTTGCTGCAACTTTTAATGCTTTCTTGTCCTTCAAGTAAGGTATCCAGCTGCGTCTGTAGGACCTGTGTGCATTTCCAAACACCACATTACTGTCATGCCACAAGAACTATCCTAGCAAGATGCAGTATGTCATCTATCTGAAAGCCTTTGTAGAAACCAAATTTATAGTGGTTTGTTTTAAGGCATCAGTTTAGAAAAAGTACCACACTGACCCCCCCCCCCAAAACCTTGGAATATCAAGCTGCAACACAAACCACACTTTTGGGTCTTCAAGTCTTCACAGATCCACTGTCACACTAGATTCAACTATTGGCCCACTTGTCTGACTTGTGTTTTTTATTTAAAAACAAACAAACAAAAAAAACCCACAAACCAACCCAACACAAAAGACAAAGCCAAATGTAGACGGTTAAAACTTGCTCCATCTAACTCTCAGTAGTCACAGGTAATGAGACAGTTACTGTGTGCACGGAGATAAAGATATTTAGCAGTCAACATAATAAGAAAGGCTACAAGAAACTTCTTTAAAGTATTTCTTTAAAGTTAACAGAACCTTGGGTTACTCTTCTATGGAGACAGACAAGAAGGCACTCTCAAAAGCTGTACATCCATCCAGAGGATAAGTGTGACCCCCGATTTAAGTGAAGGAAAAGTCTCCCTAGCAGAAGCTAGGTGAACCGATACCCACCTCAGCAGGCAGGAAAGGAAAATGTAAAGCATGGGTTGTGAATATTGGAAAGAGTTGGGTTGAGTCACATGGAATTTTGGTGGGCAACAAGCAGCTACTTTTTGTTTTAAGACTGAGAAAGAGCTTTTATTATATGCTCAGTTCTGACCCTCAGTCTAAAATCCTTAAGGAGGATTGACCTCAAAATTGTTAGGTGTGGGCTGGGCTGCGAACAAGACTAACTTTTTTCAAACCAGTTTTGCAGTGAAATGGAAAAAGGATCCCTAAATTAAAACAACCCAGCAGAGAAACTGGTGATAGTTAGGAAAGCCCAAGCATTCCAGCTACCCACCATACTCTCCACTGACAAAACCCTCAGACCAAAGCACCATGCGGTATGTTTTTCCTACAGAAGAACAACTAGGGCGCAGATATTACTGTGGATTAGAGCACTTATTTAGTTGAGCATCACTGGAAATATTTTCAAAACATTCCAATGGATTTTAAAGTAAACTTAGAGACTATGTCTATCTGTTGTTATGAAATACTTTTCCCTTGCTGACACACATCACGTGATGATGCTGTATTCTACAGGCATTTTTCTTCTGAATTTTACAAAGCTATCTGATTTCCATCTACTTCAGAAAATCCAGGCTGCTTTTGTTACTGATGTGGCAAAGGGGTAACAACACAACATCTCTTGCAAACAAACCAGAACGAGCAAAATTTCAAGACTAACCTGAAATTTCAACTCATCTGTTTTTCTAAGCATCTAGAAACCTCATAAGGCATTTCTAACCTGTCTTTATTCAAAAACAGGAGTTACAGCTATAGATAGACAGCATAGTTAATAGAGTCCCAGGATGATGGGTGGCCTCTTCTCCCGGGCAACCAGCAACAGAACAAGGGGACACAGTCTCAAGTTGTGCCAGGGTAGGTATAGGCTGGATATTAGGAAGAAGTTCTTCACAGAGAGAGTGATTTGCCGTTGGAATGGGCTGCCCAGGGAGGTGGTGGAGGCACCGTCCCTGGGGGTCTTCAAGAAAAGCCTGGATGAGGCACTTAGTGCCATGGTCTAGTTGACTGGCTAGGGCTGGGTGACAGATTGGACTGGATGATCTTGGAGGTCTCTTCCAACCTGGTTGATGCTATGATTCTATGACAAAACCTCATATGCTTGGGATAACAAATGACAAACCGGGGAGGAAAACTGTTTGCAGCCACGTTCTAAACCCATTATTTTCTCTAAATAATTTTCTTTCATTGCAAATATGGAAAAATATTAAAGCCTAACATAACTTACATTTTAAGTGTTTAGTGTATTTTACGTGAGGCCTCTTTCAGTCTACTGGACAACTGAAAACAAATTGCCAATTTTCCTTTAGTACAGTGTAGTTGTAGTCATTTTTTTCTTATTTTGTTCCAAGTACATAATCAGAGCAACAGAATATTTGGGTTTAAACTGATTCGCTGGACCACTATTCATGCAAAATTCAACTCCAATTACTCTTTTTTATATACAAACAGGGGAGATGCCTCTTTAACTGCTTATGTTCAACTTTGTAAAAATTGGTTGCCTCATGCCCCAAAATGGTTCTTAAATTATTTTAAGTGAAACAACCTTAAGAAAATTTAACTTATTCTACCTTGTGTTAACTTTGCACACACCCTGCATATATTTGCTTGCTAATAAAATAAGTATCCATGAACCTGGGATCTAAGTCTAAATTTTTTATACTAAAAGCATCTCAGCTGCTGCTGAACTCTGGAGATTATTAAATTCTGTGCCAGATACCTGGAGATGCTCAACCTGCTCAGTAATTGCACAGAATG
The DNA here is from genome assembly GCF_015220805.1 of Pogoniulus pusillus. Lineage (NCBI taxonomy): Eukaryota > Metazoa > Chordata > Aves > Piciformes > Lybiidae > Pogoniulus > Pogoniulus pusillus. The sequence goes on along the minus strand of NC_087272.1, from coordinate 15,859,429 downwards.
CTCAAAGATCCTAGTATTATTGGGCACTCCTGAAACTCCATTTGTTGATGTTACTTTATTTTAAAGGCTACTTTGAGGGAAGAGATCTTTCTATTATATAAAAGCAGAAAACTGATGCCCAGGAAGACAAGGACTAATTTCTTCCCTTTGCCTGAGTTAGATTTACTAATTCTCAACAACAATCCTACCCACCAGGCTACAGGCTTCTCTTTATAAAGGTACAGATTTCTGGTTTGTTATGCTGAAGGAGTTTAAACACAAGGTTCAGTCATCCAGATAGGAAATCACAGAGTGAATACAGCTCTGGAATCTATCACTCTCTATATTCCCTTAAAGAAAGTGAGATGTCCCTCTGATCTTCCTATGTTCCAGCCACTGACATCTAACATGAAATATGTTACCAGGCATTTAGAAGGAAAACAGTGCTTCAAACCAAACCAGTAAACTTTGCTCAGCTCTTCAGGAGAAATTGTTTGGCCTGTGGGTCACAGGATTGCAGCCCAAGAATTTCAGCATTTTCTTTGGTGGTCCCTTATTGTCATCTGCACATCAGCATGCTGGCTTTAAGCAGATGCCTGTACAGTGTGTTGGCCATCTTAGAACCTCATACGCCATCACAAAGGGCTACCTTCGCATATAGACTCTGGATTCCATTTATAAGGCCAGCACACACAAATGAAGCTCTGCAGCACTTGATGTCAGGAAAGTAAAGCTCTCTTCAGACACAATTTGTCAAAGTGGCGTCCTGCATCAGTTGTAAAACCTGGCTGATTAAATTAATAGCTTTTCATTGAAACAAAACATGCAGCTTACTTTGTGTTTAAGGCCATAATTCACTTCCAGTTCCATAAGCAGCACGCTCTTTCGCACATTTAAAGTCTTCTGGAGTTCATCAAAAGTGGAATGAATGTCATCTACAATGCTAGCCTTTTGGTTGGTTAACTGGTGTATGATTTCAGATATAAAATGAAGTGCTGAGTCGATTTCTGGAAGCCTGAGGGAGGGATTAAATTACAAAGATCGCTGTTTCAGAAGTCATTAAACATTGGCCCTTGTCCTGATACCTCTTTATGAAACAATTTCATGAGCAGGCTGTCTTCAAACTTGGTCATTTCCCAGAAGTAAGCTCATTCCTTTTATAACCACAAAATGATTCTGGTCTGGTAAAATAAAGCTAAGCCAAGACCCTCTGCTGTGTAAATTCATTAAATTTTAGGCTTTTCCCACAGTAAGACCTTGCATCCTCTGCCTTTTATGCAAATGTATCTACTTGGGAAGACATAACTAGACCTACCCCACTTTTTCACTTTTTTTAATCTTTCAGCCACCATAGCATTTGCATTTGTCTTTTAAGCATCCAACATTATTTATCATGAAATTCATGGCTGGTTAGTACTTTTCTCCATTTTAAGCCCCTTCTCTGGAAGACATTTGCACCTCTAATGGCCTCTGTTTTATGAAAGGCAGACAGGAATCTTTTGCTCTTTAATCCTTAATGGATTTTATTTCTCCTTATGCTAACCTCACTGTCCCTGTTTTCTAGGTAAAGGTCCATGGCACTAGCACATTAAAACATCTACCCAAGGTAACATAGGAAGCCAGAAGTGGAATTGAAAACGAAAAATAGTCAGTGGAGACTTCTGTTGACCTTTTGTTGACAGCATCCAACTGGACTTGGAGAGAAGCCTTGTGTTGCTCCACCACATCCTTGAGCGGTACTGTGGGATGCTCTGCATGTTCTCCCTCTGTACATTCCCGGCACATAGCAGTCTCGCAGGACTGGCAGTAAAACTCCATCACCTGGAAAAGTGCACAAGACTAAACTCAAACATGGCAGCAGTAACATCACTCAAAGCACATTTTTTACCAGGTCTTATCCAAGCTTTGAGACAAAGTTCCTCTCTTCTTAGACACCAATAATTTGCTGCCTAAAAGACAGCTGTTATTCTTGTACTTTTCATACAAAAAATGCTGGTTTGAATGTGTTAAACCAGCAGGCTGGGAAAAAGTGTGCTGGCCCTAACAATCTTTTTACTGTGTAACAGTAAGTTTTGGGGTGTCTCTCAACTACTCCACGACACAACTCAAAACCCCAGGGAGTTCAAGTCCCCTCACTAACCCAGTCCTGTGTCTCCCCCAGAGGGCCTGCCAAAGAAAGTGTAAATTTACACTGTTTTTCATAACAAGGCCACCCCTGGAACATGAACTCCATGGAGTTCACCAAGCAGCACGTTTATTTGCTAGAGGAAACCATCCTAAATGAACTAATATGCTGCAGGGGGGGAAAAAAAAAAGTCTCCATCTCATCCCATTACTAATCCCTTAAAACCACTCAAACCTCATACCAGAGATTATAATGAGTGTGCTGATCTACACTTGAAAGATAAGGAGACTGTTTCAACCTGTTATCTACCCAGTAAGATGCTGCATGAAGATTTGAGGGGCGGAGAGGGAAATCTTTACCTGCAGTAAGTACCCCAAATTCAGAATATATTCATTAAAAACAGGAAAGTGTTCTGCTCAAAACCACAGATTAGTCAAAACAATGCACATATGTGCAAATTCAGCATGAGACTTCCTTTTTACCGCTAGGAAGTCCTTAAGTGCAAATCATTTTAGGCTTATTAAAAGTATAAGGAAGACTGCAGAATATGCTTCATAGTAAGACACTGCCAGCTCTCTTGCATTCAGAACACAGCATCAGAATCTTGATTAGCTTGGCTGATGCTTCTGGTGCCCGTATCTCTCACATGAAGATGGCTGTACTGCAGATATCAGTTGACAATAAGATGGTTGCATAGAACAGGCTGTTGTCAGAGACCTGTAGCAGCACCATGCAAAGTAGCTGGCTGCTCCAAGACACCTTGAGAATTAGGAAGGGGAAGTAAGAACCATGATTTGCCTGTGGCTATTAGCATTAATAGGGATTTTCCTCTGATAAGCTCCTTTCCATTTTATCTCCACTCTTTCCTCTTATCTCAGCTCACAAGACATGGGATTCACATGCAACTACGGTTTAGTTATTTGTTGACCATTCATGTAAGCCACTTTAGAGAAAATTTAAGAGCTGCTCCAAATAAGCTGTGAAAGATCAAAGGGAAAAACACAAGTAGACCAACTAAACAATCACCCACATCAACACTATTCCAGTCACCATGAATTAATCAGTCTCAACAGCAGTAGATTCTCTGAGGCCAGACAGTTACCTTGGTGGGCACTAAAGTGTGATGTAATCTTAAAGAGCATAGAGAAAATTAATTAGATGGAGTTTAATATTTAAATTATTTTCAAAAGCTTCAAAAATCTGCAACTAGAAACAACCAAAAGAAACAATATTCTGTTAGGAAATTCTTAAGTCTTTTTAAATGGTAAAAAAAATAAATCCTTCTTTTTGAATGAGTGTCAAAAGTTCTTTTTTTCTGCCTCTTTATAATCTAATGCTTCAGTATTTTTCTCTTTATATACTTCTGTTTCCTGCTGAACGTCATAAACATCATTATATTTGCAGCAACACACGTAGAAAGTGAGCATCTCATTGTCATGCTGAAGCTTAGCCTCATCAACTGCCTTCCTCCCTGTTAAAGCACCAGAGGATCACATAAGCTAGAATGGTAATAGCAAGCAGACTACAAAGACCTAATGTGTATGTCTGCACAGAAATAATATTCTTTGCCTCAGTCGAATTAAAAATGTCTTAAGTGAAGCAGCTTTCACTTGTGGTTAAAATCTTTGGATTGTGTCAGAGCTGGGCGAGAAAGCAAACCTGCTATAACTCAGGCTTCAAGCGTCTAGGTAAGCTGTTTTCCTAAGAGTTTGTCTAGCATTTCCTAATCAGATAAGACTTATTTCTAACAAGAGGCAGAAGTGTATTACTGGCTCTTCCCCTCTCCCCTCTACATCCAACATGGGCATCACATTTTGTGACGTTCCCAGAAAGTGTTCTGTGATCACAAGTTTGCTTTACAAAACACCTAGGGAAAAAATGTTTGCCTGAGCCCTTTCCTTTCAAAACTGAAGATACACTATGCACTCAACAATGGCTTCAGCTGTATTTCCACTGAAGTCCATGAGAACATTCCCATTAGCTGTAAGGAAATGTGAATGAATATTCACTGCTTCTGAAATTCCCTCCACGAAGTATGCTGGTCCCCCAGACCCATATATATCTTCACTACTGTAATTGTGAATTAGATTTCACAAAGCCAAAGTACTCTAATTCCAGCCATTTGAAGCTCAGGTCTTGAGAATAAAGCTCTCACCAATCATAAGCCTCCCTTCTCTACAAATCACATGGTTGGTCCTCTGCTTTCTATCTGTTTGACTTAAAACAGCAGAAAGGATGAGTCAGCTCTTTGCCAGCCTTCTTCCTCATCTGACACACATGCTTACCTCCTCTGCTCCAGGGCTAGTCTGTACCTTAGCTGTGTATATTTTGGGTTTTTGAATGTAAATTTGGATGACCTGAGGATACTTCCCAAATATCTAATGAAATTTAAATCATGGGATTTCATTCTTCTTAGTCATAGCTTTTGTGTTACTCATGCAGTAAACCAGGAAGTTTTAGGCAAATTTAAAACAACTTTTGGAAGACTATCACGACATAAACAACACGCTTACATACAACAGAACCACCCAAATCCTATGTATGACTTTTCAATGCAGTCAGATATGACTGAATCAGTGGTAGTACTGCTTCCTAACTGGATTAAATATTCCTTGTGAGGCAGAAGACATTTTTGTCAGCATTCAGCTCAGATTATTAGTTCTACATCTATTAATTATCTGGCATTGTGAATTTTTTACTTAGCCTCAGTGACACACATATTGCAGAATATAGAAAAAAAAACCTAGATTATACTTTAATGAGATACAGGAGAAATTTTATGGTATGAAACACAGAGATGAGGACAAACCCCCAAAGTTTAAAATGTATGTTATAAACTCAGTTCATTATCAATAAATAGGTGCTTCTTTGTTTTTCTAAGAGAAGCATACAGGCACTAAGAAACGTTTTGATAGATAAGATGTCATACTTGTGAGGCTGCCAAGCTACCTGTGATCTTTTGAGGAAAAGCTAGTCAGAGATAAGGCATTCTGTCTTCTTATAGTGTTTAATTTAATACTGAAAATGCTCTCTCATTAAACTCTATAGACAGAAACAACACTGCACCTGTAAAAACATGGATCCTAGACTCTGGGCTGACTTTCACTTCAAGTAAAACCCTGTCATGGACTTCTCAGGATGGCTGACTGCAAAGAGGCTATACCACTGAGTACACATTAGGAAGAAATGGACCTAGAATTTCAGAGTTTTCCCTACCCTGGCTGTTGTATCTGACCCTAAATGATTGTAGATTAATGTTTCCACATCAGGCTGCTTGTATCCAAGAAGACCTGCAGGTGCTTAGCAGATGAGGAAAAGAAGCCAAAGCCTTATTTTAATTTGTAGAAGGAAAAAATCTTCTGTTACATTCAAAGTTTATAACATGCTACCCCAGTATAACACCACCTATTCATGCCCTACATTGGGCAAATATGAGGAAACATTTGTCTATAGCATGAGCACAGGAAATCATCTCTCATGTTAAGATACTACAAGCTAGAATTCATCTTTCATAAGAACATAATAAAGATGCCACAACAGAAGATGAGAGATGTGCACAGAAGGATTAGGATTTTCACACACATGTATTAAAAATATAAGTGGTGGGAATAAGAGACCAACTGGAATTAGAAGTATCTAATCCACATGATCTGAGGAATGTTAAATTACAAGGAGACAGGCAAATCAATGAGAAATTATCTGTGCATCAGTTTCTACCTGATTTTAATCAGAGAGGTTTAAATCCAGCATGACTAGAAAGACCAAGAAGCTTGCTTGAAATGAAAGTTATTTCCAAGCTAATAAAAAGAAAACCTGGTTATATTTATATGATATATAAATATCACATTGATGCAAATGTTTCCCTTGATAGTAAAAAAAACAATGGGTCTGACTCTACTTCATAAGCTATACATAAAAACTAATAGAGAGAGTATTCAGTGCAGAATGACTGCTGGTTAGGTGAAGGCATTCTCCCTCAGCTACCACCTTAATCCTCTCTCACTCCCTGAAGCCTCCAGCAAAGCTGCTATCAGCCAAACACTTGCCACAGTGTGCTGATGCTGTGTACCTATGAAGCCAATAAAAGCACTTTTCCACAGTCAGATCAGGCTTAAAGTGCCCAGCACCTCACCCACCTGCCCTTCAGCCAGAACCACCTGGCCAGCTTCAATCAGCTCTCTCTAAAGCTTATCTCAGTTCCTCCTTTCTCAAAACCTAATGTGTGCACTTTATCTTTTTTCCATAAAGCTTTAAATTGGAGTCATCCTCATCATGTCCCCAGTCCTCCCCGCAGATACTTACTGAAGCAAGAAGATACTCCCTTCACACACTACCCAGCGTTCTAAAAGGCATGCTATGTTTCAAACTAAGCCAAGTAAACTTGGTTTAGAGGACTTACAAATTTGTATTTCCCTAGAAAGGAGTTCTCAGAGAGGTATAGAGTGACACATTTTTAATTGTAGGCTACTCATTTTTGTCTAAGTACACTGAGAGAATCACCAGCTGAAGCTTCGTGTAGAATGCAAAACTACTTAACACCTTCATTTCATTTTCTTCTGCACTTCACAATCAAATGGCTCCTGTCAGGATTGCTATATCAGAAAAGAACTTAGTCATTTTATAGAGAGACAATAAAATGCAAATACACTGTAGGAATGTATTAATCAGTAACCACTACACACTCAGAAGTATAGCACACATTTTGAAGGTTACACCAGTTACTCATTAATCATCTAACTCCAGCAGGTCAGTAAAGGCAAGGGAACCAAGCTGCTCTCTGTAAGAGCAATCACTACTCATCACCTGAATTATTCCTCTACAGCTGATACCCCTGAACTGAGCAACAAATAGAACAGACTCCAGAAAGTTGTGTTAGAATACTGGCACATATTTCTTGGCTTGCCTAAAAGCAATGCGTTCTGCTTACAAGGCAGTATCACTCACTTTTGCAGTGTGGTCCACTTATACATTTCCATATGCCTGGCTACGAAACAGAAACTCAATATGCCTACCATGAAGCCACACAGGTTAACACTGAATTTAAGTAATTAGAGTTAGAGCTGTTTTTCTAATAATCTGGGAATGCTTACTCAGTTGGAGGTACCTGCCAGTGAATACATTGATACGATTTGAGGGTGGATGGGGTAGGATGCCAGGCAAAAGTAAGTAGGTGCAGGGAAAAAATCCACAACAAAACAGCCTTCAAAGACTGACACGTGAGATGCACAAAGCACTGCAGACAAAGAGAAGCTTTCTGGTTTCTAGTCTGTGCCTACCCTAAGCATTCTGAACTAGGACACTCTTTCATTTGGCTCCATGTTGATATGCAGAGAGCTTCTGGTACTGCCTCAGTGTACAGATTCAGTTTGACTTCTAAGGTCCCTGACACATATTAGTTAAAGCTCCTGAGGTCCCTGCAACATACTGCCTGAAGAAACACACAGACTCCCACTGCAATAGTCAATCCCACAATCAAGAAAGTTCTGGAAACCCGTCCCAAAGAGGCAAAGACAAAAGGTTCACCTCTTGCAGGACAACAATTTTGCCCACACATATTAATAGACAGTATAATCCAAGATGGTTGGTAAAATGAATAATAACCTGACTACTTAAACATGTTTCACTAATAGCATTTAAGAATCAAAGCATGGTTGTGATTCCCATTCTCCCACTACATTTTTAGAACAAAAGATCCATGACAGAAGAGCATGTTTTGATCCATGACCACTCAGAACAAATTGGCACCTGTATATATCACAGGAGTTCATCTCACTTACATTTCCATCATGATTGGGACAGGAGAGTGGTTTGCCTGCAGCAACAGCAGTGACAGTCTCCAAGATGGAGGACTCTTCAATGCTGTTGTCTGGTGTTCGTTGCAGGACATCCATCAGGTTGGTGATAAAGAAGTTGTTCTGTAGTGCAGAAACCCCTTTCTCTGGTAGAATGGATGTCTGGCGGCACACAGGGCAGGACAGGGTTAAGCTATGGGCTGGAATGTAATTCTGTAAGCACCTACAGGGAAGGGAAGTGGAAGGGGAGAAAAGAGAGAGAGAAGTATCATCAAAGAGGAAAGAACTCCTTTCAGTTTAAAAATTCATTTGAAATAGTGCTGCCTCTTCTTGCAAAAGGAATAGTGCATCACCAGACATCAGAAATAAAAGTGGTTATGGGGATTTTTCTTTTGCCTTTAAATCTTTTTTCTCTGCCACATGCACATGAAAAAAAAAGGTTCAATAAGCTCACATCATTGTAAGAATTAATGTGCCTTTCTTTGAGACACTTGTGCAGGGCAGATCCACACTTCCAGGTATCTGCTGTGTCCTGCTCACAGGACAGCAAAAATTATACACTATCAGACAGGAAATTACTGCACCAAGTATTTGAGCCTGTGTCTTTAACTAGCTAACTGGTGGTTGACCCTTGTCTTTCTAATGGAATCTCCTTTACTATATTCTATTTGTGCATTTAGAATCATAGAATCAGCCAGGTTGCAACAGACCTCCAAGATCATCCAGTCCAAAAAAAAAAAATCTGGTCCCAGTGAAGCCAATGGAAAATTTTCTGTTTATTTCAATTAGGAAAGTTATTTGGCAGTGAGCCAGAACCAACAGAGCTCTCTTTACAACAGAGAGAGGCACATCCTAGGTTATCACAGTTTAGGTTACAGAGAGCTTTGGAGGAGGCTTTTGTTTGTGTTTGATTTTTTGAGTGTGGAGGGGAGGTGGGGGTGTGAGGGTTGTTGGTTGGGTTTTTTTTTTTAGAAAAAGCTCTGTTTCACAGAAACTGGCACTGAACTTCTGCAATCCACAATATGCAGCAGACTGGTATAAGTGACAGTGCCACTTTTGGACTTGCAAATCAAGTTAACAGTTCCTAGGCATGCAAGCAATTCAGTGTAGCCCCATATGCACAGGAAGCTTTACAGAAGGCAGTTCTCAAGGAGTCTAAAATGGGAGCAGTGCTACACCAAATTCCTCAGGAGATGCCAACCAAGAAAGTTTGACCTTGCAGGGCTACACAGCTTTTATCTACTTCCAAGGGCTTTGCTTGCACCACTGTTCATCTTCCCTTGGCAACTGTCCTCCCAAACCCCCAGTAAGGGCTCTGTGAAAGGAAAGTTTAGGTTTTGTACATCAGCATACACTGCGGAAGAGTTCTTCCAGCCTCTCTCCCTAACCAGATCAGCATAAGAAGATTACAGTGAAAACCAGAAGCTGACCTTAGGATTTATACATGAACTGAAGTCAAGAAACTTACAGACGTGGTGGTGAAAACCTTGACTTCAGCAAGTTTCATTGCTGACTTCTGTAAAGGTGATTTTTCCTCTTCTACCAAAGACTATTTCACCTGACACACTCAGAGATCCACAATTTTTCTTACATCTTCCACAAAATTAGACGCCTGCACCATAATTTTAACAGGTGGAAACCTCCCAAACTAAATGTTTACATAAAATGCCAATTATAATTCTCATGTAGTTCACAGAGCTGCATCCCATCCAACAATGATAAGGAACTCCAGCAATTCTTCTGCTAATTTTTCTGCAGATGCTGTATTCCGCCCCCCCCCCCCCATCCCCCATGCAATAGATAACATAACATTAAAATATCACTAAGTAGATTCAGGTAATTCAGCTGAATACAGCACAGAGCAGGTTGCTTTCTTATCATACCTCTCTTCAGAGTTCTTCCATTTCAGCCAACTAAGCTGCAGAATAATGAAAACCCTTAACCACTGGTTAATAATGTATATATCATGTCTCACCTTTGCACATTACAGCATGGGTTTTATTGTCTCCAATTATGGAACAGTCAGTATAAACTGGAGACTATTAATCTGAGGTCCAAATTCTGACTGCCATCACCTTTCACACTGTAAATATGAGTTTAGTTGGATTCACTTTATTCCAAATATTCTACTGTCTCTTCCTGCCATAAATAAGAGTGCTCTACATCTCTGCCTCTCCAGCCTTCCCAGACTTTGTTGTGCCTTAACATGACTTTAACAATGGAACAGCCTCTGTCCACTAAAGGATACAGAGTTCTATGCTTGTTGCAAGACACAAATACCTAGTTATGAACAAGAAGAAAGGACTTACCTCTCACAGAAAGTGTGCAGACAGGGAAGTACTTTGGGGTTCTTGTAGCGGTCCAGGCATATGCTGCAAATCAGAAACTGCTTGTCAATCTGACGGACCACAGGACTTGGGATACTGGAGCCTTCACTGGCCATCCTAGACCACTGACATATGGGTCCTGTTCCCTTCTACCCTGCACACTGCTGGAGTGGGATGAGAAAAATAAAAAAAAAAAAAAGAAGAAGAAGAAAAATGGCTTAGAAACTCCATTAAATAATAAAACCAACAAGTAATTTGCTCATGTTTTACCTTTATGCAAGAATGCATATTTCCATATAGAGCCAAAGTAATGAAGAATTAAACTTCTAAAATGGGTTACTAGTGCTGAGACCCTGGAAACAGTCAGCCAAATCTACATCACCACATATTACACCTCTGAACATGCATTCTTGTCACCTCTGGATTGAAAGAGTTACAGAGATGCCTGGCTTTGAAGACATCCCACAACAGAAACAGTTTTTTGTGCCAGTAAGTTCAGACAGTGCTCACAAACAGGATTACTTGCAGGTACAGTGCTGCTTCAACTGGAATTGCATCAGCCAGTCACATCATAGGCAAGACTTTGAAAATGGTTCACCTAGCATTACTTTTCCTTATCAGTGCTGGTATTGGCAAAGGTATGGCAGATTTGGGCTCCAGGAAGACTCCAAGAAGGAACTTGCCAGCCCTTGCCATAGGAGTGCTCAAATTCTGCATCAGCAACAGGGGAAAGAGAGGTGAAAGGAAAAGCCTCACAATAGAAGAAACTGAGCAAAGAGGTAGCAACTGATAGATGCTAAGAATCAGCTAAAGTAGTGTGAAGGAGACATGAAGCACATCCGAACCATAAATGCAAGAAAAACAGTATTATAGACAGAAAAAAAGTACTGACAATTATGTTTTTAGGACTGAAGAATCTTCACAATACTGGTACAAAATGGATGACTTAAAAGTGTAAGAAAAAAAATCTATTGACTGACAGAATTAGAATTGTAGGTTTAAGGAGTGCCATCAAGCTTAAAAACTCCTCCTGCCCTGGAACAGGGCACAAGGAGAGGGAAAAAATACAGTTCTTTTCAGCTGAAGGTACAGATTACAGAATTCTTACATGGAAACAAAAGAAAAGGGAGGAAAAGGAAGGAAGCAATCTCAGAGCAAAATAAACTGCCTGTTAAAAATATTTCAGGAAAACCTGACAAGCAGGGTGGCCCAGCAAGAACCCCTCTCCATCAGCATTTATAGCAGGCTGGGGTGCTGGGAGGCACAGGCTGACTCCCAGGGGAGATGACCACAGCGTCTCTGTCCAACAGCTTTGGGTTCTACCAGTTTCTCCCCCACCCACAGTGAAACAGGGGCTTGCCTTCGAGGTGAGCAGACAGCCCAGGTCAGCTTCTTCACTGCAGGTACATTCCTAAGGTTGTAATTTCTACCCTAGACATTTTCTACCTCCGTTTTTCATCACCCGTTTCAGATAATTTGATATTTGGCTTGGGGGCAGTTTGGGGTTTTCAGGACAGAAGTGACAAGCCCTCTGCCTCAGTGCGAATCGTGCTCATCCCAAGGTTCCACAGGGACCTGTGCGACCTGTAGGCGGCGCTACATCAGATCAGCTGCGGGTGCTGAACGCATGGCACACATCTGGCAGGGCTGAACTGATGCTGCTCCTCTTCAGCTATGGACTCAGCTGCACAGCTACGCTTTACTTACTACATTGAGCAAGTGGCTGTTTCTAAGATAACGAACAGTGATTACAGATCACGCTGTACTGACTTCCCTGATAACAGGTTCCTGGGGAATCACCTCTGTTGCTAGCAAACACAGCAGCAAAAAGTTATTAGCAATTAAAATACCCAACAGCAGTAACTGACATTAATTTGCTGCAAAATGCTTACAGCAGGCCTTTTTGTTTCCTTTTTTTTTTTTTCTCCAAGAAAGGGAAATCTGCAAGATTAAAGATTGTTGCAATACTCCTAAAGCATCACGTTTGTGAGACCAATATGCATGACTGCAGGATTAGTAATCTATTTAACGTCTGAAATTTCTCTCGCCATAATAAAACAAAATGCGTATATTACATAAACACAAATTAATATAAACCTATTTAAATGCCATCAATCACAAACAATAAGGCTTAGGAGACCAATTAGGAACCCATATTACTTTTTAAAAGCCCAAGTCAAATGGCTTTACACGAAGTGGAATGAAATAGCCTTCACAAAACCGTGTAGAAAGAGCAGCCTATCAAATATTCACTAACGTATTCATGCATTTGGCAGCATAGGATGTGGATCTTCAGTAATGTGTTTCAAAAGAAAATCCATTTCAGCACTGATGCAGCTGTGTTTGCCTCCCACTCTCCCTCTCCAAAAGTAAGGGGTGGGGACACAAACAAAAGATAATCAGAAACAGGGAGGCTTCTTATCAAAAGCAGAGTTTCCAAACTGGACACTGATGCATTATGAACAGTTATGTTTTGGGTTTGTTTGGTTTGGGGTTTTTTTGTTACAGATTAAATACAAACTATAGGAAACAATCTGCACTTAAGATATGAAAGAACAGGTTTCCAATGATTCCTGCCTGTCATTTAACAGAATGAAGTCCTCCAGCAACCAGGTAATTTTTTTTTTTTTTGTAATTTCATGCTTCTGCTATAAAGTACAGCTCACCAAAAAATAAATAGTTTTTACACAAGGAAAACTGCTGCCTGAAAAATTTCACATTGATTTAATCTGATGTTCATCTTAGCCTTTCACCTTCCCCAAATCTCACTAAAAATCAGGCAATTCTTAGCATTTCATACACAAAGCTCATGACAGCCACTTTAATTTTCAGATGTTCACACTCCGAGCTTTGTCAGTGAAACAAACCATTAACAATTCAGAAAGAAGCGCATTTAATATTTGATGTTTTGTAGGGAACACAGCAGGCCATGACTGTCATTTTTCCCCTCCACTCACATAAATCGAGTTTTAACACATGCACACGGAAACAGAATTTCATCAGAACATTTCAAGCTTTGGCCACAACCTGGCACAACAACTTCTTACAAAAGTGGATCTTGAAAAAAAGGAAAAGAGAAAGGGGGAAAGGGGGAAAGGGGGAAAGGGGGAAAGGGGGAAAGGGGGAAAGGGGGAAAGGGGGAAAGGGGGAAAGGGGGAAAGGGGGAAAGGGGGAAAGGGGGAAAGGGGGAAAGGGGGAAAGGGGGAAAGGGGGAAAGGGGGAAAGGGGGAAAGGGGGAAAGGGGGAAAGGGGGAAAGGGGGAAAGGGGGAAAGGGGGGAAAGGGGGAAAGGGGGAAAGGGGGAAAGGGGGAAAGGGGGAAAGGGGGAAAGGGAATATAAGAGCCAAACAAAAGAACCAACAACTTTTTGAGAGCAATTTCCATAATTCTGAATCCTCCCTGAGCCAACTCTACCTCTGCTGAATGCAATGGAGCTACAAGAAGGAAATGTTGCCCGTTGACTCAATGAAAGCAACTGTAGAATGGCTATGTGAGGAAAAGGTGCAGATTTTAGACGATAATTTTGAATTTAATCAAAGACAGCACTCACTCTGATATACTGCTGTCCTGGCAGCAGTTTCTCAAAACAGCAACCTAAGTTTCAGACGTATTAGCAGTGAGAGATTTCCCAAAGTAAAGCTATTTTGACAAGAAAAACAACATCTTCTCTGCAGCAGCATCTTCTGAACTCGGGAAACTGCCAGAGTTCTTTTCAGAGGTTCGCTATAACGAAGAGAAGCCAAAGCAAGTCTAAGAATCACTTCTCCACAAAATTAAACTTCATAATTTAAACGTGCAAAGTCAAAGGTTTATGAAACGTTGCACCAAACAAAACCCCACCCGTGTATCTGTAAGAAGCACACACGCTGAAAGCCCTGTTCAGGTTTGCTTAATCAGCTGCGGTAGAGTTCTGAAATGTACACCCTTTGTCATTCCTTGAAGCTCACGGATTGGTATCTTTCCAGCCATCCCTTCAATATCGTTGTTCTTTTTCCTTCTGATGAAGATACAATTACCAATTTTCATTCAAAAGGTACTGTACAACAAAGGAGATAACAATGGCTCTCTAAGCTAGTGGAAAGCCTTGCCCTACTATGCATGCATGTCTTCAGGAATGAAGGTTAGGGTGTGGCCCCATCCATACGAAAAGAACTTCCTATAGCATTAGAAAAGGAAAAGAAATGCCAGGGTACAGCAAAAAACGACTTGAGAAGAGTTGTTTCAGATAACTAGAGCCATGTAATGGGAACGTGCACTCTTTATACAGGTACCTTCACATGAGCTCTGCAATTCCTCAACAGTTAGCAAATTCTCTACCGGTTTTCATAGCCCAGCGCAGAAAAGGATATTGGCAAAACTTAAAACTGCCTGTTCAGTTCCCAAGATTTAGTCCTAAAAGAGTAGAATTATCTATTACTGTTACACTGCTATCACGGAACTCCACCCAGCCAGAGCTGAAACCAGCCGGGAAAGTACAGCCTGAGGAGAACAAATTACTTGCAGCTTGTTCATCCTCTTCTTATCAATGGTATTCACAACCCAGAGGGTCTATTCATGTATTATGAATGAATAGGTTTCCAATGGCAACGTTTCCAAAGGAATAGTTAGGCCTCAAGAGCTGCAAGAAAGGGTGGGGAACCTCAATAATGTTGCTTCAAGGGCTGCTGGAACTGGGGTTTAAAACTCCTTAAACCAGACAATACCGCTTGCCCAGAGTCTGTAGGAATAAAGAACAGATTCAAGCCATTTCTAGCAGCAGCCCCAAAATTAGCAGATACAAGCACATAAATAATCGTAACTGCCACACAGTCCACTTGTGTAAAAGGCTGGATAAGCTAAATTTGCATTCTTTCTCTCCCACTCTTGCAATCAGCTTGGTGCCTTGTTTAAAGCACAGCAACCCTCTTCATTCTTACAGCATGCAGAAGCATAATGAACAATCGGGGGCCAAAACAGAAGGCGCAACCCAGCAGCAGGCACCAGGAATAACACTGAGCAAACCTGAGCATTTTAGACCTACCCATCTTTGTAGAAAAATAGCTTAATCAGTGCAGTGCTGAGGATAAAATCCTTGCGGGGCCGGAGCTGCAGTTCCGCAGTAATCCAAACGAACAAACCATTGTCTGTTAATGTTTCAAGCCTCAGGCATAGAACTGTTTAAGAATGCCTATCACCGCATAGTCACTATTAGATGCCTAACAGCCTCTGTGCTGTAAGGAATGACGCTCCATTCCACGAAGAGGACAGGTGGAAAGAAAAATGGAAGAATAAGAGGAGGCCCAGGGAAGTCGTCATGAATTTTTTTTTCCTTTCCCCCCGGGTCATTTACAAGTGGGAGACCCCTTCAGGCTTCAAACCAATCAATCTTTATTTAGCACATCTTTTTCTCACTCAGCCTGGGGAGAAAGACTGCAGCAAAGGGTGCAAGGCATTGTGGGATAGGGATGCAGCAGAGAGCTGCAACGAGATTCGCTGGGCTCTGTTTTTTCCCTCCCCACTCAGCAATCAGCTGTTTGGAGGCTCCGCGCAGTGCCGTTGAATTTGGTCACCAGAATGCTGTTACAGGATTAGCAGGCGGAGACAGCTACCACTGTGCACCTGGCATGTCAATGCCGCTAAGAAACGCATATGCAAAGAGTCCTCGCAAATCGGAAAGGGGATTTAACTCCCAAGGGCAGAGTAAATATTACGTAACGTCCATTACTAGGACAGGCACCAGATGAAACAAAAGCACTTTCGTTTATGAGGGAGAAAAAAGCTTAACACTTAGTAATCACGCTCGGATTTTTCCCAGGATTCGGAGTATTTCCTAGAACGTTAATTCTTCCCTGCTTCAACTTTCAGCAAGGACAAAAGACTCCACGAACGCTCTTTATCTCTCCAGATGTTTAAAGCAGAAGCGAGGACTCTCATTTAGAAAGCTGTGCTACTGACACACAAACCAGCAGCAGATTCTGCTGCTACAAAGCTGTGCATTTGACCCGAGACTGCAGTCAAGTATTTAAGGCAATAATTAGTAAACTCATATTCAAGGAACACAAGAATCAAAGCTAACAGGCTGTTCAACTTCTGCACACACATGCAGGCAAAGCTGTATTCTCTTAGCCTATTTGTTTTTAAAAAGTGGCATAAATCAGAGATTGGTTCAGACCTTGCTAGGCTATGACCAAAACGAAATAAAAAGAAATTCGGTGTTTGGTGTTTTTTTTTTTAAGCTATGAACTGAAAGTCGTTAAAAAGCGCTTGTGAATACACAGACGGTTACTGAAGTAAAGCAACACTGCAATTAGCTTTGTCTTCCAGTATAACAGCCGGTGGGGTCTGCAGACAAGGTAGCATTTGCATCTCTAAAAATAGTGTATCTTTTCTTTCGGGGGGGGGGGGGGGAACCCAACACCAACAACAACCACAGCCCAAATCATATGCAAGTATTTCAGCTAACTGAAGCTAACAAAGCTTCCCACAAACAAAACGACACAAAGGCCCAATTGCATCAAGAAGAAAAAGTGTGGGGTTTAAATACGGTCTGTGCTGGTCTGACTTAATTAGGCCAGATACAGTTATTTTACAAGACTAAGATGCTGCTCTAAGCCCTTTAGCCACAGTTTCCAAAACATGTAATATTTATTCCATTCTCAGACTGATGGGGTTAAATAGTGCTACTGTTTATCATGACTGAAATGTAATCTAAATTCCTGTTAAAAACAGAGATTTGGTGTCCCTGATTTACTTTCCAGGAGGCGATCATTCAGCTATACTGGTTTCATCCATCAGGCAGACAGACTGGTTTCCCTGGGTAATGCCTATGGGGCAAAAAGCATGTTGTAATCCAGTTTATAACCTGAAATGAAACATCAGGCAGCTCGTGTTAGGATTTTAGGTGCTTGTGCCAAAATACTGCCCCTCTGATTCCCTCAACATGTGCTGAATTCTGTCAAAGAGAGAGCACAAGATGTGTTCCATTTTAGCTCCAGCATTCAGCAGGTCAGGGAAAAAAAAAAAAAGAGGAATCTACACAGAAGGCTTCACAGTCTGAAAAAAGGCCAAAGATTTCAGGCACATTTTTAGAGGGGTGGGGGGGGTTATGCTTGGTTGGGGTTATTTTGTTCTCTTTGTAAACTGTCTAGAGAACCCCCACTACGAAAAGCAAGCAACGTATTTCACTCCCACAAGTAGATGATCCAAGCCCTTTTGCTTCTGCCACTGGAATAAAGACATACTTTTTAAAATTAAGCGAGAAAACTCAAGAGTGGCACCCACAGAGCTGAGGTGGAAGACTCTAAGACAGAAGCATTTAACTGCTTGGTTTTCCTTGTTCATTTCAAGCATTAAATTTACACACACTGAAACGGAATGAAAAGTATTGCTCAAATTACCGCTCCCGTTTACGGTCAGTAGTGAAGCCTATGCAACCCCTGAATCATAACCTGTAACCTACCTCATAGCCAAAGGAGACTGCAGGAGTCACAGCTGCAGCCACTGTCCCAGGGACCCACACCTCCAAAGGAGAGACTGCTTCAAAGTGCAGTTCTTTTGCAATCAGCTCAAAGAAGCTGCCTGCTGACAATGAGCTGGTATTTTGAAAGTAATTCTGCTTCTCCAACCAAAACCCAAAGGGAGTGTGGTACTGTGGCAAGGAAAATGAGATAGAAGTCATAGCATTTCCCTTGAGATTTTTGTTCTTACATGTTGAATGTTGATATGTGGGTTTCTTCTCCCTCGTGAACAGGAAATTGATTCATAGCTCAACCATCAGTCTTGCACTTTACCCCCATAGCAATTACTACCTGTTTCAAATAGGTTTATTGTATGTGTATATCTTCTGAATTGCAAGATCAGGTGGGGGTTGTTACGTGCTTGGGTTTGGTTAGTTGCCATTTTTGCTCAAAAACTGAACAAAACCAGGCTGCTTACCCTCAAAAAACTGCTGCCCTCATCGCTGCTGCTGACTTATCTGTGTCACTGCTGACCAGTGAGTTGCATTCTGGAGAAGAAAATCCATTGCATACACCATTCATAGAAGAGTGATCTAGCCCCTGTAAATGTCATGGGCTTTTGAATAATTTAGTTCTTTCCCCTATCCACATTCTTAGAGATGCCATAAACTACCAAAACCTCATATCTAATTTACAGACCAGAGGTATATGCTGTTACAGCTTTATCTAATATTACATAGGTCATCCAGATACTCCAGATTAAGAGTAATGGTATGCACTGGCACCTCTACTATAAATTGACTGAAAGGAAGGCTGTCTGATTCAGTCTGCCATGCAAAAGAGATATTAAGGTCAGAAAAAAAAATAAATGCTTTAGCCCCAACTAAATGGCCACTAATACAGCCCTGGCAATTAAGAGTGACTAGAAGATACAAGTTGGCAGAGACAAAAAGTCAGTTACTCAAAGCTGACATGCTGGAAATGAGGGCTACTTCAGGAATACAAATACTGCAAAGGATGGATGGTTACAACCACCACCCAGCTCCAAGTCCTTAATTTGACCCAAGTGCCAGGAAAGCAAGTGGGATCAAACAACCAAGCTCTGACATTGTGGGACCATGGCCACACCAGGACATCCTTAGCCACCCTCACAAGATAGCAGTGGAGGAGTTGCCATTACCTTTCCCTGCTTTGCGATGATGCAGACCCAGCAGCTCTTGCAGATGAAGTGCAGTTCCAGATCTGACCTCACACTCTCTAACAGCCCAGATCACAGCTCACATAGGCCGAGAACAGCCACACCTTCCTCTGACTGTGGGTTTATAGCTAGAGGACATGCCTGCCCTGAAAGGAGCTCTGCTAGGTCCTGGTTCACCCCAGCCACAGCCTGCAGCCATGATCACTCCCCCATCTTGTGATCCAGTGAAGCAGATGCTTTTCCCCAAAGCTTGTGACCCAGCACATGGCTTATCATAGCCTGGGAGGCAAAGAACTTGAAAGGTTTGCCTGGAATATTATGCTGGGCCTGCTGGAGACCTTTCCAGCCCACCCAGCCCCCATCCTCTTATGCCTTTGCCACTTTATTTCCTTTTACCTTCTGCTTATGCCTAGTTTAGCTTGCCAATGTTATGGGCTTTGCAGCACAACTGCAGCCAAGCTGGGACAGCCTGACCTCTCTGAGGCTCAGTCATCCCAAAGCTTGGCTGATGTCACTTCTCAGCCTGCACTGATGTTGCAAGTCAGGCAGCACCAAACGCAAAGTGCTTTTCTTCCCTCTGTGTTATTGTTTCCCCTTTAGGGTATTTGCCATTGAGGTGGCAGGACAAGGCACTACAACCAGTGAAGACAGGCTCTTCTCCTGTATGACATTAGACAGTATCACTGACAGACATTGCATGTCATGAATGAAGCCTCTTTCAACAGTTTTCAACTGTTAGGGGCACGTAAATAACAGGAATAGAAACCACTGCTATCAATTAAAGCCTTGCTTAATAGTTTTACATGTCTAAAGCTTTGTTGTTTTTTCCTCCTTCCTTTCCTCAGTCTGTAATCTAAGTTTATAACAGCATGAACACCTAAAATATATGTGTGGGCCTCTTAAGACATCAACATACTATGCTTTTACACCGATTAGTAGAGGACAGAAAGGTTATGGCTGGCATTTAACACCCTCTCTTCTTCGCTGTCCCCATCCCCACAACTTCTGTCTACCTCTGCAGTACCTTTTCTCCATCAGCTTGTGGAAGTGCAAGTGGTTTTGGTGCCACCCCCACAGGCCCCATGTCCCAGCTGTTCTGTCCTCCTGAGAGGTGACCTGCTGATGGCTGCCCTGCACATACCGAGGGACAAGACCAGCAGGTTAGAGCTCATGTAATCACACAGCCATCATTCATCTGAGATATGGTACCTACTTCAAGGCTATTTGTCTGTCTGAGGTTTTCAGGACCTTATTTTGGGTCAGAGCATTGCACATTAAATTCCAACACAGCTGGAAGGCACTGGATTCATTTCATGTGCAAGGATAATTTGAGTGCTTCCAATGGAAATTCACAAATCCTCAGTCAAATGGTCAGCATTCTGATAAATGAGATTTCAGAGAGAAAGGGTAAGAAGTGAAGGGGAAAGAGCACACCAAAGGATTAAACTATCATGTATTAGACTAAATGACAGCCTCACCGCTGACATTTAGGGATCTTTCCATGTTAAGTAAAACATCACATTCTTAGGTGAGCTATTACAAACCAAAACAGATCTGCAGTGAGGCTGGTCCAAACAATTACTTCAGGGACTAGGTGTTGTGTGGGCCTAAGTAAAAAGATTTTACATTGCACATCTGCCATCCAAAGGAGTGAGTCAGAATATCTCTACTGAAAAAAACCCTACCCTGATTAACTACCTAGTGCTGCTAACAGCACCTTTACAATTCCACATTTTTGGCTCTCTAGGCCAACCAATTTTGTTAATGCTGACACATCTCTGTTCAGCCTTTAGAGGCACACAGGCTCAAACAAAAACAAGCTGAACTGACAAATAATTAAAACTGCACATCAAATCACTGCTGCTGCCATAAACATCTGCTCTGAAATACTACTTGGAATACAAATGCTCCATGGCAACTCCACATAAAACACTGTTAACCCTTCCAGGCACAGAAAAACAGGCTGTACACACAAAACACAGAAGGCTGAGCAGCATTCTGTTTGCAATGAAGTCCCTGGCCTTTTCTACATACTGTTATAAGGTACACTGAAAAATGCTGTATGCATTTCCTTCAGAGTTGCTGAGCAATAAGAAGAAAAGGAAGTAGCAAACATTGCATGGTTTTGGTACTGAGCTGTGTGGTGAAGGTTGAACTGGTCAGAGACCATCTCCTTCATGCCCTCCTGACACACTCCACTGGATCTGCTCCATGCTGTATCTCTGCTTGATCTTACAGTTCTGCAGCTTTCCTTTTAGGATTGCTATACACCAAGTATTAGAGCTTAGTCAGATACTCTGTGTTGACCATGGCAAAGCAAAGATTTTGCTGAACTAGCATGAAGTTCAAATCAGTAAGGAAGAAGACAGCATCCAGCAATCACCACACACCATGTAAATTCTTCATGAAATTAGTCTGCCAGCCCTTCAGAATTTTTTCTTGCCACCTCCAAAATCCCACTTCCCAGCAGCATATGGAATATAAACCAGCAGATTTTTTTTTTTAATCAGTGTTTCATTGCAAGAAACAGCATATGGAATCTAAGCATTGAGAAGGCAAACGGTGGAGGCAGAAAGGAATTCAAGTCTTATCAGAACACAGCTAACTGGAGCTAAGAGCCTCTCTCCAATACCCACCTCATTTTCTTGCCCAGAGCTCAGCAGCGATGTTACCTTCTGTTAAGTCTTCTGAAGTGCAGTGTCTTTCAAAAGCACAGCAGTATGTTTGAATGTATATATCATCCTTGGTGTCAGGGAAAACTTTGCTCAAGCATTAAGCGTCAGGCAGAGGCATACCCAGGCAGGTTCTTTATGCTGGCAGAAACACAACACCCAACTTTCACAGCCAGTAAGTAAACACATAGCTGCATAGAGCAGGTAGTCTGGCAGCACCAGCCACAGTGGAAACAATGTCAGAATAACCTTGGCAGAAGGCGCTCCAGCAGGTTTTAACAACGGTTGTAGGCACAGGAGCTGAACCCACCAAACAACAGTAGCAAAAAGCCATCTACAGTTCCCCTGGGGAGCTCCAAGCACAGAAAGCCTGAATGTGTCAGCGGCAATTCTGTGTCCTCCTCCTCTGCACTCCCAGGGTCACACTCCATTTTGCTCAGCAGTAGTAAGCTCCAGCAGTTCAAGCCTGGGAACACCCACTGGCTGAACTTCACCCAGCAAACACGGCTCTGCAGTCTTCTGCAAGGACACTCACCTGCTGCCTGCACCCCAGCGCTCTTGCTTAAAGAGCTCTTGTTACGGGGAAAAGGGGAAACTTCTCTGCAGCAGGCATTGAGTGCTCCTGATCGCTTGTGCCACATCTGCAGAAATCCATCCGTTCTCAGAATACACTGCCACAACAGAGTTTCACTGCAGCCAGTTATCTGGCCAGAAAGCCCATCCTACCCCACCCCCTGAGTGGGATGGATCTCCAGACCTTTTCTCAGTACCTACCACACACTTATTGGGACTTAGCCCAGGTTCTCCTCAAGCCTTTCCCTTGAGATACCAAGTTTTACATCTGACACCAGCTGTGAGGAGCAGCAGCAGTAAAAGGTGTCCACCTTTACCCTTCATCTCCAAAACCAGCTCTCCTAAGCTTTCTATTAGGCACCTGTTCCACTTTATCACCATGCAGGGCAGGTGCAGATTAGATGCCCAAGGCTCCTACAGGGGCCTTGCCCAGCTGCTCACACGCAAATGCCCATCACTGATGTAAGTCAGACTTCTGCAGTAATTACATGCTCAGAAGACCCTCACAACATATCTCCCCCTCTTTCATTAGCTGGAAAAGTAGAAGCACTCATATGGCACAATTTTAAACACTCCCCCAAGCTGAACTTGCATACCCAGGACATTCATTTCTGTAAGAGAATACATTCCTTCTACTTCACAGGAAAACCAGTATTTTTAAGTACATCAAATACAAATTAGGATACAGTCTAGAAAATAATAACTGTGTGAATGCAGCTGTGGTTTTGAAGTTAAAAACAAAAAAAGGCACTTGTTAAAACCACTGGCATCAGGATAGCTGAGAATACTGTCTTAAATCAGCCACATTACCATTTGGATTGTGATAGCAACTCGACATTTCTTCCAAGGAAGAGTCCCACTATGACAGGCACCAGCTACACAGAACAGATCCTGTGCAAGCATACAGACAGTCTTGGCCTTAGCTTTTCACAATCCAACTATTGTCATTTATCTAGATGTGACATTAAATAGCCTCTATACTGTAAGTTCCACAGCCAGATGTTAATTTGGATCAGGGCTATTTCTGCAAACAGATGCATGGTAGTAACTTGCATAGCCTACATCTCTCGCAGTCAGAGGACATGAGCAGATCCTCCCATGCTCTTACCTTTGTAAACTCTATGAGTAGACACTACACCTTCAGAAGCAGTTCTTGCAATGACTATGCAAGATGCACCATGCTGTTATTGATACAGGTCATACACAGTAAATGGCAAAACCCATTACAGGTGTGTGTAAAGTAACCAGCTCTAGGTACTACTTTTAAATAATCGGTAAATTCTAGTGAAAAATCAGTTACAGACAGGCTATACAGACTCTGTACTCTCAGGTACTGAACTTCTCTCACTCAAATACCAGAGTGAGCAGCTGTTAGGATGCATTTCAAGTTATTTAAACACTTTTGGAAGCCCAGTGAAACAGTAACCACTAGGTTTTTAATAGGTAGAGGACGCTTTACTCTTGATTGTTTATTTACAATATATATTATCCAGGGTTGACACAGCCTGCTCTCACAAGCCCCCCTCTGCCAACACAAAAATGAAGGAAAGGAACACCAGAAACATCCAGAGTCCAGGTTAAAGGGCTTTACTGGGAATGAGGTCAGACAATGCACATTACTTTTGCCTATTTGCAGAAAAGCACAGTAAAACGCAGCAGCAGCAGCCAGCTGTCTACTCCCTCCACATACACTTCCTTACCCCACAACCCACAGGCAGCCCCACAGAAAACCCCAGCACCCCAAACCCAGAAAATGAAAGCCGCAACCAAGCGGGAACCCTCTCATGTTACAACCTGAACTTCATGTCCCAGGACACTTCACTCCAGCCAGCACTTACTTTAGATGCCGGCATGACAACAGCAGATTCAGCACAATCATGACATCTATCTGTTGGTTTTTACTCTTCCTTTTTATTTGCCACAGATAGGAAGTCTGTGATTCTAAGAAGCCTCTTTTAGGACTTCCAGTAGTGTACTGGACAGTCCTTCATCCTGTAAGCTGTAAACTCACTGTCCCAGGATGCTGCAGCTGATAGTATTTTACAGGCATTCCGGGAGAAAATGACACATTTACAGTGGGTAAACTGCCTAAAGGCTTGAAAACACATAGACACCACTTTTACCAGAAGGAGGACTGGAAGCACAAATGCAAGATGCAAAAGCATTCTGAAGAATATTATGTCTGACCTATTCTTACACTCTTCTATAGGACTCAGCCGTCAGCCACCATCCAAATTACAAGGCTAGGCTAGATGCACTTTGGGTCTGACCCAGACAAACCTTCAAAATACTCGGTGTACACATCTCAGGAGCTAAGTAGCCACTCCCTTTTGGCATAGCTAATGGACAATGGCTCCGCAGGGCTGTTTTTAATCACCTTACAGAGCCCTGCCATTTAGAGGTATCAGGTGAAATGAATCCGTCAGACAGCTGCTTTAACACACTTTTGGTGCACGAAGGGTGCCACTCAGGGCCACAAAGTACCCTTAGCGTGTACATCCATTTCTAAGTCATAGAAAGAAGACACAACAAAGGCAACTAACCAGTCATCAACCCAAGCAGAGGGAGTTTCATAGGGAGTGCCATACTAACCTGGCATTTCTCTCCACTTCCTCCTACCTTTTCAAATTTACTTTGTCTTTAATAAGTAAGACAAACATTTATGCTTGCTTGAGAGTGATATTCATCCTGCTTCTCTACAGAGACACTCCATTTTTAGGCTGAATGCAATGCCACAGAGCTTGGGTAAAGATAACCTTAATTGCTATCTTGGATCTCCTTAAAGTTTGCAAGTTGTCCACCTTCCTCAACAGAGGTCCCTGAAGAAGGTGCACTCACAAAGGCAAAACAGTAATGGCAGTTCAGAGAATGCTACCATTCAGGAATGTAGATAAAAGTCTGTCCCAAGAGTTAAATATGGGAGGAAGCCTTCCTGCTCTTCTAGTTACTTGTATGCAAAAGTGTGTGTACTGTGTCAGCTTCTAACAAGACCAACAAAAATTTTGGACAGGAAGCACAGGAACTACTCACTTATTTTTTCACAAATTCACCTTATTATATACAAATATTTTTGCATTCATCAGTCTAGTTTGTTTTTCTGCCTTTTGTTTTTGATTTACCATTGGAATGGGCTGCCCAGGGAGGTGGTGGAGTCACCATCCCTAGAGGTGTTCAAGAAAAGCCATGGTCTAGTTGATTAGATAGGGCTGGGCGATAGGTTGGACTGGATGATCTTGGAGGTCTCTTCCAACCTGGTTGATTCTATGATTCTAGTATTCCCTCTTAAAAGAAAAACAATTAGAATGAGAAAGCTAAGGAATGAGGTGATTCTCCATCTACATTGTACATGTAGTGAAGCTCTTATAAAACAGTCCTCTGCTGCATTCTGTCTTCTAATTCCTGTGTAAGAAAGAATTGCACTTACCTCCACTGGGACAGTAAAGGACTACCTTGTGAATGAATGCAAAAATATCAATCTTTAATTAGTAAAAAAAGATCTCAAAATATACCTGTATTTCATACCAAAAAATATTTCCAGCTATTTTAGACATCAAACTGCAGGGGAAAAAAAATATCACTGCAAATTCAATTAATAGGATGAAATCTTCATGGTGCAACACTGTTGTGTCTTTGTATTATAAAATGTTTTCTAAACTGAGATGCAGAAGGATCAGTTGTTCCCAACACTATGCAGAGCAGGCTAAGACGTACATAGTAAGAGAAGAGCCTGTTCTTTGTGGAGGGTCCAGCAAGCCCTCGAAGAACACCGTGAAGAACACACACTAACTCATACCATTGTATTGTCCCAGAGAAACTATCAGGACAAAAAGTAAGCAAGCAAACAAAACAAAAAAACCAAACCAACAAAATCCACTGACAACAACACAAGCAAACCAACCTACAAACCCCCAACATAAAATGAAACAAACAAACAAAACAAAAGCCCAAACAAAACCAACCAACCAAACCCAAACAGATTATATGAAATTAGGCTGCAGCTCCATCTGATTTTTGGGCCATACGACAGCACACTGTCATTACTTGAACCTGAAATATCAAATTAAATCTGCTTTCAAGATGACAACCAAAAAACACCTTCAGAATGTTATGTTGTGGGAATTAATCCCTAAATGTTTACATTTACACTTCCACTGAAACAGAGATTTCAGGAGAGAAAGTGGTAGAGGAGTGTTTCAGGAATACCATTTCTCAATGGAAAAAAAACCAACATCAAAACAGAACAAACAAACAAACAAAAAAAAAACCCAACATAAAGTGCAAAGCAGGCAAACTATGGCAGTTTTTCCTCCTAAACTGTTTAATGTATGTCTGTAAAAGGCTTGTTCCTCAGTCCTGAGCTTTCCTTCCTGAAGATCATTTTAGGTCCTGCAGAATTTGTAAGCAGCCCAATTTACATTATTTACTATTTACTACAGCTGTGCTCAGAAGAATGAGAGTGGCCTTGAAATACCTGACATCACAGAACCTGGTACCACCTGCTTGTTTAGAAGGTGTGTTTCTCAGAGCATGCAGGTTCTCTAATAATACAGATCATGGGCCAATGTAAGTATTCTCCAGGGACTGCTATAGATATTAATATATTCAGAAGCACACACAAAAATGTGCAATGCTCTTGTTCAAGAGCATTTCCAAGTGCTGCAAGTTCTTCACTGAGAGAGTCATTGGACACTGGAATGGGCTGCCCGGGGAGGTGGTGGAGTCGCCGTCCCTGGAGCTGTTCAAGGCAGGACTGGACGTGGCACTTGGTGCCATGGTCTAGCCTTGAGCTCTGTGGTAAAGGGTTGGACTTGATGATCTGTGAGGTCTCTTCCAACCCTGATGATACTGTGATACTGTGGTCTTGTGAGTGCTATCTGGGTTGTTTTTGTTTTTCCTCTAAGTGTATGAAGCATGTTGGCCCAAGATTCTGTCACTGCTCTGGAGGATTTTTTTGTTCTGCACGTGGTGCAGGAGCATCTGTGTACATACATTTTTATAATCAAGGAGCTCAGAAGAATCCAGCCACTGCTTTTTCCTTGCTAAATCAACTTCTGAATGTTTCACAAAACACACAGGTAGATCCACAACACCTTTAAGCTCACAAATAACCTGAGTTCTACTAAACTTTGACATAGGAAGAGGCAGGCACAGTATAAATCTTTGTAGAGATTTGCACTTTTTCTCTAAGCCATCACTTCACACATGACAATTTTTCCTAAGGCACATTCAGTTAATGGACAACTTCAAACCTAGCATTCAACAATCACAACAAAAAACAGCAGAGGAAGAAGAATTTGTCACTGCATTGGCAGTACTGAAAGAAAAATAATCATCAAGCATAGAACAAATGTATCATATGACAGAAGCATAGAAAGTCACCCAGAAACAAACTGATCATACACATGTTCAGGCAGATTTATAACACTAAGACAAATCCATACTGGATTAGGAGCAGAGAGATTACTGCACATTCATCTCCTGTCTTTAAAACCTGATCAAAAGTAATTGCATCTACTCCAATCTCCATGTCTCTTTCACAGAGAGTGTCCACTCTGATATAAAGACTGAAGTTCACCATCCACCTAACTAATCACTCCTAAAATACATCCAAGACTGAAAATAATCAGAAGGTATTAAAGTAAGAGAGAATTAATATTATTTTCACACATAAGCAAAAATGTTAACCATAAAAAGGAAAGTTGTCCAGAGTTCTTCCAGGGGAATATTTGGGGCAAAAATGAATACAGTACATTTTGAAAGTAATTTGTCTTCTAGTGGCTTTCATAGTTTTAAAGGTATTACAGCCTAGACTCAATATTGAGCAGTAAAGCACCACAAGCATTAGAGCAGCAGTCTGTTTGTAAACTATTGTAGCAGTCCAGCTATACAGGATATATTTTGATGTTTGTGTTAACAGGATCACTATGTAATGTAAGCTGTGTCAGAATACATGCTGCTAACGTTTTTCACATATCTATGACCAGTGTCCTTAATTTAGCTGTGCCTCATTTGACCCTAATGCAACTTACTAGTAGCAAGGTGAGTGGAGTCAGCCAACATCGACCTACCATACTATCTGTTCAGCACCTCAAAAACTATATTCCAATTACTATTTCAAATCATGCATTTGAATGGGATGTGCTTTTTGAGTTACTGCCCTAAAGTCCAGCTGGCAAGTGGGAAGGCTGCCTGATTGGCAGCAGAATTCTTAGCTAAGTCCTTGGCTGTCCCTACACAGTACATGAAAATGATGTTACATAATTTATTTCCCTTTATAATATTCCAGTTACAAATTGCTATTCCTGTGATCAAACTAAATAACTGACTTGCAGCTAAATTCACCTTTTAAAATATAAAAAAAATCAAATGCAAATATAGCCAACCATGACACGCAATCCCACAATACAACTGCAGATTCTGCGACAGAAAATGTCTACAGAGTCTACAGTAGAACAAAAAGACAAATGTCTTCAATATCACATTTTTTACAATGTGTATTTACTTATTCAATCCCCAGAAATTAAACCTCATCTTCATGTGAATAAAGTTAATTCAAAAGGTCTGATATGAAACACCATTTTCATCTCTCCAGTGAGATGGCAGGTGGACTTTTTCCCCAGTTGATCAACAATAACGAAGAAGAGAAGGAAATCGTGCACATTTTGTCACAAAACAGGAATTCTCCCACATTGCATTTGCTAAGTGCAACCAAGCAGCTCCTTCCATTACAGATACATGCCAATATACACCTTGCAGCGCACCATTGGACTGCCTTCAATAACACATAACAAGAGCAGGCCAATTCCCAACAGAAGCAGCCACGGTGTCTTACAAAGTATCAAAACTGAATGTACAGAGAGGTGAAGTCTATTTATGCGAGCGCTTTAGCACTTTCCCCTTCAGTATTTTAGAGACCTCAGAATAATGACTTTTTTCTATCCAAGATTTATTCCTTTCAATAAATATTTGTTTCAGAGTTTTTTGTTGTTGACTGTTTTTTTTAACAACCTGTGTCACTGCATTTCATGTGGCTAGCTTTATGCCATCCCCCTTCCCCCTTTTTTTAACCCACAACCAGCAGCAGTAACAGCAACCAGAACCTGCAGTCTCTGGAAATAGTACATCTAATTTTGGTTGAAGGTATCAGCCAAGTGAAGGACCTGCAGTAGTGGATCTCTATCTAACAGTCACTGAACTTCTCCAGAATGGTCCCTGAAAGCTGACTCAAAAAAGCAAGTTCATATATCTTACTTTGCAAAATGAGTATGGGCAAAATTCCAGGAGAGAAAGTTTAGGGCTTAGAAAACAAAAAAAGGTTGAAACACACTTGTGCTGGAGTTTTTAGCACATTTGCAGACTCTGGAACTAATGACTCCTTAAAATAGAGAAAGGTGCACTGTCCTTAAAACAACTACTTAGATCTAAAGAGCTATTCTCTCCTACCACGCAACTGTATTAAGGATCATTCTTCATAAACTGAATTTATTATTTGGAGTAATATATACGTGTGCTGCTGTGTACAAACAAATAGTTTAAACCAGCTAGTATCCTCAGGCACATTTAATTTTGATAAGATGCATGCTTGCCAAACCATCAAATCCAATTCTTTTACATTTGGCTCAAGGATTTACCCTAACCTACTATACGCTTGGCCTTTGTTTTTGTATAAATAGTTCATGTGTCTAGACACAATATTACATGTTTCTGCAAAACTATGCATGTTTAATACTTTATGCAGATGATTACATTTCAGCTTCACTGCACTAAATCACAACACTTTGTTCTCTGCATTAGGACACCCAAAAAGCTTTTCAGTTCATTTAATTCCCGAGTTTTCCTCAAAGGAATCAGGAGCATCACTGTGTTTATATAAGCTGTCCAAATCCTAGTTTTGTTATGAATTAATGAAATTCCATTATCAGGCAAAAACAGGCCCAACATGTTTTGATGAGGACTTCAAGCACCAATTATCTGGGATTTTCCAGTAAACAACCTGACCTTCAAACTAAAACTGAGATTCTGCATAGACTATTATCATGGGCTGGGGAAACCCCCCCCCATCAGTACCATCATCTCTGCCCACGTAAGGTGTTATTTTCCAAACATCAAGTATGCTGCTGGACTTGGCATCATGCAGACAGCACTCTTGTATGCTGTCAAGCCATAGACACTGTGTGCCTCAAATCTAGCCTCAAACCCAAGATTTCACTCATATATGAAAAATAACTTCAGTGAAAAACATTAAAATTGCAGATCCCTTTAAAAAGTCATTAAATATACTTCTAATTTTTATCCTGTATCTGACATGTTTGCTGTCTCCTTCTGCAAATTATACAAAGAAACCAAAAGATTCTTTGCCAGTTGGCTGAAATAAACGTTTCCATGATTTTTATTTTTTCCCTGTTCTCAGAAACCCTGTAACAAAATCTAGAATTTTCTTCTGTCATAACATCCACTTCATGTTTCTCTCTGGACTTCAAGGAGCAAGTGTTAGTGGTGCTCCTTGAAGCAACCAAGTTCTGTTTAGTCTTCTCCTTGTGGAAAGCCATGTTGTATTAAAGGTTTAACAAAGCCACTTCTCAGTAAAAAAAAGATTAATTTCAAGGAGTGAAATGAGCTCTCAATGAAGAAAATGCCAAGCAGTTCTTTATAGCCAAACTGTGGGTACTTCAGGTCCAGATCAGACCAGGGCATCTTTTTCGTAAGTAAAGTTTGTCGAATGGGTTTGATGAGAACTTTGAGGAAAGCTCTGGTTTACAGCAAACACATCTGGATAAAAGCCAAGGCACAAAAATCTTATTCCATTTTGTCATTAGCCAACAGAATGATTCCCACACAAAAACCATCCAGAAACAGGGACTAACCTTCTCTTTCTGATGGCTTTGTTTTCTAGCAGGACGATGCAGTCCCAAGACCAGGTATAGTAGCTGTCTGGTACCTTCACTCTCTATAACCAGTCCAGACTTTAAATATCATGAGTCCATCTTCCAGAAGCTTATAGGACTAGCTTTAAAATAAACAAGTTTACACAGATTTTAACAAAACAAACTTTTAAATACATTTTCCAAACCCTGCAGTTTATATTCCCAAGTTTATTCCAAATATTCACATGGTCTAGAAGCTCTCATTAGCATTGCTATTGAATTCTCACAACACAAGCACCAAGAAAAAACAAAACACAAAACTTCTGAGGATTAAATCACAACAGCTGGCCACAGAACTGTTATCCAGGTAATAAATCCATTGCCCTTGAAGACAAAAAAAGTCCAGTGTTGGAACAGAAAGCAATTTTTCCTATGCCACGGCCACATCTATGAAGTATTTAGCCACTGAACTTTCACCACAATTTTCTTACTTGTTCCTGTATGAATTAATACATAATTCTTTCAACCTAATGAATATTTGACTTCAGGGCAATTTCAGGCATATTCTTGATCTATTACCTGGCATATTATCATTATATTCCCTTGTTTTTACTTACAACTATCTACCTTCCATTATGCCTAGACTGCATTTTGAAAAACTGAAACAAACTGAAAGGGGGTAAAAAAGAAAAATCAACAAACGTAAGTAATCTACAAGGAGTCATACACCAAGTAATAGCTCAAGTTACTCTTCACAGCAGCACAACAGCAGAATACGGCCTCTTTAATGCCATCT
Source organism: Pogoniulus pusillus (assembly GCF_015220805.1). NCBI lineage: Eukaryota > Metazoa > Chordata > Aves > Piciformes > Lybiidae > Pogoniulus > Pogoniulus pusillus. Next base: position 15,827,668 of record NC_087272.1, on the reverse strand, counting down.
GCAAAAAAACGAACGCCTGTGAAAAGTAAAATTCTCTTAATGAGACTTTGGCACTGTCTTCTTAGATTTGCAGAGTTGTTACTTCGCTTTGAATAAACATCACTATTTCTTTCCTAGGCAAACTCCTTGGCTGCGTTTCAGTTTATTTCATTTAAATATTAAAGAGCAGGAAACATTTGTTTTGCCTTGTCACATCCTGTCCTGTTTACACAGCACCGCACAATCCCCTTTGATACGCCAGCTCTTCGGGCAAGCACGACACATCGACACATTTGCTTTTGTCTTTTACCAACTGCAAACGAATTTTTGCACAAGAGCCGGGAAGGTTTAAAGGTTTCGACAGCCACCCAAAGTTGGGCTAGCGTGACTGTCAATGAAAAGCGGTGTCAAACCGCTCGGCTTCCCCTCTGCCGCCCTGACTTAAAGGAGAGAAAGAAAGACAAAAGCAATTCACCCCGTTACGCAGCACAGCGCCTGGAAGGAGCTTGCTGGCTGTAGAACTGCGGCTCCCACACAGTACTCGAAAGCAGAAGAAAAGCACACGGACAGTTAGAGACGAGCGTGAAAGGGTAACTTACATTATTGAGAGAGAGAGTGGGGAAGCAGGACTGCTGCCGCCGTTTTCTTCCTTACTGTACAAGGCTGCTGGCAGAGCAGACAACCAAAAAAGTTCACCTAAAGAAACCTCTCCTTTTAATTCTCTCTCCCAGTTCATTTACTCTGGAGTCTCTCGGCCTGAAAAGATCCAACAGTCAAAAGTTTATCCCCTTGTACTTCCGAGTGCTATGGCTGACTTTCCTTGGACACATACCAATGATGCAGTAAAAATAGACAAAAGGAGGGGGGAGGGAGGGAGGAAGCAATCTAGCTTGAGCCTGAATCTTCTTAACTCGGCGTTTTCAGCAAAAGCTGCTCTTATGTCAGAAGCTCCTATTCCTGTACTAGCTGCGGAGCACGGAATCATCCATCTGGTTTTCATGAACTGCAAATTACTGGCAAACCAGGGAATGCACACAGTCCAGCTTCAGCCCAACTCCCCAGGCATCAGCCTCAGAAGTAACCTGAGGTACAGAGGCTTTGAAAATAAACAACCAGCCCCATGCCGGGATATCCTCCCGCCTGCGGACGACTGCTCCCCGAGGCAGCCCTCCCTCAGCAGCCCAGAGCACCACACAGCATTCAGGAAGGTGGCAGGCGGCCCCCCAGCCCCCACGCCGGCGGACACCAACCAAGCGTGCAGCCCTCCCAGCACAAACAGCCTGGCTGGCCGGGGCGGGGGAGGGGAGCGCAGCGCCCTGCCGGGAATAGTGCCACGCTTTAGCGAGTCCTTCAGAACAACCTGCCCTTTGTGCACAAGCAGAGGAATGCTGAATCACCTACATCCTTTAAATGCTTCCAGGTGGGAAGCCAAGCTGTTGTGCCAGGAGGTTTTGGTTTAGTATCATTTTACTCTGATGGGGCAGCTCTCAGAGTTGTGGTCAGTGTCCGATGGAGAACCTTCGCGGTGACCCAATCTGTCTCCTACTACAAGTATCACCAGCATCATGTTGAAAAGCATCCTGTGAAAGTCCCTGACTTCAAGCTCCTAAATCACATTCAGCCCCTGGTTTTGAGATTTAAAGGCCTGCTGCCCTGATTAAATTCTGCTACCAGAGGCTTGAGGGGGCACCTAGATTTTTGGATACCTCAAGGATTTTGAGTCAGTACTGAAGAACATTGTTTTACCAATTAAAAAAAAAGGGGGAAACAGTTTTGTGGTGAATAAGAAAAGTTTTGCCATTTCTTAAAAAACTGAAGTTGTTTCCTGCACATTTACTTCAAAATATCATGCTATAGTCTTCAGCTGTGTAAGGGGACTTCTGCAAGCTTTCAGCTGGGAATACTCTTCATTCTAGTTGAAGAGGAAGAATCTCTTTCACTGAAGCCTGAGCGAACCAGTAGAGTGAGTCATTAAGAAAATATAAACAGCATTGTAAACATTCTGTTTTCAAGTCTTGAAACTTGCTCAGTTTGTCATCTTTGCACAGTTGTACCTGTGCCAGCTTGCACCTGGATCTCTGGATTCAGACTTGCCATGAGTGAACTGTTAATGTGAAAAACCATTGGATTGCTAAAATGAGTAAATAAATAAATCCCAGACTCCAACTGGTAGTCGCAAACAAGAAAATTATTAACTAATTTTATTTGCATGTACTTTTGGCAGGAGTTGTATAATCTATTGAATAATTTCAGTCACATCGAGTAGAATGCTAGAGATCTCAAAGGTATTGCATTCCCTCAGCTTTTGGAAAAACAGCCCTACAGACGAGTGAAATACAATCCAGTGATCCAGGGCAGAAGGCTGCACATGAGCTTAGTTTTATTATTAGACACAAAAGCACCCCACACAAACAAAGAGGTAAGTGAGAACAGATTTTATGTGCCCTGCTGCTATCACAGTTGTGTGCCTTTGGTCTGCATTCAAGTATTTTTTTTTTCTTCCTTCTATTGTGTTCTCCCATCAAGGTGGTAAGCAGTGAAATTCTTGACATGCACAGCCATCAGTTGAAGCAAACAGTATTTTTTTTGAAACAGCAGTAAACAAGGTTTGTAACAGTTGAGTTATTCTTCTCTGGCTCAGTAAATGGGTAGGGTGAACTGATTACATCTTTTCTCTTTTTTTTAAACATCATTTTATGTTCACTGAAGTAAGGGAAAAGTGGCCCTGTTCAGTCAGTGATGGTCAGGATGTGATGCACAGTAGGGGGCAGAATATACATCCTTTTTGGCCTACATTCTCCTCATCTGGCCTAGTGTTGCGTTGAGATTCATCTATACCTTCGAAATTTAGCAAAGCTACTTGTTTTTCAAGCTGTTTTGTAGCTTAAATACTGAGAAAGTGACAGGCAAAAAGTCTGGTTTTGGTGGAGGATGCGTCCTGCCGTTTAATTTGAACTTGTAAAATTGCCTAAATGATAGAAGCTCAGCTTGGCAGATTAAAATGACAGGCATGCAACCACAGCTATGTGCTCACCTTTCATTTCAGCAGTAGACTACTTGGTGTAGGATTTAAAATATATTTATGCAGATTCCTAGTCGGTCATAGTTTTATGTTCTAGATGAATCTTCTGATGCAAACTACTTGGCAGGCTTTGTACAGACTGAAAAACCACAAGTCTGATAAACTGAGAAAAATCTACCCTTGGAGGAGCAGTTCAAGGTGAAGCCTCAGTACACTTACTATTGATGAAATAAAATAATGTAGATTTTGGCACTGACAGTAACCCATTTTTTAAAACATTATTTAGCTGTGACATTATAAATAATTTTGCCACCAACCTTTTAAATCCAACACATGGAATATCATGGCCTGGGGTTCAAATGATAAGCTTGTATTCAGTTGGTCTGGCCTCACTACGTTTAATTTAATACTCGGCTGGGTACCCAGTGTCTCAGGTTTGGCAAAAGCCTACTCCTCTTGCAGAAAAAGGGTCATAATTCTTAGATGACCTGGAGACAATACAAGGTGATAATCCTTTGCAGCCTGCTTCTACCCTTAGATAAGGACTGGACCACTTTAGTGCTGGTTCAACCTTTAAATCTATCTTTTCCACAGAAAGAAAATACGCATCTCAGACAAAAACTTCATGCATTATAACATCGAAGTCATCACAGGAGGAGCCTCATGGCTGCTGCTGTTTCCACTGCAGCCTGCAGTAGCCCCTGGCTGTCCTCTCCATAAAAGAGAGAATAAGCATAGCACTAAGTCACTTTTTCCCATCAACTCTCACTATCATCTGTGACTGCAGGGGACTGGGCTTGCCTGGGGCACATGATCTCAGTAACAGACAGATCTGAAGCCTTTTTTCCTTCTAAGTGAACTGGAATAATGGTCTCTGTTTCCCACCCTGAAGCCCACCGTACAGGAATCGGTGGCTAGATTCTTCAAGTAACAACCCAGCAAACAGCATGCAGCGCATATGTCCCAGTGGTTTTCACTGGGGAAGGTCACATACTGGAACCGCTTTTATATTTCTTGGCTTAGTCTTTCTCTGACTTTGCCTGGAGCTATCCATTCTTACATGATACAAAGGGCTAGTGTGTGCCTAGTTTACCCTGGACCTGTCCTACTTTCCTGCCTTCAAGTACAATGAGAAAGAGGAAAAAGAAGGTATGATGAAACATTGCATTGAAGAACTTGAGACTGTAGGGGAGAAGATTCAGCCCCCTGTTTCTCAGACTGCAAACACTGGGCCATAGTGAGAAAGACTGAGAATAGAGGCAGAATATTGCAAAGAACAAAAAATCTCTGGGGAAGTTTTCAAAGCATCTTAAATGATACAGAGCACAGAGGTTCAGGAGGATGGGACTTGGGAAGTCTGGTAAAAAAGGTAGCTCTAAGATGGAAGGAGTTGTGGCAAAAAGATGAAGACGCTGTGAACTATGTGGTTGAGGCAGGGTGGGCATGAACCATGAGGATGAACTAGATGTTTTACACTGGCATGAACTGGAGACTGAGTCTTAAGGATGAGCGGCCTCAGACTAGGAGACAGGAAAAGCCAGAATGGAAGGCTAAGAAGTTTAAGGCTGTACAGGGCTTTGGGGTGGGTGGGAAAACATGATATCTCTACTGAGAACTAACTTCCATACCTACAGGCATATACAAGAATGTTTTTTACCCATACGACCCCCTCCTGCATCCTCTATTTTTTTGCAGTCAGGGCCATAGTAGCCCTGGTGTAATTCAGTGTGACAGCAGAACATTTTCCATAGCCACTGTGAACTAAGGAAAAGTTCTGATGTAACTCTAGGTCCCAAAGTGTAAATGAGAGTCAAGTATAGATTTCAAGGTGATAGACAAGAGTGGCTATCAGGAAAAAAAATGATGGGGAAAATAGACAGATGGTTGTATGAAGGCAATGTCTGAAAATTGTAATGTGCTGAAAGTTCAGCCACTGCAGTGATGGAGTTAAGATTAGCCTCATCAAACACCTGTCAGCTTGCTCTTACACGTTCAAAAGCTAATTGGAAAGTGAAAGGTATGACTCTAAGGTTAAGCATCTCAATTAGAAGCAGAAATTAAAACAGAAATATGAGAAAATACTATAATTCTCACAGTCCCATTTCAGCCCTTAAGTAACCAGTCTCCCTGTTGTCATTAGTGGGAGTTTTCCCACAGTTAAGACTGCAGAATTCCATGCCAGGATATTACTGTGAAGAACAAAAACTCTGACAGTCAGGGTACATTATGAGGTTATACTGGGGAGCACTAGGTGAAGTGTCAACTGAAGATGCTGTATAAGGAGAAAGATAGGAGTAATAAAGTGAGCCCCAGTATGATTTGATTTCATGAGGAAAACTGCAGTGCAGTCCTTGAATCTTAACAGGAACTATACTTGTCAGTTTCACAGTGAACCAGCAGTGATAAGAGGGAAAGGCCAACGATAGTCATGCTAATTTTTTCAGACAGCAGCAACCAGGACAGAACACAGCAAGCTACTGACTCAATTAGGGACATTTTATGCTACAAGCTTAAAATTCTGCTTTCTTAGACCTTTGGCTCTGCTACAGAGGCAAAAAGGAAGGAAACTGAAATATTTAAAAGCTCCTTTGGGGATGAAGGAGCAGTGGCATTTATAACATTTCCTGCCTACCTGAGCACATACTGGGATACAATTTGATTTCTAGGTCTGAGAGAGGTAAGCTAGAGAGAAATCTGAGTGGACCATCTGGAGACTGCAGTTGATTTTATACAAGCCCTGCATGTACCTTAAAGGAAAGTAGTTTGCAATGCTGTTCCTTTTTATACACTATCAAAGCAAAGTATCAGTGAAGAGAGACAGTTCTGTAAGCCAGTGATTCCAGTAAGAAGAAAGCTCTGGATCTGCCTATGGAGTAACAAGGGAACATATTCTCATCATAGGAACAGCACAGCCAGTACGAGTATGCCACGGAGTATGCTTGCTTCTTTCAGCATTGCTGGCTGGCTGGAAGACTGGGCCTGTTAAACCTGAGGGAGAAAAGTCAAAGAGAGTAGTGGACTCTGGTAGATACAGATTTAAGGCAGCACAGACCTGAAGACCACTTACCCACTGCAATTAACTCTGCCACAGGCCAGGAAGACAGGAAGTGATCCCTCTTGTTTCTGTCTTTAGCTGTGCCTTCTATGATATTTCAGACAGGCCATTCTCCAGAACTGTCCCTGTGGCTAATTGATGGTTGAATAACTTCCTCTGTTCTCCTGGGGTGAATTATGTGCATATATATAAGCTACCTTGCGATCCTTTTCTTTCCTACATGCAGTGCTTTCTTGGAGTAAAAATAAAACACACACATTAAAAGGAGCTCCTCTGCTCTTGATGTATGAGTGAGACTTGAGTCCTGCAACACTGCTGCTTTCTGTATTTTAAGAGGAAAGGCTGCATTCTTTGCATTTTTCATTTTTTACAACTAAACAGTATGTTCTACTTTAGTGGCAGCATCTTTTACCTGGAAAAGGATCTAAAACCTCGGAAAATGAACCTGGGTTAAAAACCACTAAACACAAAAAAAATCCAAACCAAAACCCCCAAAACCCCAAACCACCGCAATGAAAGATTTTAAAAGCTTTCACAGCTGTGGGTGAAAGCTGAGGATATTAGCATGGAGGATATTAGCTAGAAAGCTCAGATTTAAGATAAAGGACGACTTATCCAAAGAGGCTGCTGAGGGGTTGTTTGCAAATCTCAGCCTTTGTCTCTGTGGAGACCTAGACCTGAGTGGTGACTGATTTTACAACAAAGACTGTCTAAACCTGACAGGAAGTTGCCACTGCTTCTTTCAGGCCCTCAGACTTTTCCCTGCTACCTGGCAGTTCAGTTTTCTAGTCAGACTCCAACACCTGATGAGAAGAGGGCACACGTGCTACTTCATTCACAGGTTCTCTCACATTGTGACCTTAATTGATGCATGGCAAGAATATAGGACACATCAGTAGAGCACCTGCTAATAAACTGAAACCCTGAGATGAAAGGCACTCTTAAGGCCTCCTACTTTCAATAAGACTTCAAATGCTGAGAGTATCATTAATTACACCTCTGGTAACTGAAAACTCTTATTAATCTAGAGAGCTGTTCTTTCCCAATAAATTGTTCAGTTCTGGAAGCTGGTCTGACATTCTCAAGGGCAAAGAAGGAGAAATTTGGTAGATCGGATTAATTTGTCATCTGGTAACCGTAAGTATATCAGTCATGGTAAGAGATGATGGTTTCAATCATCCCCAAATGATTCCAATAGCTGCTGAATAACTGAACAATAGCTATATTGCAGATGTGCCTGCAGCTGAAGACTCACACAGAAGAAAATGCTGGCAAGGGACACCACTGTCAATGTAGAGTGCACCTAGAGACAGGGGAAGAAAACAAATTGCAGCAAAAACGTGTCTCTGGAAAGCTGACCTTGGTTCTATTTCCAGCTTTTTAAAAAAGATTTAATTTCTCTCTTTTGTTGAATGAGGATAATATGCTTAGCCCAGGAAGCAGAGATCTGAAAGCTCAGTTAATGAATATTAGTAAAGAATTTTGTTTTCACAAACTGCCTACCGTCTTGGAATCAGAAAGCTCAATTATAGTACATCCAGTTCAGAGCAGTCAGGCCTTCTAAAAGAAGGATGTTGATTCAGCACCCTATTTTAGCAAGCCTTGTGAATACATCATGAAAATTATCTCTCAGTGAGGAAGACAAATCAATTTTAATCTTCTGCTTGTTTACCTCGATGTAAATCGAATGGGAACAGTCTGCCTCTACAGAACAAGCCATGTTGTGCTGAGCTCGTGATGCACAACCGAGTTCTTTCTTTAGTCAAAAGAGAGAGAATGTGGTAAGCATATTGATTATTCCTAACCATGTACTGAGAGCTCAGCAAAACCTCTTAGGTGTGTGTTTCTGCCTGATGTGCATCTCATGGGTTTCATTATTACTTAAGTACTAAGATCTCGCTTTCTTAATCTATAGACAAAAAACAATTTTCTTTTCATTTTTACTAACCAAGGCTTAGTATCTATCTGCTACTTAGAGAGGGTGTCAGAAAACCTCTGGCTTGTGTTCACAGCCTGGCACAGAAGCAGCTTATTGCTGTAATTAGCTTTAGTTCATACACTACCATGCAAGCTATTGCTGTGGAGGAAGCTCAGTCTCTGAGCTGAAGAACTGTGAGCATCAAGACCCATCTAGTTAAAGTGTACTAAAGTACCACAACTGCCCACAGTTTCACCAGTTTTACTTGAAAGTTTCTCTCCTAAGTAACTTAGCCACTGCTTCCCCACAAGCAGGTAATACTGCTTGACTGGCCCTCTGCAATTCAAGACTCACTGAAAGATGCAGTTCTTAAAAGCATTATAGCTGAGTGGGAGAGTTAAGCCAAAGGTCTTCAGACTGCATCGTGGCTGTCTGCAGAAGCTGTGCACGGCCCTAAAACACAGCCAGCATGGCAGAGATGAAGGTGCATCCACAGCGGAGCAAGTCAGACAAGCTGAAAAGAGTATATCATCAGGCCTCACTTCAGATTTGCTTTCCTTTTTTTGGCATGGCTCAAAGCTAACAAAGGCCTGATTGAAACTCAGGAGTAAGTTTATTCCTGTGTGGTTTTTTACAGTGACAGCTTCTTTCCCTCCTGCACAGGTATCCTGAACTCAAAGCCTGAGGAGAATTTCCTGGAGATCCTGGCATTTCTGGTTCAGAAGATTGCTGAAGTAGTACCCTGGGCAAAGGACCATCCCGGAAATATCCAAGTGCTGTCACAGTATCAGATGAGATGTTTCTAGCCATGTCAGCAATAGTAAGAACTAAAAATATAGCCTGCTCTGTTTGAGGCTTCCCAACAAGTTGTGAGCTCAGAGCAGTTTGGCTAAAGAGAGAAATCCTGAGGTGTTTTGCTTAGCCAATCTGAACCCTATGAGGTGCACAGTTTTCCTAGAAATTATTATTTGCATTGTCTAAGAGGATTTTGTGAAATAAATTAAAGGAATAAAAATAAATGATATATAGTTCACTGATCTGAGTAATAGACTGTTGAATGCTGATGCTTTGTTTTATGGTCAAGGCAAAGTCACTTAATCTGTTTCTTCATTTATAAAATGAGATTTATAGATGAGCTCCTCACCTGTCATACAAAATCTAGAGAGACCTGCAAAAACTTCAGGGATAGATAATTTTTTGACCTTCTTCATGGTGCCCAGCTCTGACAGAGACATAATGATTTCCTTTGCTGATGTAAAGGGTAACACAGAAAGTGTCTAAAGCCCACCAATACCTGCAGTGCAGGATTAAGTTGAAGAATACTGTTCAAACAGGGAATATATAATTTAAAATCCTGGACATAAGAAAAGGCATACCAGAGACACAAAAAATTCAAGCTCAGTCAATCTCTGCAGTTCAGAGGAACTGTAAACATCCCCTTATAGCAGCCAGCAAAGAGAACTGAAATCTGTAATCATGACTGGTTTTTGCACTGCTAGGCATGAATCTTAGAACATGACAGCATCTATCAGCATTTTCAGGAAGGTTAATTTTATAGCAACTCATTTCTAGCCCTTTCACACTTCTATCAACAATGCTACTTCTGACCTTGCAAAAACTGCTGCTGTTTGAAACACAGCTGGATGGTCAAATATTGGAAATGCCGCTAAAAATAAGAACTAGATGCAGATTAATTGAAGCCACATAAAAATTAACCTGGCAAGTTTAAATGGGTTATGTCCCTATTAACTTTTTCCCTCTTGCCTCCCAGGAAGGTCTCATTTGAGATGGAAATTGTGTAGTCCTCGTAGTCATGACGCTGCATACAAAGTAGCTGCTCTTTTACTTCAGACAGAGGGAAATACTTTAATAGCTGCCTCTGAATGACAGCGGCTACCTGCCCTGCTAAAACATGCCCTTAGTCCTAGGAGAGAAGCCACAATGAAACAGAAGGCTACTTACTAGTGTTCCATAGAGTCCACGCAGGAGCATCAGAGACAGAAAGGGACCGTGTCTCGGATCGGAAGATGCAGCTGCCTGCCGCATTCAGACAGTTGGTGCCATTGTGGCCATGAGGCTGCTGAGTTAAAGGGTGGCCTTGCACAAACACAAACAGCTTGTCAGCACCAGCCAAAGAGGCGGCCCGGCCCCGCCAGCCACCGTGCGAGCCAATGATTAGCTTCTCCGCATGCTGCCTGCTCAAGATACTCTGCTTCAGTCCTAAGCGGGGGAACCAGAGGGACTGAGTGGGAAGGGCCAGGGCCACTGCTAGGCAGTAAAATGCTTAAGGCGGGGGGGGGGAAATCAGTGAGTTTCTTCAGGAAAAGCAGGTATTTACTGCACATTCTTTCAAACACTTTTAGAAAGCCACAGGCATTCCCAACAGATTGTTCCTTTCAGGTCACTCAAACAAACAGCCTGTGAGTTATGTTTAGCCCATATCCACTATAAAGAAGTTTCATTTGCAAAGTCTCTGATTTCATTTCCCTCCATCCTTTTTTTCTACTTCTCATCCTTCCCAACACGTTTTGTTTGCTGACACTGAGGTTTCTCACTTCTCTGTCACAAATGTCTTATCCTGACATTCTTGACCTGACCCTCTAACCTTCATTGATCCTCCTATGATTGCAATTCTTCATCTCCATCTTGACTGCTTATTCTTACCTGGCCTCCCTAAAAGCACAGGGGCACAACGCAGGAACATTAAGGTAACTTTTTGAGAGACAACCAAGCCCATCTAACAATGCTATCAAAAGTGGAGGTGTTGAGTCTCTTCTTTCTTCAGCATCACACCGTGCCCCTGTGTCTGTTCCCTTCTCTCATTTCAAGGCAGGGTAATGTAGCACAGAAGCAAATACTTTTGTCAGTTCAGTGATCTTAACAAAGAGACAGAAGAGGTATTGCATTGAGTGAATACTTGAAATATAAGTCTCCTCTGATCTTGCCTCAGCCATCTATGATCCCACCCACCTCCCCAAGTTCCTCTCTCCTTTGTTTGAATTGAATTTTCCTAGTTCACTGAATACCCTGCCTACAGCTGCTGATCCCATTTCATCTCAGCTCTGCCCTACTTTCTTATGCTTCTAGTTCAGTGTGAGGCCTGTTTGCCACCAAAATCAGTCTCATCAAGTCTCTTACAGTGCCTAAATATCATGCTTTGTACTTCAGCCTCAGCCCCTTCGACCTCTTTCTGCTTTGGAAGTAATTAAGACCCTCCTTAAAGAACATGTTATCACTGCTTTCTCTCTGAGATGTCTGACTAAATAATCTCTCAGCATCTACCTCTTCATCACACTTCCAAAGCACCTTACTTCTTGCTATATTCCATCCATCTTTTACTATTTCCTTGTGCAGGTTACTGTACCACTTTTATGTCAATGACTTCTAAGCATGCATTCCTGTTTTGCAGCTTTCTGCTTTTCTCTGGTCCCATATTTTACCCTGTTTCAGGCAAACTATATTAAAATCCTTGACAGCTCCTCATTTTAAGATCCTTTTCTGGTGGCAAATTAAAGCAGTCCAGTCACACTACATTCATTATTGCATAGTCTTGACAGAAGTCGTTTTCCTTCCCCACTGCTTTGGTAGAGGAGCTGAGCCCCATGCAGAAGCAGATGCTGAAGTTAGCACTTCATTCTTATGGGCAAGGCATATCGCAACTCTCAGGCTTCTGCTGACAGGCTGCCTGTGAGTTTTGGCACATACCACTGCATCACAATGTGCTGGGGCCACATATGCAAGTTTTTCTTCACAGTGAGACGTACTAGCACGATCTTCAACAATATCTGAGATTCTGGAACTGCACAGCTCGATCAGCTGACGCTCAAGTACAGAATCTACACCTGTATACTGTACCTATACTGTATACAACCTATACTTGTATAGAGATTTCGTGCTCAGTTAACCCTATGCTATCCATATTACCAACATTATATTACCAGAACTCTCTTCTTCTAATATTTTTAACACGTAAAGCTGTTTAAATCCACTGTATGATCATAGCATTTGGTTACTTTTCATTATCATCACTGAGCTTGCATCTTATTCCAGTCTACCTATATTGTTCTCTACAGAAAATTCAGCAACCAAGGTCATCCTTTGTTCCATACCCTAATCACATTGCCTACATTCCCATGAAAGCCATGCTTTCTTCTCTGGAGCTTCAAGGCCTTTTCAGAATTTCTCCTTTCTTAGTGATCCACTCCCACAGCTCTCTTCATCACAGGGCATGTCTTTTCAGCCTTCTCTTTTCCTACAAAGCTCAAGTTTTTTACCTTGCCCCTCTATGCAGAGAATCCCCTGCTTCATCAAATCATCCTGTCTTTCTTTTCTACAATCCATGTGTCACAAAATACAGGAAAACCATACCAGAATGAGAATAAGGACCAATAAATAGGTGACAAGTCACTCCAGACAGAAATAGTTCATCTGCATATAAAAACTCTATTTGCTAGAAATCTTCTATCAATCAACCATATACTTTATGTTATGCACCTTACACACTTAGATTTTTTTAAATGGAAAAGTCTAGGCATCAAAATCCCCCAATGGACATGGATCAAGTGCCCAAACACAGTACATGAGATTGTGAAAAGACTGATGTGAAAAGGCTGTTTGTAGATGCACAAGGGAAAGCAAGTTAGCTATCACATCTCTGATTCCCATGGCAATTTATTTAAGATGCTAATTCAGTCTAGCCACAAATAAACAAAAGGGAGGGCAAGAATGAGCTGATTTATTGGATTATGTTGAAAAGGCACACTTTAGACAAAGTGACTCTGGATAGAACTTCTGTAACTCTGCTCGTAGAGTTGTGCCAACAATGAAGCTGCCTCTTTGTCCTTAAGCCTTGTATGATGCAGGGAAATTGTTACCAGCACTGCCAATGGAACCAACCCCAGGCACCAGCTAAGTGGCCAAGCTGATTCAACAGCTCACTTTTACAAAAAGGGTTACCCTGCCCTTCTCTTCATAGCTATTCTCACTGACACAGGTGTGCCCCTTCCCTTACACATGTTCCAGGAACAGTGTGAAAGCTCAGAGACCAAATTTATCTTGCTGGATACGTTTTTCAGACAGGTTAATGATCTGATTCACCTCCCTGCCCTGTTAAACATGACAAGAGCCAGCAGAGCAAAGCAGTAAACACATGCAGCTGGAAGCAGGAGAGATGGAGACCAGAACTTCTTTATAAGAAGAAAGCTGTCTGTCATCCCCAGAAGCTACCATCCATTCTGGGGTGAGACCTAAAACTATGAGCCTAAACCCCATGCCACTCCTGTAATCTCTTGAGTGATTTCCAACAAGCACTAAAACATTTTATTGACAGTTATTTTCCAAAGGAAGGTGAAGCTTTGTTGTAATCAAATGCAAGTTTCTGAAAACATAGTAATAATTTGATTTCCTAGGGGAAAAAAAGATAGGAGAAAGATTCTGAAGAGGGGGAAGGGAAAGAAAAAAACTTCCTTCATCTAAAATCAGAAACATTTGGGTTATAAATCACCAACATGTAACTTTGCCCACTACTTAGCTTGCAGGCTCCATAGGGTAGCATTTTGACTCTGTCATACTACCATCCATGCATTCTTGTGGCCTCACCCTAGTCACTCTGTCCTTTCTTCTCAAAACACAAGCCCAGCTGGATGCTATTTTTCCAGTCCTGTTTCTCCTCTGGGGGTTGACAAGAGACCTCAGACTCCCTGAGGCTCAGCCTGACCAGTTCTTACCTACTCTACTGGGAGGAGACCTCTCTTGCTTCTCCAGTGGTAGGAGCAGGTGCTGCAGAATGGAGTTGAGTGAGAAGTTTTTTGTTGTGTTTTACTGGCCTGGTTTCAATTATAAAGTGGGTCACGATTTACTCCCAGAAAGCACACAAGCTCAAGCAATGGAGGCCTCTGGATAGTGACAAAAGAAGGCAAATTCTGTGGATGAAATGTTTTTCTTTCGAAAAGAAAACAAACGGCAGAAGTGGTAAGGGGAAGAGATCATGTGCAGATGCAGCACACTAACATACAAGGCTCCAATCAATAGGAACTTGGGCTTAGTCCCAACTCAAACCATGTGCATTTTGATCTTTGAGCTCTTGGACCATTTCCTAATTAGAGAGCGAGCAGCACACTGTGGAACTATTTAACCCTTTGGTGGTGACTTATTAGGTCTAGTAAACATCAGAAAAGAATCTGGGGCTGTATCTAAACTCCTGGAAGCCACATCTGACTACAGGAAACATCCCTGTGCTTGAAATAGTAAAACAACTGCTGTCAGCATCTCATTTCTTCATGACTCTATACGCAGAAAAGTCATACCACTGCTGAACCCAGAATCTGCCTCTCCTCAAGGCTTGTCATGTCTCCTCCAACCTTATCAGTAATGCCACACCAAGGATCAGATCAAACACAGATATCTGCCTGGAACTTAATAGTGTAAATAATGCCACATCACACATAGACTTGCTTCTCCACAGGAGCAGAAATGCAGTAGATTATTACAAAACAGTATATGTAACCAAGAGATGAGTATGCAACCAAAAATATGAGTATTAGAGCATTAGGAGCTGTGTGGAAAGAAACAAGGGTTATTCAGCTGATGTACATCAACAGCTGTCATACTTTTTCTGTCCTATCTGCCTATCACTGGTGTTCCAGTTAGATCTAGAGTAGGAGATCCACCTTTCCTGTCCCTTGTGTAAGAGGGAATATGATGTCCTACCTATTTCACAGAAGTACCACGTGGATACATTTACAGTGCTTTGAAGGTCTCTTTTAAGACATTTTTGACATACAAACTCTTACTACTTTCATTACTGATTTCAGAAACACATCCTTTGAAAGCCAAAAAACAAGATAATTACTTGGGCAGGGTAGGCTTTGTTTAAAATCTCCTGCCACCTCCAAGGTCACTCATTCCAAACATAACAGAAATACACTAATAAAAGGAGAGGTGCCTCCAAAGCACATGCCTAGTGGGCACTGTGGAGCACAATAAACCAACAAGCTTTAAATTCTATCTCTGCAAATGTTCTCCCTATTTTACTCGAGTCTTGTGTCCTGGTAAGAAGTGCTACACAGGTCTCAATTGCCACAGAGCTCAGAGGAGGCCCTCCAAGTTCAAATGACTCTTTGCATATGCTGTTCATCTGACGTGCAGGTGTGCGCTACCTTGCAGACAAAGGCCTTCAATTTCCATCTTACCTGGCAGTCTGTCAGTCAGAGTTTTTGAGCTTCAAGGTTTGTCTAGACTGCACTGTGACAGCAGGGTACAAAGAAATATCAAAGCAAACTCTAAAATGGCTGTTCACTAAGTGTGCTGCAGAAGTACTGGGGAACTCAGACAAGAAGCAAAGTAAATCAGACTGCTGGGGACAGCATCCTGGTGTACCTGGCTTTCTATATCCAAGCTGCCTATAAACTGCTTTAAACCAGGCAATATTACACTACAGGCATCTCTTTGTTAAATTCTGTGAATGAATCTAGAAACCACATTTCAATTCCACTGTTGTTCAGGGGTGACTTTTCGTGCACTTCAAGTGGGATTTTTCAAGCAGTGCTGAAACACTCCTTAGCTGCAATTAGCTTTAGAGCTCAAAAATCGTTTGGCTTTGGAGCAGACCTACATTCGGACTGTCAGGTACCTCCACAGAGGCACATGCATCCACCCTAACTTTCACTTAGAAGATGACTTGTCTCCAAGGGATGCTTTTCTAGATAGCTGTTTAAAGACTTCCAGCAGTATCTTTGGAACAGACATACTGGTATGAAGAAAAAAATAATCTGGTATGCTTTTTGCAATACAGAAAAATAAAGAATATTTTTGTGAAGACTTTGCTGTCTGACAACAAATAAATATGATTAATTAGGAGGCTGTCTTCAAGTTAGCAGTGGCTCCTGCTCTTATTATAAACTTTATTAATCTTGAACTCAGCAGTAATTATCCCACTGGCACAGAACCAAACTTCTGCATCAACAAGCGCATAGGATGCTCAGAGACCAGGAGGAACTTAGCCATCACAGGGAAAATGCTTAGATTAGCAATGCTGTGACCTTGGTTTAAAGAAAGGAGTTTAAGATGTGCCATATGAGAATTCCTGCTGATTTCACTGTCATACTGGTGAGGTCAGCCATGGATTTATTCAGGGACTAAAATGAGTTAACTCCCTTCACACGCAAACTTACCCTGAATAGTGACCAGAGTGCTCTGCACCTCACAGTACAGATGTGACTTGGCCCTCCCTATTCCCAGCATAGCAGCACTTTACCTCTCCTTCAGTGAGACTACCCGTGTGTTTTATGTCCTCTGTCTACATGTTGGTTTGGAGTAAGGGGAATAACAAGAAAAATGCCATACCAAGTTTAATTCTACACTTCCTTTCTACCTAGCAAGCCTAAGAAAATGTGCTGGTCACCTAGCATGCAGAAACACTTCAACAATTTAAACATTTGAAATGGAACTGCAGAGGCACAATAAAAGTCAGAATCATTCACATGAGTGAGCATGTGTTGTTAAAAGATGGTAATGTATATTTATAGAAGCCTGCAAGCAAACACATGAGAATGCTGAAAACTTGAACTATTGTAACAGGCTACCGAGAGAAAATTTTGATGAACTGCAGGTGTTCTCAAGTCAGATTTATGGTGATTACACATTTCCCTATAAAAATAGGGCTGTGCTGGTTCTCAAGCAAAGCTCTGTTATAGAGGTATGCTGAACAGTAGGAGAGGGAAAGGAGACCTTAATATCAAAATATAATACACACTTTGGCCATACAGGAGATCCCAATAAAAAAATATAAAAGTCCTCTGATCCAAGCAGTGTATGTGTAAAGCTGTCATGTAATCAGAACCAAATTACCCTCCAAGTTTGGATTTAATTATGCCACTTAACAGCAGTCTCAGAAAACTGATCTGAGGGTCAAAATAATCCTAGAGTAATTTTTCAATCAATAACACACATAAGAATCTGGATAAAAATGAGTAACAGTCAATATCAGCAGGCTGATCATACTAAGGTTCTTATTAAAGGCAAGACCAACAAACATGTACAAACACAAATGGCTCACTGCAGAATAGAAGCATTCAATGCTGTCACATATTTCTGTATGGTCTGTAAGACTCAAAAGCATACTAAACTAATGCATAGTGAAACAATGGAGTTCTGTTCAATATGCCCTCGTTGATTTGAAAGGAAATGGAATGCTAAAACAGCTCAGAAGTATATTTTGTTACAAGCTCTGTATATAGTTAAAACAAATTCTCCGCAGCAAATATTTGTATGAGATTGTTTATATAACAACTGGTAACTGTGGGGGAATATGTACATGAGAACATAGTTGTAATTGATATGGAAATATGTAGGGCAGGACAGAGAATTAAACATGACATTTAAGCTTTTATTCAGTGGATGAAAAAAATCAATTAAATGGCATACTTTATTTGCAGTCAAAAATGTCTAGATAGATTTCTTGCAGATGTTAATTGAGGGGAAGGTGGTTAATGTTTTTAAATGCTACCTAACTACCAAAGAAGTTTGGGGATATTGTATATTCTATCTCAAGCAAATAAATACAAATGTGTTTGTAGAAACAATGCAATCTAGAGTGGTGAAGCTTTTCTGAACATATGCAAATTAAAATCTCTGTAACTTCAATCCAGTATTGCCATGATATTTTTATAGTAATTTGAAATCAGTTCCATCTTTTTGTTCTACTTTTTAAAATGCTATAAAAAAAAAAAAAAAACCCCAAACACCCATACTCTTCATTCATCATTCAGCCTTCTTACTACTCTAAAAGTAATGAATATGCTGCCTCATATCTTGAGCAAGAACACCCAGATTTCTGTTACAAGTCACAGCTGCCTGGCTGCAGCCCAGTGCTCTGCCAAGGACCTTGGGTTCACCCTGTCTCTTACATAGATTAGATTATAACTTGCACACTGTGATTCTCTTTGCATGCAAGGAGTAAAATCTGTTGTGAGGCAACATTGCATAGTACCCAATGTCTGGATGAAAAGCAGGCCCTGGAAATATCTGTGCATTTGCTTGTGCCTTTCTGCGTGCCTGTCAAGATCAGCAATGCGGCACATTTAAATGCTTCTTGCTTTGAAAGGATTGTTGTTTGCTCTGGGTTGCTTTCTGACTCAAGCTGAAAGAGATGTCACAGAAGGAGGCAACGATAATGGCAATCTAATTGCTAAAATTAAGCAATTGCTTGTTTAATGTAGTTATTGTAAGGCTATATTTCTCTGTAATTTTAAGGACAGGGTAAAGACAGCAAAGAGCACAGGTTAGGAAGCTTATCTTGCAGTCAGTCCGACTGACATCCCTAGATATGAGGATGCCTAGACCAAAACACATGATTTTTCTCCTTTAGCTAACTTCAAACAACGATTACAAACTGAAAACTGCTAAGATGTGAAGAGATGAAAATAGAAACCTCATTCAGGTAGACATTATGTTCCAGGAAATAAATTTTAAGAAAGGAGGCAGGGGGTGGTGGTGGGGGAAGAGTACTGTGTGAGCTCTTCTAGAGATACCAGTACTGAAATCAAATTTACATAAAGGGTTGCCTTAAGTATAAACCTTACAGTAGAAGAAGATATTAAACAAGACACATCAAATCTGGTTCAACAAAAGGGGACAGAATAAATTCATAAGGCCCTGAGGGAAACTCTCTGTTATGAGGATAAGTGTTCCTATGGACAGCTCTGTCAGAAGACACTGCTTTTACATATTGCTCTACAAAAACTCCCCAACATGAAATACTGCTCTTTTTATTGCATACTGTACTACATTATTTCTTCACTCTCAGGGCTGTTGCTTCCCTAATTACAGCTATGTTAGCCAGCTTAAGACCTCGTGGTAGTCAAGAAGCAGGCTTTGCAGGTGAATAATCCTAGAAGGTCTTGGTCCAGACAGAGCCAGGGGAATCTGGTAAGTGAATGAAGCCAACTGAATGGAAAAAAAGAGACTTCTCTGTCACTGTATTTCTGCAAGTTGGCTCTCAGTGTGGTCATACTTTGTCTATAGCAAATAAAATGGCTAACTATTGTTAGTAGCAACAATTACACCATTCATTGTGCCTTTTGGAAAATGATGGATGGAGTTTCTTGTACCATCCACACCCCAGCTGCACTCTTTATCAATTCCTCCCTCATGAAAGTTGTGCTATTTGAGCCTCTCTTCTGAATCAGTAGATAAACAAAACACTATGGACTTCTTTGTACACATATGCATACCCAATGAGATACAGCCCTGTAATGAGACAGCAATCCACTGACCTAGAGAATCACACTGTCAGTGTGATAGGCAGCCCTGCACCTACTTTTAATGTCCATACCTGATTAAATCAATCAGTTGAAGGGCTCTCTTGAGCTCCCTTTATAAACACCTTTGTTTAAATGGTTCACCAGAAGCACAGAAGATTACATAGTTATGTTGTTGTGACGGTTTGGGTGTTCCCTGCCCCCCCCCCCCCCCCCCCCCCCCCCCACTTTAGAAATCACCCAGACTAGATTCGGTCGGCTCTGGAAATATGAATGGAGCTATTTACAGCTAGCACAATACACAAGCAGATATTTACAGTATACACAGTTACAGACAGAAATAGACAAGGTAAAAGGTAATACAGAAACACAACTCCCCTCCCAGAAACCCGAGTCCCCAGGAGGGGCTCTCAACCACCCCTGCACCTTCCCCCTGCCCCTCTCAACCTTACCCCAGTTGAGGTTCGGCCAAGAGGTTAAGAAGCAAAGTGGGTTAGGTCAAATGGAAGGCGAGGTTAGGGAGTAAGATGTTGCTCAGCCAGCAGCCCAAGCCAGAGTGAGAGAAAAAATGGCGAGAGTGTTATCTAATGTTTTCGTTTCTAGTTCAGCAAGACTGTGAGGGAAGTAGACATCCCCATTGTTTTCCTTTTTACAGCCTGTAATCTACTTCTTCTCACCAAAACACTCTAGCTAGCTTCAAACTAGCACGGTTGTGCCATTTGTTGCTCAGTGACAGATGAAGGGGAGGTATTTTTACAGGAAATATTTTTTTCAGACAGTAGGGTCAGAGTAGTGTGGGGTCTCTGCTGCTGAAGGATCTAAGCAATCTATGCCCAGATGATAAACCACGAACTGCATAACATCAAGGCTGATTTATCCTAGGGCTAGCTGGTTGAGGATTAAGGAACAACGAGCTGTCTTCTTTCTGCCCTCCACAGCACTTGCAATCAGATGAGGACCTCTCTGTGTCTAACTGCCCTCACATTGTCAAGAATAACACAAAGCAAAACCTTTCAGAAGACATTTTAAGGACAGAGCTATTTTTCAAAAGCATTACCCTAAGTCAATGATGTGGGGTTTTGTTGCCCAAGAGGATAAACTCATACTTTGTGAGAAATAAGTAATAGCAGTATTTTGCACTATGGTCCTCCCTTATCCACACTCTGATACTGACCAAGAAATCAACATTTCTGGAAAAAGGAATTAGCTGCAATTGTTAATCAAGTGAATGAACAATCAAGGTCAGAACTAAAGCAAACCAGGATGAGTCTCCTGATAACTGCAATGATTTATTTTCTCATCTATAATTATTGATTGCTAGAAGACCTCTGATGTCCATGGCATGGTATTCATCGCAAATACTGTACAAAGCTATCCATGTTACAAGGTTCACTCTGTCAGCTCTGAACACACGCTTAAAAACAAACACAAAAAAGCTGAACAAATTTCTCTGTTTCGTCTTTCAAATCACATAATCTTGATCTTACAGAGAAAAAGAGTATTTTGGCTATTCTAACCATCAGGAACATTGAGAGTTGGAAGCCCCCTTGGGGTAAAATTGTGCCATGAGAAGATACAGTATGAGGTTAATACACATAATGCCCTGGGAACTAGAAAGATGCTAAACCAATTTGTGTGTTAGTCGATCCAATTCTGTAATAAATTGTCAGCCTCATTGCTTCTCTTGTAAATAGAAATTACTCAATGCTTCAGCATTAACTAATGACTAATTTAAAATCTGAGGGTTACATGCCCAGCAACAAAGCTGAAAAACACTATAGATCCAGGTACATCAGTAGGGCAACACTCAGAATGCCAGGGGACTTGATATCTACCTCCTCTTTCAAAGAGCTAGCCCTGCTACCTAGCCAGGAATGAATTCTTTGCATTCTGCCAAAGACATATTTTGGTAAACCTATATCCATGCCAAGAATGGAAGCTTGTTTGTACAATGCACTCAACAGAGGTAGCTCACATTCAGTCTGTAGACCTCAATGGCTCTTTAAAATGAGGTAATGCCTTTTAGGAATCAAAGAATCATCATCATAGAATTACTCAGATTGGAAGAGACATCCAAGATCATCCAATCCAACCTAGCACCCAGCCCTGTCCAATCAACTAGACCATGGCACTAAGTGCCTCATCCAGGCTTTTTCTGAACACCTCCAGGGATGGCAACTCCACCACCTCCCTGGGCAGCCCATTCCAATGGCAAATCACTCTCTCTGTGAAGAACTTCCATGAATAATAGGACAAAATTTCAAAATATTCTTAACAATAATTCATACTCCTCCTGGGGATACATTATTTTGCCTTTGACCTTCTGGTTTATCCATTTGGGCATCGTATTATTGTCTTTTATAGATATGTGTATTTGTGTACACATAAGGGCACTTAAAAAAATTATTCCTGAATCAGTAAGTTCTGCAAAATCCTTTCAATGTGATAGCTAACCAGACTGGTAAAACTGCTGCAGTATCCATCCAGATCAAGCTGCTGCATTTATGACTAATTGCACACTTGCAAATAATCTTTCAGATGGTTTTATTAATTGTACCCTGCATGGAGATAAAAAAAGAAAAGGAGAAAAAAGACCAACCCCCCTCAAAAAACCCCAAACATTTGATGGATACAATAGCCCTTCATGCTTGGCATCATTTAGATCCTTTCAGCTGCTTTATGGACAAGACAACAGGACCACTGTCACAATGTTATTTAAATTTTGGATGACACTAATGCCCATTGTTAGTTTTTAATATGCTACCATGGTCATACAAGTGGCAGTGCCAATGGAAAAAGATAGATTATTGGAAAGCATAGCTTCAAAATGAAATTTGAAAGTCCTGGAAAATTCAAAGTATTGTATCTTTCCAACTGCAGTTTGGCCCTCTGGGATGCTTTAGATTTTTTTTAATTCCTGCCTATGCATCTAGGTTTGTGACCTCATAATACAAATGGCACTTGGAAATCATAGTGCTTTGCATAGTATAAATTGCCAGAAAGAATAATTAATGCAGTTTTGCTCAGATATATCAGTCACATTGCTCAGTTACATTACACCCCACATTCAGATGCTACAGCCTTGCCTCAAGAAGGATGCTCCTAAGAGTGTACAGACTAAATAAATTATATATTGCCAGAATGGAGTAGTGCTCTGCAGTGTGGCTTTGTAACTAGAGAGTTGTTCTGACTGATTTCAGATGGCAGATTCAGGCCCATTTTAGGGGCATAAAAATTACAGCGCACCTTACATCATACCACTCCAACAATAGGCAGCAGAAAAGGTGATGTCAACAGATGTGTTACTTCTCAGATGGGTAAGGAGCAGACAGATGGGAATAGTCTTAGTGAAAATAAAAATGAGGACTCTCATCCCATAGTGATTTCCACTCTTCACCTGCCTAAGTCCATGATGAGGTAATTACCATTTGGCAGGCACATACCATGTTGCTGCTATCTTATGCCAATAATTAACATTGAAATTTAGATCCTGAAATAACCATGTTTCACTAAAATTAATAACTATTACCTTAGTAATTAGGTTTATCATGAGTCTTATTAATTTGGTTATCTACAATAGTCTTAACGATTTTAAGGAGACTCTTCATTGGTGGTCCACAACTATTTTGTAATCATAGTCATGTTTTTGTCAGTTGAGTTAATGTCAATTAATATACTTCATTAGCTAAACACAAACAGCCTAAGGGAGATATTCCAAGTGAATCAGTAAGACAGCTTTGAAATAAAGTCACAGAAGTGTGTGTCATTTTCTTATTTTAATTACATGACATTTCCAGCCCCTGTCTAGGCAGATCCTGGTATCTTGATGACCAGTTTAGTTAAAACATACTACCAATACCTGTACTTTTAATTCAGAGAACCACACAAGGGAGGTCATAACTGTATGACAAGGAGTTTTTGCTTTCTTTTAAAAAGAGCTTGTAAGCAATCTGGGGCTAAGGATTAGCTTCTGTTTCTGTACAATACTGAGTTCAGTCACCTATTAGAAGTGTTTCTAAATGCTACACAGTATCATCATCAGGGTTGGAAGAGACCTCACAGATCATCAAGTCCAACCCTTTACCACAGAGCTCAAGGCTAGACCATGGCACCAAGTGCCAGAAATAGTAAATAATAATAATAATATAAATATAGAATAAAATTTTAGTGCCATTAGTACAGGTCATAATTTCATATCTGTTATAATGACAACAGAACAAGGGGACACAGTCTCAAGTTGTGCCGGGGGAGGTATAAGCTGGATGTTAGGAGGAAGTCCTTCACAGAGAGAGTGATTGCCATTGGAATGGGCTGCCCAGAGAGGTGGTGGAATCACTGTCCCTGGAGCCTGGATGAGGCACTTTGTGCCATGGTCTAGTTGAGTGGACAGGGCTGGTTGATAGGTTGGACTGGATGATCTTGGAGGTCTCTTGCAACCTGGTTGATTCTATGACTGATGCTTAATGAACTGATCTGATACTGCAGAGGTTCTTAGGGAATAAATAAGCCCCATCTAATTGGATTTAAAAGAAATTACTGCTGCTGGAGAATATATTGTTTTCTTCAGATTCGTTGTTGTTGTTGTTGTTATGCAAAGCCCACACAAAACAGCAGGATCTTTTTTTTTCCTTTAAATTTAACATTATCAGAGATGATTAAGTAGATTGTGTCTAAATGTGGTTTGCTGTTTGAAGATCAAAATCCAAAACTCAGCCTAGGTATCTGTGTTGTGGTAAGTTATATAAATGGGTATCTCTGTTACATTTTTATTCCTCAACTAGATGAGCATGATTTTCTTCCTAATAGATAACTTAATTCTTGGTAAGTCTCACATCACAGAAATGCTTGTGTCAAAGCAAGCAGAAATTCAGGAAAAAGGGAGAAAGGAAGGAGGATTAATTTCTGTAAAATGTTGGGAATTTGTCATTGCCTCCCTACCTAATTTGCTTCCTAATTCTTCATGCAGGGAATAAGAAGGATGAGTTATGACAGAAAGATTGGAAAGAAAAGACCAACGAGACCAACATGGACACTTAGTCTTTTCTGTTATTACTGAAAAGAGAAGGTGGTAATGGAATACAGTGTTCCCAATTGTAAAGCATGGGGAGGGCAGGACACACTTCCTCTAGGAATGGGAGAACACAGTTATAAAATGTTGCTTGTTTACAGTAAGAGAGAGGATTGGGAGTGAAACAGAATTCCTGTCTTGGAAGGAAATAAAGAAAGAAATACTGGAAAGGACTATATTCCTTTCATCATCATGATAAGTAACAAGAGACTTGGCACTACTGACTGCTTTGCAGGGGATACCTGTGTTGGCAGCTCATCCTGTGCTTTGCATGGAGAATACATGGAGAATAATCTGTCACCAGCTGGAAACCTGCCAGACAAGACTGGTCTGGTGCAGTTACTGGTGTGCCCTTTCCTCTTCTCTGACTGAGGTCAAGCACAAGGTGAACAAGTTAGTTTCCTGATCAACCATGCACTCTGCCAGGCGTGGCTTTCCTACAGGTGAGGCTAAAAGATCAGGCAGTTTCACACCTCCCAGAAATATTTATGCATGAGGAGGAAAACCCACAAGGCAAGCAACCACCGTGTCACTGATCTGTTTACAGTGGGTAAAGGTATCCGAGAAGCTGACACACCAGTGAGCATGGGAATGCTCAAACCTCAATGCCTTCAATGGAGGTTAAAAAGCACTGATGCATGTAATAGCAAATGAGGTTCCAGCTCAGGGCTGCAGCATCAAGAACTGCAGGGGACTGGTTAATATTCAGTGAGCATATGCCTAAAAAGTCAGTGCACACGTTATCAGGATTTCAGCATCCTGCTGCGCGTCTATGAATGTTGCTTAGGCTTCATCAGGATCCATTTACATTGTGGATAGAGATTTGGGAAGAAAACTGGTATATGCTGCAAAATGCAAAAGAAAAGGCAGAAAGCTGCTTGTCTGGACATTCATCAGGAAGATGCTTGAGCAGATTAAACAAGATTTAAAAGACACTCCTGAAATTTTCCATCCATGTCACAAATCTTCCCAGAAGAAATTATTCAGGACACATATGGATAATTTCTCAACATGTTAAAGACTTAGGCAGAGGCTTTCAATGTTTAATCCAGGCAAGCAATGGATTAGCTGCCTTCAGTTGAAAGCCTGCCAGCTGACAACCCCTCCCCACACACATGGCATTTGATGTCTGCCATTTTAATATTTTGACATTTTTGTGAGAGACATTGTCCTGAAAGGTCACCACTTGTCTCAGCAGTTGGCTGGCTGCCACTCAGGCTTGGGTAGCTTAGCTCCACAGCTGTCATCAAAAATGACCATTTTCACAGCTAATTTTCAAGTAAACTATGACTCTCACTGTATATAAGGGGAAAAGGAGACAAGAGGGAGGAAAGAGAAGCTGTAAAATCACCTTTCACTTGCTACAACAAAGACAGGCATTTCTACATATACATCTGTAAGATGAGGCTGAAGTATTGCAGAAACAACTTATAAACAGATTGAGCAAACAGCTGCAGTATCAAGAGGGTTATACTATAAACATGTCTAGCACTCTATGTGCAGCAAACACCACAACATCCATACGCTCCTTAGTCACTTAACAGCAGTCACCTGTTAACTGTCATAGTGACATTTTCACACTGCTCATATAAAGCTGGGCCACTATGGGCCCCAAGAAATAACAAAACCTTTAAAGAAAGACACATTATGTGGCAACATGAATCAGCTACAGCCTGCATTTCCTGTGCAATTAATTTATCACAGGCTGTTTTCAGTAAGTAGATTTGATTCACAGCACAGTAAGAATTCACTAACCATAAACCCTGAAGGACAACAGCACTACAAAAGCTTTGAATTAGAAAGAATATAAACCAAGATGCTCTTTGTTCAGTGTTGTGAGACCAAAACCCACCACCAAATACTAATTCTCCTCCTTACAGTACCACCACAACACGGAGAAACCTTAAACTCTGCTGCTTCACAATCATTTTACCATCCCATCTTCATGCCACAGAGCAGATAAACATGGACTTCATGTACAAACAAAGCGAGATTGGTGAAAAACATGCACTGCTCACCGTGCTATGCTCATTGCTCTCATCAGGTCAGATGCAGACTCACTGGTGCCCTTTATGATGACTGCACTACCGATAATAAGGCACTGCGGAGTTTCTTAGTGAGAAGTCCTGCTCTGCATTTATAGATTTTTATAGAAAAGATTCCAGGTGAAAAATACCATGGTAGGTTTTTCTCTCATGCATTCACAAGCCATCTATCACTGCTGAAGCATCTTTCGTGCTGTGCATCTAATATCATCTAATCTGAGCAGAAATCCTTCTCTCTCAGAGTACCGCCTGCATTTGTTTGGTTTCTCCCCTCACAAAGTGGCAAGCAGACATCCCAAAAATCAACAAGCACAACTGCAAAGCTTTCCTGCATCCCTTTCCCTCAGCAGCTCTTCCACTAAACCTCGCACAACACTGCAGAGAAGCTTTCCCTGCCAGCTTTTCTCTCTCTGCTTTTTCAAGCAGAACACTGAAGTAGAAAGCCTAATTAGCAATCTGAAAGCACCACACAGGCAAGGAATACTTACATTTGCAACTGTATTTGTGATATTTGCGAACAGATCCAGCAAATGGTGGTTACAAAGAAGAGAAAGAGCTTTTTAGGCTGCCTTTCAAGCCTCACAGCAGTGAAAAGAGGGCTGTTATCTGAAAGCTACTAATATTCTATACGCTGTGCTCTACTTGCTTCCCATGTGCATACAACACAGCTGCCAGATTTAATAACCATGTCAGCCTGCTTTCCCCATAAAGCAGCAGAGAGATGACAGAATGAAGATGAAGTAGCCAGCCTGTTAATCTGTAGTTATGGCTGCACTAAGCCTTGAATGAATGTCATGGGTTTACTGCCCTTGAAGAAAAAAGAAAAGCAACAAATCAACACTATTTGTGCAAAACATGTGCAAAAGGATTTCAGAAATGTTAATCCATACTTGCCCCAGTGACATTAAAGAAATTTCTCCTTTTCTTACTCAGCTAACGAACCCTAGAACTTTACTTAATTCCTTTATGCTACAGCTTGGTTTTTCAGAACTCATTTTTCCTAGCAGTGCATGCTTGTACCCCAAAAGAATAAAACCACTCACTGACAAATCACTTGAGCTTCACTGCTCTCCAGTTCCTCTTTGGAAGGAAGCATTTCCAGACCTGTCTTTGCTGACTTCCTTCAGGGGAAAAAAAAAAGTTAATAAAAAAGGGAAAAAATTCTTATTTACCATTTAAGTTCTCCCACGCACAGGGGTTCCTAGAGCACTGGAGTTTAGTAACTGAGGTGGTCAGTTCGTTGCCACGATGGAGCATTGCCGTACCTCCAGCTGCAAAACCAGTTCCATGTGAGGGAAGGGTAGCCAGAGTTTACATGATGAGGAGGTGCCAGTCATGCAATCAAAACCATCAAACTGAAAATAAACCCAGAAATGCTCAGCTGCATTTGCAGTAGTGCAGGGATGCCGCAGAGATGTGACATCTGTGCGCTGCTTTTCCTCTCTCTCATTTATATTCTCTTCACTTCCCTTGGAGGCACCTGTCTCAGCAGGGAGTGGTTTCTGTGGAAACTACAGACAGTCGGTTTTCCCCTCAGAGAAACTGTTGCTATGGCAACCTTACATAATATATATGGCCTAGATTCTTCTTAAAACTAATCTAACACTGAAAATCTCTTTACAAAATTAGAGCTGATTTGTCTGGGGGGGACAAGAAATATAATTATTTTAGAATTACATTAGAAATGCAGGATTGAAAAAAACCCACAAATGGCATTATGAATTAAATGAGAGGGTAGGGGGCACTGTCATTGCATCACTCACAAAGACAAAACCATTTGTAAGAGGAAGGGAAGCATTTACTTGACATCGTGGCTCCACACAGCAATCAATATTGCGTCTTGCAGATTGGATGCAACTCTGGTTAATGATGTAAACCCAAATGCTACTTACATCTACCCCATTCAAAACTGAAATATCAGCTTCAAAGTGACTTACTCGACATTATGACATTGTTAAAACTCCAGGAAGTGCCTGAAAGGAACTGTATGAGTCAGTGAGGCATAATGTGCACTGGAGCAGAAAAAGAACACTGATGTTTATATGACTTTTCTCTCAGCTCAGGCGACAAAGCTGCCACAGCCATGCCGAGGTGGGGCAGATCTGTTGGATTGTAACAGGAAGGCAAAGACGTTAGGGCACCAGTAATGTGGCTGAGCAGGGTGAGGAGGCTTTGCCTTCTAAGTCTGCAGCTGAAGACCTTCCTAGATTGGGAATGACATGTCAGAGATGTTTTGTGACCCCTGAGAAATGGAGAGGTGAACGTCTTCCCTCCCGTATCAATATGAAGCCCCCACTGCAGGTGACTCTTTAGTTGGTAATACAAATCAAAAGTCAAATAGTTAAGAAGGCAAAGATATCCATTTCATTCAAAACAAAATCAATGAAAAATATTGCTGGGGAAACTTCAGTAAAATCTTACTTGAAGTTAGCTGTGTTGTGACTCAGTGGATCAAGAACTCTCCTGACCTGTCAGCCTAGCAACTTTTGTTATCACAAACTGCATTAATACACATGGGGGCTAATTTTTCTTCTCTGTGCCTGTTCCAAAGATGAACGAGAGAGCAACCTGCCTACAGAACATGTCCCTAAAAATTCAGGGAGGTGCTTCTCTATACTCTGCTGTGCAAAGGAGCTTTCCAGGTAGATCAAAGTGAACAAGAAGCGTTGCTTCAAACTCTGCAGCATTTATGTTCTTTTCTTGTGTAGTACAGACACTCTTACAAAGGAGACTCATGCTGCCTGAAGCTGAGGTGATGTTTGGGATGTTGCTTCTCCAAGCAGGTGTTCATCAACCAAGACCAGAGTTTCACAAAAAACTTGCTGGTGCCTCAAGTCACAAGACATTGTCACATGGAAAGTCTTTTAAAGGGGTTACCCTATACTGGGAAAAGTTTGACTTTTAAATAGAAGAACAAAACTAACACATAAATTGCAGTGAATACCCAAATGACCTAGACAGGGGATTACTCTGACAATCACACAGAGCAGTATTTTGTCACAGAGTACACACTCACATTTTTTTTTTCTGTGAAATTCAGGCATTAAATGAATAAGTAAAAGTGTCAAACACAGAAGAACAAAAGAGATGTGGTGTATGGTGTTGGATTAGATAAAGTTCATCCCCACCAGGACACACTCTGTACCTTACACAACTGAAATTTTTATCATTTATCAAATATCACATTCCTAGTCAAACACTGGACAGTGGTTAGATCTCCCTGGCATTTGACTGCTGAATTTTGGGGCTTTCAGGTTCTATCCACGGGACAGACTAACCACAGTGCATTACAAATAAACCTTTGCCTACAAAAACTTAACAAAAAAAAAAAAAAAAAAAAAAAATACTTTCACCCACTTCTGAATTGATCTTCTGTACAAAATTACACAATAATTGCACAATGTCCAGTGAAACACGTGTTTAGAGGCCCTAGGAAAGGCAACACATTTAAAAGAGCAGCACTAAAATGAAAAGATTCCTTCAGCAGATTAGAAAGATCTAAGCTGTCTCTTAAACTCATGTAATTCTGACATTTTTTTATACATGAATACCTTGAACTTCAAAGAGTACACTGCACAAACACTGCAACAGAGACAAATTGAGAAATGGATGTTATAACAAGGTAAAGCAGTGAAGATAATAGCTTGCTTTTAAAAAAGAAGCAAATGCCTGACATAGAACGAGAAGGCTTAGCTACGCTGCATCCTTGTGCCGCCTCTATCAACACACAAAAGCATAGCACAGCGAAAGCCAGCATGGTTACACAGCTTCTGGGCTGAGAGAAGAAACATCTAGACAGCTCAGCATGGAACCAGCATAGATTTGGGTCCCTTTCCATTTTTTCTACGTAAATATTTCGTGTGTGATCCAATTCATGGTCACTTGTGGATTCCCCCAACACAGGACAGGGTGTTCAGGCACCACCCTCAGTGGTGGGCATCTGACTACCAGTGGACTTACAGTGAGTTAGCCTCTAGCACTTGCATTTCTTACCTTAACCTCTGCCATTAGCTACCTAGGGATTGGCAGTTAGCCAGGTTTCTGATCACATTGCAAGGGACCTGGCTGAAATGGCAGTCAGACTAACAAAAGAAAGATTTGTGTTCACATCAGGACTCAGGCACTCAGAGATGCAGCTTTAACCCGTGAACTTGCTGTTAGCCTCCTTCCATCTGAGAGTTAGCTCACTGCAGGAGTGCAAGCTTCTCTTGACAGCACAGGATCTGCAATAAAGGTCTCTCAGTGAAGAGACACAGAAAAAAAATGTAATTGAGCCGTTATGACCTGGATATTGTTTGGCAACCATCACTGAGCATGATAGAAACCCTATGGCCTACCATACAGCTGAGAAAGGCAGACTTCCAGTGGTTATTTAAAATGGCATTCACCCATCCCAGCAATATTTATTATGTTTCCCACATTTTTTCCCATGTCATCACATTAAGACTATGAAAGAATATATTAGCAACACAATATTACGTACAGCTTTGTTCAGAGAGAGAGGAGTGCCAACAGAAACCTTTGCACAATATTGTAGTACCCATTCCAGAAGAATCTCCAGCCAACACATCACCTCACTTAACTCCACGCTTTTACAGAAGCTACTTCTATTTCCAAGGCATTAAATGCTCATCAGATTTACACTGCAGTCTCTTTCCTCTCATTAGGAATAATCCCATGCATCAGTACAGGTTAGGAGTTAACCTGCTAGAAAGAAGCTCAGTGGAGGAAGATGTGGGAGTTCCAGTGGATGAGAAGTTCACCATGAGCCAGCAACATGTCCTCATGGCCAAGGTGGCCAACTGTATTCTGCGGCACATTAAAAAGAGTATGGCCAGCAGGCTGAGGAAGGTTCTTCTCCTTCTCTACTCTGCCCTGGCATATTGTGTCCAGTTCTGGGCTCCTCCATTTAAGAAGAACAGGGAGCTACTGGAGAGAGTCCAATAGAGGGCCGTGAATATGATTAGAGAAATGAAGCATCTCTCTTATGAGGAGAGGCTGAGAGACCTGGGGCTCTTTAGCCTGGAAAATAGAAAACTGAGAGAGGATCTTATAGATGCATCTAAACATCTAAAGAGTGGAGGTCATGCAGGTGGGGCTGGGCCTTTTCTCAATTGTAGCCAGTGATAGGAAAAGGGCCAATGGGTACAAACAAGAACACAGGTTTCATTTGAACTTAAGGAGAAACTTCTTTACTTTGAGGGTGGTGGAACACTGGACCAGGCTGCCCAGAGAGGTTGTGAATTTCCCTGCTCTGGAGACTTTCAAAACCCACCTGGAGGTGTTCCTGTGCAACCTGGTCAAGATGTTCCTGCATTATCAAGGCAGTTAGACTAAATATTTTCCATAAGTCTCTCCCAACCTCTACCATTCTATGATTCCTATTATAAAGAAAAGGTTGTCCTTTCTTTTTACTTGGACTGACATGCTTTGGCTGAGTGAAAAAAAAACAAACCAACCCAAAACCCAAAAAAAACCCCAACCAATTTCTTAGCAGCGAATAAAGGGAGAGGCAGACTCACAAAGAAGCACAGGCAGGGGTGTCAGTGCAGATCGTAACCACAAGGTGCCTTGCAGTCTGCAGATCCCCCTGCCAAGAGTTCTGTGCTTAAGTAATCCACAGGAATGACACCCACAAGCGCCAGCACATTAGCACAGAGCTGCCTAGCTTAGCTACTACAAAATACTCAATGTACTTGGTATTCTCATCTGGACTGCAGGAAAATGCTCATCTCCAACTGGGATTGATACATAGCCCTTCTCTTCAGTTAACTTCTCTATTTCATGAAAGCTGATTGGGGAAAAGATGAGAGGAAATTAGAATACTGAAGAGATGACAGATTGGGTTCCAATCTACTAGCAATCAGATGAAAGTTTAACATGGTAATTTAACAAATATTCTCTTATTTAATTGCTTCTTTCTAGGTTGTTCTAAGGTAAGAGCCCTCCTGAATCTGCTGTCCTGATATTACTAAATGACAGAGCGAGGGAGAGAACAAAGACCATTGTCCAATAATCAGGCTGTTTTTAAGGCACTAACCGTGAAAGTTGAATCTCTCCTTCAGTAATTGGCCGTTCATTAGCAGTAGAATCAGGTTTCTGTGTCTCTGATGGCAGGAGCCGTTTTGTTGGGGTTCAAGAGGAGATTATCTGAGCACTGCCAGACTATCTGCTTCAGAGCAAACAGGCACAGTGTCTTCTCTAATGGTGCTGATGTGTCCAGGTATGAGGAAGATCCCCAGCTGCTCAGCTTTTACTGCTCTTTAGCATTTCCAGACACCTAGGTTACGTGGCAGGTTTCGAAGACCTACATTTCTGCCTGATATGTTTAAGGTGGCCATTAGGTACTTAAAGTCATGTCAACAGTGTGAGACCAGGGCCACCCAGGCTGGCAGGGATTTACCTACTGACTCACAAACCAGAAATGCTGGGGAGTTCAGTGCAGAAACATAGTCTGGCTCTGTGCATGGTCACTAATGAGCCATAGCACTGTGCACAAGGTTGCACTCCACTGTGACTTTTCCAGATTGAGGGTTCTGAACGCTTAGCCTACCCTGGACAGTAGGCAAACCCTATATCTGGCCTCAGTCCCTGCATAGATCTTGCCTGAGCTCAGCCAAGGAAATAGTTATTATGGGGATTAAAACTAAGCTGATTTCATCTAGCCTAGAACACACAGGAACCAGATCAAAGGTGGATTTCTGCCTGGGTTTCTCATGGATTTCAAATTTAGTTTATGCTCCCAACTGCAGGGCTGCCTATTTCTTTCATTGTTTTAGAAGCAGAAACCATTGCCAAGGCTCTGGCAGCCAGGCCAGAAAACAGTGACAAGTAGCGTAAGCTGATCTGGCAGACTTCATTAAGTGCAGATTAAACAATGACAATCCCCAAGGTTTTTGTGCTATGATTGCATGACATGGCCAATGAACTACTCACTCCACAGGGCATGAAGCAGAGATGATGTTCACCTGCCTGCAGAGTGGAACACAAACTGCCCTGTGAAATTATATGTTCTGACAATGTAACATGCAAAGCACCATCTCTAACGAGGTGCTCACCTCAGATAAACCCTCTGGGTAGCTAAATACAAGCCTGTCTACTAAGAGAGCTGCCTGATGGGGAAAAAGGCAAACAATGTAAATCAAGAGACCTGAAAAACACCGACACAAGAATTCAACAGTCCATCCCAGTCAGGATGCCTTCCCTTTTTTTCCTAAGCAAAGTCCACAGCTCTCATAATTTGTTGTTTTGTTTGTTTGATAAATACTTTCCCATTTACTAGGTCCAATATTATTATATCAGAATGTCAAGAACTCCCAAAGTTGTTTGTGCTGGGCCTAGAACAGCCTCTTACTTCTACTATCTCCTTGTAGGATGATATCTTTTCTTGCTCTGCAGGGTCATGGAACTGTAACTTTCTAATAAAAAAGACCATATGATAACATATTCCTCTTCAGTTTAAAAAAACCTCAAAGGCTTCCAGATTTTCTTACATCATCAAAACAAGTAAATTTACACTACCTAAAACGTTACCACTTAACATTATGCTGCTTGATTTTTTTTTCCTGTACCCATTCTATCCCAATAAAATGCATGTGAAATCAAATGCTTTTAAACTGAAAGAAACAAAACCCTAAACAAACAAAAACCTCAAAACGTCAGAAGAAGAATTTCAACCAGAAATCTTGATCTAATTTGTAGGTACAGAATGGATAAGGTAGAAGGAAGCTGCACAAGACCTATACAGCTACAGCACAGGAGGCTTCATGAAGATGATGAAAAAAACAGAAGAGTAAAATTTCTCATTGACCATCTGAAATGACCGAGTTCAAACAGGAAAGAAACTCAGATATATTAACATTTTTGTTGAAAAGTGAGAAACAATTCAGCAAGCTCCCATAGAACAGTGAGTTTATAATTCCAGCAGAAAGTTACCCAAGTTTTCCTATTTCTCTGCTAAGGTCTAAACTGTATCTATTGACGTAACTTTTCTCTCCAAACACAATGAGGCTGGAATTTGTCTCATGCCCAGAGAACACTGCATCCAGGAGGCACAGCAGAGCTTCTCAGCTGTCTTGTGGACAGAGATGCGGGTTCTGCCTTTGACAGCTATTAGTGATTTCAACCACAACTGGAGATGCTTTAAAGATGCATCCAGCAAGAGCCTCCTGAACACAGCACATACAGTGTTGAGTTTGCAGGGGTCTGCTATGCTTTTATTGTTAAATAAAATTATTTAGCTTGCTTACAGTTAACTACAGGACAGCTGGTAAGAGACAGCAGGTGGAACAAAGGTGTTGGTATACACATGGCAAGATGTATTTGTAAAAGGGAATGAAACATAGGTTTATTTGGAAAACAGGTGAGTAGCTGGTGGCACAGTTTGGTTCCTGCCTTGTCCAACTTCCCTATTCTTGCTGTATTTTAATACCTCAACACCATCACTATGACTTCTCCATTTGGCCCTTTTATAAGAAGAAATAATTAGCTTTAACTTCATCAAGTCAGCACAAAGACACTTAGTTGCCTGCTGTAACACCATTTGCACCCTAAAAGTTCTGAACGGAACGTCTCCAGACTTCAAGGACACCGGGAGGGAACTTTCCAAAAGCAGCACTACTTGGAATGTCTTTATGTTTGTTAAATACCAGGAATCAAGTTAGAACACACAAACCAAAATTATTCACCAGAAGAATTACATTCCAATGTAACTTACACAATTAAGTTAGAATTCTTCATGGCTTTACCTCCACTTTGGAATGAATTGAGTAACTTTCTGGGCGTGCTGGGATTCCAAGTGGAGTGGAAACGATGAAAGCACTTATTCAAAATGCTCATTAGCAACCTTTTCCAACACTCCAGTCCAAATCAGCTATTTGGGTGAACTGTGTAATTTAGGAACTGCACACTATGCCATGCCTAAAAAAAAATGAATCTCCAGAGACAACCAGAATGATGCAGAAATCACTGTGAATAAAGATGATGATTGCTAGAAGAGGGAGAAAAGAGCTGCAGTGATGTACATGAGCAGCATCTTTTCTTTCCATATTTTGCACAAGTCATTTTCCATATACAGAGTTCCTTGATTTCTAGAAGTGAGAGAACTCTGCTTAGAGGGAAGGAATCAAAGGTGTTCAGTCTGCTCCTTCCATCATTTCCCCCAGATATTGGAGAGATTTATTTAGATCTCAGATAATCCCAGTGCCTGGAATTAATTCCTTGACTCTAGGAGCTGCAAACTTCCACTTGCTCCCAGGCTGAGCCTGGAATCAGAGAGTAGAAAAGAAACATTTGGTTTTGCAGCATAATGCTCTCATATCTACCCCAGAATGGGCTTTCTCCCTTGATGTGCACAGCTTTTGTGGCAATATATCTCATTATACCCTTCAATCTAAAGCCAGAGAATAGACAAATACTGCTACTTCTTTTGCCATCTCTAAATACAGTCCTGCTACAGTTGATGACATCCATAAATGAATCCTCAATAGAAAAGTGTGATGTGTGGTTTTCAACTGTACCTTACATTCCTGAAAGCAAGAAAATTTGGACAAAGTCCTGCGCTCTCTGTTTTCTTTTGGCTACTTCTATGCTGAGCTTGAAGGCTGTATATTATTCAGGTTTCTTGGTGGGGCCATGGGAAGTGGATCTGATGGAACAGAGAAGGAGAAGGAGAATTCAATCCACAAGGTGCCTAATTCTCATGCCTGGACATTCTTTTAGGACTAAGCACAGTTTTTACAGGCACTGAAGTGTACAGGCAGAAGTGGAGTTTATGAACAAGATTTTACATGTCTAAAAGCAGAATGCATGTATTATAGGATCTCAAGTTATTAGTCTTATTTCTAAGCAGATTCATTGTGGCAGTGTGTACAGAGGTGCTTGCTGTGTATTATTCAGGGATGCAAATGTTCAGTTGCAACACCTGCACAAATTGCATGCAGCCATGTTCTGCTTTCAGCTCAGATTGCAGTATCACATGCATCTTTCTGTGACAAGAATATTAGACTCTATTCTACTGTGCTGAAGAACATAGTGTACCCCTCATACAATATAAATTTTCCAGGTTCTGCTGTAATCAGCAATATGCTTAAGCAAACAACTGCTCTAACAGGATTCATTACAGACAAAATGGAATTCAAATCTCATTGTATGCTACAAAACAAGCCAGATAGTTCCTTTTCTTTAGTATCAGCATCTTATTTGCTTTGTATTCCTAAAAAATAGAATGTGAAGAGAAGAGCTCACATTTCTCAGGGAACAGCCTATCTTTAATCTCTTTTTGGGCAGTTTACATGTGCTGACTTCTGTCCTTTAAGTTAAGGAACCTCTAGCATTGTTTTCTTACAGAAGCACCATTTCCTTACTATCCACTATTTACACCTCCCTATAATGCCCTTAGAGATTAACATTATACTAATCAACAGTTAGGCTTAATTAAAATAGTTGCTTATATTACATCAATTGTTGGTTTTAGAGACTTTATTGAAAATATCAGAGATGGTGAGAAGGGCATTTTCAGCTAATGCTCTCTCAATCTCCTAAACCTTTCATTAAGCCCTTTGCTACAGATCTCCATCCTGGCACCAGCTGGCTTCATAGCTGCTCCAGAGCCAATTAAACCTGGCTGTTGTGGTTACAGTTGGAATTACTGACTACCAGAGAGGCTCATGGCCATAACAACTGCCTGACAAACAACTGGTTTTGTGATCTCATCTACAGATTCTCACTCTTCTTTCGTTGCCATATCCTTTCCTATAAAAACACACAATGGATGCATAGCTGTTGCTCTGTGTTGCTGGTCTACCTGGCATAGAAATTTTACTACCATCTTTTGACTGTAAGGAGAACTACACTTTTTAGAGAGCCTCAAAATCCATTTGAGAGTGGAGACACAAGACGAGCAATCTGTAAGCTGAGTCCCTCACAAAAAGCAATTTGGTTTAAACATATCCATAAGTATTCCCATAATTCTGGGCAATCATAATACACCCAAGGAAAAAAACTTGACAGTCCTAAATGTGCCAGCCACAGTGCATCTACATTTATTTGACATGAACTAGTAAACTCTTTGGAAGCATTTCCACCACTACAGCTCCACGTTCCTCTGGCACTTTCAGCCTGTATGACTAGAATGGTGCTCACTTCTTGGGCAGATCAGAGTTAGTATTAATTACAGACTCTTTGCTTTTCGATGACTAGTTTGTATCAGTTCAGAAGTGATGGACAGTAGTACTTAGGGAACTGTACAGTGATCTGCACAAGATTATTTCAGTTCCTAGGAAGAAGCTGCCATACAGAACTGCAGTTAACTGTCCTTTTTGGAAGTCTTAGAATCAAAGATTCTATGCTTAGACAAAATTCTGAAACAAGTCAGAAACATATTGGAGAAGTTCATAACAGAGATCTTCAGA
This sequence comes from Pogoniulus pusillus, assembly GCF_015220805.1. Lineage (NCBI taxonomy): Eukaryota > Metazoa > Chordata > Aves > Piciformes > Lybiidae > Pogoniulus > Pogoniulus pusillus. The sequence continues at coordinate 15,789,912 of NC_087272.1, read as the reverse complement.
AGCTGATTATCCTACACTGCTTGCTGTTACACAAAAGTGCTATTTTGAAACCATGCTAAAACACAATATTGACTGCAAATGCAGACAAATCTCATATATTCACAGAAGACAAATTCTTAAGCACTACAAATACAAGCAATTATATTTAAAACCCAAAGTAGCATGCAAAAAAATGTATGTTAAAACATTAAGAACAGTTTTGGGGGTGGAGTGTGTAATAACATTCATCTGCATACCAACAAAGGTTCTACTGGATATCTGACAACATAAACACTGAATACTGCATGATCTTGCAACAGCATTTCTGAAGAGAAACCACTGGCATTTTGGGTGTGCATTGTGGCATGTGTCATTTAATAGTGCTTTATCACTTCATAAATACAGGGCAAAATCTTGGTTTCAAGTGAAGTGAGTGGAATATTTGCTCCAGGCCTCAGTGGAGCTGGGCTTTCACAGCATTCAAATGAGTCTACAGTCTGAAGAAGAGCAAAGGAGAAAGTAAAAGGTTTGGGTTTGTTTTTTTCCCCATTGCAAACAAAAGAAGCTACAATAAATACTAATGAGTAAAATCTGAGTTTTTCATAAGTCACTTTTCCCTATCAGTTCTGTTGTGTTGCACATAGTTTTTAAGCAGCTCTCAATGAATTTATCCATGTACATATGCTAATAGTATTTGATCCATTTTCAAGGTGCCAGGACCCCACTGCAAGTAATCATACAGAATAAAGGAAAAGTTAAGAGGAACTCCTTTTTCTAAGCCCTTCTGCCTGGCTGGTAAGTTAGCAGTGCAGTGCGACAGTGGAACAAGTGTCATCCCCACTGATGAACACTGTCTGGCAATATCCCAGCATGTGAGACACTTATGGGGAGAATGCCAAGATCCAGACCTCTTCAATGATTTATGCCATTGTATTCCATCTAGGCCAGGCAGCACTGAGCAAGAACTTGATATGTACACATATATTCCTCACTGCATCAGTAATGCTTTGAACATTCCCTGGTATTCACCTTTCCTGTTCCTTGCCTGGCAATGACAAGAAATACTTTTCCCTCTGAAAATGTACTTGCCAACCATAAGTCTGATGTATGACAAGGTGGCAATGCAAGCAGCAATTTCCCATGCCCTTCAGATGTTGTTATTAGCTTGCTTATTATCACTGTTCTTTCCTAAAGATGACCAATACAAGACAAACATCCAGATACATGGAAAACCAAGAGTTTGAAAGATGGTGTATTATAGCATCCTGAGTTGTAGCCATGTATGTACTCTGGTTCACATTTGAGTTGAGAAGTCTTTTCTAACAAATTTGAACTTACTGTTTATGGTACTTAACAAAGGTATCTCTAGTGACATTCCAAATGTTCAGAAAGTGGATTTCTTCCTGTTTCATGGGGAAGTCTGGATTAAACCCTTACTGAAAAAGTCCAATCCAAACAAAAGAAAAGCCATTTGCACAGAAAACTGATTCACAAAACAGCAGCGTTCACTGCATGGGCAAAGCAATATTTGATGATTTTTCACTCTCACACAAACAACTTCCATGTGGCCAGTTACCAGCTAAAACTGAACACTGAGATTTCTCTGCTCACTAAAGCATGAAACTTATGAACTGCACTAGATTAAGAAAAGCCTGGCAGGTTTTTCTGATGTGCATTCTGATATGCCTTTGTTTCTCACCCCATTTTTCTTCAAAAACTCAGGCTTCTTTTTGAAATGCACCCATTGTATGCATATGTTTTCAAGTTTTCATTCTATACTAAAAATACCTGGAAAACAAGATGACAAACAGCACAAGAAAAAGCTATGGAGCTATTTTAAACAGCCAAGGCTGACAAAGTATTCTGGAAAACACCAAAGGGTTCGTGGAATAAATTTCATCTGGCAAGTTTGGAGACAAAAAGAATCCAGCTGCTTTCAATATCAAATGCCCCACTAAAAAAGTCTCTAAAATTGCAGAAACATCTTAGATTAACAAAACTTATCATCCTCCCACACAAAACAAGCACAACTACAACAAAAGAACCACAAAACCTTCATATTTAGTCTTCAATGCTAGATCGAGTACATCTGTTGCAGGCAGTTTGTCAAAGAATATGCTTCTAGACAACAAAGGGCACAGGGCTGAGGAATTTTATAATGCTTCAGGCTAATGCAAAGCTGGGCAGAGATGAAAGCAGTTATGCTGCTGAGGGAACACAGGATAAGGAACCAGGCTGAGCTCTGTGATGATCTGAAGCCTTTGCAAAAGTGTTTCTATCCACTTGATTAGAGCCTTTCAAAGACTGTATTGGTAAACAGGAGTTATTGGTTTAGGGCTTGAGTCAACACTCACTGAAGTTAGTCCTTTAAAAGGTCTTTGGATCAGATACTAAAATAATAAACCCCATCTACTTATGTACCCTTTCTTCCAAATCTAGGCACAACCTGTTCAACTCCTTCATCAAATACAGGGCATGTGAAACACCTCTTGCAAAACTAGAACTTGGCAGTACCTAAGACATGGACTAGCTACTTCACTGTAATATAACAACTGGAGGTGTCTGCAGAAATGGCAGGAATGCTACCCTTTTATTCCTAAACAGAATCTGTATTTTTCAGGCTGTTGTTCCTTGTCATTACTCCTTGAACAGAATATCCATTGCCACAGGTTCCTGCTCTGCTCTTCACAGCCCACAGTCCCTTGGCAGAAGTTAATACCCCGAAGAACCAAACAACTGGTGTGACTGCACTCCAAAACAGACTTGCAAAATGGGTAGGCTGTACTGAAACGTGAACATATTTCACTTACTTTCTGAACAGACCATCTCACAGATCTAGGTTTGAAGTCAGTCATGCAGCAGAAGTCAGAGTATGTAGCTTCCAGTAAACAAAAGCCACTGGAAGCTACCAACAGAGTACTGCCCTGGGACAAGAGCGTGGATGTCCAAAAAACCAGGGAAAGTCCTTATGGAAAGAGTCCTCCTTGCAGGTAACTAACAAAGGTAACAATTTCAGTAACTAAGAAGCAAAATGAATAAACATTCTACTGAAATTTCCTTTCATCTCTCCTTATCACCTCATAATACTACAATATCCACTACGAAGAACCTTGAAACTCACATTTCAAGCTGGTAATTTCCAGCTAGTCCCTAAAAAGACATTAAATCTAAAAAACAGCAGTTCAGTAACTCTGCAGTATGAAAAATAAGCAAACTTGCCCATTTTAAAATGCACACACACACCACAAAAAAGACTTATGCTGAAATGTCTGGCGATAGAAGGCACAAATTTGGAAGGCAAAATGACTAAATAAGAAGAAATGCCGTAACATTTTACAATTAAATTGGATTTTACTTTGACTGTTCTGCCACAAATCAGACTTTTTGTCCTTTATCAAGTGCTTTCCCTCAGCTTGAAAGGAAGCAGCTAAGGAACACCATGCTGTGCTTGTGTACAATTAACTTGGCCAAGCAATGAAATATTCAGAGAAGAAACAGAAGAGTCTTGTCTGTGACATGTAGATTTTTATACTGTGCTTACACAGTGCTGAACATCCAGTATTGTAAAAGTACTGTAGCTCCCAATACCTGTGCATTTTTTACATGCTATTTTGGTATCTCCTCCAAAGTCTCTGTAAAATACCTGAATGAATTAATAAAGCCATAGAATGTTGTTTTACATTCACTAGGGCTTCAGTACACAAAGGGATGCCAGCATGGATTGAGCTGGAATCAGCTCACTACAGAGGGTCTGTGTAATTTCTTGCACACTGCTTCAGTGCTATGATTTCAAATGTCTGAAGAGCTTCAAAGTGGCCTGTTAGAGATTTCATCTTGTACCTCTTTCCTGCACATGACATGTGTTTTTCCAATAATATAGTTGGCCTTTGATTTGCCAGCAACTGCTTTGTTAGGAAAAGATTAAAAAAAAAAGTCTTCTTTTATCCCTTTGTCATATTTCATTGCTGAAACAACATTACACTGAGTCAACATCAAACTGACACAAAGCACCTTGTTGTAACCATACTGAAATAGCTTTCAATATTTTTCCCTGTAGATTCCTTTGGGTAGTAATTTACTTTTGATGCTCCAGTCTTTATAGTGCTGGACATTTCATAGAATCAACCAGGTTGGAAGAGACCTCCAAGTTCATCCAGTCCAAGCTATCACTCAGCCCTATCCAATCAACTAGACCATGGCACTAAGTGCCTCATCCAGTCTTTTCTTGAACACCTCCAGGGATGGTGACTCCACCACCTCCCTGGGCATCACAGAAGGCATTCAGCACTTCTGAAATGTTACTAGAGCTTGAAAATTAACACTTCAAGCTGAATAACCAGATCTAAAGAACACTTTTGAATACATAGTTCTATGTCTGTAAGATCACAGACACAGAAAGTCAGTTGCAGAGTCAAACTCCATAACTCCCAAAGATGTTCCTCCCTCAGAGTAAGTACGAATAAATGAGCTATACCACAGAAGCAAGAATAATTTGTATGTGGAAAATAGGAACAAATAACACTTTCTCTAATTTGTTTGAACTTTCAGCAATGACTCTTAAAGCCAGTAATAAAATTTTCCAAATACCCAAAGCAAAAGTTGATTTTGTTGCACTCCTCTTTTTGTAACTTTTAGGGAATATTTTAGGTCTAAAAACTTTACCAGTTTCTACTAATGGGTTTTATTTCACCTGCATTCTTCACCACCCTGAACATATGTCCTTTCATTCACCTAGTAACTTCTGTTTTACTCTCTGATCTTTTGGGCTGTTTGGGGTTTTTTTCCCCCTTCATCTCAGTTTCAGAAGTAAAAATTTACAAACAAGGTAGGAGGACACAGGGTAATATTTTTCTGCTTTGAAGAACAGATATTAAGTGTTTTGAGCAGAGCCACAAGAATTAACATACTGAGAAGATAAAGAACTCAGAATAAGAACTGAAGTTCTCCACTGGCACGAATGTAAGCTGCTTTGCATAGATCAGATGCATTACAGAGTTTGGAAAAAGATTCTCTAAAGAAAAGTTACTTTTAAAAGGTAAAACAAACACACACCACTTAACATATCCTTGAAGGACTAGACTGGTGTTTTACCCTTTTTACCTGAAACAATATTAAGTTACAATCCAAGTTTTGCTCTGAAGAGTTATTTTTAGGATCAATTATGTTAAGAGGTTTGTGCTACCTGAAGATTAGTCTCAACTAAAACTCAGCTGAGCAAAGCAACTCCTCTTCTATATGAAATGTCATTCCTCAGCTAGAGACAGAGGAAGTAATTTTTTAGAAGTCTTTTCTAGGAGTTTCACTGTGCTGATGGATAAGATGACCATCTGACTGTAATCTTGCTTCTGCCAGCAAAAATAAAACTGTCCAGACTATGTCTTCCATTGAAACTGAATGAAGGCTTTCAGAAGCTCAAGTTCTCTTAGTAGATGGCCCTACTAAAACAGGGTGGGGTTTTTTTTGCACACAGTTTCCTAGCAGCAGTCAGGACTAGTGAGACACGAAGCTATGCCCATGGTTGGAAAAACAGATGCAACTACACCGAATATCAAATGTGCTGATTACTGCCTGTGTTCAATCCTGACACATCTGCACTACCATCCTGCACTTAACTGCCACTGACTTACACCTGAAAGCAGAGTAGTGACAATAGGTTTCAGCTCTCAAACATTGCCAAAACAATCGCAGACCACCCTGAGGCTTGTGCTGCTTTAACCACAGTGCAACAATAACTACCTGCAGCTTGCCTTAAGCCACCTCTCCTCTGTGTCACACTGCAGGCATGCCCCTGAGAGGAAGTTAGGCATGCCAAAGATTGAAGTCCTTCGGTTGCAGGCTCTCTGGGTCATTCACTGCACCATACAGTGGTGGTAATGAAAATCTGAGACCTTTTGTAGAAAAGAATGTTAAAAATTTACAATACTTTGCACCTCTTAGTGATTTTTCTACCCAGGAAAGGAAAAAAAAGTATTAGTATTTTAAAATAATAATCTATCAATTAACTTTGAATAGATTAAGACTTAATTCTAGACTGAAAAACTCTAGAATGTGCATGGTTTGTGTGCTATTTGTAAACCTACTTTTTCCTTCTTCCAAAGGCCTTTATTTCCCATGTTGCCAAGGCTTTTTTTTTTCACCTCAGGCTTGTTGTAAATCTCAGTTCTTTGTAGTTTGCATTTTGCCCCTCCAGGGGCATCCTTCTTCCAGCTCATCAAGACATTTTCATTATATATTCCCTTTTCTTAGTCTCTTTCCTCTCAGGCCCTCTCTTTTCTGTGTTCAACATTTACTACACACGATCATGTTTTCACATTTCCCCACTATTAATTTCCTATGGTTTCTTTAATCCCATCTATTCCATTTCATAAGGAATATATCCATATTGCCTACTTCTCTCCCTCAGGCAGTTGTCAAGTTGTTCCCTCCCTTTTTTTTCCCTTTCCATCTTTTTCATCTTCAGCCTTGTAATACCTTCCTCTACTTCGATCAGTATCAAACCAATTAATTGTTTCTGGAGTCCACAGGATGTGAATATCTGGGCAGTACTCATTTATTTGAAGTCAGCATCTGTTCAGGAAAGGAGGTATCACTGACCCTTCCCTAGTGGAAACTGAATTGCATTAGAGCCCAAAAATTGCTGTCCCACAGCTGTTTGAGATAGAGGAGAAGCCACAGCAGATGCAACCTCCTTTTAGGAGATTTAAGAAATCAAGGATTGCCACATTTGATCGATATTAATCCCATACCAATGTTTGGAACAGCTGCAGTTAAAATTTTCTATTCTTATTGATGTAGCTTGGGTGGCTACAAATTCCACTTGCTTCAAAAGCCTAAACGGTGCACCGAGGAGTCATTGACAGTGTGATAAGAGTCATACCCAGACTAGTTTCTAAATAGGGAAGGAAGCAGTAGGTATAAAATCCAGTAGATCTTTCTCTTGACAGAGCAAAACAGTCAGGTCAGCACTTACAACAAGTGAAGGAGGAAAATTAGAAAATCACCTGCAGATGAGTCTAACTTCAGTATTATTGGAATATAAGATATCCATGAGTCCCAGATAATTTCAGCTGGAAGGATCCATAAATAAACTCTACTGATTGACCCTAATGACAAACATACATATGTTTTCCTCTACCCAAACAACACATCAGTGCACATTAGATGGCAAATTCTCTCAAGAGCGTGAAAGGAAGTTTACAATATCCAATTTCCCTAGGTGGGAGCTGCTGATCTCAGCTTGGCTAGGCGGGAGATAAAAAGGACATGCTCTCCAAAGATCCCTTACAACCCCTACAGATAGTTCAGGTTGTGCTAGTTTGAAGCAGGCTAGAATGTTTTGGTGAGAAGAACTAGATTACAGGCTGTAAAAAGGAAAACAGTGGTGATGTCTACTTCCACCCACAGGCTTGCTGAGAAGTATAGGAACAAGAAATAAACCACATTAGATAACACTCTCGCCATCACTCTCGCTCTGGCTGCTGGCTGAGCTGCATCTCTCTAACACACCCTCCATTTTGGGCTTCTTAACCTCTTGAGTGAACCTCTATTCTTCCTTGGGACTAGGGTAAGGTTGAGAGGGGTAGGGGGAAGGTGCAGGGGTGGTTGAGAGCCCCTCCTGGGGACTCAGGTTTCTGGGAGGGGAGTTGTGTTTCTGTATTACCTTTTACCTTGTATATTTTTGTCTATAACTGTATATACTGTAAATATCTGCTTGTATAATGTACTAGCTGTAAATATAAGCTTCATTCATATTTCCAGAGCCAGCTGAGTCTAGTCTGGGTGATTTCTAAAGTGGGGGGGGGGGGGGGGGGGGGGGGTAGGGAACATCCAAACCATCACACAGGTGTTGGTTGTGATCTTAACATTTGGTCCTAATGAGCTGGGCTGAACTGTCTCCAGCACAGTTGTGCTTAAAACTGTTTTTCTGGACCAAGGCTGCTGCCCTCATCTAATTACTATAATAATTCCACATTTCCCTGCCTTGTGTGATTAACTTGGGTATGTGGTTTTGCAGGGAATACCACTGTGAACAGAAAACACTCTGTTAGTGGTAGAGCAGCATTTGTATTGCTGCAGCACCTCCAAAACCTTGTCATGGCTCAGGATTCTAATTTCCTGAGGCTGTGCTGAGAAGAATGAAGAAACATAATGGAATACACACTCTGTGTCACAAGATGGAAGCATCTTTCTCCAGCTGGGCAATATGGCTTAGCATTTCACATTTGGTTCTTAGTCATCATCCTGTTGCCCACTGAATAGTGTCCTGGGGATCAACCCTCAGCACTGCAATATTACTCATACCATCTAGTCAGATCTAAAGTTACCTTCCTCAGGGCAGGGTCTGCATCAGGGAGAGGAAATGGCTGTTGTAGGTATTTACATGGGTCCCACCAGACAATAGTGAAGCAGCTCACTATTCCTTATCACTGTGATGCCCTCATGTATAAAGGTAGCCTAGGTACAGAGAGATCTAACTTATGAGACACTTTGCCCAAGGTGATTAAAAAAATATAAAAAATCTGTGGCCAAGCAGGAACTGAATTCAGATTTTCCTGGTGGCCACCACTGGTTTTTAGAGGGAAAAAAAATCCTTTCCTTACATGACACTAGGTTTGCAGGCCATATTCAGAGTGAAGATGCAAATATTTACACAGCACATTTATTCTCTTCATTTATAGAAGAAAAAAAGCTCACAAGGTTAACATACTGACATGCTGCCAACAAAAACAAACCCAAATATATATTTTCTTTTAAAGTAAGACAAGAAGTTTTAAGTTGTTGAGGAAAATAAAATCCAAAGGCCCTCAATGCTACACAGTTCCATGATGTTAAAGAAGGACTGAAATCTATTAGTTACGTCTCAGTGCTCTTTCCTTTTTCTTAATTGTGTTCCAAATAGTAACATCATTTCCCAAGTAACTGCTATATAATTGTATTTACAGTTCCACTGCTCTTCACAGAATCATAGTGGCTTGTGTTGGAAGGGACCTTAGAGATCATCTAATTTCAATATCTCTTCCATGTGCAGGGACACCTTCCACTAGACCAGGTTGCTCAAAGGACAATACTACATGTTCTTGAATACTTAGACAACATCCACAACTTCTCTCAGCAACCTATTCCTGTGTCTCACAATCCTTACAGTAAAGAATTTCTTCCTAATATGTGCTCTAAATCTACCCTCATCCTGTCACTACAATCCCCGTTAATAAGCCCCTTCCCATCTTTCTTGTAGCCCCGCTTTAAGTACTTGAAGGTGGTTATAAAGTCTCTCCAGAATATTTTCTTCTTTAGGCTGAACAACCTCAATTCCTTTATCCTGTCCTCAAAGGGGAGGTGCTCCAGCAGATCATCTTCATGGCCTTCCTCTAGACTCACTCAAGCAGGTTCATGTCTTATGTTGGGGGCCCAAGATCTGAATCTGGTACTCCAGGTGGATTCTCACAAGGGCAGAGTAGATGGGGAGAAATCACCTCCCTTAACCTACTGGTCACAATTCTTCATGTGGCCCAGGATGCAACTGGGTGTATAGCTGCAAGTGTACATTGCTGGCTCATGTTGAGTTTTTCATTCAGCATACACTCAAGGACTCCTCTTCTGGGTTGCTCTCAATCCACTTATCACCCAATCTGTATTTGTGCTTGGCTTCAAGCCAGGTGAAGGATCTTGCACTTGACCTTGTTGAACTACATGAGGTTTGCATGAGCCCACCTCTCAAGCCTGTCAAGGTCCCTCTTGATGGCTTCCCTTCCCTCCAGCATGTTGACCACACCACACAGCTTGGTGTCATCAACAAACTTTCTGAGGGTGAACCCTTGGGACACACCACTGTCCACATTGCTGACAAAGATGTTGAACACTGATCTCAGTACTGACCCCTGAGGAACACTACTCATCTCTGGTCTCCACTTGGACATTGAGCCATTAACAGCATGAGTCCAACAATGCAGCAAATTCATTATTCACTGAATGGTTCATCTGTCAAATCCATTTCTCTCCAATTTAGAGACAAAGACGTCATGCAGAACAGCACTGAATGCTTTGCACAAGTCCAGGTACAAATGCTTTCTCTCCACATTTTTTATATAGCAAGCAAAATCTTATTAACCACATTTGAGAAGAAGCCAAAATCCAAAGGGACTTAATAAAAACCCTTCACACATCAAGTGATTTAAAGTGGTAATAAGGCAGTACAGGAACATCATGTGGGCCCTCTGGTCCCTGTGCCATGTTTTTTGCTTCATGGAGAAAGACCTTGGAGTTTTAGTGGATAGCAAATTATCCATGGGAAAGCAATGTGCCCTTGTGGCCAAGAGGGCCGATGGCATCCTGGGGTACATTAAGGAAAGTCTGTCCAGCAGGTTTAGGGAGGTTGTCACCTCATCTACTCTGCCTTGGTGAGGCCACACCTGGAATACTGCGCTCAGTTTTGGGCTCCCAAATTCAACAGAGACAGGGATCTGCTGGAGAAAGTCCAAGGGAAAGCTTCAAGGATGACTGCAGGACCTGAACATCTCTCCTATGCAGACAGAGACCTGGAGCTGTTTAGTCTTGAGAAGAGAAGGCTGAGAGGGTATCTGATCAATGTCTATAAATATCTGATGAGAGGACATCAAGATGAAGGTGCCAGGCTCTTTTTGGTGGTGCCCAGTGATAGGACAAGGAACAACAGGTACAAGCTAGAACACAGGAGGTTCTACCTCAACACAAGGTGACACTTCTTTACAGTAAGAGTGATAGAGTGCTGGGACAGGCTACCCAGAGAGTCTGTGGAGCCTCCTTCTCTGGAGACTTTCAAAGCCCTCCTCGCACACATTTCTGTGTGGTCTACCCGAGGTGATCCTGCTGTGGCAGGAAGGTTGGACTTCATGATCTCTGGAGGTGCCTTACTCTCTCACTTTAGTCCCCCCCCACACTCCTCCCTCCACCATATTTTGTTTGCAGTCTCTAGAAAAGAAACAATGCAAACTAATTTTTTGGTGGAGACTTCATCCTCTGAGTGAAGGAAATAACAGTTATGAAAGAAGCAGCCTGATGCCTTAGAGCCAGACACAGTGAGACCTGCTCTGAATGCTAGCCCATTTATTTACCCAGCACTTCACTCCAAACATAACCATGCTGATCATATCAGAAAGTATTTCACTGCAAACATACTGTGGCTGCATACTTACTGGGAAGCACTTGAAAAAGTTACGTGCACAATCATACATCACTGGTTCTGTGTTCAAGATAAAGTTTAAGCACTGTTTAGAACTTTCAGTTTCTATCCTGTTATCTTTGCCTGTGTACTAAGAAGATTTAAAATCTCCAGACCATCCTTTAAATCTAGTAACAGATTAGCAAAAAAATTACAAGGCTGTGAGAAAAATATTTAACAGCTACACTAACATGAATCCTGCATGCAGAAAAACATAATGAAACTGTAAGAAACTGAATTATCACTCAAAATATTTTAGTGTGCATATATATTGATTTCCAACCCAATTATTTTTAACATATCTGCTCCTTAAAAACGAGGCATGGTAACTTGTATAATCTTTTCCTGCATATAAAATACTCCTCTTGTTTTGTTGTGAACAAATTCCAGTGAAAACAAACACCAGGAAAACACAAAGCAGTTATACAAGGTAAAGTAAGAGGTCCTTGCTGAGCCAGGTCATTTCACTGGTGAGCACTGCTAAACCAGTGAGAGTGTTAGAACATTTTATGTGCCCAACAACCAACCTGAAGCAATTCTCCTATGAGACTGCAGACAAGGAGAGCTGGCAGACCATGAACTCTCAGCAATTTCTGACCTCTCTCTGCTGCTGTTTCTCTGCTTTCAGACCAAGAGGAACAGGCAGTCTTACAGACATCAATCAGCTGCACACAAGAGGTAAATAAGCTCATCGGCTCCATTAACAAGAAAGAAAGAACTTAACTACCTACCTTCTCCTCATTTTCTCGGTTCCAGCTCCTGAATAGTCTTCAGCCTTGCAAAACTCCCCGAGCTTGTGTGACCCCGCAACAGTCTCCTGAGTGATTCATTGTGGCAAACTTCCTTCTGTTCAGCTTCAGTTTATGTGGCCAGACTGGCTGAGGTAGAAAAAAGAAACCACTCACCAAAATAGCAAACCAGCAAAAAAACAAAGGAAAAAGAAACAAACAAAAATAATAATCGAGACATCGACAGGAGAAACTAAAACCATTTAAAGAAACAGTGAGTCTGGTTAAGGCACACTGTTCCTTCACCATGTCACAGCTAGTACATTGACTGTTGACTTTGGCTGTAGTTCACTGGGGTGATAATGCCAGCCAAGGCAAAAGGCATCTTGTCCTTTGATAGGATTTAAGGGTAATCTTCAGGAGAAAGAGTGAGAACAGTTAGCAGCATTTGGGGGTGTGATTGCTAATCCAGCAATGATGCATGACTGATTTATTAACTGTTTCACCTGAAAAAACAAATGGAAGAAGGTTCTGCCAGGAATCTGTTCTTTGATCAAGACCACAGAGTCTGAATCCCTTTCTTAGAGCAAAGCCATGGCAAATGCTGAGCCTGTGTGTTTCGCAATGAGGGATTAATTCTGTTTTAATACATAATCCTATAGGCTCACAGAAGAGAGAGTGCTGCAGAGAATTAAAAAAAAAAAAGCCATGCAGAAAAAATAGCTCCTGTGATATGCACATTCATACACAAAGAGGAAGAAGTATTTCTCCAAGCATTTTCCTCCATTTGTCAACATAATCAGTAGCTAAAGTAGGTCACACGTAAAAAGTATGCCATTAGTCCTTCCCTTACATCCTCCCCTCCACCACCAAATTCTAATTCCACATGTAGCAAGGCCACAAAAGCAGACAAACTGCATGTGGTGACTGTGGGGCTTTGAGAAACACTCTTACACAAGAAGACCTCCTCCATTTTCAGTGGAGCTTGTTTAATTTCACTAGCTCCTTGCATTTGCTCAGTGCTTTGAGGCTGTGGCACAATGCAAGATAGGGAAGACACACTGGAGTCACCTCATGCAAACTGCTTCCACAAGCAGCATTAACTCAGTACCCAGGAACACCCTAAGATGACTTTTCTTAGCACCTTGGTATATATCATGTCTTAGGGACAAAACCTACATGTTTTCAAAGGGCAAGTTTTAGTCTGATTGTTGCCTCGATTCTGTCCCTGTGAATAAGAAATTATTTCCATTAGCACTGAAAAATAACTGAACTAGAAGCTGGATTTAGCAAGACAAAAATCACCTGACAACCCTTTCAGGCAGGGTCCCTTTTTTCCCCAATTCTGTACAGCAGCTCAGCAGCTAGTTCACACCACCCTGACCTGTGACAAGGGTTTCTAGACACAAGAGAAGGGGAAAACTAAAACTGTGTAGACTCCCATCCGCCATTCAGGAAGGAAAAAAACTTGCATTAAGAGGATCCATGGCCTAGAGGAGGTTCTCACATTATCACTTACAAAACATTACAGCTTTGATCTATAATCCATGTTCTTTTATTCCTCCTTCTCCTTTTACATCCATGAGCAATTTTTATCTTTTATCTTACTTAAAGCCAGAGCTGCAAGTCTGAGGAGAGCAGATCTTTGTAGAGTGTTTTGCCCTTTTGTGGCAGCATTAAGAAGACAAATTTCCATTACTGCATTTTTCTGTGGAAGCCAAATTCCTCCCAAAGCAGCAGATATTACCCACTAATTCTGTCACTAAGAAGGGCTTGGATATCCTGGACTGAAAGCAAATGTAGAGTAACAGTGCATACAGCTTAAAACCCAAGAGATCCTCTTGTCTTATTTTAATGTAACTGATAGCTTCCCATGTTGTTGAGAGATAACTCAAAACCTCAGATCGGTGCTTTCTGCTGTAAAGGTACCACAGCATAACAGCTGTTACAAGTAGAACAAAACACGCTGGCAACTGAAGTGTCAGACAAAAACTAACTACTATTTCTGTAGGACTTAGAGGGCCAAATCCTGCTTAATGAGGCAACCCAGGCAAACGTTAAGAATGAATGAGTTTGACCCACGGCATTCTATTCTCTGCAACAAACCAGCTAAAGGTCATGCTCACAAAGACATACCCATTTCATCTGTGATACGGCTGCACAAATGAGCTTCCCAGAGAGGATGGAAGAGCGTAATGAAGAGAGGAAAATTCTGTGAGAATCTAGGCAAGATCCAGGTGAGATAATTGATAGTGAGGAGCGTTCTTGTCTTAAGAGTGGCTAAACAAGTTCTTATCCCAAATGAGAAGTTGTAAGATATTTAATTTCCCCACCACTTCATAATGCTGTGACATTGAAAGCAAGAGGGAAATGGTCTTGTTACAGAGAAGCTAAAAACGGAAGGAGACTGAGCTCAGATCTGTGCTTTGCTGCTCATCACATTTGCTGACTGGCACACAGTCAGTGAAAAGCTTTAGGGATCTGACATCCATTGGCAAGGAGAAAGTTCATCACCTGCATCCCTTGCAGCTGCTGATACTCAGCCAACACACTCCTACTCTGATGTCAGTGGTCTAAATGAGGGTCACACTCAAACTGATAGTTTAATCCCAGGAAATCTCTGGTGAATTATTAGACAAGGCTCTCACTTCCATGACAACTGCATACTGCTCCTCAAGCACAGAGGTCCCTAGCCTCCAATTCAGGCAGGGAAGATTCTGCAACTATTAAACTCTGGTTGCAAAGTTCAAACTTACTTTTAAGACTGTTTACACATATACACCACTAGTACTGTGAGCCCTCAGTGAACAGAAAAGAATCACCCAGTCCCTCAATTATTACTGATACAGCCCAGCTTTAATCACTTAAGTGCAGCAAAATGTTATCTTGCCACAGAATAAACACATTCAGAAGCCATGAAAATGCTGCAACAGCATTTCATCTTTCCTTCTACTGGCAAGAAGACAAAGGTCTATTCAGCTTTCAAAGACTCATGTGGATATTAGAATTTTTATATATAACTGGAAAACTTATTTGTGACTCATCTACATGTATTACCAAGTGGATTTTTAAGTCCAATGGCCAGATGTCCATTATGTGGGCTGCTAAATGATTTATGCTGATTGAGTACATACTGTATGCAGCTCTTGCAAATTTTATATGCTGGCTGTATGGAGAATGAATGCTTGCTGATTATGCTCCAAATAGCAATGAACATAATTACCTAAGCCAGAAATACAGCTGTTGCTTCACTACCTTAAAGAAACATTTACTCTTTGAATCCTAAACTACTCTAAGTTGAAGTATATGGGAGATTTACATTGTGAAGAATGAGCCTGAAAGTTCAGATGGCCTCTTCTAATAGCTTATAAATTCCTTATGGTTTAGAACTTGTATTCCAGAGTAAGACCTGACCCCAAACCTGGGAAAGCAGACAAGAATGCAGCTGCATTTGGAATCTGTGTCACTTCTCAGATGGAGCCACCAAGACAAGAAGCCTGGACAAAAATGTAAATTTCTGCAAGAAACATAAGAACATCTCTGAAACATCTCGTAGTGACAAACTTGACTTTTGACCCTACACAGCCAGAATGAATTTTGGTATGAGGCATGGATACTAATGATGACAGGAAAATATATTTTGGCTCAAAGTAATGTGTGGAGGTCACTTAGTCCAAATGTCTTCTCTAGACAGGGCTAGCTTCACATTAGGTACTGTGATTCTGGGCTTATCCGCTCACAGTTCAATGTGGACTGAAGTACCACATCACTGGCACTGGCTCCAATGCTCTGCCATGCTTGTGTGGAAGACACTAATTTTGTTCCTGGTGACAGACCAGACCCACCACTGCATGTGCTGCATACAGAACAATGATAGCAGTGGGCCTGTGTGAATGCAAGAGCAAATGGACATCACCACTAGAGGAAACAACTGCAGTTCTACAGATTGAAAGCAGCTACAAATTTAGCCAAGAACCTCACTTAATATCTCACGCTGCATTTCAGGGCCCTGACACACCTATAATTGTGTGATGTCACCACACAACCCTGCCAAGTCTGTGCTTCAGGGAAGGACTTGAAGTTAGGACTGGAATAACAGGAAAATCAGAGAGTCAAGAACAAGTTTGTTCTTCCAACTTCACTAAGCACCTGTCACACAAAACGCTTCTTCCTTTCCTGAGCATCAGAGAAAGTCACAGTGTACCACACAATAAAAGAAAAGAACCTCAGAAGTATCAATGTGATTGAAATTAGACTCCTCTGCTCTTGTTCACTGAGCACCTTATGAAGACTAAAGACTTTCCAGTCCACTCACTGCTGAAAATGATGGTAATAGCAAGTATGGGTTTAGCCCCTGTTCCACACTCTAAGATCTATGAACAAGTACATCACCCAGTAAAAACCATGAGAGAGGAGGCATTCTCTCACACAGCACATGGGTGCACACCTTAGGAGGCTCAGTACAGATGTAATCTCTTCAGTTTAGTAACACAATCCAATTAAAAAACCCAAACAAACAAACTCCAAATACACACTACCAATCTCCACCCCCACCTAAAAAAAACCCAACTTCTGCATGTGAGAATCATCTGTCTTCCAACACTCTCAAACGATTTTTACAGATACGAATGGATACAGCTTAACCATATTGTGGCACTCAAAACGGCTGCCTGCACCTGCGTCTGCAGTCTGGGAATGGGAAACCACACATGCCACCAAAATGCAAGTTCCCCAGTTAGCAAAAGGTACAGCTTCAGCTGCACAGAATCAGGCAAAGCAGAAGGAAATTAAATGTGAAACTCCTTCTCACAAATGGGATTTGAGGATTCAATCCATATCCCCTTCTTGCTGGGAAGCAAGATAAGGGGCTTTGCAGGATCATTCTGGAGGCCAGTTTATCCATCCATTCTGTCCCCTTCTCTGCATCTTTCAGACTACTTTGTACAGCGGTTAAAAGGGAGGATATGAACAGATGGCTGTTTGCTCTGATAACTGTGTCTGCTCCTAGTCAGATTAATTGGTTATGACCCAGTTAAAGACTACAGCCTGGTAAAATGATACAGATAGTCCTTCAGTTACTCTTCACAGTCTGTCTGAAGAGACAAAAATGCATTCCTAAGAATGAAAACAGTGTTTCAATACATGCTAGGGATTGTGTAAAACATACTGATTGTGCTGTAGAGTACAGTATCTGTCCTTTCAGACTACAACCTTAAAAAGTATACAATTTACAGGAACATGAAGATCAAAAGGAAGTTTAGAGACACAAGGTGCTCATGAGGATCAACAAACCCTTGGATATTTGAGAGACGAGTATCAGTGTCATGACTACTTTTTGTTTATCTAGGCCTTTGGCATCAAGCTTTTCATGAGACTTAGGGGCTGCAGTAATATCTAACTTCATACCTCCTCTGAATATGCAGAGAAAATACTCCCTTTCCAGAAACTGGGAATGTGCCAGAAGACTGGAGCACTATAATGATACCCTCTAGAACAGGTTTACCTCAGTAATTATAACCCTCAGTGCAGAGATGCAAAAAGCAAGATGATGGTGAAAAACCTACAATGCAATCAATAAAGAACAAAAGGATGGGAACATAAGTTGAGCTGATCTACCCAATTGCATTGAACATGACATATAAACCTGATTGCCTTCTCTGAGGCTACAGGATTGACTGCTAGCAATAACTATGAAACTGTAACTTTAGCAGTGTACTTGACTTAGTGCTGTAGGGTACTCAGGCAGCTTTTATCCATCAGTGAAAGCACAATAAAGAGATTAAAAATTGGCTCATCGAGATAGTGCAGAAACATGATCAGTTGAGGTTTCCAGTGGGGTTTGCAGGGTTTCATTTTAGGTACACAGTCCTTACAGGTGAGGTGTTTCCTCTGTCGTCTGTGAAATAGACATTTACATACAATATACATTGGCATTTGTGAAATAGACATTTACATACAATATACATTGGTATTTGTGATACATACAGATGTATGTTTATCATACTGAAACTGCAAAGGGTAAATAAAAAGACTTAATCACAAGTCAATTCATCTCAGTAACACGTAGTACTCAAGCAAGTACAATGCAATAAAGGCAAGAGCAAGCACAGGTCTCGCAGGACAAGTGGATTCTGAAAAACACAAGGAACTTGGAAGGAGTTTGGGGTTATTGAAAATCATGAGATTACAGACACATCTGAGGAAGCAAAATGAGTATCTTCCCTGTGTTTGTACTCTGCTACTGATGAGGGGAGAAGCAGTAGAGAGGAGCTTGTTTCTCCAGTCTTTGATTAAGAACTGAGAAGGAGGTAGAAAGAGCCACAAAGAAGAGGCACAGCTCGAGAAAGCTTTTTGCAAGAGAGATCTATGGAGCTCCAACTGCTCAGGCTATCAAAATGAAGTCAAAGAGACGCCCTGGCTACAGCACACAAATCCTTCAAAAGGAGGAAACCAAAGTTATTAGCGAGACGTTTAGCACAGCAAAGAAAGACACACACGCACAAAAAGCCCCAGTGGTTTAAGCCAAGAAAATTAATTTGTGAAATCAGGCAACGCTGTAATCTACAAGGTGATTAACCAGAGAAGCAAAGTACCTGAGGGAAGATTTTTCATCTTTGCTTGGCGTTTCCAAACCAAGACTGGATTTCTTCATGGAGAACAGAAGCTTTGGTCCGACTCTTCAGATCAAGGGGAAAACAACACTGAAACTCTGCCAAAAGCACCAGTTTTTCAGCCTGTGGTGCCTGTTCAGAGGTGACTTCAGAAGCTGCATGAACCCTCTCACAGTGCTGAGATCCAAGTCTCTTATCATTCATCTAGGCTCAGCAAGAATTCACTTTATCCTACTACTAAGTCTCAGGTTTTACAACACGCTCCACACCTCTTTAAGCAGGTTGATGAGCAGGCATGACCATTCTTAACACATGCAACAAAAGAAATGCAGCATTCTCAAGCAGGTAGCTGAAAATCCAGGGTAATACACATCACCCACACGATGAATAACCACAACGGCATCCCTCGGCTCCCAGCCCTGACCTCACCTCTGCAAGTGCTGCGCAGCTTGTTCCACACCACCTGCCTCTCAAAACTGGTGAAACAGATCACTTATTTTCCTTTATTTATTCATTAATTTCAAATCTGAAGATAAATGCTAAAGATACGTCTGTTAGCTGACATCTCCCTCTGTAACTGGGACTTGACTTCTGCACCAGCGGGCAAAAACGCTTCAGAAACACACCCTGAAAATCCTTCGTGTACCTACTGCTTTCTTCCTGTAGAGCAACTTGGGCCTATTCGGAAACGTAAGGACAAAACGTGCCTCGCCAGGTGCTCTCTTAGCACATCTCAGAAACACGCTGCCACCCCCCGCCCCGCGGCTCCCACCCTCGGCGAAACAGGCGCAGGATTACATTGCCATTCAGGGAAGCAACCCTCCACACCCGCCAGAGCGCGGGCTCCTGCTTTTAAACAGCTCCCGGGCATCCCCCCCGCGTCCGAAGCCCCACGTCGCGTTGGTGGCTCAGCACGGCACCCCACCTACACCCCGGCCATAGCACGCAGGCCCCTGCTTTGCAGCCGCGAAATGGCCCCTGGCCCCCGGCCACTGGCCCCCGCTGCCACACCCGCGGCCACTGGCCTCTGGCGCCACCCAGCGGGCGCGGCGAGCCACTACTGCCAGCCCGCTCGGTGCGGGGGGAACCTGCCTCTGGCACCTTTCCGGGGCGCCTCCGGGCTCGGGAGAGGGACACGTCCGGGGTCGGTCTGCCTCGGAGAGAGCGGCCCTGCCCGGAGAGCAGATGACAGAAAGAGAGGAAGTCAGGCTTCCTGCTAGAGGAGCTGCTGCCATCCCTTAGCATGCAGCATTTCCTCTGCAGAGCAGCACCGCCCGAAGAGCAGACAAGATGCCGTGTGGCGGGATTTAGAATACAAAAACCCCTGCTTGCTGGCCAGAGCCAGTGGAGATGGAGCTCAGCTGCAGCACGCAGACAGCTGCCACACACACCCCTCGTTAATCAAACCTCCGCCGGGCTTGCCTCTCCCATTAGCAGGCAGGAGAAAAAGCTCCAACGTGCTTTCTAAAAGGCACCACACATGCCATCTGCCAAAGGGAAGGGATGTGAAATAACCGCCTCTGCTGGCCTTTTGTGACCTTTCTCATTGCCCAGGCTGCAGTCATTGGTCGCGGGCTCGCCAAGGCATCAGTGCCAGGATAGAAATTAGCATGGCTGCATCTCCATGCTGCCGCAGCCCCAAACCGCAGCAGTACTCAATAACGCCCAGCTCCATTAGGATGGAGCTCTTCCTCACAGTCCACGGCTGCACTGAGCTGGAGGTCCTTTCTAGCTTTCAGGGACTTATGCAGAGAAGGAGCAAATGATGTCATTGGACACTGGAATGGGTTGCCCGAGGAGGTGGTGGAGTCGCCGTCTCTGGGGCACTTCAAGGCAAGGTTGGACGTGGCACTTGGTGCCATGGTCTAGCCTTGAGCTCTGTGGTAAAGGGTTGGACTTGATGATCTGTGAGGTCTCTTCCAACCCTAATGATACTGTGATACTGTGATGTATATTGCATGGTGCACATTTCAATAGAGTTTTTGGGGTTGGAGGGGGAGGGCGGTGGGGTGATGTGCGTAAGAAAAACTCCCTGTAGTTACACAGGGTTGTGTTTGTGAAGGATGCAAATTTCAAAGTTTGCCCATTGCTAAGCACGAAGTGGCCAACCTGAGTTTTCTCAGATTTCTCCCCTTCTGGTGAATCAACCCACACAATGAAAATTCATTTAGGGCAAACACTTTTAGTTCTAGCACCCAACCTAACTTCGACAGAAAAAAAGTCAAAGGCAGCCTCTCCTCTGCCCCCAGCTGTGAGATCTAAGTCTGCAAATTTGCCATATAAAAACCAAAACAAACACAAAAACAAGAACAACAAAAAAAGGGGCAATTTTATTCTAAGATTTGCTGCCAAAGTTTAGTGGTAGGACCACACTGAAGTAGGTACAACAAAGAGATCCAATATTATCTTCAGATGTTCTTGGATGCATTGCCTTCAACCACTTAACTGATATAATGAGCTAAATGAAAGGTTTTTTTTTTTAATGTATCACAGAGCTGCTGCTTACAGTAGGTGAATTAATTCAATCTTAATGTAATATCTCAGTCCCTTATCTTGACTCTCTGTATCTGCAGGAACTAAGATATAAAATCCAATGATGGCTAACGTACAAACTTCAAACTTAATCCAAACTGACTCCTATTCTTTGTCTTTTCCACCCAAGAAATACACAGCTTCTCCCATCTCTTCCTGGAGTATTCTCAGACCTCACACTGCTTCCCCACCTGTAGTTCCAGCAAGCCAAACCCTTCCTTCCTCCCCTTATTTCTTCCCACCACTGAATATTTCTGCCTTCTTATGTTACAGGATCACTTTGTCATAGCTTTGTTTATTCCCTCTTTTGATAGCAATGAACTGATCATTATTCACAGAGAAGGCAGCATCTCAGTGTCTGTCAGTCGTTTCACTTTGTACATCCTGTATTTTTTGTGACAAAGTATTTTTGGTTACTTGTGAAGTGCTATGATAATCTAATTGTGTTCTTGGTTCCCTCGGGTCTTCTCAAAGTCTTTTGCTTTTTATTATCTTTTCCCCAAATCCTGAAAATAGCATTTTTCTTATAAATTGTTGTTTAGTACTTGTCTTTTGAAGTCTGCAAGTATCTTCCCTCTGAAACAGAGAATGCAAATACACATTCCAGAACAGCCTGCCCTTCTCCACCTGAAGGGGCACCACCTGGGGGTATCTAAGAAACATATTTAAGAGAAAGGTACAAAAGGGTGTTTTAAAATTATGGTCACTTTGACAAAGGTGGGTTTGAGTTTTATACATGTCTGGTTTTCAGAACTGCTAAGCATCTATAATTGCCCTGGTAGCCAAAGTCATGTGAGACTCCTACATATCTGCAAACCCATCTGCAAGAGAAGTGATATTCCAGCGCTGAACTCATCATTCTTAGCGCCAATTTAAAGACAGAGATCGGGACCTTGGTTACACTTAATACGTGACTGACAGTGCCATTTTAACAGCAAAATCCTCTACCCACATGCTTCTAAGGAATGAGGAGCCAGAGCCTGTCAAGTGGATTAGCCATATGTCAACTCCCCAGTGCACTACAGCAGAGCCGTCGTTAATCTGAAAAGTTGATCTCAGGCCAAAAGGAACAATTATATAACCGAGGAACCTGAAAGGCGAATGGTACAAAAACAAACAAGAAAGAGCAATCATCACTACTTGGACATGTGCACATTTTACTACAACTATTAGGCAATGAAGATTGTCATATAATTGGCTTTTTTTTTTAAATTACAAAAATGATGGAAGGGCTACAGTAATTAAAGCATGCAGGTGAGTTGTTGAAAGATGATAAATTACATAAAGGCAAAGTGCAAATGAAGCAAAAACTTTGCAAGCGGTTATTTTCTTCTCTACGACTTAGAGAACTTGTGGATTTGCTGTTTGTCTGTTCCTGGCTGACACTGACAAGCCAGTGTCAAATTACTCAGGGGGACAGATAGCCGTCAAAAGGAATCAAATCACCAGACTGAAAGACTGCTCTTTTAAAAATGGTGTCAAGTCCCAGGGATGATATAAGCCGTAGGAGTGGGGCTTTTCACCAAGACAGATTGCATGGGCAAGTTCTGTGGCACATGCCTGCGTTGCCATGAACATCCAAAGCAGACTTTGGAAAACTGATGACAGCAAAAAAGGTCCAGTAGCATTATTCCTCCCACATGGTTAAAGGAGATGATCACACAATTAATTAATCTTATTTATTAGGGCAGTGCCTAGGGCCCCTCAAGGTGGGGCCTTATTATGTTAGGCATGTAAAAGCAGGACAAGTCTCTGCCCCAGAAAGACTTACACTCTTCTTGTACATGGTAAGAGAGAGGAGGATAAAATACAAGATAAATGAACTAGAGCATAGTTCTAATTAATTTGTTAATTCAGTTTCAGCTGTTCTAAAACACAACGGAATTTGTTCTAAGAGGAAAGTGTCTACCTAGGTAGTTTGAAATCGGTGTCAAATCACACAGGAAGGTTTACAGTAAGCTCCTAGTATCTGTCAGATGATTTGGGCTGATTTTCCACAGAATGGTCTGCTTACTTCAAGGGTCCTGGTAGCAAGTCTCCAAACCTGATACACAGTTTAATACCCCATATCTGGACATGTTCTTTTGTATTAGTACCTCTTTTCCACTGAGATATTATTTGCAACGCGCGGATTGCATCCACCTTATTTGTATTTGCAGATTCCTTGGTTGGTTAGTTTGTTTGGTTCCTCTTCTTCCCCCAGCCCACAAGATGCCCAAGGCTGCACAGCCCTCAAGCACTTTACATGTACATTTCTGAATTTACTGTGGGTATACAGCACTGCTCCTCACTGGCATAGGCAAATTCTTTATGTCAAATAATGCTGGTAATGATGACATTTGTTACTTTTCTGTTCTTTTGTATCTTCAAAGCATTGAACACTTCAACTACCCAAGCTGCTAGAAAAGCCTTTATAGAATTATTTCAGATTCCAGAAACCCGTCTATTTCCTCTTGTGTCCAAGTTCTTAGTGTAGGTACAATGGTAATCTATAGAAGAAAAATGTCAGACCTGACATAATCCCCACTTCAGCACACATATATGTATACACAACCCTGTAAGTTAGATATGTGAGCTTTCCATCTGAGCTCACTGAGAGTGAACAGTACAACTGAGGGGGATTTTAAATATATGATGTGTAAAGAATGATTTCAATGAAAATAGCACTTAATTTGGATTAAGGGACCAAAAGGAAACAACACAAGCAAAAGACTAGCGAGAAGTTATCACATACACTTTTGTCTGTAGTAGCTTATTCTGAGCTGAGGACAAAATGGTTCCCAGACTTTCTTGCTAACTTGAGTATTAACAGGAGGCAGGGAAGCCCAGAGATTGCATGCTGGTCTCCAACTCAGAAAGCCTGCACGCTGCAAGCTGCCAGCTGAGTGACACAAGGCACACTTAGTTTCCTTGTGCCTCACTTTCCTTTTGCACTTATTGCTACTTTTGTGGATCGTGACCTCATACAGAGAAAAGAAGCTGTCGTCTTCTTCTGTCTATGTATGGCAGAGCCCTGAGCTCAGTTGGGCCTCTAGGCACCAGGTAAATGCATCTAATAATAGAGTGGTAAAAAAAACAAAACAAAACAAAACAAACAAAAAACCCAAACACCAAAGGCATAACAGTTCATGACAGAACGCATCTTGGATGAGTTAATGTGTGCAGTGCACTTTGAAGTTGAAAGGTTCTGCAGCATGCGAAAGCTGAGCATTACTTTCACCCAGATTCACTCATCTCGAGGACTTGCAAAGCCACTCAGAATGTTCCTCTCTTCAGTGAACTGCAGTGCAAAACCCTGCTACACACTCCCATCTCCAAATAGAATATCCAGTCCAAGAAATTCCGATTTGAGGATGTCATTAATAAACCCCATGTCATTATAAGCAAATATCTTTACTTTTTAGCACTTCATGATATTAAAAATCAGCATCCCTGAGGAAAAATGCAAATAGGCTTTTCACAGTCCTGCTGATTTTGGCATTATCCCTTCTCCATTGCTATGAGTCGCTCTTGCTTTCTGATTCTTCTATGTTAAGTTGCCGTGGGAAACACAAAAATTCAAAGAAAAGATGTTACAACCTGCCAACAGGTTGACATGAATCTCATCCATTCTGGCTCCTGGAGATGAACTAACATTCCAAGATCCAGAGGATCCCTGGCCAGGAAAAAAAAAGTATTCTGTGACTCCATATACAGGTTTGCTGGCCAGGTCCTTTCCAGAGCCAGAGTTAAGACCCAACCCAAGTGTTCCCCATACGGATTCCAGACCCAAACTGCTATTTAGGATCATGATTGCTTTAATTGCCCTCATCCCTCACCACCTCTTTTGGATATGATTTACTGTATTGCAGGAGCAGGAGGCACCCTAGCTCAAAATTAAGTGCCTGCCTCATGAAGCGACACCTAGGCACACCCAGTGGGGGTCCCAGAGCTCATTTTCTGACTGAGACGAGATGCATCAACTGAACAAAATTTCCCCTAAAGAAAGCAGAACAGCTGAGGGGAACAAAGGGTTATGTAGAACAGCTTTATCGCTGATTTTGGCAGTTGTGCATCATTTCGACTTTCCTGCACTATTTTGTGTGTGTATTACTATAGCGATCCCCACCAACAAGCACGCTTGCAGATGCACCTGTCCAAAAGCAGAAGAGCTATAATTAACTACGCCTGCCAGACACCCACTCTCCCCCTGGGCCGTGCCCCATCCCACGCCCGCCCACGCCCGGCTCTTTCCAAAGAGGGTGCCACTAGGTGGCGCTGAGCTACAGAGTGCTGCTGGGGCTGTGCGCGTAACCGCAGCCCCGGCGGCGCTGCCCAAGCCGCAGGTCCGAACGTGTTCCTTGCTTACCGGGCACTAAGGTTGTTTCCCTGGCCAGTTGGTACAGGGACAAGCTGTGGCGAATTGGCATTAATAAATTGCAAAACTGTCCTCCCCAGCCGTCCTGATTCATCTTTAGTAGAGGATGATGCTAGACCAGGTGGATTTGGCTGCCAGAAATTAGTCTGGCTGCCCCACTGTCTCTGGGATAGAAAACTTCCCCTGTAGTAGCTTCTTTTGGTTATCTAGGGAACAGGGGGTCTGGTAGATCTTGAGCCTTAAAGTGAAACACTTCTGCTCATCAACAGTCTTCTGAGAGCATGGGAGACAGATGGGAGGCATCTCTGCTTCCCCAGTGTAGAAACATGCAGCCCTGTGATGCTCCTCCTGAGAGAAGTGACATTGCCAGGTCTTGTTTACACAGAGCGCTGACAGCGACCTGTCTTCATCTCATCAGAGGCAGGCAGAGTTGTGCACTCGGCTCTCCACGGTGTAAGGGATTATTCCACCATAAAAGTGCTTAAAACCATCCTGTGCAAATACACTGCTTCTCTCCAAGCCTAGATGTACTATCCAAAATCAGCCTATTTTTCTATCTACCTAAACAAGTGGATGTGTCTACAGAGATCTAGTGTATCACCTCTCACTCTCTTTGTTCCATAACTGTGTCATACTGTGGTAACCTCAGTTTTAGACTATTGTACATGAATACTTTCTTCATCCCAACTCTTTACATGGCAAATGGGTGCAGGCAAACACCATTAAGGTGTTTTAACGGAACACTATGCAAAAGAAGTCACACATCAGGAGGCTTCTGTAATGGTAGCCAAGTGGCTAATGTGTCAGAAGACCACTTTTCTCAAGCCAGCAATGCTAAGATGCTTTTCAGCCAAGGGGTGTTAAAGCCTGCAGGAAAGGGTGTGGTGCACTTACAAAAGTGTGTCTGAGGCCAAGGTGTTCCCAGGAATGTGGGTTGAATCATGAATGTCACATTGCTTAGGTGCCTGTGACAGGTGATATTTGGTAGCCACGTTATTACTAAACAGAATTATGAGTGAGCCTTGCTACATGCAGGCACTGAAATGTGACATGATCATCCCATCCCATCCCTTACAGAAGGATTCAAGGAACATACAAGACTAAAACTGTGGGATTAGAGTCTGCAAAAAACTGGGCCCTCTGTGCCTGGTGAGCAGTTTTGAGAAGATTGGTAACTCTCAAGAATCTAGCCATATATTACCCCACTGCAGTAAACAGACATAGCTTTTTACTGATTTCTGATCTAATTTGATAATGAATTTTGTCTTCAGAAAGCAAAGCAGCACCTACTGTAGTTGAAATTTGATGCAGAGCAGTTGGAAAATGAAACTTTTCTGTTTTGGTGGTTTTGGGGTTTTTTTTTCTACTTTATTGGGCTTTAGGCAATCTTAGATGGCATTCTTAGCCTAGGATAATTCAGCCTTTGACTTCAGCTGTGCTACCTAGCTTAGGCAAAGGGAAGCCCTGATGTGGTGCTGTCACTTTAAAATTTCCTTGGCTGTCCCCTGAAAGGCACAGAGGTGCTGTGTTTCCCAGGTGCCACGTTGCACCATTGCCCGTGCCACCAAGCAGGCTTGCCTCAAGACTTGCTGAGACTCATTGGCCACCCAGCATGCTCACATAACAGCTTTAGGTTAGGACTTAGAGCACCCCCAGGGCACTCTTAGGAGAGGTAAAACTCAAATACCCTTGTACAAGCCCAGCCCATCATGTCTGCAGTGCCAGAGGAGCTGGACACAGGTGGCACCAACCCTCACACATCCCAGGCAGGCAGCCGGCAGCCCAAGGTGACTCTCCACAACGGCATGCAGATTTCAGGGCTGAGCCTGTGGAAGCCTGCCCCAAGAGCAGATGTGGCCCAAGGGAATTTGAGAGCTTCGTCTCTGTCCTGTAAGAAACACATGGTAGCCCTTTGCCTTTGGAGGCCCTCTGTGTCTCTTGCAGAGACTCAACCATTTTATGGGGGCTCAGAGCAGTCACATGGAGCCCCACTGCCCAAAAGCTCAGTTTGACCTCAGTTCGTGGTGCCTATGAAGAAGATCCTCCCTCATCCTCAGCAACACAAGGATGGTGACAGCATGGCACTGATAAGTGAGGAAGATGTGAGTGTCCTGTCCCGTGGATCCCCAGCTCCTGGCTGCCCAAGCCTGACATTATCTCTTGCACATCCACTCTGCCGTTGTGAGGATGAATACTTTCAGCCTCTGCCTGCCTGCTTTCTACCACCGCAGACCCCATGCCTTTCGACATAAATGGGAGCTGAACATAGCCTCAGGCTTTAACTCATGTGAATTCTACCACAACTTCATACAGCCTTGTGCAGTCACAGAGCTCAGTGCAAGAAATGGAAGGAGAGGAGAAATGAAAAGGGGTTGGGGGGTGGGGGTGGGGGCATTGGTATCTCTGCTAGGGACATGGCAGTGGGCAACTGAAGCATTTCTGGCAGTTTCAGATCACCTTTCATTTAAAAGGCAATTCTGCTTGTGAGCTCAAACACCTTACTCTGACTTTTAGTAAAAAAGCAAGCATAAATCAGATTTGTTCTTCAGGAATTTTGCCTTGTACCCTTGATGGGGAATGAAAGAGGAGAACTGGTGAGTTGCAGCACGCAGGGAGAAGCTCAGGTATAGCTGGTGTCTGTTTCTACCCAGGGACACAGCATAGCTGAGTACAGGGTGTGTTGCAGTAAATGGAGTGAAAGGTACTTCTTTTACTGGAGGCCAGTGGTTTGTCCTTAGAGCAGGAGAAAGACAAACTCTTTCAGCAGCAGGAGGACTTCTAAAACTGCCAAGTCTCTGTGATACAGCCATTGTTTGCAGCACCTTCCAGTTAGCTGGGGAGCTGTGCAAACCACTCTTTCTCACTAAAAGGCAGACTGGATTTGCCCAGTGGCTGATGCAGGGCAATGGGAGACTAATAAATCCCTTGTCCTCTGATAGGTTTAGTCCAAACTGGTAACTTGGGCTCAGGCAGCATCTCTCATTATCTGATGGGATAATGGGAGCACAACGACCCTTGTAATCACTGCCTACATACAGTTCTCTGCCTTCCAGCGCAAGCAGCTGGAGAGCAATCTCTGAAAGCAGCCTCTGGCCCATAGTACTCACTTGCCAAAACTGTGAGTACAGACAGGTGCAGAGAAAGCTGTGCTGTTGGTACCAGGCTGCCACCAGGCCAGTGCTGTTGGATACCAGGGTTCAGCTGGGAAAAGCACAGCTCTGTGCCTGGGGGAGAGCAAAAACTGGCTAAAAACTGCTGGCATGCAGGAAGGGTCCCCTGTAAGATATGACAAAAGGTTGGTTCTGCTGCCCAGCTTACAGGTGACACTGAGGAGAGGTGAACAACCTGGAAACAGAGTAACTCCTTATGTTTTACATCTGTCAGAAACAATGGTTTGTATATTGAGTTTTCTCTTTGGTTGCCAACCTCCAAAATCAAAAGGTTGGCCAGCATTAGCAGCTGTTTGAACACCCTGCCAGGACAGATGTAAGGCGAGGTGTCTTTTGTCTGTGTGCATGTTACTGCTGATGTACTCACCACAGGTTCGGCCCTAAACATGGTAGTGCTGTTTTAACTCCCTCCCTTGTCCCCTCCTCTGCTTTATAACCCCCAGGACAGGTTCCTGCACTTATAAAGAAGTTGTGTGTCCTCTCAAGACAGATGAGAGATTATCTGACACCTATTATTTCAGCTTTGACCTGAGCTCAATGTGGTTACTCTAAGTATTGGAGAAAATGCTCAGTTATCACAAATCTCCATGTCCTTTGTTAGTGTTCATCTGCCTTGTACTCAGGCTTCAGGCCAAAACCTTCAGCAAAGCCTACAGAGGTGGACTGCAAAGAGAAACATGAAAGACACACACACACACACACACACACACACACAAGTTATGCCAAGCTGCTAAAATGAAAGCTGGTTAGAGCAGTGTGAAACACCCTGGAGGCAGCAGGGAAGCGTCTCTTTCCCAGGACCCTTTCCCTGGGTAATGACGGGAGCACAGCTGTCAAGGAAGCCTCTTGCTGTCCTGCCAGCATGCAAAAGCTGTATTTGCTTGACCCACATGAAGCTGGTACCTCTCAACAGCAGAAACACTCCTGGCCTGGAAGTGGCCCGCCTGGTTGCTCCTGAGGTGTCTGTTGTGGTCACCTCCAAAGACCCCAGATCAAGATTTGAGTGGGGCTGTGGTAGATAGTGTGGAGTGATATTCTGGTGCAGAGAATCCCACACCCCTGCCACAGTTTACACCGTGATGAGGAACAAGCTAGGGAGTCAAGAACTGGCAATGGGGAAGATCATGGCTAAGGGCAGTGCGATTAGCCTGGAAAGCATGTTCTGGGAACAATCTGATCCTTCAGAATTACTCATAAAGGAAATCAAACAAACCCTTGTACAAATAGGCCCAGAGAGCTTTGAAAGATGTTCTATCCAGCTCTCAGTGTCCCTCACAGGCTGACATAGACTGTCATTGCCTTGGTGGTCCTGCTCTGCACAGTAACAGTGTCACAGACCTCTCTGACCAGCAAGGAGGGCTGTGGGGAGCCCTGCAGGGCTGCCCCATCCTTTGTCATAGAGCCTGTGTTGTGCCTGCTGGTATCTCTTGGAGGGCTCTGGACTGGAGCCATGCCCCCTCATGCCCTCAGTAAGTCTGCCCCCGTCAAAAATTGGGTGGAGGGGGCCCAATCCCACACAGCTGGGAGGCAGTTACAATGGGAACACAAACTAAGGCCACCTAATTATGTAAACTACCTCAAAGTACTGAATACAAAAGCAGATGCTTAGGATTGCAATACCAGTTTCAGGCAGGATCCACCAGAGCACAAGATGAATTATATACATATAGGATTTCAAAGGGGATCGTTAGGACAGGCTGAGTTCTGCCCACGTCTTCATGACCTGACTAGATTAACCTCTCCCTTGCCTCACTGCCTTGTGCTATCTGGCTGGGGATGGAAACTGCAGAGAGTTTTGGCATGCTTCAGGCCACAAAGCACAGTTTCAGCTCTGGGGGGAGGACAGAGGGGTGATGACATGGTGTTGCACCCCAAGGAGTTCCCATCACCCTGCTAGAGGTGGCTCATTAGCAGAGACAAACCCTGGGGCTGCCTTCAAAGCAGAAGACAGGCAAAGGGGAAGGAGAAGAAGCCTAGCTGACTGCTCTTGGAGTAAGTAAGGAAGGACAAGGAGGAAGAGGCTGCCTGAAATGAGTGGTTCTCTGGTGATTCTCAGTCACTACTAGAGGTAACAGAGAGAAAAAAAGACAGTAATCAGAGGAAAGAAACAATGAGGGAAGAGGTATGATATCAACTGGATAAACTCAAGAGGTGAATGAAGGGCATAGGAGATGCTCCTACACTTTGCAAATCCTTCCAGCATTTCCTTACAATAACTTCTCTCAAATCTGCAAAATAAGTGCCTGTTGTCCAGTGGTGGAAAGAAGCCTGCCCAGGGCTTCCCCACAGGGCATATCTGCCTGCCCTATCTGCCCACCTGTGCATGGAGCAGCTGTGCCCTTCTGGCCCCAGTATTTTTCTTGGTGAATAACCCTTATTTTCTGAGACCAATTTCCAACAGTGAATTCTGGGTTGCAATAAACATTCTTGGAGTCACTCTGGATTTATTCTCTGTACACCACATCCACCGAGTGTCCCCTTATCAGAGCAGTCAGTGTCCTTGTCACCTCAAGCCTCTAGCCCCTGAGACATGCTTACGGCAGCCACAGTGAACACTCCAACAGGTTTTCCATGTCCTACATGTAGCACAATGGGTCGGAATTGCTATACAAAAGCCCTTCTCAAAACCATGACTCCTTGCAAAGCACCGGGAGACCTTTGGGTAGGGCAGACACAGGGCCAACGTTAGCATCAATTTAACCCCAAGCAGATGCAGAAGAGACAACCTGACACAATCCACGTCCCACCTCTCTCTTTGCCAGGCAAAAAAATTGCTTCCATTTGGGTTCCCATGCAATTTATTTTATATCCTTTCATCCTAAAGCTCTGGATGTAATCTTCAATATAATAAACAAATCACAGGTCTCGTTTTACATAACTCCACACATGAAATCTCTTTCTGGCACTTTGTCTTTGTGCTTGTCTTAAAAGTGCCTAGCCAACTGCTGCATTAAACAAAAATGAAGTCAAACCTGGGGCTCCTGTACCTAGAGCCCTGGGGTTTTACGGAGCTTTCTTTGTGGAAGTTCTATTTCTGTCTAATTAAGCTATCTAATTCTCAAAGATCCAGCTATCTAAACTGACTGAGCACTGAAGCATTTAAAGTGTAAATGCACTGAGCTTTAATCACAGCCTGCAGCCTCCCCCCTCTCTCTCCATCTGTATCTGTGCGGGGGCTGTTGCCTTGCAGTGCCTTAACATTGCACCTTCATCTAGAGACACTTCTACATCCCACAGCTAAATGGAGAGCGCCGAGGTGGTGGATGAGGTGTCCAGCTGTATGGATGTGAGGATGACAGCATGGCTAGGGCAGATACCATGATTGTGCCTCCTGGCTCTGTCCTATTGCCCAAACAACCTCACACTTTGTGTTGGCACCTACAGTTACTGGCTTTCCCCATGGCTCAGCTTGCCCTTGGTCAGGCAGCACTGCTTCTAGCATGAACTGGGGAGTGAGGAAGAAAGGAAAAATGCATCTCTCTAAATGGGGCCAGCTTATGCTCCCACAGCAATGTACTTCAGAGAAGTGAGATCTGCCAAGCTCTCCTCCCTCTGAGTACCTCATTATGACATTCATAAGTTCTTTGATTTTTCACATTTAAGAAAAAACCTTACAGAGGGAGTATTTCCAGCCTGGCATGGTGAGCCCTGGGAAGAGAAGACACCCTATAACTGTTCTGTGGCTCTGGCCCAGAGAGGTTATTTGGGGAAGAGTATGGTGAGCCTGATGCAACACTGCAAACCCCAGCACTTGGCAGCCCAGGGGCTTCTCAAGCCACAGGCTGCATCTGCAGCAGCAGCTCTAACAGGCCTCCGTGGACTGCCGTCACATTAATTTACCTAATTGCTTTTTGAACTGATGTGTAGTCACAGCACCTAAAGCATCCCATGGCAATGAGTTCCACCAATTAATTCTGATTGTTAAAACAAAACCAAACCCAGAAAACTTCTTTCTCTATGCCTTAAAAAATATCTAAATATCTGCCTTATGATTTCATTTAACATCCCTCAGCTCTTGTCTTACGAGCAACTGCTGCCATTCCTCCTGCTATTCTGTTTCTGTATCCCAGAGTCCTCTCTTCCCTAAGCTGAACCTGATGAATTCAGTCTCATCCCATACGGGTAGTATTGCGCATCTCTGATGATTCCCATCATATGCCTCTCTGCCTTTTCCCATTCAAGCACAGCCTGGGTTTTGGCAGTGCTGGACACCCACAACCCCGAGGCTTGGCAGGGTGGCTTGGTGAGAACTGAAGGCGTTGGTTACTGCCTCCTTTAAAAAAAAGTAATCAAATCCTCTGTTGAGCTGTGCACAGAATGTGACGGCAGCCGTCTCAGCAGATGTCCTGGCGGTGTTCGGTGCTAACCCTGCCTTTGGTGGAGGGGTGGTAACACCATGCCTGGCCCCTGGGGTTTCTGCAGACATTGGATCCAAAGGGCCAGCCGTGTCTAGCTCTGGCCCTTGTTTATTGGCACCGCTGTCGCTAAGCCCACAAACAATAAGTGACTGCCACAACATGTGTGTTTGAGAGCGTGGGGACAACAGAGAAAATATGTTCATTGAGCAATTGTAAGTGCTGCCTCAATGGAACTGTTATAGGTGCTTACAACAGAAATATTGCAGATACGAAAAGAAATGACCTCAGACAGGATCAAATAGGCAAAGCTAACTGTGGCTGCAGACTTCTCCCACAAGATAAACAAGTGGCTCAGCCCTCCAGTGGAACAGCAGGAAAGGGGAATCCCAGAGAACTAGTCTTGTGGCTTTCCCCTCTCCCTACCCCCGCCCCCCTCCCCGGACTTTATGAGGATTGGTGTCTGGGACCTCAGCCCTCCTTACCTGCAGCAGCCCAGACAGTAGTGCCACCAGACCTCAGCGTCCCCAGAGCCCCTTACCCCAAGCCTTGCACACCGCGGTGTCAGCAGCTGCTCTGAAACAGAGCCAGGCAAAACCGTAGGCACAGGCTTCGAAAGGAGGAGGGGAATGTTTACAAAGGCTGGGCACGCAAGGTGACTTTCTCTTGCTCCTGAGATACAGGGGCGATCTCTAGCTGCTCTAAGATAGCCGCAGAGAGGAAAGACAAAAATATGGGTCAGAGAAAAAGCCATGATTCGAAGCACTGTGTCCATTTCCTTGTCGCCCTCGGCTGTGGGATAACAACCTGTCAGCCACTTCCACCTGCGACATGAAACTGGGGGATCTGCAATGTGCCAGCTCAGAGATTGTAACCTCTGGCACTTTTCTAACTCATCGTATAATCCATCTTTCTTTAAGTACTCTGTTTTTCTCAAACAACCTTGCCATTCCCTGCACAACCTAGCTCTGTTTATTGAAAACAAGCAAGGGTTGGTATCACACCGAGCCAAACGGCAACCGCCTTGCTGCTAGGTGGTGCTTGGCAGCTCCGAGCTGTGGGTGACAGCTCCTTTTTCCAGTAGGTGAAACAGGCAGGTGCCAGCAAAGATATGCCCATAACGAACCATGACTTTTTCGTTGGGGCAGAGATTTTTCCTCTGGTTGCCAATAGGAATTACAGCCTAAATCTTCCCTTTCTTTGTAAAAAAAGGCATATACAGATATTTCCACCTTTCCTTCTCATAGCTTATTCTGCAGAAGATGAGCAAAACAACGAAATCGTGGCTTAGCAGAAGTGAGACAGCTCTTCTTTTAAGCAGAGGATTTTGAGTGCGCCCTGTTATTTCATCTCTTTAGAATATTCACTAGACAAAGTAATTTTCCTGTCTCTGAGCAGTGCTAAGCTGTTAGCCTGCTTTTCTCTCAGCAAAAGCTAATGCAGCTCCTATCTCACACACAAGTTCTTTTTTTTGGAAAATAGAAAAGAGAAAACACCCCTGCTCCCCACTGGTCAGACAGAGGTTTTTCCAGAGACAGAACTCTGGAAGTTGTGGCTGTACATGTAAAACCCAAGAACCCAGCAACCATTCTCCTGGGATTGCCATCCCAGGAGAATCAGCTCCACTTGGTTGCATAACATCAGGAGGCTCATGTAGCAGCTAAAATAACCCATCCTACAATTATCCTTCCATTTAGTTTTAAACATCAGTGGGGACAAAATTCAGGCTCAAAGAGTATGGGGGCAAGGCAGGAAGAGGTTGTGTGGAGCCCTGCCTTGCAACCAGTGCAGACACTGCCCATGTTGTTTCTTTAGTTGGAGAAACAATGTGCTCTTTCAGGGGCTGCAGGTGGCTAGGGGCAGTGCAGAAAAGGACATTATGGCTTCCCATGACAGCGTAGTTGAAAGGTTTGGAGCCCTGTGTACAAAAAGGCCTTTGCTGAGGGCATTGCTGCTTCATCAATGAAAGCTGCATATCTGCTGTTATGAATCCGATTGCCACAGTAAATGAATGGGAAGCATTAAGGGTAGTAAAATAGCAGTTCAAGCTGCAGTGAACAGCATCCTATTCAGCAGTGACCAGCAGGGCTGGGGCAGGGAAACAACAGCTCTGTTTGAAAGAAATCTGGGAGAGTCTTGAGCAGTCTGCAGGAGCAGATGTGCAAAAGAAGTAACCAAAACTGCAGGCACTTCTGAGGTCTAGTGCAGAGCCAGTGCTGAGCCAGGCAGTCTGGCTGGGTGTAGGGTCTGCAGCTCCCTGTGTGAGTCAGTTTATGGGCCTTTAACAGCATGCCACTCCCCTGCCTTTGGAAATAAGCTTCACTGAAGAAGAGAGCAACCTATATTTGCAATAACATTAGAGTTCAGCCAACCCCTCAGAAACCAAACTGGCATGAAAAACATGCAGGCATTAATGACATTTTTACAGGTTGGAAAAAGTAAGGGTGCATATTAAAGCCAAAAGCAGAATTTGGATGTCCTGATTGCCCACCCCTAATCTGGATCCTACTCTTCCGCCAGTCTCCACTCCTCTGATTTCTGGAGTGCTGCAGTGATGAAAGCTGCAACATTCAAAAGCTCATGCTGCAGCACAGCAGCACAGTCCAGCCTCAGGTTACCAGTGGATGCCAGGGACCAAGTGCAGGACCAAACAGCTGCCTGCCCACAGCCTCAGCCCATCTTCACAGGATCACAGGATGTCAGGGTTGGAACCAACCCAAAGAGATCATCAAGTCCAACCCTCTGCCAAAGCAGGAACCATACAATCTAGCTCAGGTCACAGAGGAACACAACCAGATGGGCCTTAGAAGTCTCCAGAGAAGGAGACTAAACAACCTCTTTGGGGAGCCTGTTCCAGTGCCCAGTGACCCTTATAGTAAAGAAGTTGCCCCTTATGTTGAGGTGGAACCTCTTGTGCTGCAGCTTACATCAATTGCTCCTTGTCCTATCCCAGGGAGCAAGTGAGCAGAGCCTGTTCTTCACTCCTGACACCCATCCCTCAGCTGTTTATAAACATTTATTAAATCCTCTCTCAGTCTTCTCCAGACTAAAAAGTCCCAGGTCCCTCAGCCTCTCCTCACAAGGCAGTGCTCCAGTCCCCTAATCATTCTTGTAGCTCTCCGCTGGACCCTTTCCAGCAGATCTCTGTCCCTCTTAAACTGGAAGCCCAAAACTGAATGCTGTAGTCAAGATGGGGTCTCAAGATGAAACCCAAAACTGAATGCAGAGTAGAGGGGGAGAAGAACCTCCCTTGATCTGCTGGACACACTCTTCTTAATACACCCCAGAATCCCATTGACCTTCTTGGCCACAAGGGCATGTTGCTGTCCCGTGGACTACTTGTTACCCACCAGGACTCCCAGGTCCCTCTCCACAGGGCTGCTCTCCAGCAGATCACCTCCCAACCTGTACTGGTGCAGTTTATTATTCCTTCCCAGGTGCAGAACCCTGCACTTGTCCTTGTTGAACTTCATCTGGTTCCTGTGCCCAGCTCTCCAGTCTGTCCAGCTCTCACTGGATGGCTGCACAGCCTTCAGCTGTATCAGCCAAGCCTCCCAGTTTGGTGTCATCAGCAAACTTGCTGAGCAGATTCTGTCCTCTCATCAATGTCATTGACGAAGATGTTGAACATCACCAGACTCAGCACTGATTCCTGGGGGACTCCACTAGTTACAGCTCTCCATCTGGACCTGGCACCATTGATCACCACTCTTTGAACTCTGTCTTGTAACCAGTTCCTAACCCACCTCACTGTCTGCTCTTCCATCTCCACTTCCTGAGATTGCTCACTAGAATATCATGGGAGACTGTGTCAAAGGCCTTACTACATCCACCAGTCTCCCTGAATCTACCCATTCAGTTATGGGATAATAGAATGCTATCAGGTTAGTCAAGCATGACTTCCCCTTGGTAAATCCATGCTGATTACTCCTGATAACTTTCTTCTGTTCCAAGGGCCTTGAGATGCCCTCCAGAAGGAGCCATTCCATCATTTTCCCAGAGATGGAGGTGAGGCTGACTGGTTGATAGTTCCCTTACCCCATTGCCTGCTGCTCAGGACTCAGTGAGCTCCGTCCTAGGTGTGTGGGATCCACTCAGTGATGATGAGCTCCTGCTGATGACACTGCAAACTAAAGGCAGGACAGAAAGGCTATGCCTTTGGCAGGGAGCTAGCTGTAACTTGAGGTTTTGGCCTAATGGCTGCTAGTTTCCTTCCTCCTAGGGCTGGGATAATCCCAGGACATGTCCATCCAGTTCTGTGCTACTTTAGGCTGTACACTGAGCTTTTACTCACAACTTTCTTTGCCTGACCTTTCTGTAGCAGATGCTGTCTTCAAGGAGCAGTGACATAAGAACAGCAAGACAGCTGATAAGGTTTGATGACCCTTCACTTAGGGAAAATACTCTTGACTATTGCCCAGAGCAAATAAGACTCAAAGGCCTGAATTCCCAGAGGAGGCATCTATGCACCAGATCAAAGTCTGCTTCCCAGCTGTTACCATAGAGGAATTACCTCCAGCCATAACAGGAGGTTATAAAAACAAGGACTACCCCTGACACATGACAAGCTGCAAAAAGAAACCAGCTCCAAAGAAGGGAAGGCAATGGAAACCTGCCTGCAAATGCACTGTGGGTTGTGGGTCTGAGCAGCAAGCTCCCAGAAATGCTGTGAGACAGTGGCTCTGGACCCAAGGATGTGCTGGAGTCATGCAGGAGCTGGGGCAGGGGGAATGCAGGTTGCTTGGTTCTGTCTATTTCTTGTGTTAGCACACGTAGGCAGGAGTGCAGCCACTTGCTCCCACTGTTAGAGTATCACACAAGGGCACTTAAATCGAGAGAACCTTGAGGCTCTTGAGTTATTAAAAGTTCTGAGACATAGTTCTGAGGTTTTAAGTCAATGGAGATGCAAGGTCCTGCTGCTGGCAACGTGATTTCCAAAAATTCTTGCCACTGCTGGTGCCTCTTGAAGAGCACAGCTAGAGTCAGGCACTGGTTCCATCACCTCAGTCCTCATAATGGCCATGGGACTCGCTTACAAGGCACTGTGCACTCTCATGAGAGCAGCTCCCCACTGGGACCAGGCTGCTAAGCTGGTGTCAGAAGCAGCTGCCTTGCCTGGCATAGAAGAGGCCAGAGCTGAGTTGTGTTAGTTGATAGTGCTTTGATAATTTATATCACATTTTATAGCTGTTGATGCTACAAGTCTTTCAAGGTACTTCAGCATGAGAGACAGCAAGGTCTCTGCCTCAGAGAGCTTACAGTCTAGTACAGACAGGTAAACATAACAAGTAGAAACATTAAACCTTAGGTAGGGAGTGGGGACTAGTTGAGGGAGTATGTACAAGAAATGATCTTTGGCACATCAAAGAGCTGGAAGAAGCCCATCAGAATAACCTTTAGGCTATTTATGTATTTCAGGTAGCAAGATAAAAATCATGAATAATGAGTTCCTGCAACCTCTTTGCAGAACCAGCACTGAAGTAATGCTTGCTGAGGTACTTCTCTGCTAACATATGTCCTTCAGCTGGGGAATGCCAAATCCTTCCCAGGCTTACATCGCTAACTTTCAACCCACAACAAAAATAGAAATAACAAGGAGCACAAGCACAGCCAGCATCCTCCCAGGTTTTAGTCCCTGTCTGTGGCCATCTAATTACAATGCCTATCTGCTCAGCAGCATCCTCATCATCTCTTTCTTTTCTTCACCTTTGTTTTCACCACAGGATACTGCTTCTGAACTCCCAAGTTACCTTTCCCCCTTAAAACACCTCACTTTTGAAGTCGAAGTTCCCAGTCCTTAACCCTGCTCTCTCTCACTATACACAATGCATGCCGTCTTCAGCAAAACATTGCTGAGCAAGGAGTTGCACACCAGAGGAACAACTAGGGCCAGCTTCAGCAGAGCTTGCTGTCACCTCAGTTCCTGTGGCTGAGGATCCAACATGCACTGATTTGCAACACAGAGGCTGTCCCATCGGTGCTGCCCTGCACAGCTTCTCTGGACAGAGGGCAAAGGCCTCAGAGCCCTCTTGTTCAGGTTTTCAAATCCTCTTGGTGCAGTCCTCAGGGTCTGAATAGAGAAACAGAATTCACATAAGCCACTCAGACTACACTGCCAGGCTGTGACAAGCTCAGGCTCACAAGCACCAGAGATGCTTGTGAGTGGCTAGAGCAGGAAGTGGTTCTACATTTATTTTGCTCATTCATGAGGGTTCCCTTGAGCAGACCAACACGGGACATGAAGCCTTTCCAGCACAATTAAAAACATATATCCCTCCAAAACCAGACAAATGTATATGGGAACACTGTTACCTGCTTCACCCCCAAACAGAGCAAGCCAAAACATCAGATGATCAAATCAGAAGAGGAGTTCTGTGCACATAGAGATTGAAGACCCTTTATGCCAGGCTGACTCAGTTGCTTTCAGCCTAAGCCCCAGCAGTGATGGTGTGGAGTGAAGCAGCACTGCTACAGAATCATTTATGGGAAAAGTTACACCGTGACAGCGCTGCTACGCTGTGACAAGTTACACCATGACAACACTGCTACGCTGTGACAAGTTACACCATGACAACACTGCTACGCTGTGACAAGTTACACCCTGACAGCGCTGCTACGCTGTTACAAGTTACACCATGACAGCACTGCTACGCTGTTACAAGTTACACCGTGACAGCGCTGCTACGCTGTGACAAGTTACACCATGACAACACTGCTACGCTGTGACAAGTTACACCATGACAACACTGCTACGCTGTGACAAGTTACACCGTGACAGCGCTGCTACGCTGTGACAAGTTACACCATGACAACACTGCTACGCTGTGACAAGTTACACCGTGACAGCGCTGCTACGCTGTGACAAGTTACACCGTGACAACGCTGCTACGCTGTGACAAGTTACACCGTGACAACGCTGCTACGCTGTGACAAGTTACACCGTGACAGCGCTGCTACGCTGTGACAAGTTACACCGTGACAGCACTGCTACACTGTGACAAGTTACACCGTGACAGCGCTGCTACGCTGTGACAAGTTACACCGTGACAGCGCTGCTACGCTGTGACAAGTTACACCCTGACAACACTGCTACGCTGTGACAAGTTACACCGTGACAGCGCTGCTACGCTGTGACAGTGTGCAGTGCACATTGCCACCCTGCACACCTCTGCTGCTCCCATCTCCTGCGCTGCCTCTCCTTCCCATGCAGGCCCAGCACTGGCATAAAGAGATGGGTTAACAAAAAGAGGTGTAAAGCATTATTTCTTAGAGAAATTCTGCAATCCTCCTCATCCTCCAGCAGCACCTGTGGCTTGTACCAAGTTAAAAGCTGGTCAGACTCCGTCTGCCGTCATTCTCCGGGTGACGACTTACAGCTTGGTGGCAAACAATGCAGAAAATATTTGCTCTTTTGTTGTTTTTCTCCTGCTGTTTCAGCGCCAGTTTGCTGATAGCCATCTCTTTTGTGGTGGCTGGCAGATCAAGGAACATGTTTGCATTATGGCATTTTTGACTGGGAAAGGCTCTCCCCAGATAACTCGCGCTGCTTCCTTGCAGCCTGGCCTCGGGACATGCAGAGAAGCCTAGACAAAACCACTCAGTCCAATGGCGACAGCTACCATGACGTGGGTCAGGTGGCAAAGGGGCTGACAGGTCGTTTCCCCTTTGCACTGTGGGGTCACACAGGACCTGCAAGGTGCTGTCTCTGCCACCTGATGAACTCAGAGACAGCTGTCATTTTTTCCCCCCTCCTTTTTTCCCGGTAATGTTCCTCTCCAGCCAGTACCACCAGACACCTGCCCTCCCACAGCAGTCAGGAGGAACTTCTCTACCCTTGCAGCAATCCAGATGCCTTTTCCCACTGCAGTACCACCTACCGGTTACATGAGCTGGAACACATATGCCTAGCCCATCCCTTCCCCCGTCCTACAGCAAACACCCCCCTGTTACCCTTCTGTTTTGACGACCCTATCGAGCTGCTGTGGAAAAGCAGAGGCAGATCTCCCACACCTTCTCCTCAGGCTGGTGAGTAAACAGACACACCGTGGCAGGGAGGAGGCAGAGTCTCCTTCAACCTCTCTGAGCAGCCACTCCTATCTACAGAGGGCATACAGATTTGAAGGCACAAAGCACTCCAGAGTATCTCACACAGGGAGTTAGAAAAGGCCTTTAAGTCACCCAGCATTCCCTTTCCCACTGATTAGGCAGCAGGTGCTGCAGATCCATGGTGCTCTGTACACAGCAGCTCTCCGAGGATGGGGTCATCTGCTTGCCCTGCTGGGCACAGAACCTGGCACTTTGCATACAGACACCCCCATTCTGGGCTCCTCTGCCAATAAGAATTGGGGGGAGGGAAGGCACCATGTAAGTGAGTGGAATTATCAATCACTTAAAGGCAACGTGAACAATCAGAGATACAAGAAAACCACAAAGGTTGTAAGTGGGTTGGCTTAATCCATGCCAAGAGAAAAGGATGTTTGTTGCACAAATAAAGTGAGTGGGAGCAAGACTTTCCTGCCTGACTGGTGGAGAGCTCCATAAATCAAGACTGGAACTCCTTGCCACGTATATGAATCAATTAAAGCACTCAATGAATCATTTATTTTCAACATAGGCAATCAGTAACAATGGTTTGATGTTCAATTGATTTCTCATTTGTCTTGCTCCCCTGAGTAATGATGAATAGCTCACCACTTACCTGGCACATGCCTCAACCTGACTGCTCCTGGAGCAGCTTCTTCTGCAAGGAATCACACCGGACACCTGCTCCTCCTAGCTGATGACATTTCACACTTCTTGGTCACTACTCACCAATGCTTTGGCTCTTCTTGTCTTTGCTCATCTCACACCTCATGCTCTTCCTCTCAGGGGTCTCCTTCTTTCTTTAATAAAATAAAATAAAAATCAAAGCTTGGGGTTTGACATTTGGCAGTAGAGGCTGATTCCTCACTAGAACGCATCAGCATTCTACTCCTCAAAAGCTCAGGATATTGGAAACTGCCAGAGAGGCAGCAGAGCTCTGTGTACAGAGAATTATGTAGAACACTTTAGGGAAAGGAAGGGGTCTTTAGAATATAGGTAATTAGATACCATATCCATACAGCCTATTTCCTTCCTTCAAAGTGCACTGTAAAGTGCTTCGTGTAGCCCTTTAATGGTATTTGGATGCCTCATGGTGCATTTCAGGCCTATACAAAGGGAGGCCCTTGTTTCAGATGCTGTGCTGTGCTGAAGTGGCAGTGATTAAGACACCACGTTGGCAGTGAGGAGTCCTGTAGTCACATAGTTAATTTTAGGGTGTGTAATTCGTGTGGCCCCAGATACCTGTCCTGAAACACCAAGTCCTGGCTGTGGCCTGTGGTTGTTCCTAGCGGATGCAAGGCAGCCCTGGGCTGGGGCCAAGGTGAACGTTAACGTGGTTCTGTCATGACGAATACACTGATAAAAGACAGGGGAGGGAAAACCAGAAAAGGTTTCGGTGCACACCGAGCTCTGAGCTTTCCCATTCATGAGAAGTAGGTGCCCATGCCCAGCTTACAGGGCTGAGAGCTAATTTAGGGGCACAGAGGCTGGGTTTCCTGAGGTGGCCAAGGGCTGCAGAAAGCAGAGGCAGGAGCTATGCTGTCTCCTGTGCCTGGTGGGACCTTGGCTTGGTCACTGCCAACACACCATTGTCTGGTGCCACAACAGGCCACACAGGCTACAGAGGAAATTCGCTTGTTGGTGAAGGACTTAGAGCAGGGTCCTTTGGCTGTGTTACAGCAAACACCAGAGATACATGACCTGTGCTTCACTTCTGGCCACCTACAGTCCTCCAGAAGCATCCCCTCCACCTCAGGGCTTGTTTTTCCCCTGGTAAGCAGGGCAACAGATCAATAGATTTGTCTTTCCTCATCACCATGTATCTCTCAAAAAAATATTTTTTGACCATTTTGGTGCATAAAGCAGGCCTGGGAGAGCTGAGGTGTAACAAACAACTTATTTCATAGTATCATAGTATCATAGTATCATCAGGGTTGGAAGAGACCTCACAGATCATCAAGTCCAACCCTTTACCACAGAACTCAAGGCTAGACCATGGCACCAAGTGCCACGTCCAACCTTGCCTTAAAGTGCCCCAGGGACGGCGACTCCACCACCTCCCCGGGCAGCCCATTCCAGTGCCCAATGACTCTCTCAGTGAAGAACTTTCTCCTCACCTCGAGCCTAAATCTCCCCTGGCACAGCCTAAGGCTGTGTCCTCTTGTTCTGGCGCTGGCCACCTGAGAGAAGAGAGCAACCTCCCCCTGGCCACAACCACCCCTCAGGTAGTTGTAGACAGCAATAAGGTCACCCCTGAGCCTCCTCTTCTCCAGGCTAACCAATCCCAGCTCCCTCAGCCTCTCCTCATAGGGCTGTGCTCAAGGCCTCTCACCAGCCTCGTCGCCCTTCTCTGGACACACTCAAGCATCTCAGTGTCCTTCCTAAACTGGGGGGCCCAGAACTGAACACAGTACTCAAGGTGTGGTCTAACCAGTGCAGAGTACAGGGGCAGAATGACCTCCCTGCTCCTGCTGACCACACCATTCCTGATGCAGGCCAGGATGCCACTGGCTCTCTTGGCCACCTGGGCACTTGCAAACACTTTTGCTTTTCAGCCACTTCGCTGGAGAACATGTTAAAAGCCCTCTCCCAGTTATAGCTGTAATTCAAAGATTTTTAGCTCCTTTGCTCAGCACCTCAGCTCTAAATCTTTCAGAGAGCAAGGACCACCCCAGGGAACCTGTTGCAGATGCCTTGCATTCAGCTCCCATAAGTGAGACATAGAGAGCAGCGACCACCCCACAGCCCCTTCCCACGCACACCTGCTCCTATTTTATAAAACTCAAGAGGAAAATGTCTGTTTCCAAGATTACCCAGCACCCCACACTGAAAGCTGTTGAGACATCTCTCTCAAAGGGCAAGACTTGTGCCACTTGCTGCATTTGGGCAGCACCACGCACGCTGCAGTTATGACTCAAAAGAGCAAGTACCGCAGCTAAGGAAAGTCCTTTCAAAAGGCTCCAGATTCACCTTCAAAGAGCAGGCACGTTCAGAGTTCAGCAGTCCCAAATTTGGTGTTAGCTGTCTGATGTCATCGTGATTGCAGCTCACTTCCTTAAAACTCTGCAAGCCAGAACAAAGCTGGTGTTCACAGAGGCCCTGTAAATCCTGCCCTTGGTGCTCCTGCTCCAGCATGGGCTGTGCTCAGATGCAGACTGGTGCTACTGAAGGAGCTGTTCTGGAAAAGGCAAAGAGCCTTTTATCTGACAATTCCCATTTTACCTGCAAGATCATCAGATTGCTTCCCAGGTTAAGCAGTGCACTCCACATATGCAGAAGGGATCCTTTGCCCGAGTTTAGCAGCCTGTCCTTTTTACCAGGGAAGCAATGAGACTGCCCCAAAATGGACAGGTGTTAAAAACCAAACCAGGAAGCTGAACAGAAAGAGGAACATATACCAGGCTGATTTGCAAAAGTACTTCATGTGGGATTGGTGGCTATGGACCAGTGTGCTGTGGAAAACCACAACATTCATCCTCAGCTGAGATTTTCAGAAGGCTCCTCCAACACATGCCCGCATCAGGCCTGTGGAAGGGAAAAATAGTGGACATGAGTGGGCATGGACTTGGTGGTACAGTTTGATGGTCTGCAAAAAGTCTGATGGTCTGAGAAAGTACCATCTGGGATTGTTTCTTTTTCAGTCCATCAGCATTTAGCACAACAATTTCATTACCTAACCTACACTGTTAAATGTAGTTAGCCAACAACATACACCTAAGAGTCAAGGAATGGAAAACAGCTGATGAAATATTACTTTCAGGATTGTCAGCACTGTCCAATTAGCAACGACACATGGGGATGCCTTGCCTGGGAAGAGGGATGATGGACATTGTGCTCACAGCTCAAGGAGCAATTACATGTGGGAGTTGGTCCCTGCTGACTGCTCCTTGTAGCAGCCTACTGGCTTCCCACAGCCTAGACACACACTCTGGAGCCAGCAGATGTGGCATCTTGAAACCACAGGA
This sequence comes from Pogoniulus pusillus, assembly GCF_015220805.1. Lineage (NCBI taxonomy): Eukaryota > Metazoa > Chordata > Aves > Piciformes > Lybiidae > Pogoniulus > Pogoniulus pusillus. The sequence continues at coordinate 15,744,936 of NC_087272.1, read as the reverse complement.
ATTTCTGGGATGAAGTTTCCTCCTCTTTTTCCCGAGATCTGAGCTCCAGCTGCCAGCAACAGAGGCAAGGAGCGGCTCTGAGCTGCTTCACTGGCACAGATGCAAATTCCAGCTTCATCAAATCCACCCCACCAGCCTTTCTTAACAAGAAACAAGTTGATTTTTACATTTGGTAAAATTCTTAGCCCTGTACAACTTCAAGAAAATGTTTAAAATCTACTGATTTCCTGCACTGGTCTTGACTTTACAAGATGACACACTTAAAATAAGTAACTAATACTTCTCATAGCATAGTGAGATTTGTCTTGTGTAGAGAAGCATAGATTTATTGTTTTTATGCTTAAGACAAGACCACTTGATGCCTGCTCAGAGATTGGCAATCTCTTTGAAATAAAGACAAATCCAATGGAAAGGGGAAACTGTGAGGCAAAAGCACTTGATTCTGTATGGTGTTAAACCTCAATAACTCCTTCAGCTGGGTTTGGAGAGTGAGTTTGAACCAGCTTCTTAGTAACTCTATGAACTGAACATGATATGCAAAGATCAGACTCAACATGGTGATCACCACCCATGGTAGCCCATACTGCTTGGAGAATCATAAAAGTAAATGAAAACAGGCAATGCAAAGAAAAATACTTAAGAACAGATCCTCTGTGGACCCTCTACTGTATCATTCCTCCTTGCCTTACAGGTTTTGTTATGAAAGTCACCTCAAATTATTTGTATGCATCTTTCTATCTTTTTCTTCCCTGCAAAAGGATCTTTGCCTTGTTTGGTCCCAAAATATAGGATCATGTGTCCAGTTGGGTCACTTACAAGCTCTTTGCTGGAATGCCATTTTCCCGGGCTCTGAAAGCAGAGCTCCATATTGCTTATTCCCCTCAGCAGGCAATGAGATCATCCTTCTAGTGGCCCAGGAACTGCTGCAAGTCTTCTCAGGCTGCAGTGATTCACAGGGAAGCTGCCGGAGGTGGCTTTGGTGGAGCATGGCACCCATGAGTCACCACCGTGCTGGATAAACATAAGTGCCACAGTGAGCTGGCAGAGAGCCAGTGCCAACCAAGCTGTGGCTGATGGAGCAGGGCTGGTGCCCAACAGCAGCTTCAGAGTCCTCCCTCCCTCCCTCCACCCCACTCTGGTTCCAAAGAGTACAACTCCTTTGGTTGCTATAGCACAGGGCTCCACAGTAACATCAATAACAAAGAATTACCTGGGATGAGGCCACCTGTTTAATAGTCTCCTCAGGCACTGCAGCAAAGGTGTTGTGCTTGACAGAGTTTTACATCTGTGGCACAGCAAACGTGAGCGATCAGAGAGCAGCACAGCTCCTGTAGGCTCAACAAAGGAAAAAGATTGGGGGGGGGGGGGGGGGGGGGGGGGGGGAGAGCAGGGGAAGGGGGTAGGAGGAAGAAAGCAAATAAATAAATGGGTCCCCTCTTTGTGAAAGGCAGCCTTAAAATAGGAAAAATGGCCAATACTGTCCAAAAATGGTCAACTGAGAAGCAGATGGCATAGCCACCATTTGATCCATAGAAGAGAGAAGAGGGGATGATCAAAACTTCATTTTTAAAGAAAGTCAGTAAATGACTAATTTGATGTTATCACTGCCCCCTTAATTACCCAGTGCTCAACACAGTCCCATGGAAGGAGAGACGTGCTAAATAAATGCATATTCCTAGCTTAAGGGGCAGCAGGGCAAGGACAAAGAGCTGCAGGCCAGCTGCAGAACAGTAAGAGGATGAGTCGATAGGGTTTATCAGTGTCCACATTGTCCCCATCAGTTAGAAAGGAACAGCGAGTACAACAGGTCTGAACAAAGACAGTCCTGGTGATTTCCAGCAACATTCAGGCTCTGTAATTGGCCAGGTAGTGGATGCCTAGTCAGAAACAAACATCTAACCACAACCATCCTGCAGCTCTGAAGCAAGTGCCTTTGTTAGTCACATTTTTAATGTGACAGAGTCTAAACCAGGTTTAGCAAGAGCGCTTTTGGGAAATCACTGAATCAAACACGGGTCAAACCTTCCAGAGCTTCTACCTCGTGTCAAAATAAACTTTGCTGAACAGGTTTCTTAAGGAGTTCCTGTGGGTCTCTCCCGAGGCCACTGGGTAGGTGGCAGCCTGCTGGCCAGAGCCACTCTCCCAAGGCAGTCTCCAGCCACACGTATTCACAGGGGGACTGGCTAGAGACAGAGAGCCAGTGCCTGTGAGTAGAAAAACTGTCACTGATGCCAAAAGCCACTGTGCCACGGTAGGAACAAGGTCCCCCCTGCCTCTGCTTGGCCATGGGAGCACAGGGGAACACCCTCTCCCACGTATGTTTGCATCCTGTGTTGTCTCTGGATTTTAGGCTGGTCCCGGAGGCACTGAGGGTCTTCACCAGGGGAAATCACAGCTCCTTTCCTGCAAAGACGTAATCTGAGAAGCAGAAATCCGATAACGAGCTTGCCAGTTTGGCACTCAGCATTGTAACAGATCCAGTTACCAGCAATTAGACACTCCACCCCGATTAATTTGTGCTAGAAAAACTATGACGGTTTTAGACAGAGAGCCTGATTATCTCTTCAAACTATTTACCAAAGGTTAGGGTGGCTTCTGTCATTTAAAATGTTGCAGATTAAGGTTGGACATTTTATTCAGAGATATTTACTGTAGTTTAAATGAGATTATTCAGAACAGTATTTTCATTAAGACTCGATCATACAATGGACCTCTGTGATTAGTCATAGACCCACTTCACCAGTTCATGCAGCAGTTTCATTCTACACATTCTTGCAAGTCTCTGCTTTGTAGTCTCTTATAGTTGCCTCTGTAGTTACAAAATGTCTCTTGCTGAATTTCCACATGCCCTTCTCCCATGGGTTGCTTGTGACACATTTCACATTATTTCAGATTACTGTCTCTGTGTGTGTGCAGGGGACACCCTGTCTGCTGGGATGCCAGGGGTGCAGGGCTGTGCCTGCTGGCCTTGCATCCCCACTTGCTGCACAGATGAAGAGTGGGTCATAATTTTGGTGATATTTCTCACAACAGTTTAAAGACCTCTCCCTGCTAACATCCCACTCCTGGCCAGTCATCCCTGCCTCTGCACTGTATCTTCAACCTGAAACCCACATGTAAATGGTCTTGCAGGAGCTTGATTTTGGCTGGTTGTTTTGTTTAGTTAGTCCAAGTGGTCAGTGAGAATTGGTTAGGTTCCTACAAGGTACACATGGGAAAGGCATAGGTTGAAATTTGGCTTACACATTCATGTTTTCTCTGTAGTCATCTCTTGCTGCCATACTGTCCCAGGTTAGGGCAGATCCCTCCCCTAGGGAGAAATAAACTCACCACAACACAGACCCCTTTTTTGAAAGTCAGGGAAAGATGAAATTGTATTTCTTATAGTTTAAGTATAACAATGTAAAGGGAGATAATAACTAGAGAAGGAAGGGGGAAAAAAAAAGTACAATAACCTTAAGGGAGATGGGGGAGGGGTCAAGCGGCAGCGAAGCAGCAGAAGCAGCAGCAGCCAAAACGGCAGCCGGGGAAGATAGGAGCAGCTGGAGCAGCAGAAGCAGCAGAAGAAGGGGAAGAACAAACTGTGCTTCTAGACATTAAGCTCTTGGTGCTCCAATGAAATGATATTAATGTATCTATTGTTGCCATTATGTGGCCTATCCCTGGAGTGTTCATCTTTCCCCTATGTCTGAGCTAGAGAATCAGCTCAAACGGCCACACATACTCAATATACAGACCCTCAGAGCATGAGCTCTGATGTGGAACCATCTCCACCGGGGTACGTACTGTTCTCATGGAGTGCACCAAAAGCACTAGCAAAAGCTGCTCTGTGAGCCCTCCAGCCAAGTTACAAGTCTATGCAATAGACTGCATTGAATCCTACAGAGCAAGCCAGGCACTATGTTGCTGCACTGAAAAAGTATTTCTAGATTACCAGATTACCAGTTAGCTGCTGCTTTATACATTCGACACCAGCATTTGCATTACCTGGGATGACCACAGCAGCTCTACTGTAAGTGTGGAGGTGCTGATTTCGTCAATAAAACCATGCTGCAAGAAAAGACATGCATCAAACCTATCACGTTTATCAGGAGAGCTGTTGCCCAGCTGTAGATGCAAGTACAGGCATCCCATCCTGCAGGACACAAGCTAGTCATGAAGAATACTTACTGTAACTTACTCTTCTGTCTGGCCCTTAGTTCCTTGAAGAAGGTAAGCAAATATCTGCCAGGAAGAGTTGAACTCTTGAGTTCACAAGGGTCATTCCTGGTTTTCCCATGGATCAATTGCGGTGCTGTCAGCTGCTGCTCACATTCAGTGGTCTTATCTGTGCTGAGGTTAACAGCATTGGACCAATTAATAATGTGGATACTGAACACCTCTCACCTCTCCTTCTTTCTCTTCATCCAAACTGAAAATGTCTGCCATTTCTAACAGGCCTCTGCAAATTTCCCCCCTCTTGTTTAAGCCACAAACATCCTTCTTTCTTGTACCCAGTAGGTTTCCTTCTGTTTCTGAGGTTTCTTTCAGATTTCTTTCTTGACTTCTGCTTATCCTTCCTTTACTGACTTCACATCGCCATCATCCACCTAAAAACTGCAATATACTCTGTGGCAATGGTTTGGTGGCAAACCATTTCCAAGCCATAGCCTATATTCTATCACTTTCCTTACTGTTTTCCCATCTTCAGTACCCTTGCTTAGTGGCAGAATCATATGCCTCCCTCTTATAGTCTTATTTGCACTAAGAACAACATCCTCAGTCTCTCAGCAAAGTGACCTGCATGTGAAGTTAGCTTTTCTTGGAGCAGGAGACTGCTCTGGCTGACCTCCAGAGATGCCCTCTTAGTTCAACTCTTCAATGTCTTAGGCTATAACTTCCTGGGAGGAAAGATCATCTTAAACAGGATTTGGTTCTTTTTAGAAAGAACACACGTGAATACCAAGTACTTGCAGCAATAAGCAGTGCATAACCTATGCAAATACACGCACACACTCTCTATGCCTTCCAAGTGCTCCCTGTTTTATGCAGTGATTATTTACTTCTAGCAGAATGAAAACTAAGTACCTGTTCCCCAAAAGCCATCTTTAGGCTTCCAGATGTTATCTCTTGTAAAAAGGTCTTGATCCTTATACTATGAGTGAAAATTGGACTCCACTGGAGGCTTAGCCTGCACCATGAAAAGCTACATGCTAATTTAGGAAACAATAATACAATTATTTTGCTCTGATGCACAGAGTAACAGCACTGATCTGAATGCATAAATCTATTTGCTTGTGCTAGCAAGATTATGGGTGGGTTTATAAATCACCTCAAATCTTTTCTAAAGCTGTCGTTGAGTCTTTCATTAGGGCTTTTTAGACTTGAACCACAAAGCTAAATTATACACACCTTTATTTGAACAGATTTCCCTCACCTGCTGCTGCAAAATCATCCCATGCACTCAGTTCTTAGGCTCTCCCTCCTACCTCCCCACAGGCTGCTCAGTGTAGGAGGAGAGCAACGTTCACATAGAAAAGATACAAAGATGCACTTCTGCTTGCTAACGGCCTCCTCCAGCTACTTGCTTGCAGTGACAAAGCAAAACTGCAAAATACGTACAAGTAAACTTAAGAAACCCGAATTAATTCATTGCTCTATTCCCACATCTTACTGGAATCTGGCAGTGAAAAGTCTCAGCTTGCAGATTCTGCAGACATTTGGGGAAAGACTCACATTGGCAGAAAGAAGAAAGCAAGAGAGAGCAGAGAAACAGAGGGAAATGAGAATGAAGTGAACAGAAGAATACAGCAAGCCTGCCATGTGAAAAGAAGATAAAGCAAAGGGGTGGGTTATTAGCGGAGGCTGGAAAATTTGAGGATAGAAAATTATAATAGAGAAAATAGGAGTGGGAGGAAGCTGTTGTGGGATGTAAAGGGACAAATACAGCTGTAAAAGGGTGGGGGAAAATCAAAACCACGTTCACACCCATTTTGCATCCTAAAAAAAAAAGGAAATTAAAGATTTGCATGGGGAATACGTCTGCATCAGTTTAAAACACGATGTGAGAAACACCAGAAACCAAAGCACCAAGCCAGCAACATGTCCTGTTTTCAGTCCTAGAACTCAAGTGGCTCCAGAGGTTATGCAGCGATTCGGTGGAGTCAGGCACAGGGGACTCTCCTTTCTCCTGGAGACTGTGGTTTAACCTGGACTTGCCCGAAACAGCAGACACATAGGGAAGCATGAGGATGCTAATGACACACAGAAAAAGATCCACATAGTTTTTGAAAACTCTTATGTAAGATAAAATGTGATGACAACGAATGGATAGGCACAACCGGAGACGTTTCCCCCATTCCCAAAGGCAGCACATCAGTTACTGGACTTCAGTCATTCCTAATGCCTGCTGTGCATTTATCCATCTTAGAAATATATTCATTTCCTTCCTGGAACTTGTGCTAGGCCACTGGGAAGATGTATAAACTGAATTTCTTGAAGAAAGTATCAGAAGTGCAGCTAGGTAGTTAACTCACTTTCCCCCCTAACCCTACAGAAAAGGGCTATGAGGAATAAGTCTCAGGGAAATGATGCAGCTAGGGGTGGTGGGTTTGCATCCACCAGCCCTGCTGCATTGCTCTCTGTTGAAGGTAGCTTTTGACTTCTAACAAGGACGAAATGGAAGAATAATGAGTAATAAAATCTATGTTCAACAACTATTTATAAGTGAAATATTTTCTAGCCAGTTCCTTCTGTGTGCCCAAATGAACATTGTCAGTGTTCGGTTGCTGGGACAAATATTTCAGAGAAAAGAAGAAATTGTCACTCAAATGTACTCTGGAGCTAAACAGAGTTCTTGCTTTCATGACTATTTTTCCACTGGATCACTGCAGGCAGTGAAAATATCTGGTGCCCCTGTGCAGCAGAGAGTCATTTGAAGCTACCAGCTCTATTTTTCAGTCAAAGTCCTACTGTTTAAAAAACAAACAAAAAAAGTAGATACAGTTCATATCTTTCCTCCACTTGATCCAAGAGGAGGTAAGCTTTTTTTCTCCTCTTCCCATTAAATAAGAATGGAACGGGATAAAAAAGGGGCTATTGTTCAGACCTGATCAAAAGCAAAGAGGCACATCTCTGTTCAAAGGCAGTCCACCCAGAGCCTCTGCTTCAGATGCAGTGAATGACCTTAGAAACATGGGTAACCCTCTCCTCTCCATGCTGACAAGGCTACCTTTGCTGAGCATTTGCTCAGCCACTGCAAACCTCGCTCTAACCACCACCATGAGCTAATGTCCCCTCCCTGCTCCCCAGTGGTTCAGGGCTAAAAGGAAGGTCATCGGCAGCTAGAGGTTAATAAGGATTCTTAATATCTTTTTTCCTACTGAGATGAAGTTTCTAGCTGAGGCAGTGCATATCCTGCAGCCTCAGCCTTCAGCCTGAAACCAACACAGAAACCACCTACACGACAAGAACTGCTGGCTGCAAATAAGTCTCTCCAAGTGTAAGTAGTTCACACTAGTGACGATGATGACACGTTGAGAAGAGAAACGTGCTTTCTTGCAACAAGAACCTTCAGATGTCCTTCATCTCAGTGTCCCCTTAAACAGTTGCAAGGATATTTGCTCAACTGCCAGCTTCAACAGCAAGCAAGGTTTCCAGAACACAGCTTTCAGCCAGGAAAATGAGAGAGAGTTTTTAATACTGGCTTACAAGTAATAAAGAAGTAATGTATTTCTGGCTATTTAGATACTGACGTGGCTAAAACAAACCCCTTTGTTTTCAGCAGCTGTTAACAGTACCTGTAGGGAGCTGTTCCCAAGGCAGTTATCTCTGGCACTGGCGGCAATAGGATGTAAACAGTATCAGGTTAATGGAAAACACTGAGCAGCCAAACCTGAAGGGAGCTGTGTTGAGCTGGGCCTCTCACAGGGATTACGTTCTCTCATGTAGCAGCAGCAATGGCTTTTGGATGACAGTTCTTCCTGGCAGTGGACAGCCAGGGCTCTGCTGCAGTGCTGCTGAAGCAGCTTGGTCCTGCCGGCATGCGTAAAGCTGGAGGCAGCGAGCCTGGCTGAGGGTTTGCAATTACAGCCGTGGCATACGAGCTCAGGGTCAGCGCTGAACTATCATGCTGGATGCCTCCAGGCTGAAGTTGGCTCAGGTCTGGTTAAGCTGGAGCCAACGTGTGGCTGTCTGCATCTGTCCACATAGACATACCCCAAGATTAGAAAGATGCTGATAGGTTATTTCGAATGACATAGCCCAGACTTGTAAAATGTGGGAGGTGTGATGGGAACCCTTTCTCGCTTTCTTGATAATTTAATGAGCTGTTGTAATGAGGGATGCACCGAGCCCCTCATTTGTAGGCAGTTCCCACATGGGATGTGAATATTAAATTCCTCTAAGTATGAATCAGCACCTCTTACTCCCACAGCTCTTCCCCCTATCTTTCAATCTCCACCAGCCCCACAGCTCCAGATCCCCTCATGGTTCCCTGGGTTCCCTGCCATCATCGGCACCAGAACAGCCACCAAAGGAGAAAAGACCTGTCCCTGTTCACAGTCAGAAGCTCCAGCCATTTGGTAAAGCAAAAGGTCTTGGTTCTTTCTTGAAAATCAACTGCAACCAGGCTCACCCTGCGGCCCACTAGTGTTTGGGAAAGTTGCATGACATGGGAAATTAAACCTACAGGGCATCAGTCTCTGACAGCTGGTAGTTTAAATAATGAATTGGTAATTATAAACCCTTTTGAAATAAAAATGAAGTTTAAAAAAACATAAACTTCTGAGACACACCTTTTGATGGTGAAGGGCTTTCCCACGTAGACTCCACCAGCAGCCGTCACTCAGTACTGGCAGACAGCAGGTGCTTGCCACTCCGTACAGGGAGAGACACACTCACCAAACAGGAAAAGTCAGGGGCTAAGCAAGTTTGCAAATAGCAGCAATTCCAGCCCCAAAATAATTTCCATAGCAGAAAGGAGGAAGCGCTCCCTGAGGACAAGGAGGCTGGCTGGCTTTCACTTCTCTTTTGCTAGATAGATGCTCTTTTGTATGTTGTAAAGGAAAAATAATGGGGGAATGGGACAAAATATAAAAACTCAGAACTGTAGTCAAAAAGTCACCACCTGCTGCTGCAAAACAAGCTATTCTTTCTTTCCAAAGTCCTGGGAGTCATAAACCAGGGTTTCTCAATAAAGCGTGCTAAGCTAAAAGGCATGAAGACAGCAACAGATCCAGACTTGTTAGTGCCACGAACATTTGTCTTGGCCGCAGCACACAAAGTACTGCACAGAATCATAGCATCATCCTACCATCTAATGCCTTCCACGTTAAACCTAAACCCGAGCAGAAGGTCCTGCGTCAGAAATGTTCAGGAACGGAAGCTAAATTGCATGTCTCCGTATAAAAACAAACCTAGCATTTAACATGGCAGGATTTCTGCTGCAAACTCCTTCCTTCTGGGACTCTTCCACAGTGACCTACATGCAGGCTCCATTTGCTGGAGACGTCCAGAATGAATGACAAGAGCAAAACAGGGAGGAGAAAGTACAAACCTCATGCCCAGTAAATGGGAACTTTATTAAACTATCAAGTTACTCCGAAATGTATAAATGTTCCATTAAATACATTCAGTTTTCTTTTACACAGACTTATAGAAATTTATTTACATATTCCAAACATTTAAATTATTTTTCAAGCTTGCTACCAATATTTTTTTTTTAAAAGAAAAATGTCAATCATCTGCTCTTGCAGATGTGCATACATACACACAAATACAAATAAGAAGGGAGATGCTTTTGTATTTAACCCACAAGGCTGGCAGTATCCAAAAAGCTTACAGGGTTTCAAGCAAAAATTCCCTCTTGCCAACAAAAAATAAAAATCAAGCTGTAGAAATTCTCCCTGTGGGACAAACTCAAACAAGAGGCCCTGTGCAATACTTCAAGGTGTTTGGGTATGATGTCTGCATCAAGATTTGCTGGTACGTGGGAAGAGCTAAAGGCTCCTTGCCAACTTCAAAACACAAAGCTAGCTGTCCCTGATACTAGCCCATGAGAAGCATGTGAGCAATTAAATGGCTCATTCTCATTGAACTGTGCTCTCCCAGCACTGAGGGATGTAGAGCAGACATACAGATCTACCACTAGCAAGTCAATGCCACTTGTCCAAAGAGATTTTCCTTTAATTTTTCAGTTTTAGTCTTAAATGAGGCTTCATTCACAAGTGAATAAAAAGGCAACTCTTTAAATAAAATGCTCAGGAGAACAGCAATCAGTTCCCCCACCTACATACATTTCTTTTGGGAAGATGCATAGCATGCTGAGCAAGTTTTCCCTCATTCTCTGTACTTTAGTCTGACAGGAGTTAAAATCTCTATCTGCAGGGAAAAAAAAAAGAGGTGTTTTTATTTTGTAAAAAGCTTATCAAATAGGAGTTTAAGTCATCTTTTAGAGCCTTTAAACATTAAAATCCACATTCAAAGCAACCAAGGAAATCTACAAAAACATTGTCATGCTTAAGCTCTGTGTTTCATGCTAAATATTCATGTTGACGAGGAAAGAGAGGGCAGAAGGAGGCAGGGAAATTAATGGCTCCGTCAGAGCCATTGCAACATTCAAGTAATTTGGTAGCAGATAAACCAGTGGAAACACAGAATGGTAAGAAAGTGCTCTGCACTACATTGCAGCCTTCAAGAGTGGAACTGCAAACATCCTTGATATGTATCATAAATATATGGCACTTCTGTATGACCAAAAGCTGGCAAGTTTGCTCGTGACCAAAACTAGTCAGGAGTAGTCATCATCCCAATGGTTACTGATGGCCCTTCCAACAGGTACAGCCTCCAGCTGTCCTACTTGATGCAGCATCAGCCATATTATTTGTGCATGCAAGACAATGCTGCCACATTCTTGGAGAATAGACCTCCTGCCCAGCAGAAAGCCACGTCCAGGCACACATACACATTCATAAAACATGCTATAAATTCTTCAGTGAGGTTCAAGACAGCCACAAACAGCAAATGTCTTGGTTTACTATTTTTTGGCCAGCAGTTCCCAGTCTGTCCAATTGCCAGCAATGGACTTTGCAACAGGCAAGAAGGGTTCCTGAATCCAAGGGTTTGAAAGCAACGGAAAGCACAATCACCTAAGTTTGTTTTCAGTACTGTTCCACAGGATTCACTTTGACATCAAATAAGGAACCAACCTGCACAAGGGCTGGAGTCTTAGTAATAGTTTTATATACACAAAAACTGGCCTTTTTCCATGTTTTCTGTCACAATGCTTTTTATCTTGTAGTTTAACTTCTTCAAACTTTTTGGCTTTTGGTGACTTTCTGTATCACAACTAAGTACAGATTTGCTGTTACACTCACGTTCCATCACAGTAGCTTCAAATACATTCAAATTTGTTAAAAAGGATTAAGACCAGAACACAACTACTTGCCCTATTCCAATGGTGTGCTGTACTTAATGAGCACATGATGCTGCTTATTGGCAGTGTTACTGTTTTAAGCAATTTCCTAACAGACATCCAGTGCTTGAACACATGTTCACATTCCAAGACTCGAAAACCCCTCTGCCTTATTTCAGTAGTGGCTTCAGTATTTTACCAATTGTGGTCCGGTTTGCATCCTTCAGTTTAAGAGAGGCTTTTTCTCCTGCTCCTTGCTCCTTTGGTGCAGGCTCTACTTTAGTGCTGACAGCTTCTCCCTGCAGGATGCTTCTTCCAACCACTCTGGCACTATTTGCTCTCTTTAAGGTACTCACACTGTTCTCCTTTGGACCTGGATCGTCAGAGGTTGCTGCTGCTTTCGCCTTAGGCAGTCGTTGGGACACAGACCTTGTGATAGGTGGAGGCCTGGATGAGCTGGATAGATCCACTTTTGCACGCTTTGAGGAAGAAGCCACCGTATTCCTTGCAAAGTTTGGGACAGCGGATGGTGTTTTGGGAACAGTGACTGTGGCAACCTTAGTGTCATCTGCAGGAGTCTGGGGTTTTACAGTGGAGCGACACATCTTTGCTTCATCTGCCTTTGATTTGCCATTATTCCTAACAGGTTTAGAGCTCGGCTTCTTGAGAGATACTCTGTCCCTCTCAAAATGAGCACTGCTTGAGGTGACAGTGCCTCTTTGTAACTTTGGCTCTTCTACTGACATGCTATGCCTGTAAGGGCTTCTTGGCAGGGTGTCCGTTGTGCCTCGGACAGAGCTGCGACGGGACAGTCGACTTTCCACTGCACTGGTTTCACGAACTGCCGGCTTGGCCTCTGGCTTTTTTACACTGCTCGGTGCTCTGTTTGACCGAGAAATAGGCACCACCTTCCTCATACTTTCATTCTCAGAGGCATTCAAAGTTCTTACAGGTCTGGAGGCAACTGTGTGGCTCGGGCGAGTGCCAGTAGGTTTTGAGGAGTTTGGAGACCTGTCTTTTAGAGAGTTTCTCTTTGGTCCTGCTGGGTCTTTAGTTTTCACAGGCTTTTCTTTAGGAAGGGGGTGCTTGCTATTGGCATCATCCTTATCATTTGTGGAAGCGTGAAGAGACAGATCCTTGGCAGAAGAAGAACTCATGTTTGAAAAGAATGTTCGAGCCCTGTCCTGAGTGTCATTCCCAGAAAAGCGTGCTTTGACAGCCTCACTTCTTATTCCATTTCCTGCTGATTTAAAACCGCTTCCCTCTTCAGAGTCCAATGTCAAAGAACAATCAGTTGTTGTATCTGATGCATAGAACACTGGCCCATCTTCCCTACTTCCTGAAACACTTGTATCCATAGACACTGGGCTGCTGCTGCTGGGCTCTGAAGCTTCACTCTTGCACTCCGCTGCCTTGGCTTTACGGCTGTGGGCCTCTCTGGAACTTCGGCACACTGGGGGTAGGTCATCATCGGCAGTGCTAAGGGAATGAAAACTTAGATCATCTAAAGTCTCCAAGTCTGTTCCACCGGCATCCTCCACATACAGTAAAGGTGTATCCTCTGCAGGCTTTGCTCCTTGAATATCAAACTTACGTAACCCTTTAACAAGTTCATGCTCCTCGATTGCAAGGGCTAGTGCATTTATATCTGTGGACTCCTCACAGGACACATTGGAAGTGTGCCTGTTGTAGGCAGTACTCCTCTGTGAGTAATGGGCACCAGGACTGGTTGAGTCACTGAATTGACTGGGCTGAGCTGGAGGTACCTGCAGCAGGCCACCACTTTTCAGTTTGGTTTCAGATTGTTGGTGTAAGTGCAAAGTATTCAAGTTGAGATCTCTTGTTTCTTTGGATTCGGCCCAGGCAGTGTTTGGTCTTGCTTGTCGGGTGTTTGCACGCGGAAGGCTGTTAAACTTGTTTGGGTCCTCATCTTTGGAGATTTCCAGGAAACTCTGCAACTCCCTGTCTGCAGTAATCCCCAAAGAAAGTCGAGAGCGTTTAGAATTAGGGTTTCTGTATGAAGGGCTTTGAGGTCTCTGCTGCAAGAAGGGAAGAAATTCTTGAAGTCCTTTTTTGGCCAGCATCTCCACATCATTTTCACTGCTGCTCCGCCCAAAGCTCCCAAGCTCTCCAGCTGCCCAAGATCGACGTTTCTCCTCCAACTCCTTTTGCCTTTGCAGACTATGAAGTTCCTGGATCTCTCGTTCTCTATTTTCCTGATGAGGAAAAGCAAAAACACATGTCTCAGAGGACAGTATCCAAAGCATTGGAACAAATTCTTCATCTTCCCATGCAGTTAGCCCCTACTGCTATCATACTTCCCCCCAGCCCCCAACAAATACACACAAGAAATAACCATGGTAACCACAGCCTGCTTAGAGAGCAGTTCCCTGCATAACTAATGCCAGCAACACATCAGTCTGGTCAGCATAACAAAAAAAAGCAAAAATGCCTCCAGAGACCAAGAATGTGACCTGTCAAATGCAACTGAGGGTCAGTTACAGGCATACCATTCCAGCTATAGGATGGAGAGCATTTAGTCCCCACTAAGTTTAAAGCTGGCAGTTTTATCAGGCGAGTGAAACTCTACCTGCTCACTATGTTGGTATTTTAAGACAAACTTGCCTGAAGAGTACACAGCCAATGTATTCCTTCCATCCTTCCTTATTACAATTGCAATTGTTCCTCACCAGGTGCAGTTTCTACAGGGTGCTACTTACCTCTGACTTGAACATAACCAACTAGAAATTTTGGGAAGAAGATGTTACTTAATCTCATACGAAAGCAAATCCAAAAGTTTACACAATGTCTCAATGATTATTACTGAGACATCAACTGATAGCACTCAAAGACCATTAATCAAGGCCTCACTCTAGTTTTGGATCTTGTATTCACTGTTGGCTTCAAAAGCTGGCAACTATTGCACAGAAGTTGCCCAGGGCAGGCTGGAGATTTTGGCAGCTAGGCTGAGGGGTTTTGGTTCAGGAAGCCACACAAAGATATAGTTTGTATTTGAAATACAACATAGTAACATCTTTTTACTAAAATCACTAGTAGTGCATTACTGCAAATATCAACATTCTGTCACCCCTAGGCTTTAGATTTAATCTAGCTGAGCCTTTGGTTGAACTTTCCAGGTTATTTTCTAAAACAGAGAACCTAATTTTCTAGAGCCAGTACAGCTGTAGCAAAAGAAAGGAAGAGATGAATCTTGGCAGAGGGTTCAAAAATTACATGATTTTCCAGTATGTTGTTAAATCTGTTCTAAGTAATGACACACTGTTTAAAAAAACACACCTATATTTGTCTGAAGCACTGTCTAGTTTGATCTCCCCATTGTTGTGACAAGGGAAGAGCTGCACAACTAGAAAAAGTTGCTTGAAAGCTTTCAGTAAACAAAAGAATAATGCTGAACCTCTTTTTGATGAGCGGGTTAATTTACACCTTGTGAGACACACTGAGTTCTGAAAGCTAAGATGCAGGAAAGACCTAAGAAATCTGAACAATTATGAAAGGAAAAAGGGAAAAACTTGCATCTGAGGAAAAACACCTGTGAGAGGGAGCTTTCCTTCACAGGTATGGAATTATAGAATGAATTCCTGCCAAATGCTAAAGCTCAATTTTGAATACCCCATTGTAAAAATAAATGGTTAAAAATAATTGTAGATATTATTATCACAGAATCATAGAATCAACCAGGTTGGGAGAGACCTCCAAGATCATCCAGTCCAACCTAGCACCCAGCCCTACCCAATCAACGAGACCATGGCACTAAGTGCCTCATCCAGGCTTTGCTTGAACACCTCCAGAGACGGTGACTCCACCACCTCCCTGGGCAGCCCATTCCAATGGCAAAAAATTCTCTTTGTGAAGAACTTCCTCCTAACATCCAACCTATACTTCCCTCGGCATAACTTGAGACTGTGTCCCCTTGTTCTGTTGCTGGTTGTCTGGGAGAAGAGACCAACCTGCACCTGGCTACAACCTCCCTTCAGGTAGTTGTAGACAGCAATGAGGTCACCCCTGAGCCTCCTCTTCTCCAGGCTAAACACCCCCATCTCTCTTAGCCTATCCTCATAGGGTTTGTGTTTCAGGCCTTTCAAGAGCCTTGTCGCCCTTCTCTGGACACGTTCCAGCACCTCAGCACCTCTCTTGAATTGGGGATCCCAGAACTGGACATAGTACTCAAGATGTGGCCTTACCCAAAACATGTTTCAGGAGGTTTTATTCAAATGAACTATTTTAAGCACACACAGACATGTTAAAAACTTTTAAAACAGGTTTAAAGATCTGAAATACGTGCACATGGCCACTGCGGCGCGAGCCATCTTTTTAGACTGCTGACTCTGCTGTGCCAACATCACATGCACTTGTCAGAAATGCAGTCTTCATTCTGAACTGTTCTGTTAATTTTGTAGGGACCCCTTACCAAAGAGCCTAACCTCCACAAAACACCTAGTAAGCAAGTTTTCTCAGTGTCTGCAAATAAGATCATTTCTAGTGTAACTACTTACTATGGAGGGAAGGAGGAAGGATCTCCACTGGATGTAGAATAGCTATCCAACAACCACTTGCAATGTATGACAATGAGTTAAATTCCTAGTCTCAAATAAACAAACATCTATGAGTGCAGTCACCCCTTTCTACAATGTCTGCAATAGTTACCACCATTTGGTTTTATATGTTTGCAGAACATTCACACACACGACTGACTGCTTGCTGTCTTGGGTGGTAAAGGTCAGGTCAGCTAATGGCACACTAGGCGTGCTAGCTGAACATCCTGTCAGCTTGCTACCAATCAACTTTGTGCTCGTTTCTGAACTGAACCTCTTAAACACAGTGCTGTCAAATGCAGATTACCTAAGACAGAAAAATAAAGAAATGTGTGGCTACATCTAATTGATGCCATTTATAAGATCTAAAAACCATTATTTGTAACAATATGCAAACTTTGCTGAATCAAAACTGTAGCCAATATTAATATTGCTCCTTTGTCTTAGCATACTTCTACAATTATCTGGGACCAGTTTGGGATACTTTGCAAATCGAATAGTCACACCAGGGCTGAGTTGGTGCTGTAGATCTGTTTCATTTCTTGAGTTTTCATCTACAAAAACATTTGAAAGAGTGAAGTAGTATATGTGGTCCTTACACGGCAAAGTGTGTCTGGCCATGTGAAAGAGGGCAGTGGGAAGCCTGAGCTGGCGCTGATTCAGTCTGGTAAGTCTATGTGATGGGGTGACATATCTCAAGGCCTTTCCAGTGGTCTAATGTTATCAGTCCAACACCTAAACAGGGAGTCTGTGCAATCTGTCTCACTGCTCATCTTACTGTTTCACTAACCTCACTAAAAGAAGAGGAAGCAGCACACCTACAAGCACACCAATAGACTACCCTGACGTATCATCTCAATGGTCTAGTACACCTGCAGCAGAAGATGCAGTGCCAAGGGACTGCACAGGGAGCGTGACAGAACAATCATTTCTTGCCTGGCTACTGGCAAGGAATGCCTACGAGAGGGCAGTCTGCTGTAGCCATTTCAGCAAATACATGAAATACCACAAGCTATAAAATGTCCCCTAATAAGAAGAAACAATCCAATTCCCGTGAGCTGATACCTGTTTCAGATGTATGATAAACTTATTCACTGCTCTCACCTTAACAGCCTTGTTGAATCTTACGCAGAAGTCCCTAAATATCTGGAAACATTCATCCAACTTCATAGTTTCTTTGTCTTCACAGAAAAAGTCAATGAGAGCATTTCCCTCCTTTTGTAATTCTCGTTTCTGGTGTTCAAGCTCCTTTAGATGTCTTATGGCAAACTGTAGCAAAAAACACATTATGGTATGAACCAGGCAGAAAAACTGAAGTCACAACAGGTCATGTATATAGTAGGAACTTAAGAAATTCATGTTCCAGCCTAAGAGCTGTTACAGAGACCAGGGAATAACACTCTGAAGGAGAACTCCTCCTAACAAAAGGATATATGTCATTTCAGCAAATTGAGTAAGGAAGGGCAGGGAAAACAGATCAATCGAAATGTAAATTTTAGTGACTAGGATACAAACCAGGCAAAGCCTCAAAAGCCCTTGAGCCTGGAACTTCAATTTTTAGATGAGTAAGATCAAATACTGTACTAGAACAACAACAGACTACCTGGGAACCCCTTGCAAGTTCCACATGCCTCATTTTCCCATTACTCCTTTGCCTTTCAACTAAGCAGAAACAGAATATTCCTCCATCCTCACTCTTCTCCAAAAACCATGTGCACAAATTCATGGATATACATTACAAAATCACCTTGTTCATCCTAGACCAAAATAACAAAAGGCTTTCATACCACAAAAACAAGGAATTCCTGGAAATGTGTGTATTTTGAGACACCCAGAAAATGTTCCCTTAATGCAGAATTTGGAATTGTTAAGTGTAGAGCTGTACAGGTAGGTTTGGAGGAGATTAGTGGAAAAAAGTTCAAGAGGAAGAAAACAAGGCTGTGGTTAGATTTTGAGCAGATCTACTTTAAATGCTTTCAGCACTTGCTTCACCATCAGCATCACCATTCACTGCCATTCTTGCACAATTCCAAATCAGAGACCTCCACATGTGGCTCAAAGTAACACGAGGAAAAAAGTGTTCTCTGACATGAAGTCATGATCACTGAAATACTTTAGATGTTGCAACCCCAAGATGGCAATAGGCAGCTGAGGCATTGGTGATCATTTAAGTCAACCCTGCTGTCAGAAAGTTACTTGGCTAATTACACCAGTAAGTAGGGCAGAATCGAATCGGACTTGTTAGCCTTTCAAAAAACACCCAACCAAACCCCAAAAAAGCACCCAATAAAAAGCTGAAGGTGGACAATTGATAAAAGCATCCATAGAAAATTGGTTCCACATATTTCAGTAATGTATTCACAAGGATGAGATAATGAAAGCTGACTTTCAAATCAGCTTGGTTATCACCTGTAATTTGGAAACAAAAACCGGAAGCATTTATGTAAGGTATGCATTTGTAAAACGATTTTTTTCCCCCAACATTTCTTTTGGAATGTGGCCTAAACAAGGTTGTAATGTTATATAAAACCAGCTATTAAATACATTAAAAAATATTAAAAAAATCCTCAACATGTTAGAACATAACATTAAAGAGTCTGGGTGTGATGGATGAAAGCCAACAATTCAGAGTGAACGAGGACAGGTATTTTAATCTTAACCCACCCCTTTCTTCATCTGCTTCTCATCTCCTGAAATACAGCAGGGACTATTAACTACATTTGCAAGTTGAAAACCAGGGCGGGTTAAGTTCCAGCTCAACACCTACTGTCTTAATTTTATTAATTATCTATAGCACAAACCAGAAAAATCATTTAATTGAAGTACAAGATGTGTTTCTCATCATCACGTACTCAGAAAATACCATGAACTCTGCTTCAAGGTTCAGTGCTACACGCATTCTTGTTCATAAAATCATTGCAGTACTAAATAAAAACAAATCACACACAAGTAATGGTATAGCTCAGAATAATACACTCTGTGCTAAGGGTAAATTAGCAGAGAAAACAGTCCCTTAATCTTCCAGATTGTAACAATATGTTTTCAGTCCCCCAACAATCAGGATATTCAGATATACAGCACGGCCTCAGCTAAAACTGGCATGCACCAGTATAACTTAACATGGAGATACTACATTCTGGACAGCTGCAAAGTACAATACCAGAGACCAGTCCAAACTGTCTTATATTTTAACTGCTGATCTTCATCAGCCATTTCACAGGCATTAAGCACACTTGCCTAACAAGCCTTGGGCAAGGCACACTCACTATCCCTCCCTGTAAAAATACAGTCCTTCCAACATTCTTACTTGACAAACAGCACATAGTTGAAACACCTTTGTACAACTGATAAGGTGGACATATTAGCACAATGCTTCTGTTTATTAACATGTTCACACAAACTATATTCAGCTGAGGAATGCTTCTGTATTCAGGCGACAGTAACGTGGCTATCCTACAAACCTGGAGAAAGCTTTCCATCTGGTGAAAGAGTTTTGGGTCTCTCCGAATGCTGTCTTTAACAGATATTGCCTTGAAAGACAGTGAGTGGAGCTCCGCTTCAATATTATCAATGGATAACCTAAAAATAGCATATATAAAGAATGTTTATCAAGGAGGAGGGAGTTGCCCACAGGTTAGCCACAATATGCTTCAAAAGTGGATGTTTAATATGAGGCGCAACCTGGCTATCAAACAAGACCTGCCTGTTCAGGAAATCTTTCCAGAGTAGACACCAAAAGTTATGAGGGAGATAAGCACATTTCTTCTTATTTGCAACCTGAAAAGATTCCCATGGGGTGTGGTTTCGTGATTAACTTCAGCTAGTTCCATCCAATCTAACCATAAGAAAAGGTAATGCTGCCCTGACACTGACCAGGTGCTCCTTTTCTCTCTCCCTGGTGCCTGGCACTCATTTTCTAGATGGCCAGCCACATCTGTGTACTTAAAATTAACTAGGAAAAGGGAAAAACCAATCTGCTTCCAGATGGATCACTCACTTGCTCCAGCTGCTAACATGGCTGTTTAAGTGCAGAAGCTGACACAAAAAGGGAGTCAGAAGAGACTGTCAGCCAAGGCTACCCATTTTGGCAGCAGCATTTGGCATCACAAAATTGCACATAAAGTTCTTCTAAGCTGTCTCAGCAGCATTTAATCCTCCTATCGCATACCAGCAGCAGAACTGCTCCTGTGGAGAACTCAAAAATCAAAGACCACAGGAAAAAGCTCTGATATGTTGTAATATAAACTTTATCCTGAGAGACCCACACTCCATACAATGGGAGCTTCCACCCAAATCTCTCAGTCATTTGAGGGCAGATGCTTCTAAATCTTTGGCATTTCCTTCACAAGAGACCTGAGCTTTGCATAGGAGTTGAGGCACTACAGTTTCCAAAATGATAAAAATTAATAGCTGTACACTTGCTCCTGATTAAGGTCATTTCACCAGCAGCATGCCTTTAAAACAGCGATGCTGAAAAATTTGTAGCAGACAGACTGAAGTCCACAGGGCAGTGGATAGTGACAGCATGCTTAAGTTTGTCAGTGAACAGACAAATAAATATAATGTGTGCTGATTTTAGTCTGCTTCCTTCACCTGCAAAGGTTAGCTCCCTGTTCTGGGCAGGTCATGAGTGGTTTTGCAAGTGAGAAAAGCAGTAGAAGATACAAGGTTATGTCCTCATGATCATGACAAGGAAGAGGATGGTCTACAAGTAAAGAAGGGAAGACAAAAAAAAGCCCCAAAACCCAAACAAAACCAAAATACACTGACAATTGTTTTAACATGCTCTAATTGGGAGGATTTATGAGCAACTTGTACATGACAGTTGGCTCCAGTAAAGATCTTCCGCATGCCCAATGGTGAGACATGAATTTCATTTTGCATCATTTTCCTGTACAGAGTGCATTCTCTGAATAGGTTTCAAAATGTGTTACAACGGAATATTTTCAAAACACAAATGTGATCAAAGTGGTTGAAAAAAACACAATCACCATATTTGGGATTCTGCCTGTTCCCCTGCTGTTTGCCAGGGGGCTTGGATGCATAGAGAAGCTACATTCCCCAGCAGGCCACATGGCTGACTGCCAAAAAGGTGTGTGGGTTGAATGGCAGAAAGCCACACAGGTGGTCTCAAAAATTTTCTGATTAACTCTATGGCCACTCCTTTCCTCTGAAGATTCCAGAGTCCTTTGCAGACATTACTTAACCCTGCATTAGATCTAAGAGATTGAACCCACTTTATAGCTAGAAAAGAATGTAAATAGACTGCCCAAGGCTCAAGAGTAAGGAAGTTGCAAAACTGGGGAACCAAACTCCAGCACTGCTAGCTTCCATTTTTTGGGTCTTAGATTGCACTTGCTAACTGTACTTATTTTGTGAGAAAGGTATGAATCAGGTTCAGTTTAAAATGATGCAGCTGAAGACTTTCAAATGAAAACAATAGAGAGCCCCAAAACCTTTAGATTTTTCATCCTAGACAGAAACAGAGAAGCAAACAAAGTATCCAAAAAAGCATCTAACAGAAACCAGGGCCAGTAACTGGTATCATATTTGGAAAAGCCTGCTCAGAGACAAATTTTTTCTTGAGGAATACTAGTAACATGCTTTTAGTTCAATCCCTTAAAAACAATACACATACACACACAAGTATTTGACAGAGACAAAACTACCCAAAAACTATGGAGACTGCGCTGTAAAAACCTTCACACCTGAAGGCACATTGCAGGAATACCTGTGCTAACAAACAGAAATGAAATCCTCGAAGCCACAGTAAACATCTGTAAAGATCTCAGTTTTGGTGCCAAGACTTCTCTGAACAAGTCTCATTGGTTCACAAATAAGAAAACTCCAAGTCACAGCTCTCAGTTTTCTTCTGACTTACCTGGCGGCGTCATGAACATCCCTAATTTTTTCTGAGAAGTTGAGAAGAGCTGCATCTTTCTTTTGGGCTTCCTGAAACAAACAGCACAAAGCCAAAACACATACAATCCATTAACATTCCACCACCATGGCAAAGCCCCTGAATCCAGCAGTTCTAAAGCCTCTGGAAGGGCACTTAAAGGTTACTCTCCTGCACTGTTTTTCCTCCTGTTCAATCCTAACACAATTGAGCAGAGGACACTCCTTAACAAAAGGCAGAGATCAGAACTGGAAACTTTAAACAACAGCTTCCATTTTGCAGCGTATGATAACTGTTTCTGCCAGTGAATGCAAGCCACACGTATTAACAGGGAAAGTCAGGGAAAGACAATTTACTGATGCCCATTGTTCAAGAAGGCTCAGTGTTTCCTGCACAAACACCAATTAATTCCTTATTGTCAGGTGACTGAAAATCTGTTAAGCCAGTTTGTACACAGATAACCAAAGTCATATATAGAAGCACTTAAATTCTGTCCCTGCTAAAATCAGTGTGTGAAAGGGAACAAGGGTCATTTGAAAAAAGCCTTCAGCAGCTTGAAAAATGCACGTTGGTCACGGGGGGGGGGGGGGGGGGGGGGAACAAACCTATTACCAAAAACACTGCTCAAAAGAATCAACAGGAAGACTGAAAGAATATTTATCAAAATAAATCACTTCCACAGAGCAGGAATTCAGGACAATAAAAAAAAAAGCTACACTGAAGAAGGTAAAATTTTATGTGTTATAAAAACTTCTAATCTTCCATGAGCTTCTGGATAGGATGATCAGACATGGGTGAAATTGATGAATTCTGTGTCAGGAGGGAAAAAGGTGAAGACTAGAATCAAAACTGAAAAAAAAGCTGCTCTTTCTGAGGCACATGCTCCCTTCTGTTTCTATCATCTACATCTCTACATTTGTAGCAGTTGCAAAACAGCTTTTCTATAATACCAGAGCAACAAAATGCAGCAGACTCATCCCAGGTTTGTTTGCTTTTGTGTCGGCCAGCTTGAGCAGTGATGACAGCTTAAATCCAACAGCATTACCAGCATAACCTCCCTAAAATGAAGAGAGCAAACAGCTGAGGCATGACATCAATGGACTGCAATACTAACAAGGAAGTTTGGTCAATCAGCCATCTCCATTTTGGATGTCACTTACCGCATTCATAATATTCCCAGCCTGAAGGACCAAGTGCAATATGGAATGCAGCTCCTCACAAGTCATCAACTCTGTGAGGAACAAGAAAATTGCTGTCTAACAATAGTTGGTTCAGAAATGCACAGTTGCAAAGCTCCTCTTCATGTCAAGCTTTTATAGGTGAAAATGTTTATTTTAACATGAAACTTCAATAAACTGAAAAGGTCATGGGAAAAAAAATGCTACTATGTAATTCAAATTCACAAGCTCGGTTGACAGATCTCAAGTACATGTTCAGACTTCAGCTTAGCAAGCATAGTATTTCCAAGGCAACCTCTAGCAGCTAACAAGACATTTGAGTCCAATTCTGCAATGTGCAGTGTATCATGCAAGCAGTCAAGTATCCTCACCACCTATTAATTCCAGCATGAGGCAAGCGTTCTGGGCCCTGTAGGCTCCATTTGCCTTCTGCTGTGATTGGGCTTCTGAACAACAACTCTTTTTTTTGAGACTTAGCTATCAGGCTTGAAAAGATAACAGTGTTTAAATTTCCTTACTTAACCCACTCCCACTATGAATCATCACTTTATTTCTGTGTGATCATCAACTCGGAGCAGCACTTATTTTACTTCAGTCACATCAAAGACAATTCAGCACAACTTTATACTCTGTGTGATGGAAAGAAGCAAGCAGAACAAAATTGCCTTTCAAAGCTTTTCCATCACAGAAGCACACTTGGCAGATATTTCCATTTTTTTTGCAACATGCACAGTAGTGCTGGGTCTGAATTTGTACACCTTTTCACCCAGCCACATATGAGCAGAAAATGATACACTGGAGGATTGTCCTAGACACAAGACACAGAGACTCAGAGCAGTAAACCATTAGTAAATTTGCATTACACAAGTGGCACAGCAAACCAACTCTGACTTTGAAAATGACCATATGGCATGAAAAATTACATGGGCTCTTTTAATGTAAGGTGTTGTATTTTGCACTGATGACCTTCATAAAAGGTGGAATCCTTCTGATTGCTGTGTAAATACTTTTAAAAACTATTTTGCTTCAAAGTTTACACTCTATAGCTTACCCTGCATTTAACTACTCCACACAACGCACTCATCTATCATGTTGAGAGCAGGCAGCCCTTCTGTCATTGGTATTAGCAGCCTAAAACCAGAGAACTAATAAAATAACCTTTGATCTAAAAAGCTATAGGCCAGGAAGGAAGGAGGAAGAAAGTGTAGAGAATACAAAAGAGAATACCAAATTTCATAAGGCCAAGAGAAGGCAGCTTCTAAATATCTTGCATAGTAAGAGCCTACAACCACTTGTTGGCTAGGTGAGACTTCACAAGGCTATTTAGACCATCCTAGCATTAGACTTTAAGTAAATATTCTCTCATCTTAATTACAGGGGAAGAAACACAGGAGATAGGAATAGAAAAATAGAGTTAATTTCTAAACAACTTCAGGCTATCAACAAACCCTACAGTGAAAAGACCAAATGGAGAAGAGCACATGACACAAGTGGACTGAACACAGGAAAGCTCAGTCAGCCCAATTTGCATGACTGGCCTGATGCAGGAGCTAGAGACCAAAGTGTCTCCTCTGGAGAGAATGAATTAATCAGTTCACAGATGACCTGGGTGAAGGACATAAAGGACAACAGGGTGCAGCTGCTTTTACACGTAACACATTCCCTCACGTATGTCTATTGCTCAAAACACACAAAGAATAATGATTTGAAAGAGATTCCAATAAAAGGCTAAACTCAAACCTCAGCCCAAGCTAAGGTTTTTGAGTCAGGAAGGACTAGTTCTATCTCCACTGGTAAGAAAAATACACCAAGCTTTCTCCCTTTCACTGAAAACAACTATCCTAAGCACTGCTGCTCATCTGACTTTTTTACTGTGGTGCCCTTAAATACCACACAAGAAGCAGTCTAAGTGTTGCTCTAGAAACCTGTCAAAAAATTTGCCAGCATGAAATAGGGATTTCATATTGAGGTACAGAACAAATTGGCATTCAAGGCATTTGAAAAGGTCAGCATTGATATTTAACTGAAACCAGAAAATCAGCTATCTTCCTGCAAAGTAGAAGACAGCAGAATACCTTTTGAGTAACCTACTGCAGCATTATGAAACTTGTGAACCGTAGAGGACAGAAATGCAGAGAAACAAAGAAAAAAAACAGAAACCAAAGAAATAGCAGTGGTGTTAAGTCTCTACAATAAAGATCTGAGCTAATTGGTACTGCCACCTCAAAAGGCATCAGCATGTACAGGAATCTGGAAACTATACCATGATATCTCTCCAAGTGTGAGCAGTGAGGTGTAACAACAACATTCAACCAGCAGTGATGAGCATGAATCTGTACTCAAAAGACAACTTCTAATTTGGCCACGGGCATGTTTGCTTCTGTCAGTTTCACATACACGGCTAGTATGCTCTGGCCATGAATTCATCACCAATGTCCAAAGTCTCCAGATTTTTGATTTTGAAAGCAAAATTTCACCAGGCACACCCTGATGGCATTTGTCAGAGGGGAGTTAGCTTCCTCTTAATAGCTAAGGTACCTGAAATTCAAGCTCTAGTCTTCATAATACGGACTAATTAACATGCTAACAAAAACAAGAGTATTATGCATGTCCCAGCATGTTTAATTACCTTTTGTTGCCCGTCTTATAATTTTCATGTCATCCTGTAGAGAAGCACAGGAGGGTGAGAACTCCTTCTCTAACACCATGGCTTCAATCCTAAGAGCATAGCTGAAGCACACAAACAAACAGGTTTAGAACTGAGAGCCAAAAGAGACAATTTAACATGAACAGAATAAACCTGCTATCTCCTTACTTTGGCACCTGGATTAGTAAGTACATGAAGGAATCAGCTTGAGACAGTTTTGATACATCTCCTTCAAAGGCTTTTAATTTCTTTACCTAGAAAAGAAAAAAATTACAAACCACTAGCAAAGAATTCTATCAAAGGGTAATATTAACTTGACTTTGGAAGGAAACACACTGAAAAGCAGGAAATGTAACAAGAGGCATTAGAAGAATCTATTCAGTGACTGACTGAATGGCTTCACTGTCAAGCTCTTCTAATTTGCACACATCCCAATTAAAAAACAAACAAAGGAAAAAACAAACAAACAAACCCAACCAGTAACATTACTCTTCTCTCAAAAACCTAGCAACACAGTCCAGTGGAAAAAATACAGCATCATCCTTTCTGATTCTGCTTCATCATTCTGATTGCTGGTTAATGACTGCTCTTATCATTTTGTTTAGAACACTGGTGTTCCTCGTTCACCAGGAGACTTAGCTCTTTTCATACCAACTGGTGCATTTGCTGTTCTCTAGATGTTCCCCCTGGAAATGTTTGCTTTGGTGATTGTGAAAAATGATCCTAGAGTTTTCAACTACTGTGATATACACTTTGGAATAGCTTGAAGTTAACCGTGTATAGTATGTCCAGCTTAGGACTGCCTAGATCTCTCTGTCAGAGTGCAGTTAAGGTTTAAGTTACAGGGTCTTTGTCTTCAACCACTGCCTCTAAAACCTTTCAAGGGGTAAATTTCATGCTCTTGAGCTTTTAAAAAAGTTATTCATATGGAATATATTAAAGATAAACACAATCTTGCATTTTAAGTTATTGTTGTCAGTACATTGAGAACAACATTTATATGCAAAGGAAATGTCACTGCATTGATTTTATCAATCTTCCTTGCCAGCTCCACCAAAAATCCATGCATCTGCATGATCTGCCCACATATTTACTGTTTATTTAAATAGGAGAACTGGAAAATACATGCACATGTTTGAGTGTAACTGAAATTCTTCCCAATACAGCAACTGTGTCCAAAAGCATAGCTCACTCTCAGTTACACTACTACTTCATTCAACCAACAAGTTCACACCCAGTATCAGTTGTAAGCTTTCATCAATTTACACACCATCATCCTCCCTTCTTATAACACGATGCTTAAAGCCCATTCACAACCACATTTACACTGACAGTCTTCAGTTTTAGAAAGCATATCAAACTCTTCTCTAGAGACACACACAACATCAAGCCGTTAATAATGATGAGGTCACCACGATTTAGCAACGTATCTGTAGTGGTTTTTTTAAGCTCCATGTTCCAAATGCACCACTTAAGTTATTTTTTCTGTTTTTACAGTAAAAAAAAAGATGATTTGTAGTGGAAGACAACTTATCCTACGCTAAATCAGGGATTTGAAAGAAAATTTGGAGTAGCAGAATGATTCTCTTAACAGTTTTGTTCTGCTTAATTTTCATTCTTTTTGCACATCATAAAAAAATAGAAATGTTGAGAGCATAACAAGGAAGAGAAAAGAAAATTCACTAATTAATGCTAGAATAGGGAAAAACTTCCTTTTCAAGATAAAAACAAACACCAAAACTAACACCAAAAGAAACACCAAGAAAAACTTAGGACCAAGAAAGTGAATTCTAATCAAAGAGCAGTTTTTATTTATGGTATCTAACTCTATCTCCTAACACCCTCCCCCTCCACCATTTAATTCAAGGCACTCAGACAAAAGCCTCTTCCAAGATAAAGGGCATATCTTTTTTTTTGAGGATATAGGTGTTCAGATTTGGAGTAGTGGAGAAAACCAATCAAAAATAAAAAGCAGCCCACCATAAAACTCATCCCAAATTATCAAAATCAAGATCATATAAACCACAGGCAAGTATAGAAAACTGCAGTTTTAAGATTTAAATGAACAATGAGACATCATGAGATACTCACAGGAATGTTAACTTATTCATGCTACCTGTACTATAGTTAAACATACTCTTGTCAGTAAGTAGCGAGCAATATTATCTGTATGAAAGATTAGTTTCACAGATATTAGCTGAAACCCTATTTCTTCTACTCTATAACATTATGAAAAATTCCTGGATTGGTACAAGGGAGTAGTAAATCCTAGAATGCAGCCAGAGGAGGATGCTTCCTGTACATGCACATCAAGACATTGACAAGGCTGCTTTTTGATGGGTTCAATAAGGTGTGAATGTCACAATGAAATAAATTTTGGGCTGTAGTCTGTTTATTCAACCTTAAAACAAAGATGTTCTTATTGCCTGGTTACGCTTTTTCCAGCCCACATCAGCCTCTACTGCCTTAGCCTTAGATGTCTACCTAGAAGCAGCAAAGAAGCTCATCTAACAAGCCCAAAACTCAAGCAAGGTGGAGAATAGTGACCTATTCCACAAACAGATAAAAACACAAAACAGTTCAAAGGTCCTTTTCATCTGGAACTCAGCACAGCATAGCCTGGCTCTCCATACATACCCAGGTTTTCAGCTTGAGACACAAAATCCTCTGTTAACTTGGCCTTAAAACAGTAGATAGTCTGGGGAATAGCTAAGTTAGGACAATGATTTATTTTGTATTCACTTGTTAATACAAATTTCCTAACTGAAAATGACCAGTTATCTCACCATGAAGCAGAGAACAAAACCCAAGCCAAACCACACTATGTGCCTTAATTGACACTATACATAAACTAAAACAAACACCAAAGCTAAAAACTACTGAAACACATTTTGGCTGGCTGCTCCTATATGTTCCAAGGAAGTTTACTCAAAACCCTGTGGGATTAGATTGGACTCTTCTCTCTGTAGTCATAGTGTCCAAGTCTTTCTAAAGAGAACTGAGATTCACTGACAGCTCCTAGGGGTCAAATTCAAAAAACGAATGCAGCCAAGAAATGCAAAGAAGCTGTGGGGATTGAAAACAATGTTCACTGTTAATCAAGTGAACAGATACAGATAGGTCTATAATTAGTCTGAGAAGACAAAAGAGCTAAAAAATGTGGCTTGTTTTAAAATCACAAAGATTAACTACCACTTAGGGCCTTGACCTTCTCTCTTCATGCAGAGAGCAGCATCTTTTCCACAACAGTATGCAGCCATGCACCAAGATATGGCAGCCTAAGATACATAGACGTACTTATATATACAGAATACAACTACATTGTGTGCTCAGTTCTGCATTACTCAAATTTTGTGAAGTAATTTAATTTTCCATTACATTTATATAGGGAATATGCATTTGCACTGTCCATGCATGCCCACGCACACAAAATCAGATTTCAGATACGGAAGGTTCTCACAGATGTAATTTGCTCCATTATGAAACAGAGAAAGTCTGATCCTTCATTTGATTTGTGAACAACTGGTCCAGATGTGTCTATTTCCAGTATGTCATTATCCCTCACAGCCAGGAAAGGTACTGCATTCCTGCCACTCAAATTTTGTGTCATTTCTGTGCAATCAGTAACACTCATTTACAACTAGTGGGATTTTACTGTATGGCACAAAACAAGTATGTTGTACTCCTCCTATGTGGGATCTTGAAAAGAAGTACAGAACAGCACACCACTCATCTTCATGTATGCCTGGAAATGAGTTTTTTCCCACATCCCAATCAAATAATTGAAATATTCCCCATGTTGCAAATAAATAAGTAAAGCCAAGCAAGTGCAGTACTCCAGAGGAATAAATATTTTCTCTGATTGTTTTGCCTTTTTTTTTGCTTGTTTGTTTTTACTATTGCAAATGTTCAGGGTGCTGAAGTAAAATAGAATTAAAATCCCAAGAGGCATAACAGTGAAATCCAACTACAAGGGCACACAGGAAAGCAGCTAATGCATTAGATGGGGAGGCACCACGGGCATGTGCCTGGGCAGTGGCAAACCTCCATCAGCAAACGACAAAAGAAAACCCTGCAGCTACTGGAAGTGGCACAAAAGGAAGCAGGAGATTAAAGCTAGGAAGGGTGGTCAGCTACCTGCAGCACTGGCTGAGGAGAAGAGGGGGCAGTTAACCACACCAACGTGGTTTGAAAAAAGCAGAGCTTGTGGACAGGATCAATTCCAGTAAAACAAGTGACATATGACGAGGGCTTTAAAACAGAATATATGAGCAAAGGACAGGCCTGAGACATTACAAAGGCAGCTATGACAATGTGTTGATAACCTGGGTGTGTGTATGAGCTGATTGGCAGTATGATATGCTCTCTTCTGAAGTACAAATTCTGGCTATTCTACCTCATTAAACACTGGACTCTCCACTTTCACCAAGCCTGGGCCTGCTGCAGTGTGCAATGATATGCACATAAAAGCAGCTAAAAGCTCCTCCTCTGTTTTGGCCAGGATGCCAACAAATGAGAGCTGCCTACCATTTTAACAGGATGTGGCTAAGGAACAGCTAGCAATCTTTTTAGAAGTGGTAGAGCAGAGAAGGCCATTGCTTCAGTCACAGTAAAGGCTCCTTGGGAGAAAACATGAACTGCAAAAGGGAGGAAGCAGAGGAGATCTCAAATAGGCATTTCTTCCCCTTACAAACCAAAAGTAAGGTACAAACAGCAGGACTTCTATCAGGCCTTAAAGAAAAAGCAACGATGGAGGTACAGGCTGGATGTTAGGAGGAAGTTTCTGACAGAGTGATTGGCACTGGAATGGGCTGCCCAGGGAGGTGGTGGAGTCACCATCCCTGGAGGTGTTCAAGAAAAGACTGGATGAGGCGCTCAGTGCCATGGTCTAGTTGACTGGATAGGGCTGGGTGATAGGTTGGCCTGGATGATCTTGGAGGTCTCTTCCAACCTGATTGATTCTATGATTCTATGCAGTAAAGAGCCAGGACTTGCCACTTACACAAAAAAATCCCAACAACTTTCATGGTTGTTGGAATTTTTCATGGAAAAAAGCTGGAAAATTACAGCACTGACACCTATTTCTGCATGTAACAGGAGCTGCCATGTTAAGATACTAAGATATTAAGATACTAAGAAAAGATATTAAGATACTAAGAAAAGAAAGAACAACTTTAAAGACAAGATACTGAATGCATTTGTTAGCCTCCACTGTCAAACAGCTAGAATGTCTATCAGATGCCTGAGATAATATGGATGGAAATGATGTACAATATGCCACTAGTGTCAAATTAGTGACCAGGGAAGTTCAGGTAATGTGGATATATATCACAACGCTTCTAGATAAGGTTGGAGCATAAATCTAATGTTTATTCACACCAGAAAAACTGTAAATGTTGTTAATTAAAAAAAGAAAATGTGACAGCCCAGAGCTGCCCTCTCTGCAGCCATGACCAATAATTGTGGGTAGTTCCACTCTCTTTTTGCTTTTACAGACTTGGGATTTATGATACTGTGAAAAAGGAAGAACAGTCTCCAAACACTCTTAATGAGGTGAAGCAGATGCCTGGCAGGGGGCACCTGGCTCTCATTCCAACCTGCAAGACAACTGTGTTACTGGGATATGTGACTGCAAATACCTGACACAAAGAGGAACTGCAGAATTATATCCAGAGTTATATCAGAACAGTCATCTCTGATAACTGAATGACAACTAACCTCTTTGGATCTTACTGCTTAGCCTCTACAACAAAGCATGTCTTTATGAGAACAGGAAGCATCTAAGGTTAACTCAGGGGACTCTTGCTGAGGGCAAGTGCAATATTCTGTCAGGACAGGCCAATCTGATGACACCACCTTACCAAATCTATCTCATATGATACGATAATCAGATAAAAAACATATTGTAGGGGCTGCTAAACAGAATAGGGAACAGAAGAATAATACCACTTCCTGTAATGATTTGGGATTACTTCTGCGTAGGTGGAGAGAGGCTGTATAGTTCTGATGGCCTCCTCTTAGCTTCAATAGCTTCCCCTTAGCAAACAGTGAATCACTGTTCTAGGAGACCAGGAGCAAAGCAATGAACTAACAAAAAGAAAGGGGCATACAAGGAGAGCCATAAACATACATGTAGGGGAAAAAACACACTGAGAAACATGAACAACAAAAACTCTGAGGAACAAAATTTTTAACCTGCTGTACTAAAATCTTAAGAGCCACAGCAGTAGACAAGCTATGGGACCCACTTAATCTTTGAACACCTGAAACATGAGGACATGAAGGCACTGAAATATTTTTGCACAGCAGCAGAACCACCAGACCCACACACTTCAGATTTTCTCCCCATCTTGCCCCTCCACCCCAATTCCTCTTAGAAAACTCCAAAGAAATTAAACAACTACAGCGAGAATAACAAAAGGAAAGGGGGGGCTTTCCTCTTCCTGATGGTGAGCAAAGGCATCTCTCAAGTGCAGAACTAATGAAATACATACAAACACCTGCACAACGTGAACAAGTCTCTTCCCACCCTTCCCTTGAGAACAACAATAAATCTAATGTTCTTTAATTTCTAATACTCCTCTGTACCATAAAATCTCTTCTATTAATTTATCAAATGACTCCTAAAACGTGCTCAAGTGCTCTGGCCTGACTATGTTGACAGTCTGGCCTGTTGTCAAATAATCTGCCAGGAAATAACCTTTTCACTCTTAGCACACCTACTGGATATCTAAAGCATCTAGCTGAGTACTGCAGACAAAACTGTGACAAAATTCAACAAGTTAAAGTTCTAGCAGAATTACATTTATATCAGAATGATTTCCTACTTGTTACAAAACAACCACCATGATCTAAATCAGAAAGAAGGAAAGAGAAAAAACCCTTTCTTTCAGTCTAATTTGTTGGATTCACAAAGTTAACCAGAAGTCATTTTCAAGTCAGCATTTCACTGTCCTCCCCTGACTCTTTCAGAGGAAGGAGATAAATTCCACTTAAAACCAGAAATACATACTGAAATTCAAACGAAGAGGGAGGGAGGAATAATTTTGTGCTCCCACAATTACTATCACACCCTTTTCTTTTTAAATTAATTCTATTTCAACTTGTTGGTATCTACCCAACCCAAAAAAATACATTAAACATAACAACACCGTTTTTACAAGATGCTTTGCAAAGGCAGACCGATTTAAGGTTATATATTTGACAGCTAGTGACTGGATCTGAGATTTGCTGCTGCACAGAGGAAACAAAGTGCCTTTGACAGTATAACCTTGGAGTGATTAAGCACCCTGAGATGAGGTTGATCTGTATGCGGAAGTTAACCAGCAATTCCCCAGGTTTCAGCCATCACTTTGATGTGAATCATTCAAGCAATTTTAATGCTAATTTCGTCAAGTTTGTGGTATACATTTATCTCAAGTACATACAAATGGGTCAGTGCTAATACTTGAGCAGTCCAGGAATCCTGCATCATTAAGCAGGGCTCAGCAGGTCAGTCCACGCTCTTTAATCATGTGAATGGACTTGAAGGTTGGGACTGGGAGGGGAAAGGAACACTTCGCTTGTGGCAAGCACAGGGATGCTGCAGAAGGTACTGCTGGTAATTCTGTGCCTTTTAGCACGTCTCCCTGGAAGCACTAAGCCATACAATCTTATGGCTACTATCCAACACAGAAGTCTTTCCAGCCCTGTTTGAATCTAACCACCCAGGTCCAAAAAGAAGCATATCATAGAATCAACCAGGTTGGAAGAGACCTCCAAGATCATCCAGTCCAACCTAGCACCCAGCCATATCCAATCAACTAGACCATGGCACTAAGTGCCTCATCCAGGCTTTTCTTGAACACCTCCAGGGACAGCGACTCCACCACCTCCCTGGGCAGCCCATTCCAATGCCAATCACTCTGTCAAGAACTTCCTCCAGCCTTACCTACCCTAGCACAACTTGAGACTGTTCCTTTGTTCTGTTGCTGGTTGCCTGAGAGAAGAGACTGACGCCCACCTGGCTACAACCTCCCTTCAGGTAGTTTTAGACAGCAATGAGGTCTGCCCTGAGCCTCCTCCTCTGCAGGCTAAACAAGCCCAGCTCCCTCAGCCTCTCCTCATAGGGTTTGTGTTCCAGGCCCCTCACCAGCTTTGTTGCCCTTCTCTGGACATGTTCCAGCACCTCAACATCTCTCTTGAATTGAGGGGCCCAGAACTGGACACAGGACTCAAGGTGTGGCCTGACCAGTGCTGAGTACAGGGGAAGAATAACCTCCCTTGTCCTACTGGCCACACTGTTCCTGACACAGGCCAGGAAGCCACTGGCTCTCTTGGCCACTGGGGCACACTGATGGTTTATGTTCAGCTACTATCCACCAGTACCCCCAGGTCCCTTTCTGCCTGGCTGCTCTCCAGCCACTCAGTCCCCAGCCTGTAGTGCTGCTTGGGGTTGTTGTGGCCAAAGTGTAGAACCCTGCACTTGGCCTTGTTAAACCTCATCCCATTGGCCTCTGCCCACCCATCCAGCCTGTCCAGGTCCCTCTGCAGGGCTCTCCTACCCTCCAACAGATGAACACCTGCTCCTAACGTGGTGTCACCTGCAAAATTACTGATTTCCCCTGTCCAGATCATCTATAAAGATATTGGACAGGACTGGGCCCAGCACTGATCCTTGCGGGACACCGCTAGTGACTGGCTGCCAACTGGATGTGGCACCATTCACCACCACTCTCTGGGCCCAGCCTTCCAGCCAGTTCTTGACAGGAAGGGAAATTACTGCATTGCAACCTCAATACCACATCTCAAACGAAAACCAAACTTCTGCACTCAGTGGTTTACAATCCCCTGGCCTCAGGAAGATTTTGGTATTCCTCTTTTATCGACTTTCATAATGGAACCCCAGGCAGTAGAACTCTACAAGTAAATAAGTTCCATGTGAAAAACAGTATTTACCTCCTCTGCTTCTGGTAATAATTTAAGAAATTCATGTAGCAGTTCAGAACCATAGGGATCACTTCTTCCATGATAAATATCTTCAATGATGGATTCAGCAGACCTTGAAAAAACAATTGAGCATACACATTTCTAACACTTGCAGGGTGAATAGTTAAACAAATTGAGAAAAAACATGCCTGGGCTACTTGAAGTGATTGATGCCTTTACTGAAGGGCAACATCATCACTTGACTAAAGATAGCATTGAAACAGCTTCCTTTTAAAAAATAAAGTAAAAAATCTCATCACTTTCTGTTAATTCTTTACAAAGAAAGGAAGGCAGTGCAAACCAGTTCTCATGCAGCATTACACTAGACATAAAGGCTTCCCTTATATACACCTGAAAAATCCCTTCAGCTAGTTAACAGTAGCAAACTCTAAACATTTGAAGCAGCCATAATAGCTCAAAACGAAACATATTTAGAGAGCAAATTATGAAATGCATTTAGTGTGGATAAACCTGAGCAGAACTGTAAACTCTGCAAAGAACAGAGAAAAATATACAGTGTATTCAGTGAGACCTACAAAGAATTTCACACATCTGCAGCTTGCACTAGCTGCATGGAAAAATCAAATCTTACTTTTTGAATTGTTTGAGAAATATCCCAATGTTCATACTTCTTTTTGCATCCAAAATGGAAACCTGGGAGAGAAAGCAAGAGAGATTAATCTATCACTACCTAAGAAAATATCATATGATGCACACATAATTTCTTACATTGCAATCTGTAGATATTGTTTGCAGTTGCCACCAAATTGCAGGCCAAATGAATAGACAAGAAACACTTGCTGTCAACAAAGATAATCTATTACAGAGCTAGTTTTTTACCAGAGCAATACACATCACATTCACACCTGTGTTAAGTGAAGCAAAGACACCCTTAGTAGCATTTAAATAAGAAAGAAATCACCAGAGATTCTATTTCATTACATAATTAAACATTCTTCTGGCTTATTTCATAATGATGCATCTGAAACATGTTGCATTCTGAGGTATGGGAGCACTGCATTTCAACTCCCCTGCATTTCAGAGTTTTTTACAACAAACATGAGGCTGAGCTTTCTAGGCAGGGGTCAGTATGCATTCCTGACTTAATTCA
Source organism: Pogoniulus pusillus (assembly GCF_015220805.1). Taxonomy (NCBI): domain Eukaryota; kingdom Metazoa; phylum Chordata; class Aves; order Piciformes; family Lybiidae; genus Pogoniulus; species Pogoniulus pusillus. The sequence continues at coordinate 15,709,189 of NC_087272.1, read as the reverse complement.
TGCAAAGTAACAGCTGTGCTGATCCACAGAAAGACAGGCAAGTCCACCTTGAACCAAAACCTCAGACACGTAATGCCCAAATCCGTTTGCTTTATCTATAAGCAAACAGAAGCCCATTAACAAAACAGCAGTCTCCTCCCTCCACTCCGAATTTTAAGATGAATTTTGCAGTATCATCTTGTGAGTACAACTCTGGAGAATAAGCGGGGTGGGGGGTTGGAGGTGGTGGTGGTTTCCCTATTCCCTGTTTCATACATTTTAACATAAAAGTGGTAATTCTTCTGATGCTGCCTTTTCTTCCTGTAACAGCACACGAGTTCAAATCCGAGATGTTTGCCCTGGTTTAGTGAATCATGTCCTTAAGGTTAAAATTCTGCCACAGATACTATGGCGATAACAGCTACAAAAGTCGTAAGCTTTACAAGCACCAGAGAATTGTCTCACACCAACAGTGACACCTGACTGCTACAATAAAACAACTCAGTACACACAGATGTTGGAGATTGCTGTTGCACTCAGGTGATGTTTGAGGATTTGAAAACTGGGAAGGTGTCCTGACCTCTGTGACAGGGCACAACTCAGAAATACATATAGAAATGCAATGTTGGCCTCATCACACAACTGAGTTAGCCTGCAGCCAGCAGGTGACATTGAAAACACAGGCAGGATTAATGCGCTAGCCTCAACATAAACCCAAGAGACAGCTTCCTCATCTGCTCAAAGAGAGTGGATCAAATATTGAAATTCTCAGACATTTTTGGAGCTCCCTCTCTTGCAGAAGCAGCAAAGACTAAAAAACAGAGGAAATACCAGCGTATCAGTTTTAACTAGGGAATTCCTAGCATGAAATGTTTAAGTTTTAGCATGTGCAAAGATAAGAGGACAGACTGTGGTTTATTCCCCTTATCTTAGCGGTTGAGATGCCCCCCAGCAGATCATTTGGGGAAAGTCCTTAACATAAGACAGGTTCAACTATCTCTCCCCCTGCAATATCTAATCTTTTCCAAATGTTTTACAGCAGGGACCTCTTGCTGACCTCTCAAATTGCAGCTTCAATTTCCAATTGCTCTGCTCAATCCTAATTCTTTGATTTGTCTGCAGAAGACTAAGCCTTTAAGCTTTACCATCCTGATTTGGGTTTTGGTTTGTTACAGAGTTTGTTGGTTGGGGTTTGGTTTTTTTTTTTTTGGTGGTGTTGTTTGAGAGGGTGGGTTGTTGTTGGGATTTGTTTGGTTTGGGTTTTTTGGCTGGTTTTTTTTTGTGTGTGTGGTAGGGTTCTGGAGGTACATTTGTGTTTGTTGTCGTCCCCCTTTATTTTTAAAACATATTCACAGCTAACCTGCTGTAGATAGTATTTTCAATCACAGTCCATAACTGTTACAATAGGAGTGACCACTAGCTTGGTAAAATCTTTTGTTTCCATGGCACAAATCAGATTTAGATTTACAGTACAACCTCAGCAAAAGTAAGGATATATTTTCTTTTTAACATCTTCACTTGAAGAAAAGCAACAGATGGCAACATACACAGCTGCAGTTGTCTTACTAACACTTACTAGTTCTTAATCACTAGGACCTTATACACACACTTCCTCCTCTCCACACAACTGTATTTATTCTGATTTCTTGTTCAACTACACAGACAAAAGACGTGGCTCAGTTTCTGACCACTCTTTGCTTGATGTCCACTTCAAGATGATAAAGTATGTGTGAAAAAGCTGCCACTCCATAACTACCTTCAAAGAGTTTCTAGGTGGCAGAGTGGTAAAAATAAAAGGAGAACCTGGCAGATACTCTATAAATGCAAGTTGCTACTTTTTGCACATAAATACATTATCTACCACCTCACATTCAGCTGCATATTAAATTTGATGATGTCAGCCTTATCATCTCTTTGCAACATGTACTTTTCTTCCCCACTGTGCTTTGATTCTGTCCTTAAAAAAAAAAAGCTGTCTGCACTATGACTTCCCACCAAGCTGTTGAATTTTACCCTTTAAACATTGCTCTAGCTTTTAATAAATTCTCCTCAGTCTGCTCCTATCTTCTGTTCAAACACACCTTTGGCACTGGTGTCAACTCAGCATGTTCCAAATCTCTGTTTGCCACCTTAAGAGATTTTCAAGTGCTGTTCACCAGTAACATTCTGGGTCTTCCTGACTCAAAAACATACACTGAACATCCAAACACTGTAACCAAAGAATTAAGAGCAGACTTTCCCCGTCCTGCTGGGATTCTCCGTACCAGAGAAAACTCTCATACAGTTTCTTATGATTTACTTTAGATAAATTAAGGAGAGCTTTCCCCATTGTCATCCTCTTCAACTCCTGACAGAAAAAAAATACTAACTTTGTGTTCATCCTGCTCCGTAAACACTACAATTCTTTCAGATATTTTGCACCACCTCAACACCTGCACTTTGCCAACAAATGCAAGTGTCACTGCCTTACAAACCTGCCATCTCTCCTTCAGTAACAGCTCCATCTTTGAAACAAGGACAGCTGATTCACTTACAAATCTGCTTCTCATCACCACACTACCTGACCGAGTGTACTTCTGAGCTTTGCAGCAGGCGCAGACCAGGGAGGGTAGTAACAGTATCTGTTTGACAAATATTAATCCACTACTGAAATATTTGCTGATTTAGATGCATTAAGAAAAGGAGAAAACTAGCTGGAGTACCACAGTGAAGTTGTGATGACAGTAAGAGGAAAACTACTTCAGAACTTCGACAAACTTGCAACCAATACAAAAGATTCAGAGGAGTGTTCTGGGTGACACAGAGAGCCTCCCATCAACACTGTAGTGACTGCAGACATGCAACAGGAGTTCCTTGCCATAAGACTGTCTGTGAGGAACAGGAACACAACAAAATGGGATTTATGACAGACTACTGAAAGATAAACACTGTTATGTATTCTCTGGATAAGAAAAATGAGGTTTCACATGGTGGGATACTGTTTAGCAAACTACAGCAAGCATTCAGCAGCCTGGTGGCACAGGCTCTGTGCTGGAGGTTAAAAGGGATATAAACAACTTCCTATTTCCACTTCCACTTCACTGTACAACACAGCAGCCATCACTGCTGACTTAAATGTTTTGGCCTCTATCCTCCAAGCCGCATGCAGTGCCTGGATTGGTTAAAGGAAGGTGGACTTCCACAGTGTGACAGAGGATCATAGAATCAACCAGTTTGGAAGAGACCTCCAAGATCATCCAGGCCAACCCACCACCCAGCCCCATCCAGTCAACTAGATCATGGCACTAAGTGCCTCATCCAGGCTTTTCTTGAACACCTCCAGGGACGGTGACTCCACCACCTCCCTGGGTAGCCCATTCCAATGCCAATCACTCTCTCTGCCAACAACTTCCTCCTAACATCCAGCCTATACTTCCCCCAGCACAGTTTACTACAGGGTGATCCCACCCCACGTCATCCTTCCTTGTCTCATTCCTAGCCTGCTCTTTCCTTTTGGAAGGGACTGCTACTCATCTCATTGCCTTTCTCTGCTGTGTTAGTCCTCTGTTGGATTAACAAGTTAATTCCAATAAGGTAGAATGAGCATCTGATCCAGCACAGGAGAAAGAGAGAAGGCATGCCTAGGCAAGGGGAGAAGGGACACCCTGTTGCCCCTTCTGTCTTGCTTTTCTCTTCAGCTCACAGGTAGGGTGAGGTGCACGGTTTGACATGGTGCCTTTAAAAAAACCATACAGTTACAGGCCTCAAGAAAGTCCAAAGTGTCCAGGCGTGGACAGGGAATCACAATCTTTGGTACTTCACTCCCATAAAGCCTGCACCTCTATACAACTGGCAACAGAGTCAGTTTCTGCCTCCTCTCCTCTCCCAGCAGGGACTCCCCTATCTCCCATTTTGGTATGGGGAAGGGTGTTTGTGCCCTGATAGCAGGCTGGTATGGGGGAGTGTGTTTGTGCCCTGCCAGCAGCCTGGCCAGAGCTGCACTTCCAGCTGTGTTATTTCAGGCCCAGCGTGGAGGCGCAGTAGCAGGGCAGTATGGGGGGGCATTCAGACCTGGGGTTTGGGCCTTGCTGGAGGGAGGTCTGTAGAAGCCTTGACTTCATGGGCTTCAGCGTTAAGCCCAGACTATGGCTTCTGTGTATTCCATGTGCTTTGCACGGTAGCATTGTAGTTTATGAACAGCACTTCCATTTAGACTTCCAATAATATTCTGTATTTCTATCCAGTCCTGCTTGGAGTCTTCTTTAACTACTTTGAGGGTAGTTTAGAGCCTGTTGTGCTCCCTATTAAACTCCAACACGAGGTGAGGGACAGGAGTAGAGGAACAGTTTGATGGAGAAATCAAGATCAGCATCCGTGGCTGGCAACGAGCTGTTCTGCCTGGTCTGCTGCCAGGCTAGCTACAGCCCAGATGAGTGTATGCTGTGCCATACTGGGACACTATGGCAAGAAGGGGAAAGTAAATTGGTATATAAACTTAACTCTACACCCCTGCTTTTTCAGAGGCATAAATTACATGGAACCGCAGGATAAATTAAAGCTTTGGTCAAGAAAACACACTAATTAATCTCCTAAGGGCTTGGAGAGTGATTGTTTACAAAAAGGAAAGCATTTGTTGTAAGAGTGACTCAAGTCTCAAAAGGGACTTCTGTTATAACCATAGAATGGCCTTGGTTGGATGGGACCTCAGAGATCGTCTACTCCAACCTCTCTGTCCTGGGCAGGGATGCCTCTCAACTAGACTCAAGGAGACATGGAGTTCCTATCTCACTCTCTGCCAGTTAGTGTTCCTCCTGCTGGCCTGCCTTCTGTGAGCACTCTCCACTGAAAAACTGCCTTTTTAGCACAGAAAGGTCAGCCACTAGGTAGCTGTAACTCCTTACATGTGAACAACATGATTGTTCTAGTCCTCCAGAACTGGGATTCAATAACCTGAGTTAGGCACCTAGATTCTGCCTAAATCATCAGAAAGTGAATAATGAAAAGGACATGCAGTCCTGTAAACTCCTACACGAAGAGAGAGCTTTATCTGAAACCGATTGTGACTTCATACTGAACACTGATATCTGGAGAAGGTACAAAAGCCCTACCTCCACACCACAGCCTCTGGGGGAATGCCCTCAACACTAGCTGGAGTCACCCTTCACCACTGCCACTGAAGATACACCACTGCACCAAGAGAAACCCCACTAAGCCAGAAGAGCAGACTCTCTGGCCATGCACTTCTGTGCAGCACTTTGAGCACGCACTGGTTGTACAGACTTGGAGCTAAGCAATACTTGAATTTACACAGTTCAAGTTTACTTGAAATTTTGTGGTTGACCTACTAAGGTGACCTACCTCAGATTAATTCCATTATTTAGGTTTTAAATGAAATGTTTCAGTGCTAGACCATAAAACACTATGTAAAATTCATTGTGTTTTACACAAAAGGAATAGAGGTACAGAAACACAAAATGTCTTGTCCACCTTTTGCTGCCAGGATGGTGATGCATCCAGGAACAGAACTACAACTTCCTCACCCCTAACAAGCTCTCCACAAGGACAACACAGGTTAAGGCAAGTCAGCAGCAGCCGACAGCACCAACGGAAATTACTAACATGCCTGTGCCTCCAATCTCAACACTTGCTGAATGATGCCTGTAGTAACATCAAGCACATGAGCTGTTGCATATCTGCGCTTCCGCACTTCCAATAACACATAGTTCTTCAGGATTATCTCCTTCCTAAGCAGCTAGTATGGCAAAGTCCACTAATTGACAAGGAATTGCTCATCAGTGTCTGACACTGCTGTGTCACATTTGACAAAGCTTAGCAACAGATCTGAACATTTTGTCACTTTAGTAGCATAACTAAAAGGCAAGTCCTCCTGCCTCACTGCCTGCCACCTGCAGAGGCACCGTGGGAGCCTTGAACCGCGGTGAAAAGGTATCATGCAACAGAGATGCCCTGTAACACTCTATCAGCTCCAGATGGATGTACCGAAACATTAACTTGTAGCAAGGCAGGCTTTTGTTTTCTTAAGAAACCCTTGTTTGGCAGGTCTGTAATTTTAATCTCTAATATGCTCTTAACCCCTCCAGGATGTCCCGAGTTCCAAGCTGTACATGAAAACACATGAGTGCTGTAGCACACCGAGGTTTTCTCCATGCCTGCTACTGAACACTAGGGATCATGCTCAGTTTCTGAAGCTTATTATAGTTTTCCTAGAACTAGATCTTCACTACATAGCAGTTCTGAAAGGAGGAGCTTCTAAGGAAACACAGGAGGCCAGAGTTGTGTACATGTGTATGCAGTACAGGAAGTCTACTCATTGCAATCCTGATTTGAAGGTGAACATAGCCTGAAAATAACGCGGAGGTTAATGACTACATCTGAGGATGGTCCTAATTACTCCTTCCCGATGTCAGGCTTCAGAGTCTGCAATACACATACCTCTTTTAAACACCGTGTTTTTGCCTATGTACAACATGCACACTATCAGTACATTGGTTTCACACCTTGCCCCTGCCAACCTTATTTTGACATCTCCTGAATCCAGTAGGATAACGTCAACTTCATGTCCTTGTTTTCTCACCAAAAACTGATACAACATTGTATCTCTTGACTCCATGTCCTCTGTTTACTAGCTAAGATGTATGCAGCCACACACCAGTCATTAAATCTGCATTTCAGCCCTCCAATTACTTCAAAGAAAGATCACTTGAGACAATTCAATTTAGGCTTCACAAAGAGCCTGTCTATAAATCAGGATTAGGAACTAGAAAAGCTACTTATCAGTTCACCAGAGGGTGTTTGAACCTGGAAGTGCTTGCTATTTACTTTCTCACTACAACAACAAAAATCAGTAACAATTTTCAGACCTTCTTGGAAGTTTATTTTAGCATCCAGAAAAAGCCAGGTAGATAAAATGAAGCTTTCATTAGCAGGAAAGCAAAATTTATAAAAGCAGAAGCATTTAAATTATCTCAGTTCTCTTAATTTCAATTTCTCTTAATCAGTATATTACTATTTATTTCCTTGCTGTCATACTAGTACATCCCTTCTCGGTATCTCTAGGACATCGAGGGTAAGCACAACATTAATGTTTGCATTAGGTTTCTCTTCCCTCCCACCTGGTACATGTTCACATTTTGCTTGCAAAAAAAGACGTAGTGGAGCAGCTGAGAACAATGAAAACTAAAGAGCTATCCAACAAGAGCAAAAAGAGATGCCTTCATCTCTTACTGCATATTTGTATTTATTTTAACATGTCATCAAATCACTGCACTTACCAAGTTAAAATGATAACACACTGCTAGCTCTTTGAAAAATACACGTGTCCACTGAAACAAAAAGTTTATCCTCCCTGCTGTTCCCCTATACTTCAAATCAAGATAAATTTGCCTAAAGGATGAAGCATGACAGAGAAAGAGATGAAGGCAAATCAGAATTCACGTCAATTCTTACAGCATTACATAAAACAGAGGTTTTACTGCAGTTCTTACCTCCTCTTTAGTCTCTTTAAATGAAGACTTTAAAGATCGACTTCGGAGGTCCTGGGGCTTGGTTTCTTCCTGCTGCCCAAAAAGTTCCTCAATAGTCTTTGTATCAATCTGATACTGTGATCTTGCAGCAATTGTCCAGATGTTGTTTTTACCACGGACTTGTTCTTCAGGGATAGTTTTCCAAAAAAAGCTCCGTATTCGTTTTTTTTTGCCATGGCTGTCATGCCCATTTATTAGCTGTGGTGGCAGAGGTATGCTTGGCCCAGGCAATGGAGGAGGAGGGGGTGGTGGGGGTGGCATCCCTGGGGGAGGCGGTGGGGCTGGGGGTGCCCCTGTGAGGGGACATGGCAGAGGGGGTGGTGGTGCTTCAGGCTGAGCAAGCTGCGATGCTGTCGTATCCTCATTCATTAATCCCGTTGCAACTGGAATAGCCCCATTTTCTTTGTCATTGACCAAGGAGAGACAATTCATAACATGCATTTTACGGTCTCTCCGAAGAGGAGAGTGTTAGTTCCTTAGATCAGGTTGAAACATTGAATAGCAAGTGCAGCAGCAACTGATACCATGCTCTCTCAGACTCTAGTCTGCCAGCAGAGGCAACACGAGAGGGGACTGTACCATCTTCGCAACCTACAACAAAGAGCAATAGAGAGACTCAGGTCAGAGAGACAGGGTATTGTCCCTTGCACTGAAAAGACACTAAAATTAAGGTATATCAAGTTTTTAATCCAGAGATGCAATTCAGCAAACCAAAAGTCTTTCCCAGGCTAATTGCACAAAACTTATCCACACCATGATTTGAAACGGCTCTAGATACATGGACTTCAAGAACATACACAGAAATAATGGTTCCCCTTAAATCATCCACAGTGCATATCAAACCCACCTATTGCAGTTCGGTGCAATTTTGTGAGAGAATATATTTACCTCAAATTAGTAAAACAAGAATTATTCCACTTCTAATCTTAAGGGTTTATTTTAAAGGTGATTACACACAGTTGGAAAATATAAGTGCTAACTCTGGTGGTGGATTAACTGGATCACACAGACCCTGTGTGAATCCTTTTAATTCATGGGTTAAGTCCAAGCTGCGTTAAAATAATGAACAATATGTCAAGGATTTAACAATATAGTCTACTGTACTGCTCTTTTGCCTTAATGTTTTTCTCACAATTGTCAGTAAGGGGAAAACAGTGTGTAGTCCCTAAACTCTCTGTGTTCACTGAGCATAAACTTACAGTATTTAGTTGCACTTCGTAATTACTGGTCAAGTTACACCACTTCCCAAAATGCACTAAGGAAACAAAGACTATGGTGTGATGAAGCTGCCCCGTGTAATTTGCTTCAGTGTCTAGGTCAACATAGCTGGTTCAAAAAGTGGAGACAGAAAGGACACAGGAGCAGCCTGGAACAGTAACCCACACACCCTGAACACTGTACATGCACAAAGCTTTAAATATTTAGGGAAGCCTTTACATCTAGATTACCTCATGAAGCAGCTTAACAGGAATGGCTATAGTTTTGAGGTATCTTTCTTATGTGGTCACCAATTAAATGAAGATGCCAAAACCAACAGCAAATCTTCAAGTAAGAATATGACTTCTGCAAAAAGCACTGTTTTGACAAACCGGATCTACTAGAACAGATTTACTTCATAGAGAATTTCATGGAAACTTGTAAATTATCTCAAAAAACCCTCAGAAACTAGCAGAAAAATCAGAGATACTACTCAATACAGATTTAGGTAGAAGAAAGACAGAGTCTGAACAAAAAATCAGTCATGGGAAACCTCAACAGAAAAAGCTGAAGTAATAAACTGGCACAGGAACAATATCAAATCAGAAATTTGGCACTGATTTAGTTGTACGCCTCTTCAGCAGGGTTCACATAGAGCTAATAGCAACCCAGATCAATTTGACATTGAATAGTAGTGATGAAAAACCTTTACTGTTTTTGCCAGAGATCCATCATTAAGAGTGTACACGAACAAACAGACACAAGTCACAAAAAAAAGCCTTAGGGCAAATTCTCTCTTGATCTGCAAGGACTCAGCCACTCACAGCTTTGGAGTCAATGGAAACTGACAAAATATCCACTCTACCTTTTCTTCTCAAAAGCTTGCACAGATAACAACGAACTCATTTTCCCTGATTCTGATTTTCTAACCTTCTACCTTACATCATCAAGGTATTTGCAAGAGCAGAAAACACCTACAAAAACTTCTGTGAGGGTTAAGTCATGGTAATGATGGAAAATATTTTAATGGCAGGTTAAAAAAGGGAAGAACTACAAAGAAAGTGGATCAGGATAGTGAGTTTCAAATTTAAGTCAGCATCAATACCCATTTGCTATTACAGAGCTCTGTCTGTTCATGTGTCTCCTACCAAGCTCATGATCATAGAGGCAGAGAGGCATAAAAAAAGCAGGTGTGAGGTGGTGGAAAAAGATTAACCAGTCAAAGCAATTAAGTGTTGCATTAATTTAAAGAAATATTCAACTAGGAAAAAAAAAATGTTTTCCTTCCCACCACTTATTTAAAGATGAAAAATGTATTAGTTACTCTTCCATAATCATGAAGCAGTATTCAACAGTTATTACTTTCTAACTTGGGTTCCCACAGAGTTCTAAAAAAGAAGAAAAAAAAGGAGACAGACAGACTGACCAAACGACAGTGCCTCTAGGCAATGTGCAAGAATCTAATTTTGAAATTTCCAATAAATTTAGATGCTTTAAGAAAAACGGGATCAAATCCTAGTGAAACAAAGTTGCAGGTGATGAATCATCAGAGTCCCAGTGCTAACACACAGGAGCAGAAAACGACTGATCTCGATCCTGAGGCTGCTGAGCTAGACAAGGGACACTCCTAGTGAAAGGGGTGGAAAACGTAAGGGGAAGAAAACATCCCAGCCTAGATGTAAAGATAGATCAATAGATAGAACAGGAAAAACTGTTTTCAAGCCAGCCAGCCTTGTACTGCTTTAGATGAGGCAACCGTCACCTAGAACCAGGAAAAAGGAAGAATCAGCAGCTGGAAGGAGGGCACGAAAGGAAAGGCACAGCATAAAGGCTGGCATTCAGCTTTGTCTTCTGACAGATAAGCAAGTTGCAGGTGACAGAGGTCACCTGCTTGGAAGAGAACAGCAGTCTCAAGTTACCAGATACCAGGAGACTGGTCAAAATCCCCTTCCTCTCAAAGGAGGTGAGATGTTCCCATTGCCCCCACCATTACCGTGGGTGGGAGAGAGGGGAAGCTGGCAGCCAGGACAGGCCCTGGGCTACTCGCTGGTACGTGCAGGTGCCTTCCAGCAGTATGTACAGCGAAAGAAGATGGGGAACAACACAGCTGTTTCAACTGCAAACTACAACTTGCCAAGATGCACCGGGACTAAGATGCATTAACGAAACCCAAGCAAAATGTTAACTCTAAACACTTCTCAGAGAACTAAAGGGAAAAAAAAAGAGACACAAGAACAAACATTTAAAGATGCCTCAATTACACTTCATTATTGCATGTTTGTTATCTAAAATATCCCTAGACATGCAAGAGCTCTAAAGTAACATCTTCACTGCACGTTTTAACTGTGTCCATATTTGGCATAAAATAGTCTATTTCGTTGTCTCCTGTACTGTTTTTGCCAACCTAACCTAACTTGGAGATGTATTTCAAAGGCAGAGAGTGGGGACAACTTTCTCTCCAGGTAAGATGACCAACACTCTAAAGTAATTTGTTTCTTACAAAAAAAAAAAAGGCAGTTGCCACCAAGACAGACATACACTATATTTGCATACACAAATTAACAGGTGAAATATATGGTGTGCTGAAGGGTATTTCATAATTCAGACTGCAAGATATTACTCCCTTTAACCTACACCTTATGTTCTCTGCTGCCCACATTTCTATGCCAGGCCTCCTCCAAATTCTCATGAGAACAACACCGATCCTGACACCAAAGTCCAACCACACTATTTGGCTGTCTGGGTCTCCACAACTGCCATACAAAAAGGTAAAAGGTGCAACTAGTTGCGAACTGCAGATGAAGGCACTGCTAGCACTGCCTCAGATAACCAGCCGCTGATCTTGTCAAACCTCATGGGTTACAAAGGAGACGCAGCCTGCGCTATCACAGCAACTTAAGCGTTTAACCACTTATCCATCCAACAACTTCCCCGGCACCACTGCCCGGCCAGACTACCTGGGAGGGAAGCCCAGGTGGTTTCAGCCCGCAGCGGGATGGGCAGAAGCCAGAGGGGTGCCCTGCGAGGCAGGGACCTGACGATTTTATCACGATGCTCGACTACAGCTATTTTTTTGCTTGGTCTCCCAGTCGCTGCACTCACTTCGCCGCCGGGCAGGGGACGCCAGGAGCGCAGCCCACAGCCTTACCGCCGCCGCTCTTGCCTGGAGAGCGATCCTGACCTGGAGAGGCCCTTCAACCGATGCTGCAGGCCACGAGGGAACACCGACTGCTTTTCGAGGGGAAAGAGCATGGGACGGATACTGTCCCGGTGGCTAAACTGGGCTCAGGGTGCAGCCGCGATCCCGGGCAGGCACCTCACTCCCGCCGCTCCCTCGCGTCCCGCCCAAGCCGCCGGGCTCGGCCCCGCCCGCAGGGGGCGCCCTTGCACCGGCCACTCGTCGGCAGGAGCTGCGCGACCACCCCTCGCAGGACCACGGACGGGAACCACCGGCAGCGGCCCTGACGGAAGGAGCAGGCAATCTCCGCGGCAGCCCCCACCCCACAGCACACGCCTGCCGTGCAAAAGGAGCGGACGAAAAGATAAACGAAACAGCGAGGGACACCGAACCACAGCGTCCCGCGGGGAGAGAAGCCCTTTTCCCCAGAGATACCCTCCCTCTCCAAGGTGAATGAAGAAGGACTCACGCAGGCAGCGACCCCCCGCACTCCCCAGCTGCGTGTCCCCGGCAACGCAGAGCCCCCAGCCAGACAGGGGGAGACTCGCGCGGAGCCCCTGCCGCGTCCCTCCGCTGCCGCCGCTCGCTGTCGCCACTCACCTCCACCGCTCACCTCCGCGCCCGCGGGAGCACGCGGCGCCGCGCGCAGCAGAGCCCGCTACCGCCACCTCCTCCCATCGCGCCGCGGCCGCGCCGCCGGAGCGGGCGGGGGCGGGGCTGCGCGCTTGCGCGACGCGGGCGGGGCCGCGGCAGGTGACGGCAGTTACGGTGGCGGTCTGCGAGAGCGCAGCAGGCTTCACTCACGGGGTAGCGGCGCTCCGGCCTCTTCCAGCCCCGGCCGATGTTACCGAAAGGGGAGGGGACCGGCTCCCCAGCGCAGGGTGCTGCCGCCGCGGGGGGCAGAGGAGTGTCTCCGTGGCGTCTGCGCTGGGTGTCGGTCGAGAGAAGCTCCCATGGGTACCTAAGCGTACCAGGTGCTCTCACGGACATGCCGGCAACTATTTCTATGAGAGCAAGGCAGCGGTAGTGCGAGCCACGCTCCAGCGTAGGAGGAACATGGTCGACCAGTCGCTCCAGGCGGGTATCCCCTTTTCCATCCCAATCCCCACCGCCTCCTCCCCCGGCCGTACCTGCTGGGTCAGCTGAGCAAGCCTGGGGGAGCAGGCCGGCAAGAGCAGGCCAGCACACCTTCGGAGCCCCTGGTGACAGTGTCTTCAAAGCAGACAGTGTAAGAGAACTCCAGACAAGTTTAAGAGGTGATAACAGCCCTGGGTTATGTCGTGCATGCAGCGCACATGACTTGTGGACACCTACAAGCCAAAGTATCTTCCAGAGACGATTCAGCAAACAACACTGTTCTGAAAGATTTTGCCAAAACAAAAGCATTTTTTGCAAAAAGAGGAAAGGTGATGAACTTCAGTCACAAATAAATAATCAGCTCTAAGGAACAAACACAACCTCCTCCACCTCAACACTGCTTTTTACAAGAGGTCAATGCTGAGGCAAAATCAGAAACTCTTCCCTGAGAAAGAAGGGGGAGAAAAAATTTGCCTTCAGCCTTGCACAGTGATCCACCAGAGTTTAAACTAAGTATATCAGAGAGAAAATAACACCTTAGCACGGCCAGAGGTCGGCAGGCAGGAGCAGGAGGACTGAAATGTGTCTCAGCTCGATGTGGAGTGCCTAACCTGCTCTGCTGCCTCTGCCCGGGGTTCAGGAGGCAGGAACCGGAGGAAGAGCAGAAGGCCAGGCAGTGTCTTCTGGCCCCAGACCTGGAGCTCACGCTCATGGTCACCGAGGTTACACCATCCCAGCTTACAGTTCTGCAGTCAAAAATCTGCCCGACTGGTCTGGCAACAGTTTGAGTCATTCAACTAAAAGGAAAAAAAAAAAGGAAAAAAGAGGAAATTTTAAAAGGAATGCAGTGCCAGAGTCTGGCCATTTATACTCAAAATTCACTGAGTGAAAATGGTCCAGCTGCAGTAAATGGCAATTCATCTCATGCCACACATCTCCACTTGGCAGGGTTAGCAGCAGCTGGGGAGGACATGCTCAGCTTTGAGCCAGCACAGACATTCCTCGAGAGTGTCAGGTCACTTCTGAGGTCGTCAGCGAGGAAGCGCGTTGCCGCTTGGACTGTAGCTGCTTGTGTTGGAACCAAAGAAACACTGCTTGCCAGTCATGACCACAAATGTTCCCTCAAAAAGACGGAAAGAGCAAGCCAAACAAGGGACTTGCATAATGGCATTGTATTAAAAAAATGAAAATAAACCAAAACCCAAACGGGAGGAGAAGACCTTGGGAGCTAGTCCGGATGTGAAGCTAAACTCTTCACTTCTCTTCAGCCGGTGTGGGGTTTTTTTTCTTTTTTTTTTTTTTGTTTGTTTGTTTTATTTTTTTACATCCATCAGAACTTTTCCAAAACACAATGTTAGCAAATTAAGGTTAGGTTGCCAGCTGATTTCCACCCTGCTAAAACTGTGAATGCTCAGCAGAGAGATTTTGCCCACATGGCTGAAATAAATCCGAGTTGCAAACAACTGAAAACAGGTCTTTACAGTAGGAAGTATTAAGCAACTGTAATCAAAGCAGCTCCACCTATAATAAGCAACAATGCACCTCCCTAGGACAGATAGCATTTAGATAGTTTGGTATACTATAAAAACAAATCCTGTTGTGAATTTCTTAATATTTCTAGTTAATGAAATGGTCAAGATAGTTTTCACAATGGTTTCTTTTAAGGCATATTTTTTTTTTATAAGAGGAAAAGAAGTATTTTGTAAACTCTGCTTTTCCTTAGAGCACAAAAAGCTTCTAAGGCTATAAACTGAACATGAATCTGATGACTGAACAGATGTAATGGGAACTAAGCGTTTTATACCATCTGAACAAAACTTATCTTCATTACAGGCACTTTTTCCTAGTGTTCAGACAAAGGCAGGAGGGAGTTAACTGTGACACTCCAGTCACACTAAAACCCAAGCTTTACTTGGTTTCAAAATGAAGTGCTATGGTAGTTAACCTCTCAAAACAAATCCCTGCAACTAATTACCACTATCACATAAACCTAGCATGATGCATACGCATATGTAAGAAAGGCAAATCAAGACCGGACAGGCAAAACCAGCTTTTAGCATTAACTCTTAAGTGCTTGAATTTATAGCCTTCAGTATTCTTTAAAAGGCAGCAAAGTTTGTAACTATTTTTAATTAGCACAGTAGGACATACCATCTGTTCAATACCATTTACTAGGAGCACAGTGAGGATGGCTGAACTGCTCCCGACTAAACCAATGGATTTTTGATGGCATAAACAGTAACAACAGGGCAAAACCAAACTAAGAGTTTGTTTCAGGTTTACTCTGTTCCATATCTGATCTCTGTACTTAATTAAGAAATGTTATCATACAGCCACACTGGTACCCACCTCAGTTCTACTAACCAATGATGCAAGGGAGCTCTCAAAAGATACTGTTGATCTCTTGTATGCTTCTCCTAGAATATCAAGTATTTTCATTCTTCTAGTAGCTGTTATTTTGAAAATGGGCTCTCCTAAAAAGATCAGTGTATTTGCTCTGAAAACAAAAGCTTTTTTAGCCTACAGCAATTATTAAATGTTGAATGTGCATTTTGATGAGCTTAAGTACTCCAGGGTATGCTACCAATAGGAGACAGCACAGAATTGTTCACAGAATCACAAATGGTTTGGGTTGGAACGGGCCTTAAAGATCATCTAATTTCAACCCCCCTGTCAGGGGAGTCCAACCCCTGCCAAGGCAAGTTCTCCTACAGGTCACATGGGAAACACATCCAGTTGGGCCTTGTATGTCTTCGGAGATGGAGACTCCAGCTTCTCTCTGGGCAGCCTGCTCCAGTGGCTCCATCACCCTTAAAGGAGTTCCTCCTCCCATTTAGATGAAACTTTTTATGTACAAGTTTGTGCCTGTTACCCCTTGTCCTGTCACTGGCCACCACTACAGAAAGACTGGTCTCATCCTCCTGACACTCACCTTTTAAACAGTGATCAGCAATCACTCTGGCTTCTTACTGATGGAGAGCATTCAAGTCTTTTGCTAAAAGCAAGACCAATACAATAACATCAATTCTTGATTTAACATCAACTTTTCAGTAGTGGGACCTTGTCATGACTCTTAAGAGCTGCTTCAGTGAAGTAGAACAAGTGCAGAATTGCCAGGTTGGAAGGGACCTCAAGGATCATCTTGTGCAACCTTTCTAGGTAACAGTGTAGTTGAAATGAGCTGGCCCTCAAAACACATCAGCCCCTTACTCTCCATCATTAACTGAAATACTGGAAACACAGCCTGAAATCTGAACTGAATTCACTGCTTCTGTGGTCTTCTTGTGGTTGTCCTCATATTGCTTTTGCCTGAGCACTTGAGATGTCAAACAGCTCTCTACCCTCACATTTCAGGTACTCCCCTCTCTAGTTGCCCCTCTGTTGATTCTGTGATACCAGTTATTGTTGGAGCTGTAGAAGTGAAGATTTAAGAAATAAAGGGGGGGTGGGTGGGAATGGGTTTCATGGTACATTTTGGTTGCTGTCTTTGCCTTCTTAAAATTTTGTAGAAAGGCAGATTTAGTGTAAAAATAATGCTTTTGTGCTGGCACTCAGCCATAAGAAACAACAAATATGCAAACCACAGATTTGTGCTTTTACGTCTAAGGCCATGGCTCTGCAAGATTCATACCCTGCTCCTCTACATTTTAGTATTGTACTGAATCACCAACCCTGAAAGTGTTTAACGGTTGTTTGGATGTGGTGCTTGTGGATATGGTTTAGGGGTGAACCTTGTAGTGTAGGGTTATAGTTTGGACTTGGTGATCCCGAGTCTTTTCCAACCTGAAATGTTTCTGCAATTTTTTGATTGGGACTCTGAAGAAACAGCAACACATTGCTTCTCCTTTCCACTGTTTTCCCATCCATTTATGCAGGCACAAGCTATCCAACTTGCTATACTTATGTCACAAGGTAAGCTACTTCCTGAATTCACTTCTAACTATTGCCACAATGACAAAAATTATCAACACACCCCAGTCTATCTGTCTACCTGATTTCCATAAGACTAACAGAAATTAAGAGAATGGACCTTGGAGAAAACAGGTGCAGTGATGTGAACAGGACTGCTGTCACAGACACATAACTGTGCTTCCCATGCCATAGCACCAAACAACCTGAAAGAACAAAAAGATGTCAAAGAGCCACTACCAAGAACAGAGAAAAACCATACACCAAGTAACAGTCAACTCTGCAGATCTTCTCATTAAAACAAACAAACCTGAGGAAAAAAACCAAAACCAAACCTCCAAAAAACAGCAACAAAACCCCCCACATTTTTTTTAATTTGATGCAACTTAGTTGACAGTAGTTGGGTAAGTTTGGGGTGGAAGCAACCACAAAACATGAAAAAACCCATCAATGACTAATTAAAAAATATCTGTGCCTAGTACAGCCCCCACATCAAGCACATAGTATGAAAAAGATAACCAGGCTAAAAATCAACAGAAAAACCAAAACAAACCCAACTCTAAAGATAATTGCAGATGAGGAATGCTGAATGATTATAATACCTTATTATTCTTGTAACATCACAACAAGGAACAAGAACAGATAAGCAGAAAATACAAACGGACTATGCCCCCCATTCAGTTCAACACAGAGTTGAGGAAAACTTTCAGCTTTCCTTTTATATTACTTTGATCATTTTTTGAAGCAGAGACAGAACTGAGATAAAGTTGCTGGGAAAACCAGTTGACAGAAGATGGAGATCAAGCTGTTTAATGATATTGGCATGTTACTGTACTCTACTTGCATAGACTTCTCTTTAAATATAACTATACATTTTATAACTAGAAAGGTTCTTTGTAAGGGCTTGGCAAAACACAAAGTACACTGAAGAACATTTTCAGAGCAAAAGAGCATTCATGCAAACAAAATATCAAGAGCTACAAGTTTCAAATAAGCCAGGAGTGCAGATTACTTAGTGTAGTCACTGAAAAATGGAACAGCTTCCTGGCTGTCTGGTGGAAACAGCTACAACAGGATTATCTGAAACAACATGAACCGCTTTAAATTCTTCTGCCTGAGAAACCTCACACAACACTGGAAGGACTAATGTGATAACTTGTAATAGCGATGAAATCTTTAACAGGCAAGACTCTGCCAGGTGGGTATGGCCCCTCTTCACACACAAAAAATCCACCCTGCCAACTGTCTACCTAGACAAATGCCAGCATTACAATCATAAGACACAGCTTTTTAAAAGTCAGAAGGCCTAAGAACCATAATTACTTCCCACTAGAAACTTCCAACATGTCTTCCTTGTAGGATTTTCAGAAAGAAAAGTTTCTAAATTTGGTTAAAGAGCTGACTTATATTCTAAGATGTGAGCTTGAATTATTTTGTAAGCACATTTAAAGAGGCAAAGAAAGCTAAGAGTTCAATATCCTGTCAGTCAGCTGAATGCAGAACCCTCCTCACTGAGACAATTAATTAGAACCAAGCAGTTAGAATCAATGAAAACAAAATTTGTTTTGGATAGCAAAATGGAAGTAATTCTTCCTTCTCCAGTACTAAATGCCACACAGATTTCAGCGAGTCATTTCAGGGGTTCAACCTTTTCTTCCACGTGAAGAGGACTCCAGCAGTTTTAAGCCATTGCAAAAATGTGCGAGTCACACATGGGTCATTCCTGTACATGGCAATTTCAGATTCAAGTTCACACTCTTACTGTTTCTGACAGATCGGCTCTATCTGGGCAGCAACTGTTCTCAGCAGAAGACACATGACTCTCAGATAAAAAAATCAATAGCACACATTCCATATGTGTCCTTTTCCTCTTGTGTTTTGAAAGCTGACATTTGAGCTGCAGTCAGTAGATTTCCATTATTTATCCCTGTTATAACACTGCTCAACTGTGCAGTTATAAAGCTAACTTTTTGCACCATCATACCACACACATGGCAAGAGTCAGCGACGGTGGAAGTCAATGACTTAAGAGTTGTAATGAAATTTCCTCTAAAAGTTTAAGAATTACCTATACTGAAAGATTTCTTTCACTATGAGTTTACATTCACGCTGAACTTACACACTATTAAATCGTCCCAAAACAAAATAGCCTCTGCATTACCACACAGCACTGCTTCTGCAGAAATACTTGGTCAGGAGAGGCAACTCAGAAAAACACGACTGAGCATTCACCATAGAAGCTGAGTTCTACTCTGAACCATCACAAGCCAAGGAAGTTGGACTGCAAACACCTTTAATACGAATACAAAATTCACGTAAGATATACATTCTGGGGAACGTAAATTAACTACAAGAGATTCTGACAGAACAAGAACAAAGAAGGCTTTGTCAGGCCAAGAATTTAATGAGGAATGATTAAAAAGTTTCCTTTAGAGTTACATTACAGTTGTGTTAAGCACTGAAAACTTTAAGAATGTCAGCTGAAAGGCATTCAAACATACAGTACATAAATCATACAATCCACACTGTTGTAAATAACATATATCTGAAGAATTTAATTTTACTGAAGAGAACACAAAGCAACATAACATGTGCAAATGAGGATGCAAATATATTGAATTTTAAATGTCTATGATAAAACAGACACAGAATTTTACATTTAAAGACTACAGGATTGATGTAGAAATTAAAAAACTATCCTCCATGTTACTCCCATTACTTAACTATGTTTTTCAATTAAAAAGAAACCCCATACTGGCCTGTTTCCCCCTCTCAAAATCATACCTGTCCATGAAGGTTAACTAAAGCTTTAACTTGCTCTAAGTGTACAATGAAACCTCATTTATACAGTCTCCTTCCCCTTGGTGGAAATTGACAAACCATTACGTGAAAGGATTTTTGGATTATGTACACAGGAGAAAATATTATCTTATAAAAAGGCACATACTTGTGATTTAAGGCTAGTACGGTATTTGTTTCATCGAGAAAGTAAAATTTGAAATGCAATTAGTACATTGCATGGTTGGCCTCACTGAGCAACCATTTGGTGCAAAGGAAAAACGTGTGCTTCGAAGCCTCAGACTGACAGTGATTCTTGCTTTAGTGTTTTTTTTTCTTTGTTTGAACCTATGATGGAAAGGTACATCTTTTAAAAAGGCATTTACTGCAATTCCACTAGTTAATGAGCCAACTGCTACTGTTGCCTTACATGCAGATATTGCATATAGGCCATATATTAATCTGCAAAATACTCTTCTCATTCTCTCCTTTTTAAAAGTAATATGAAAATTCCTAAAGATGTTTTTATATTCACCTATAAAATGTCAGATGTTGGTACAAATCACGCAAACCTTCGTTTGCAAGTATTTTGACTAGCCACCAAAATGACCAGAAATCATAATTATCATTTGTCAGTGCAAATGTTTAAGTTTTGTTTCCCCTCCCTCCCCACCATCCCCACCCTGGTTACAGAAATAATCACCAACTTTTACATACAAAAGGAGTGCTTTGTATTTGAAATGACAGAAATTGTTTGGTTACCTTAAAGTCACCCATTTTCCCACCAAATTCAGCTTTACAATATTATAAAATTGGGGGGGGGGGGGGAAATTAGTTAAAGCTTTCTGTGCAAGAATCACTACAACAGTCCTTCAACCCCAACCTTGAATTATCATCAGATTGAAAGATTTCAGATTAAAATTGGGTCTTCTTATCTGATTACTGTTCTTCAAGCCAGGATGGGGCATCTGCTCCAGGAGTTTTCAATTTGATGTGGAACTCTTTAAGAGTCTGTTCAAGCTGCTTTTGATTCCCGGAGAAGTATGCTGCAATGGCGTTGTGGAACAGAACAAGCTGATTGTGCAATACCTTAACCTGCAGGCAAAAGAAGAGACAAATTAAGAGGAGGAAGCAGATATTAACATCATAGGGCAGTTATTGAAAAAGAAAAGGTGCATTTGAGAGACTCTGATTTTATATACGTTTTATTAAATAAAACTGTGGGGGTTTAACAAAACCAAACAATTCTTTAACATGGCAGTGATTTACAGTTCTCATAAAGTATGACTAACAGTCAGTACCCACTTGGTATGCACAGACCAAAAGCAATTCACTAAACAGCATAATGTTCACAAATGTCACACACTTGACTACAAGTACTTGATTCACTGTAATTAGATGCCAAACCTCTTTTTAAGACACCTACTTGTAGGCCAAATGGACTTACCTGAAAGTATGTGACAAACGCATAACCTAAATATACGTTTATTTGTGCACCCCACCCTCCTTGCAGTTCTCCAGCTCTCATACACCTAAGTCAAAGAAAACTAATGTTCTCTTCCCAGCAGTATTTCTTGTCCATCTCCTGTAACTCAAGATTATTTACAGCACTTGGTCAGTATCTCGACTACAACATTTATGCAAGTCATGGAATGCACAAATCATATAATTAATCCTAACTTGTGGAGGAGATCACAAGAGCAGGTGGAAAGCATGACTGGTTTTCTCTACCCGTCTAAGTCTATGATGACATGCTATAGCACTGATGAAGTTAAATGAGTGTTACATTTCCATCCACCAGTAAAGTTCAGGTTGTGAATAAGCATCAGCAGTGCGCTGAAAAGTCATCTGTCCAGCTCCTCCTGCAGTCAAAACTTGTCTTTTTTGTTCTTGAGTGCATTCTTGGCCCAACACAATCTTTCTTGTGTTAGAGCTCAAATCCAAATCCCTAAGGGGGTGGTCTTGTGCCTGTTGGCCGACTGAACGCAAAGGGAGGATGTGGTAGGTAGCAGATTAAACTTTCTCTAGTCAAATTTGGCACAGTGCCTTATCTTTCAGCACAATTCACAAGGAACAGTCTACTCCTGTCATGCCAGGAAGCAAAACAGTCTTTAGGCCAGGTTTGGTCTGTGCCTACCAATAGGCCATGCTTGTTTTAACAGGTTATTTGCCTAACATGCTTTTCTGAAACATGTGGTACTTGGTATGAAAACACTTAAATAGCCTTCACTCAAGAAAAGATCTCAAGCTAAAAAATGCCAACATATAATAGACACTAGAAAACTGAAACATTTTACACTATCATACAGAAATGTAGTATACTTTTAAAATAAAATACTGTAAGAAAAAAAGGGCTGAGCATGTGTCTGGGTGCAAGTTTCAGCACTGATACCTGAAGCTTCTCTTGAGTGTACAACTTTTTTGCTGAATAGTGTAATTTCATGAATAAGTTTTGCCCATAAACTGACAACTGCACAGATCTTAGTATCCTACCTAAGTGATAACCTCTGTTTGTTGATCCAAATTTTGGTCACAGTTGCTCTGACAATTTGAAAACTAGCATCCCTGTGTTTTCCTCCCTAGTAATTTGGAACAATTTAACTAAATACATGTTAAAAGAATGGGCTTTTTGCTCCACCAAGAAAACCCACAAGAGGTATGTATGATTAGAAAGGAGTTCACTGTGCACATCATATCTGAAGACTTTTTTTTGACTTACAATAGACATCACAGAATTAAATGGTTTAAGATTTAGGAGATACAGAATTTAGTTAACTATACTTGTTTACCAAACATAGTTCAGGTTTTCTGAATCATAAAAGAGTTGCTTTCAGCATACACTCTAATAATGTTCATCTCTCATATACCATGTTAAACAAGTAGAAAATGTCAAAATAACACGAAGGCTTACCCAGTAAAAGTGCCTGCGCACTCAGTCTCCTAGGATATCGAAATGCTACAAGAGTTTTCATTCATACTAATTATAGGAGCTCAAGAAGGTAGTTAACCCACTATTCCTAGCCCAAACCGATCAATTTGAGACCTAATGTGGTACTTTGTTAGGCTAGCTTTTAACACAAAGCTTCTGCAAACTGCCCTGAAGTTTTCTGCCAATTCTGTAAATTCAGTCAGGCCTAGGCTCAAGTATATGTGCATACAAATGCAGAAGCAGGGACTGATTGTGTAGCAGCAGATTATTTGGAATGAAAGCAAAACAGGTTTCCCTTAGATGGAGTTTTTTTTGAACCACCAGAGCTATATGAAGTTCTGTCCCCAAGTCAGATCACTGTGGTGTAAGTTTTATGATTGTCATTGACCTGGTTGAAGAGGTTCATGGTGTTACAGCTTCCCTTTCAGAAGCAGACTGCTAAGTAAATCCCAGAAGTAATGGTGGAATTTTTCTATCCATAGCTAAATTCAAGTCATTTTAAGACTCAACATTTAGGAAAAGGCCACTTAAACTGTCTTCACAGAGTACAAAGAAGCTGTACTATGAAGCAGCAGCCAGTTAAGAGAAAAAAAGCTGTAACATCTCTAATCACTTGATATCCACCGCAAAAACATCTGCAATCACAGCTAAGAACAAGACAAGTATTCACTTAGAGACAATTTCAAACCCAATCAGTTTTCTCATTGAAGAATTTCAGCCTTACCCACTCCTCTATCCAGCCACTGACTCTTACTTCCACACTGTTTAACCTTAGCTCTCTGTTGGCAGAACTCTTGTGCAGTTACGTAGTCAGCTGAATCAGGGCACAGATCTAGACTAAAACTGACCAGACAACAACCTATCTGTGTTAATGTGAACTGGTTCCACAATCCAATTCTCTGCACAGCTGCAAAACCACTTCTGTAAACACAAATGAGAAGGAAATGTGAGAGTAGAGGCATAGAGGATGAAGGGATCACCTTTCTCCAGACTACAGTGCTAAAAGCCAACATTTGAGCACTAAGCTGTAGTGTCTATTGCAAAAAAGGAGCATTTGAAGATCTGCCTTTCTATCAAAGCATGTTCCTAAAATACAGGTCTCAACATATGACCAGCATGCCCATCAGGAGCCATCATATTTTACAGTTGAACATAATTTCAAATCACTGTTCCTTGTTACTTAGCTAGATACACCTTTTTGTTCCTAATTCCAAAGAGTACGCATTCCATAACATACGTGACAAACTTCAAGTCTCAAACCAAAACTAAGTTTTGTGGATAACCACAAAAAACAGACATGTCCTAAACAGAAGACTTAACTTGCATATACAGAAGAATTTATGGGTTGGATTTGAGTTTTCACATTTCCTCTGGATGCTCCTAACATTTACTTTAATTTTAAATGCTGTCCTCTTCCTCCCACCTCCCTTCAGACACCATTTTCTGTGGCAGAGTAAGCACATATTTGTTTACATCCTCCTCATTCAGACTGTTTCAGCCATCAATGACCAAAGCCTACCCTCATTTCAATCTTTCTGTCAGTTGCTACCTTCCCACAACTACCGCAACCCTTCCCTCTCGCTATCTCGATTTGCGGTTATTTGGTTATCTGGGTTTCCATTACATTTCATATTGCTTTCGTTTGTAGCAGCAGGCATTTAAACATCAAACATAATGCACACAAGTGCATTCACTTTCTTTCAATACACAGAATTCTATTTGCTACTTCTCAAATGCACACACGACTAACAGTTTTTCCTTTCTCTCTGACTGCAGCTACTCTTATTAATCAATGTCACAAATTCCTACAGAATTCTGCCAGCTGAGGATACCACCAGTACAACTCGGCAGTAACACCAGAAAAAAAACAAACAGAAAACAACCAAACAACATCAGTTCTAATTTCAAGATCAAATGCTATGATCAATGTGAATACCAATCTTGCGTATCCTGGTTTTACACACAGAAAACTGCAATCCTAACTTTATTGTAATGCAGTTCTCTGAACCTCGGGGGGACTTCAAATTGAACTATTAATGCGAACCCAGGAGAAAAGGCACAAGGAGACTGCGACCATGTAAGACCTTTTCCCCCCACAACACAGGGTCAGTTAGATGATGGCTGTTCAGTGGTGACATCTGCAGCAACACAGAACAATTAGAGCCCACCAACCAGTTAAACTGGCTTTATAGTTCCTTTGCAGTGACAGCTTGAACCACCTCCCAGTTCTCCCTGCTCTCCTTGTATCTCACGCTTAACCAAATATGGGACAAAACTTCTGAGTGAGAACATAACTGACTGCATCCAGTGCAGATATATTTACAAAAGCTTATCCAGGATTCTGTTCTAACCAAAATATGTTGGGTTTTTTTTTAATATTGGTTAGACTGTAAAACCATTTTTGGGAGGTAATAATGAACTGATTAATCTAATCTAAAATTAACCCTTGAATTGCTTAATTGTTTTGCAGCAGCCAGGCTTCATTACACAATTCCATTTCCAACACAAGTGATAACAACTAAGGTTGAGACCATGCAGCCTGTATCAATCTATACAAGACTTGAAGCCTTAAAGGTTTACAGTCTACAAGAGAGAAATACAGCTACTGCATTATTTTCTTAACTAAAATGGCTTCTCTAATTAGCCTTAGAGCAAATACTAATTCACATAACAATATATATTAATAAAGCTGATGATCAGGGATTTCCAAGTTCTGGTAAACCTTAACATGAGTCTGGCAAGGCCATACCTTGATACAGCTGCTCAAATACTAACCCTCATTTGCCTTCTATGTGATAAGCCTTCAACAACACAAGCTTTCTAAAACCAGCTACAAAAAAACACTTATAACAATTCCTCCCTGGAACTACTGTTACATCTTAATATCAAAATCATCCTTCCATTTGAGAGTTCAGCGTCATATATGGTCTTTAGTTTAAGCCATCTCCTAAACAGTACACCCACAGCTGAAGCAGCTGAGTTACACAAACTCATACACTTGTGTTCTTCCTCCTTTCATCCTTCTCCTTCACACACATGCTGCATTTGCAGATGTTTAAATGACTATGGATCACAACAACTGCTATCAAATACTTTTGTGACAAGTAGAACATCCAAGATTACTAAATCTTAACTAGCTCCTGTACTTAGTGATCCTATATTTCCTTCAATTGACTTAAGAGCAGTCATATACACTACATATGCAGCTAAAAATTAGATGTTTATAATGATTTCATAGTAGTCTGGCAAATCAATTGCACATTCCAGTACCTTAATACTAGCTGCAGGAGAAGTATGAGGTTTAACAGAAGCTACCTCTCCACTGATATTAATTAAAAAAAAAAAAGGAAAAAAGGCTGACACCAGAAAAAGAAAGATGTCAGACTAGTAAGAACATCATCTCTGAGATAACAATCACTGTCTCTCACTACACCCCAGCAAGCATTATGGGTTACATGTAAGATGGAAAAAATGAAATGAAAAATGTTGGATTAAGATTACGCATTCTTTACTACAGAGAATCGCAGAATTAACCAGGTTGGAAAAGACCTTCAAGATCATCAAGTCCAAACTAAAATCCTACACAATAATCAAAAACACCAAAGTAAAGCGTACCAGAGTAAAGCTCCCAGTAGATAATTTTACTTAACCCAGTATTTGACTGTAAAGGAAGTCCTTTCTATGACTTATTTGGGAACAAAATTACATACACTCTTAAGTAAATATTTTGACATCTCTAGTGTCAAAACTGAGGAATGTCAGCCAGTGATAAAAAGGCTTAAGCATGTGAAAGTCCCCTCTATTAACCTAAAAGAAAAGGCAGGAAGAGGAAAAACAATCTCTTTCAGAAACAAGATTTGTAGGCTGTAACTGTTAACAGGATGCTTGATCTAATTCAGGACTGTCACTAGGAAGACCATGCCAGTACTCTCAGACCAGAGGGGAAAGGCTCAGGTTAGCGCAGTGAGCAGAGGAATTCAGAAGCGATTACCAGGCAAGTATTTCATAGTAACAGTGGGGAGAACTAGAGCACGGTAGACAGAGGAATTTTATCCTCAAGCTAAGCCAGGGGTATCCCACAACTGGAGATGCAGCACACTGCTCTCCCGGCATTTCAAAAGTACCTCTTGTGTAAGTTACATAAGCAGGGTTGAGACAAGCAAGGCTCACACTAAGCATTCCCTAGGGAACACCACACTTTCAGCCACAGGAGATGCCTCTGGGAGTGGATGACTATTCAGCATGTACTGGGAACCTGAA
The DNA here is from genome assembly GCF_015220805.1 of Pogoniulus pusillus. NCBI lineage: Eukaryota > Metazoa > Chordata > Aves > Piciformes > Lybiidae > Pogoniulus > Pogoniulus pusillus. The sequence goes on along the minus strand of NC_087272.1, from coordinate 15,682,359 downwards.
AAGACATCATCTTGTAACCACAACCACGACTAGTGTTAATGCTACCTAAACTACCTAGTTTTATTTTTAAGTATGGAAAACTTTGTACAAATGGAGATACAATGCTTTAATTCTGAAGGCTCTCCAATCAGGATGAACATAAAATGATCAATCTACTATGTAGTTTATGTAAACCAAGAGGAAGCAGGGGAAGTGCTGTTTTCAAACAATTTGAACTTAAGCATCACAACTCGATTATTTCAAAACAAGTACATTATATTAGTAGCACAAAACTCATTAAGAAATGTAAACAATGGGGAAGAAATAAAGACACCTCCAGTATACCCATTTTCAACCTAATATTGTTTTAAAACTCAGTTCTTACCAGCATTTTCTAATGTAAGCTTAAAGATCAGCAAATAAATGAGACTTCAGCTTGTTCAAAAAAATTAGTTTCAATACGGATTTTTTTTGACTTTGAAAGCTAATGGGCTACAAGTTCAGCAGGAACAACAAAGGGAAGTCAGAAGAATACCAGTTTTTAGTCAACTGTTGATCTGGTTGATCAGCTCTTAATGGCAATGCCATTCAGACCCCTGGTCCTCATTGCAAATGCCTGCATGAAGAAACAGTGCTCAGTAGAAGCATTTGAAGCACGTACTGTTCTTGAAACTAAAAGGTTTATTGATTTTACCGATTTTCTCCACTTTTTGGCTTCTCATTCATTGATGGTTTGTGTTTCTCCCCTTTCATCCTTATGCTAAGTAGCTGAAGCAACTGCATATGTGGTAGCATTCAAAAAGTCAGATGAACAACCAGATTTAATTAGTTTAGCTTGTCCTCTTGATTTTCTATTACAACGTCTCCTCCTTCTATGCAAGAAGCATAATTTCTTACTGTTGTCATTTAGGGTCACTTGTGTTTTTTGACAAGCAGTTGTTACCTGCATCAGATCTTTAAAATACACAAATTTACCCATACTGAACATGCTCATCCACTACTAGTCGTTTCTCAGTTTGTCTATGTCTATCTTGACATTAGTTTTGATAATATTTTCCTCCTTCTGAAGACACAGAAAATATAGCCAGAGATTATTATAACCATTTAATTTACTTGGAGTATAAGCAAAAATCAGATATAAAAATAAAAGTCTTTAAAGATCTGATTATAAACTATTCAGAAGGACTTGTTTATCAAAAAAAGCTAAGTTTAGAACTGTGTTCTGTATGTCCATTAAGACATACATACAATAGTATGGCTGGAACAAACACATATGGGGGGAAAAAACCTTTAAACCAACAGTTCAAGAGCCCTGTTTAGAATTAAGAAACTATAAAGGCATTAATTATAGAAAGTTTTATTTTTAAGTTCAAGTTATTATTTTAAAGAAAGCTGAACTCTGAACAATCTCCTTCAGAGTTCTCTCACCTTCTTTGTGCATATCCTCCATGAAAAGTGTTGGAAGTAATATTAAATCAATAGCTGTATGACTAACTTAATCATTAAATGGAAGAAGCTGAAAAAGTAATCCTTTTCCAAATGTGAAATCTCCCATATCAACAAGTACTTTAGTACCCTCTTTGCCATTTGTAGATGAAGCTCCTTGATTAGAGACTTTCAAGGCTGCCTGCTCTAAAATTGCATTCTCCAGTGATACAGCAAAACCTGTGTGAAATGAAGCTTTTTTTTTCCTTTAGTCTCTCTGTTTTTAAATTAAAAATCATAGAATCTTAGAATCAACCAGGTTGGAAGAGACCTCTAAGATCATCCAGTCCAACCTATCCCCCAGCTCTAGCCAGTCAACTAGACCATGGCACTGAGTACCTCATCCAGTCTTGAACACCTCCAGGAATGGTGCCTCCACCACCTCCCCGGGCAGCCCATTCCAACGGGAAACCACTCTCTCTGTGAAGAACTTCCTACTAACATCCAGCCTATACTTTCCCCAGCACAACTTGACACTGTGTCCCCTTGTTCTGTTGCTGGCTGCCTGGGAGAAGAGGCCAACCCCCACCTGGCTACAGCCTCCCTTCAGGTAGTTGTAGACAGCAATGAGGTCACCCCTGAGCCTCCTCTTCTCCAAAATATATTTTAAGATCTAAAAAGCAGAAACTTAGAGGACAAAAACTCCTAAACATAACATCAAAAGTTGTAGCTTACCTTGTTTTCTTCCAAAAATTTCAATTTGATAGAAACATCATTACGCATTTTGTCGTATTTCTCTTTATGCATTTGAAACAGTTGTTGTGATTGCTCAATCTTTGGCAGAGTGTTTGCATCACGAGGGCCAAGATTCAGCTCTTCTAGGTCTGTTCGATAGGCATCATATTCAATTCTGAGAAAAAAAAAGGAGGAAAAAACAAGCCTGAAGGCAGATTGTCTCAAATCAGACCTCACATGGAGGGCCAAGTATAATAGAAGATGAACAAAACAGTGAAGTACGGAAAAAATAAAAAACCTGGGCAATATTCCTCTCCCTTCCTGTTCATTAAGCAAACCCACCCTTAAGTAAACTGTACAGCTGCCTCAACAAGTACCCTCCCTCTTCTGTCCCTATCTCAGCCATATGCTCCCAACCTTCTGGGTTTGTGCTCGCTTCAGTGCTCAGAGCTTTTCCTAGACACGTTAGCCTCTTAACTCAGATAAATCTAGTAAATCTTTTTTTCCAGGTTATTCTTCTCTTGTTCAATCAGTTCAGTGAAGAGTTTATGGTTAGAGCAAGAGAAGCATCAAGACCAAGACATTCCCTCTAAGCAGATGTCTGAACAACAGCCCACTTCTACCAAACTCTGACTCAAGGCTTTTTCAGACTGCTCTAGGCTTCTCTCTATTCATTTGTTGGAACGACTTCATAGTTCTTCCACAGGTAGTTCTGTGAGAACATGTCTGCCCATGGATAAACATGCTGCAAAAAGGTGATGCATTATTTATACTCTTCCAAAGGCATATCTTATTTTCCTAGGAAAGTCAGACTCTCTGGATCAATACCATCACTGAAGGAGATAAGGGGAGAGAAAGAAAATTAAGACTAAGGGCTATTTAAGCTAACTCAGTACCAGAAGTATATATCCCACTTCTAGATAAGACAGATGAGAAATATCTTCTAATTCATTCTTCTTCTCTCTGTATTATCTATCCTGAATACTGTGAGCAAAAATAACTGATGTTATGGTATAAGCTCTTGCCTACAGATACCTGATACTGTTTGAATTGGATCAGCCAGTTCACATAGGCTAATATTTATTAGAAAAAACCCTACAAACCTCCTTGATATCTTTCTATATTAGACTATACCATTTTATTACACGAATAAAGCTCTATGTTCCCTCTCATTTTATTGGAAAAATACAGAATGTCTTAAAAGTATTCAATACAGAAGCCTGAATATTAAATTTTCTCTTAAAAAAAACATTAAAATTCCCCCCTGAACCTCAAGAAAATTTAAATTAAGCTTTCTAATCATCAACACAGAGCATTTGTAAGTAGGGAAAGGACTTACAGAATGACACTAGTTTGAAGATTGTATCAGTAAACTAATCATCTACAAGTCTAACAAATACTGGATCCTTGTCAGAAAAAATGTATATTTTTAAATTATATATTGCAATATTATATATTGTAAGTGGATGATACAAAAGTAGTAAGCAAAATGTGTTCATTTGTTCACAGCCATTTAGCACTTGACCAGGTAACCCAGCAATGCCTCCAAGGCCAAAAACCTCAACCCTTCTATCCATACTTCTGCATAGCCTTCAAAAAATGGAACCTAGCACATCAGCATATGAGAGATGCTGCATTTATTGGAACCAAGCAACCATTTCTGACCTTTCAAGTATGCCTTCTTACAGACATTTGTGAAACTAGAAACAGATGAGCATGAAAAATTTGTTGTAAAAACAACCAAAGTAAAAGAAGCAATATTCAGAGGGCCTCTCCCTCTTTGCTACTATGATTAAGGTGTTATTTAAAGAGTTTACAACTGAACTCCAAGGAAGGAAATAAGCAAACAGAGAGTGCATAGAAGAGGGCAGTAGATGAACGCTAAAGTGCAGCTGAGGACAGAGAAAAAGAGGCACAGAAATAAATGGCAGCTATTTCCACATTGCAAAATGGTGGACTGGCTAGGTAAGCCAAGAGCCTTACTGAAACGGAGAAATACTTCATCTCTAACAGAAAGCAGTGAAGGTATGAGACGAGCCATATACCCCAAATGACTAGCAAGAGAAGTCAGAGCAGATTTGTTTTATATGAAGTTTCAATGGACACCTGGAAACATGTCAACTGATGATATCTTTAAAATATTTTCATGTCAAAAATAAAGCAATATGTTATGTGCATATTAATTCTGCCTCTTATACTTTTTGAAAGTTTACTTAAAATATCAGAACAGTAACTTGTTAATTTGCTTAGAAGTAAGCATTAGAACAGAATAATTGAAAAAGAAGGTATTAAACTTCAAAACTCAAGCAGCTTGCAACTTTTTGACAAAAATCTTCATGAAAACAAAAAGCCAGACATAAAAAATATGCATAAGCTACCTTCTTCAGCAAATCAAAAGAAAGACACTTAATAGTATGAAGAGAAAAAAAGCCATAATGGAACCAAGCACCAGAAATGACTGTAAGTCCAAACGCTGGCAGGAAAAGGGAATCTGGCTTCTGAGTACTATGCCATAGCCAAAAGTAACCTTCTCCAGGGCACACAGCTCGATATGTACTGCTACACTTACTACAAAATTTGTTATTTTCTCCTTTCCGACCAAGCCTGCACCTTCTGTATAAAAACTGACATGTGAATTGCACATATTGAGCATCAACAGAAGCATAAGATTAAACAGTTTTCAATCAAAGAGATTATTTCACCTATTATCTATGTATGACCCTTCACCTGAATAAAAATGTTAACCTTGCAATGTCACACTGCTAAGAAAGCCACCTTAATCCAGCACACGGGGAAAAAAATATAATTACCTCTAGAATAAAATGAAGTCTACACAGAACTTCTACAAAACATTAAGTGATGTGCAATAAAGCAGTAACTGTAAATCCTATTTGCATAAGAGTTATGTTTTTATCTGACAGGTTAGTCACATCCAAGGACTAAGCTGATACAAAGTCTGTTTCTTGAAGATGAGTTTGTAATGAAAATAGCTGGACACAGAATAGCTACCTGGCAGTTTCGTACTGTTTCACAGTCAATAACGTGTCTTCAATTGTTTTATTCACCAATGTAGTCACGCTGGCAATAAAAAAGTTAATAGCCCCAAGAAGAATTTCTCCATTTTTAGCTAGAAGTTTCTGTGTTTCTGCATTGTAGCCAAATTCCTCCTACAAACAAAAGCAGAGAAAACAAAACTGTAGAGCATTTAAAACCATAATATTCATCAGCAACCAAGTATAAAAAAACACAAACACACAGACATGGCAGGTCTTTCATTTCTGCTTAGGTATGGCTATGATTAATATTGTACTGAAGTCTTGTATGTTTAAGTTCAGAGTTTTAATGAAATCTAGTATCAGTGAATCATCGTTTACAGCTTTGTTACATGTGATGTTAAATCCTTTTTATTATAACAGGATTTTTCTGCACTTGGAAATCTTGATTGTTACTCAGAAGTAAGCACTGATGTAATCCTTACATTGTCATTCAGCAGGATTTCAATCCAGCATCTCTCATGTGATTGTCTATGTCATGCTTTAATATCAGAGCCACCATTACATTAAATACAGCAATATAACTAAATTCACAAGGGTGCACAGTATTAATTAGCTATTCAATTTTATTCTTACGTTCTGGGAAAGAGTATTGCAAAAACTAATATCTAACACAGTTTAATAGGCTGGAAATAACTGAAGAGCAAAGCATTACAATAGACAGCAAATTAAAAAAATATAATTTAGCTTAGCCATAAATTTTGAAGGAACAAGGGTGAAATTATTTCCAAAGCATTTCTGTCACATTTGGATATATGTTTGTTCATGTCTCTTTGTTAACAGCAGAGTAAGCCCTGACCAAGTCTGAAAAGACTTTTCTAATGCACAGATGCCAAACAAATTCAGCTATTACATTGATGTCATCCATATGGCATCTTCGTATGCTGCAGATGGGAGTTCTCACAAAACAGTACAATCTCTGATGGTAATGGCTGTAAAACACACAAGGTTCATATTTGAAGCTTGGTCTTTTTAGGCTTGTACACTGCCAACAACTGACTCAGAACTGCTCTATTCCAGTTCCCTTTCATCTGTCTAGAACATTCACACCAAAGCCAAATGATATTTCCTATTAATGACGTGATGAGAGTAAGGGTGATGTGCAACAGAAAGAAAGAATCTTCTAGAAAAGGAGGTGCAGTGGAAATTAGCCATTTGAAGAACAACAAAAAATAAAAAAAGAAGAGAACTTAAGGCAAGTTTTCATGAGCTTGTAAACACCACTAAAGATCTGACACCTTCACACTGCACAGCTGTTTGTGTGGCAAAAGCAGGCTGCTAAGGCACTATGGATCTTGCCGAAAATAGGTATTTTGCAGCTGGTTTGCTCTAACATTGCCAGCAACACAGTAACACGAGTGCTAGAACAAAGAAGAAATAAGAACATTCAGGCAGAGATAACAGCAGCAGGATTGCTCTTTTCAGCAGTGCTTAGTTCCATCTCTTTTCATTCCTGCAAAAGAGACTACAATGTTTTCCAGCTGGTCCTCTCACCTAGTTCACTGTAGACCCAGGTGAGCAATACTACCAATTTAAAGGAGGGGGGAAAGAATGATGGCTCTGTAGTGGCCTGAAGTACTAAGAGACATGCTAGCCACCAGAACTGTCTTTCTATTGATTCACACGGTTTCATATTAAAAACCTTTGAGGTTTGTCCATGACCTCTGCAGATAACTCCTATGAAAGAGACAATAAATCATTTCTGTATCAAGCGTTTACACTCAGTTCATATTCAATGCGCAGCTCAATTAAAATTGGAATTCATCTGTCTATATAATTGGAGGCACATGTGCCTGGAACCAGGAGTTATCTTTGCATCCAAAAGAGAAACAGCCAAACATTTACATTCAGTAATACCTCCACAGATATCCCATTGAGATCTTATTTTGTTATCACGTATAAAATACAAAATACTAGCTTAAAAAGTACTGTGAGGTTTGTTTTAAAACTTATACATTGATAGCACATTAAGCATTAAAGACTAACTCTTCAGAAATCTCAGTCTTAGTCCTGCACAAGCTTTAGAGGCAACACTGCTACTCAAAGATCCCAGAAGAACAGGCCAGGCTACAGATGGTAGTACAGGAGAACACAAAGAGGAAAGAGACAAACAGCAGGCAAGTCCTCAAGAGGCAAAAGTTAGATAATTTTTATTACAGCAGCAGAAACCTTTACTTGATTTTCATCAACAGCCCCATTCAATAATCTACACAAGAGATGAATGACTGAAACAAATTCCAAGATCAGTATATGATGCTGAAATAACAATATTCCCACTAGAAGTTGCAGGCTACACACGGGAAAAAAAAGAATGACTGAAACAAGCACAATGCCAGATTTAATCCAAGTTGCAGAAGAAACATCCAGCTTCAGCACATACTTCATAACAATTACTAAGTTCTGCCACAAACCACATGCCCATATTTGTGTCAAGAGTAAACTGATAATAAAACCCAACTTCTTTTAGCAGATTGTTTACTTTCTTAGCTGCTACAAGTGCTTTACTTTCACAGATATTGACCTGGCAGTTCGTAATATTAGGAATTCCTACACATGAGTATATTTTCTTTTCCTTTTTTTCCCCCCAGCTATTAGTTAAGGTTCCTCTGTACAAGCATGAACTCCATATCCTCCCTTAAAACTCATGAAAAATCATGAACAGGGAAGAATAAACAGAAAGAGGCTTTAAGTTTAATCACAAAGATAATTTAAGCTGTTTCAGCAGTTATGTATTAGGGAATCATTAAGCCACTTCATATTGTTTTTTCAAAGAATCAGCGGCATTATCAAATTGCTTTAACTTTGGAAGTATACAGAACTATCAGGGCAGAAGTAAGACAGCTAGAACGTTTTGTATTCAACATCTACATTCCTCCCTCTTTACAGCAGACAGTTTTATTACTAGCAACAGAAAGTGACAGCGTCACAAACTTCTATACCAAAGAATCGTTAATAGCACAACTGCTAGTATCTAAAAACTGCCTTTCTTGCTTAAAGTCTACTAACAACATAATAATACAGATTAGTCCTATAGCAGCAAAATGTATTTTAAAAAGGACTTTGAGATTAAGCCTTGATGCTTAAACATGCTACAGAAAAATAATTTGCTCACATTCACAAGTGAAGTAATGTGCCCTATACTACTTACTCTCGTATACTCCCCAAAGAAATGATGTAACACTCTGGAATGCTGCTGATATTTCATCAGAAGGAAAATTCATAGTAAAATGCATTTTCTATACAAAGGAAAGGTGTCAGTTCTTGAATCCAACCACCAGCTAAAGATAAACATTTAAGAAATGATAAAGAACTACAGTGATTTGAATGATTTCTTATAGTCCTGAAGTGAATTACACAAGCTTTTAACACACACACACACACACAGAGCATGTAATATATACTTAACTACAATGTTTAGGAAAGTAGCTACTAACTGCTGTATATCCTGCACGAGTTAATTAGGCTAATCTTCATCTCTGCCATTTTATTTTTAACACTATAAAAGTCTTACATGAAGTTCCAATGATTTCAAACTCAGGTCAGCAAATGCATCTCCAAGTTGCCTTTGAGTATGTACCATCTGGAAGAGTTGTGTGGACAGTGTCTGTGCCAGTTTCAAGATATTTTCATATTTTTTTTTGTTATCTCTCAATATATCTATTTGAGCTTCTAGATCCAGATCTACTGTTCTTGAGCCACGACCCAATTTTTCAGAGATGATCTGACGTGTACACTGGAGGAAAAAAAAAAATTAAATTATAAAGAATCAAGCATATTCAGGACAGCAGAGCATACACCCATTTTCAGCTTCAAGGGACGTATAATTACACACAATTCTTTCACAATCGCCCCTCCCAATAGAAGTTTGCACAACAAACCGAAAAAACAACACACTCTTTAGAAGTTTATCAGGACTCAGCAAGAACAGTTGGACAAGTCTCAACTCCTACTAAGATGAATATTCAAGTTAGCAAATCAAGAGCAGAACTAATTGTTTCTCAAGTAAAAGAGCACTTATCTCTTTTTAGGTTTGGCGAATCTCATTAAATTAGAAGAAGCACTTCAGCCCATTGCATTAAAGACAGTTAATGGGAGTATTACTAGTTCTGCATAAAAGTATCTAGTTAGCCATCTTTTGGTTCTCTGTCTACCGACCATGCAATTTCAGATCATCCATGCTATTTTCTCATCAAAAGAAAGCTATTTTCGTTTTTAGGGCTGTTGTTTTTTTCCTGGTTTAGTTGGTTGGTTCCTGGCTTTTTATTGATGTTTTTGTTATTTGTTTGGGTTTTTACAAAGGGCAAGGGAGGAAGGCAAAGGTAGAAGTTTGGTGGGGTTTAGGATGTTATTTTAAAGATGACTGGGAAACTAGGAACTCTTACTGAGAAATATGTAAAAGTATTAAAATGAATTTCTCATTATTTACATGTCTACAAAACAGAGCTGACTGCCTCTAAAAGATTTTGCTTCTTTTCTGTCACAAGTCAAATTCTTAATACATTTGCAGATCATTAAAATAGCAAGCAAAAGCTGAAAAAGCTACAGACACTTTCACTCAGTCACTGACTGTGACATCTTGGGCTGCTACCACATTCCATTTTTCTGTGACACCTTCTCAGAAAGATTTAAGCTCAACTTGGCAGTGAGCCTCCCAAGATACACATTGGACTTTCCCTTGACTGAAACAAAGGAGAAGCCATTTGCAAAGCAGATCTGTATCAAATCAATACCATTTTCTCTACAGGAATCAAGAGCAATTTACTGTTTTAGTAAGTTATTTGAAGTTCACCTGTGGAATTTAAAACTAATCACAAAGCTGCAACTGAGTTAGGTGAAACAATCCCCAAACTTATCTTGTATCACATTCCCAAATACATAACAGTGCTGGATTCAGCTACTTTAGTCTTTACTTATGTCCAAAGAGATACACATTTAAACTGCTAGAACTTTTATGTCCTTTCCACATTTAATACACAAACACATGAAAGACTGAAGAATGAACAGGTAAAACAAGCTGGTCATAACTCATAAGGTTTAGATTGGAAGTTACAGACTCTTTGGGTTCCTTAGATTCAACCAATTAACAAGAAAGACCACAGCTAATCTAGGAGACATATGTCTGTCAAGAATGAGAAATTTAAGAGAGCATAACAAATCACGCCAACATAGAATACAACCTTGCTAGTCTGCAATAGAAACTGCCAAATACATATTGGCAATGAGTGTAATCAGAGTGTTAAGTAAGCATTTAACTGGGAACTATGGAATTTATAGAAAAATCTGGCTATTTACTAAAAAAAAAAAAAAAAGCCAACAAAAAAAACAGATACCACCTCTTCCCTCCCCTCCAAATGTTTGGAAGCAAGAATAAATTACAAAGGAAGGTATATTTTCAACCACTAAGTATTTGCGTCAGAAGTATACAGTAAGACACCTAAAAAAACCCAGCAGTGACAAGTGAGAAAAAACTAGTCATTATAAAGACACTGCATACTTTGTTAATCTGAGATGTAGCTAAAGCAGAACAAGAATGGACAAAGAAGATGCACCTAGCTATTTTGATTTACTATGGTTCTAAGTGTACTAGTACAGACACAAAAGTTGCTATATACTCTCACCAGTTAACAGAAAATGCCACATATTAATTTCATTTTGCTTTGTTCCAAGAAGAGTATCTATAAAGAATAGTATTCTGAGTAAGATCATGGTCCTCAAAAAGAAAGCATACTTAACTGTCTCCTCACAGATGGGTATGGCTTTTGAACTTCTTCAGTAATAACTGAATTACACAACTCCTAATACAGGCACTGTGACAGAGGTACTGCTCATGTCGGATTCTTTAAGAACTTCCTAGTAGCAAGTTTCACCACCAACTCCACTTGCCTATTAATGCTTGGTACATTCCATAGCATGGATTTCAGTTCAGATTGAACTGCTGAGTTCCCTTCACTAACCACTCATTCCTGCCCTTTATTTCTGCATCTTCCAACCTATGATCAGTTAGTTCTTACATGATAAGAGACTTCTTCCCACAACCTTTCTAATGGGAACCAAACCAAGCCAGTACGTCCACTAACTGAAATGTTGTCCTGAATCAAATAAAATATGCTTTTGGTATGTAGCCTACATATGAAGTATTTTCAAATGCATGACATCTCTAGAAACATTTGCTTAATGCTCCTTCAAGCTGAGTATGAATTCATAAGCTGTTTTTGAACTATTCTATTCCTCAAAAAAGGCCATACAAGAAATACAGGATTCTAGAAAGACCACAACTGACCCATCTGCTTCAGAATACCCATGAAACAACTTCAAGCTCAGAGACTTAATGAAAACAGATTAATCTACTTTTCTGAACATGCTTGTCTGTTTGCTATGTGCTAATTGATGAGATTTCAGCAAGAGGGAGGTTTAAGACAGAGATCTAAAAATCCAGGCTTTGCAAAGTCTCCTGCCAAAAAAAATGCTCTAAAAAAGGATTTAAGATCACCATTTCCAGCATTTTTCACTAGTCCTCTGACTAGTACTTAACATCAGTGGGTTTGTGAGTAACTCTTGGTAATTTGTCTTGTTTTCTAAATCAAGGCACCAAAAAGACAATAGGGCCAAGTATTCTATTTAGTTGAGTTACTGTAACAGATCTTTTAAGAAACATTGACTCTTGAGATTTACTAATTTTAAGGGACAGATTCAATTGAACTGCACATGCTCTGATGGGACCACCATGCATTCCAGGAATAGCTGACAGAATTCTGCAGTTGCTGTAAAATTTAGATGAATAGAAAAATTCTTGAAGTCATTAAATTAGACATAGAAGAGATGCAAACTTCTGATTATCACACCAAGAACAGCACAAGCATTTACTGTAGAAGGTCTCAAACCCTGCTTCCCATTCTCACTGGGGAAGAAGTCTTTTTCTGGACTTAAGAACATTGGAGGGATTCAGATCTGTACTTTGCAAGGGATTTTTTTCCACAGATACTTCATTTCTTCATGGTTTGCTGTAGACCTCACTGATGTAAAACCCACCTGCCTGCATCTTCACTATTTGAGTTACAGACATAAAAGCTCTTTTTCAAAACTTATCTTTGTTTCAAACTCCTGACCATAATGTATTCCCTGACAATTGTTCCTTATCTTATGACTTATTAATGAGAGTCACTTCTGGAAACTGGTGGGCTTCAAGTACTTTTTCTTTCTTCTTTTGTTATTATTTTATCAAATCCCAATTGATCACAAAGAAGCACCATACAGGAGTATGACGAGCATGATGGCACACAAATCAAAGCAACAGTTCCAACACTAAGAACAATCAATCAGGCAAGGCACAGCAAAAGCATTAGAATAGTGATTAACAAGTATGGGACTTCCAGGTGGGCCTGACTTTTTTCTGTTAGCTAAAAGAACTATTGTGTCAGCAATCAAGTTAGAGAGCAAAAAGATTTAAACACGTTAGTGCCGAAATACTTACATTCTGTCTGTTAAAGGGGACATGAGAAATGGAACAGTCTACACTTTGCTAAATCAACACCACCTATGAAAGATTTTTCATTTAAAGCAATGTATGAAAAAAGTTTACAAAGAATGACACACTTGGAAGAAAACTAAGCCTTCCCTATGCATTCTCTGTTACCCTGCAGTGAAAGTTGCTATGACAGGTTACTTTCACACAGCAGTACAATGCTTTAAGAACTTCAGTCCAATCTAGTAGCAAATTTCTAGAATACATACACACAGTTGCATACCTTGTAGGTGTTTAGGCTCCATTTTCTCACCAATTCTAGTTTCTCCATTGCTGGGTTTTTCACTTCATCAGCTAACACTACAGGTCCACTCTTCTGCTGCACTCTGCCCCCTATGTCAGACACAAAGCAAATCTTCAAGGCATTGGGTTTTTTGTTTTAAGGGATTAATAGTAGGTATGGAAAACCTGTGCAACTGCAGATGAAGAAGCAAAGCAAGGTGACTCTTAGGAAGAGCTTAAGATGAATAAGCAAATTTCAAAACCCATTTCAGAAATACTTATTTTTAAATGGATACAAAGTGTGTATATATATCTCAATAGTTCATGTAGTAACAGGCTGAATAAAGCTTACCCAAACACACAGTTTTACTTAACAACCTTAAAATAGATTAAGGAATAAAAATGTCTCAAAATCTATGTTTCAAAAATCCAACAAGTGAACACTCTTTTGGATTTAGCCAACGCAGAAGTCTGGCTGAACCCTGTGACGATTAAGTGAAAATTATTGGCACATAAATACTGTTGTCACAGAGTACAACTAATCTATTTCAAATGAGATTTTTTTTTCTTTCCCAAGGAAGGTCATCCTTTCCAGAAGCTATGTTCAGCCAATATTTAACTTGTTTCAGCTTTATTAGCTCATTTTATTAGAAATAATTACTTCTTCGAACCACCAGTATAAAAAGAGCAACTAAGAAAGATTTAATGCAACAAATTAAAATCTCTAGGGTTGATCATCACACACTCATTGCTAATATTTAGCATTTGCAAGCTAGAATGGGATATCCTGTGAATTCTAAGCTTTAATTTTGCAAAAACATTTCCTAGCGTCCCAAACAGTAAAAAATGCAAAGCAGTACCACTTTTAAAGCAACATTTTTTCAGGTACTCCTGTCTCTACTGCTACTTACAGTCACCTTAACCTTGCCAGGTTATTTACGTAAGTAAGTTTTTGGACAAAAGTCTACGCCGATGCCTCAAGATACTCCTTTAGCATCAAACTCTGCTATGTTCTTGATGTCTTCAAAACACTGTACAAACATTTTGTAATTAATCCTCTCAACACCCTTATGAGGTAACTGAGTAGGTTTTCTCCTTTTATATAGGAGGAAACAGACAAAGATGTTAAGTAATTTGCCCACAGGCACAGAATGAGTCAAATGGCAAAGCCTAGTTTGGGTGTTGTGAATTCCTACTGGCCACCTCAATCTGTTCTGCTAGAATATACCATCATTTTGGAAAAAAAAAAGCCAAGAGTTTCAACTTTATCCTAAATAGAAGATTTTGATTACTCCTATTTTAGCTACTGCTTGTTATTAATGATATTTGGGAGCTATTTTTTAAAATTTTATGGCATCAAATGCAGTATACAGAAAGGAAAGCAGAGGTTATTTTGTGAACTATTAAAAGCCAGAAAGGAGAGCCACCAAAAAGCCCCAGAAAGTTGTATCTCCACCTAAGAGCAAATCAAACTATTAGAGACATGGAGGAGTTAGTACAGTGTCAGCAAAGACAAGGGCGTTATCCATTCAGTGCTATGATACCTGTGGGAATAATTAAATCACAACCTTGTCCAGCCAGTCTGCTAGCTGCTGCACTGCTAGGAGATATAACAGATGATTTGGGTGATGCTGAGGAACCTGAAAAGGCGACACATTTAACCATGAAAATTCATCATCTTCCTTTAGAAGCCACCATGTACTTTTATACAGTGTTTTCTAAAACAAAGAAATATTTGCTTCAGCAACACTCCAGGAAGCATTCACAGAAAAGTTGCTGGAATTTTTTATGGAAATGCTTTTTAAGAGATGCAGCTGTTTCATGTGAACTAGTCCAAGTTTTATTTCTTTATTCTTTTTCTTCAGGTCATGACGCCAAACTTTGTTTTTTGTATTCACAACTCATCAAAATACAACTGACTTCATCGATACTATCAAGAGAAAATTCTGTGAAAGATTACTATATGCAGCTTCCACACATGAAAACTCCTTTTTCAGGTGTAAGTAAATTTCATTCTGCACTGTCACTGAATAATATTCACAGCAGTAAGGAGTGAAGTAAGCTCTGAAATCTGTGCCAATTTCAGATATACTTGATTAACATCTGCTCTGAAGTCTGTGTAAACATTTGGCAATAAGCTCTCCTGAAGATTGTACAAACCATTAGCTGTTAAGGTGTGCAGGCTCCACCCCAAAAGAAAGATTTTGCAGCACTTGCTTCTTCTCTTTAAAAAAACCCCAACAAATACAATGTTAAATTACCTTTACCATATGCGTTCTCTAAGCTGGTTTATGATTATGCTTTTCAGACGTTTACCCCCCTTTCATATTGTTTAAATGTTAAGTGGCATGCTTATGAAATGTACAGCTTTTATAATCCAAACAAACTAGTTTTTATCCTCTATACTGGTAAGTAACCATCATATTGAGGAGAACCTTATTATTGCTGTTGCTGAGAATTTCTGAGATACCTCAGGATTGACTGTGCTGGGGGGGGGAGGGAAATTGAACCTAAATTTTCGTAGTTTCCACAAAATCTAATTCTCAGGAACACTAAAAACATCACACAATGGAACTGAATTACCAACCAGCTTTTGCTTTTTGAACGTGCTACAGAGCACATGTAGTACATGAATTCACTGTTTTAGATCCAAGGGCACAGAAAAGATGAGACTGAAAGCTCACTTGTCCCTTTGTAGTGATACATTGCATAAGAGCTGCAAATGGATTCAGCCAGGCATAAAAGTTTGATGGCAAGATCCTGCTAAAGGCCTGAAGACTGAATCACTTCAGCAAGCGAGCCAAGACAAGCAGCTAAAAAAAAAATAAATTCCTTATCATTTGACACAGTATTAATGCAGCCTTATGCAGGCTTCATCACTCAACATCCCTCAAATCCTAAAATCCCTTCCCTCCTCCAGTATTGTCTACTTTGCATTCAAAAAACAAAGCCCTAATAAGGACACTCAAACAGCAAATTTCAGCAATTTTTAGAAATAAGGCAATTATTCTACTTTTGTCTATAGTTTGATAAGAAGTCTTAGTTTCTACCACCTCTCTGACAGACATACATTTGGTCAATGATAACAAATCTGAAGAAAACATTTGTAGATAAAAAAATGCAGTGTATGAAGTGTCACAAATGACACGTCCAGAACATTTGGATTTCAGACATACTACTGTAGCTTGAAAAAGTGTCTTAAGACACTAATTCACTTACAGACTAATGGACTTAACAGCTGCAACAGTTAACCTGCTAATAGAATTCAGAACAGCAAGAATGGTGAGCAGTTTGCCATCTGCCCAGTTTTCAGCTAGATATTTTGCTAATTTCAAAGACTTAAGAAAACCACAGCATTTACTTGGCAATATATGTAAAGCACAGCATGCAAATAATTGTTTTCATAAGCACAACAGTCTTACTAAACAGGAAATGAAGCAAAATGTAAATTAGGTCTATGACTACAAAGAGACATTTTCACAGCTGCTCATCTGAGATTACGTCAAATCTTTCAAATTCAGAAATTATCAAAGCTACATAATTAATGAAAACATCACTTTCACACACTAGCTCATGACACTCTTGTTCATAGGCAGATAGGAAATGCTGATATTACAAACTTGTTTATCACTTTATTTTTCACTGTTTAATACTAGCTTAGATTCTCTAAAAATGTACATTAATATTTACATAGTAAATTAACTGTTAACTGAAATCCTTCTACTACAAACTACTGCAACCCTGGGCTGAGAAGATATGAGAACAAACACCTTTTCATTAGGTAGCACCTGGAAAAAAGACCTACAGCATTAAGCAAACTATCAAGAAATAATTCGATAGTATCAAGAAATAAAACAATCCTCCAGTTATGTTTCGAATCAGGACAATACCTGCAACATTAAACTTTAAAGCAATGTAAAACTCTTCAGCCTGGCACCATTTCAAGGTGTTCAAGGATTTCCCCTTTCTCTAAATGAAGATCAGTTTAACACTAAGTAGTTTCCTGTAGTCCCCTGACAGATGCTACAAGCGTGGCATATATTCTCTATTTTAACAAGCCAGCTGCCAGAGAAGATAAACGAGTTGTCACTAATGCACATCCCAATGACACTCACACCAAAGCAGAAGACTGCATTCCTGACCAGATAAAAATATCCCTAAAGAGTTCAAATCAAGAAATAGAAAAAAAACCAATCAGTTACCTTTACCTGGAAATGGTCCTGCCTCAACAACTCCCTCTTTGGTGCTGTCAAAGCCATGAGACGTTATTTTGGTTTCAGAAAGCCCCAGTCCAACTGGTAATGAACATTTCAAGTCCTTCAAAAAAATTGAATAAAAATGGAAAGTTAATGTTTAAAAAGATATAAGTGTCTCAAAAGTATTATAATGCAGTTTCAACAGTTCTCAGACACACAATTGCGCTTTTAGTCTGGAGTATCTTCCTTGGTGTCACTGCATTCTACTGTGATGAACAAATAAAACCTAAATGAATGAAAAACACTTAAAAGTACAGCCTGTGTATTTATTCTGTGGTTTTTTGATATCTGTATCTCAACCAATGCAGACAGCCAAATTTAAGCATGTTTGCAATAGGGATCTAAGCAATCACCTATATTTAAGGTTAAAATGCAGAATGTGGGCTTTGTAAAGACAACTAAACTTAACAACAGTACTACTGCTGTACATGCAACCTAATTCCAATTTGAAGCTAGACACAGGATGAACTAAACTTAAACAACAGTACTACTGCTGTACATGCAACCTAATTCCAATTTGAAGCTAGACACAGGATGAACAAACTACAGAGCTCAATAAACCACAGTACTGTAAAACATCCTTCTCTTAAAATAAAGTTATTTGAATCATGAAAATTTTTAAGATCTACAATTCTGTATATATACACATAAGAGGTTTTTTGTGCATAAATATGTATGTATTCAGACAAGTACTTGAGGATATCTACATCTTTTTTTTCCATTAGCAAAAAGGCAAAGTTTAATGTAAAGAACTGCATTCAAACCTGGTTTTAAACATCTACATTAATCAGCTGAAATACAGCCTCCTGAAGATATCCTTGTGTATGAATGTAAAAGAAACATTTGCCATTTGTTGACTTAAACATGATCAGATTTGTCATCAAAAACTCAATTATCATCAAAACATACCTTCTCATTGTTAACAAAGCAATTGATCCCTTCTATAATTTACAAAAAATGGTAGTTTAGTAACAGAGGAAGAAAAGATGTGCAAAAACACTTCACATTTAAGAGACTGTACAACAGCACCTGCATTTTAGAGTTGTAAAAAGGCTGCGTGACTGACTTATTTGTTCTCCTTTTTTGTAGGTTTGTTACAACAACATGGAAAGCAAGGACAAATTTACCTGCTACAACATAGTGATTATATTTTGACTACACACTGCTCCTCTAGCTAAAGGAAGATTTTGATGACCGTATCTGCTTTCAAACTCTTAGTTGCAAAAGGAAAAGCAAGTCTTTAGAATTCATCAAAATTTGTTGATACGTTTCAAAACCACAAATCTGTTAAGGTATCACATCACACACACACAAAAAGGCATAACTCGTAATTTCTCAATTGTATACAGCTGAAAACCATTGTGTGTTTATGTAGTTATCATCTAGAAGAAGTATTTTCATACTTTAACTTCACTTGTACCCAGAGCCAGAAGTATAAAAGCCTTACAACTCAAAAGATTCACAAGTCACAAGGCTGGACTACCTATCCCATTCTCAGCCACTTAGCGTGCCAAAGGCTCAAACAGGAAGCAAAAGCATAAAAACGGGAAGAGAACGGAAAGGTTTATTCAATTGTTTCATCTCCTGAAACCATTTTTCTAGCACTGGCATGCAGAAATAGATTTTAAATTTGCCTAAATTACCAAAAATATAACTGCCCAAAGTAAAAAAAAAAATCTAACTATGCCAGTAAACGTGGCAAAATGTAAGAGATGAAGATACTTCAGATTTAATGCGAGTGACAAGACCAGGACCTTTTTCTAGAAGGAAAAAGACCAAAAAAGAGTAATTATGTCTGCAATCTGACAATTAAATTACAGAACGAGACACTGAGCACATGTACTCAGATTAATCAAATCCCAGAGCTTTTTTTCATGATTCTAGTACGATAAATTGAAGACTCGCAACAAACCCAATTTATCTTTTGCAGCCTAAAGTTTATTCCTGGTATTGTATACATGCTTGGTTTTGTCCTCTGAAGAGTAAAAAAAGAGCCAGGAGAAGAGAGTTTATAGTGTGTAAGACAAGAAACAATTGTTGCAATTTCATAAACTCAGCCTGCTAAGAACTTTTTATAGATTTTTTTCTAACAATCGTTTAAACATAACAAATAGCTAAGAGCTGACTGAAAACCTTTACAGGCAGATCAAACAGTATTTTGATTTAAATTTATTCCTAGGCAGCTTTCACACCACACAGCATGCTATAGAATTAAGAGTAACGAGCTTCCTCATTCCTTCCCATAGTCCTCATCTTCCAATCCCCTCAGTGACATTAAAATATCACTAGTCTAATCACATCATTATAACCGCACGGGAAGAAAACTTCCACAACTCAAAGATAACTGAAATAAGCAAAGAATATAAACTGGCAAAACTGTTTTGCGTGCTGAATTTTCTTCCATAAAGAAGTAAGAAAAACATGTTTTATCAAGAAATGCTGAAGTCCCCTGTTATTAAGACAAACAAATATCCAAATGTTGGCAAATGGCTCTACACACTAGATTTTTAAACCTTAAGTGAGTTCAAACAGAACACAGAGAGCTGACAAGCACCCAGTCAAGCTTTTTTCCTAATGAAAGGACACTAGACATTTCATCCAATGATGACTGAAGCTACAGTCTTTTTAGTGAAAAAAGGTTTCCATCCATCACAGAGGCAGGACAGAACTTGTCAGAATTCCACAGGCATCTCTGAGTATTACAAACAAGACAGAATTAGAATGTAGCACCATGAACCAAAAATATGTATCAAATAGTGCTATACCACATTCTCACAAGACTGGAACTAATATGCCATAATGTCATTTCAGAAGGAAGCAACCCCTGCTTTCTGATGTTCTTTAAAACTAAATGCATTTTTCTTCAAAGAAGCAACAACCCTACTTGTTGTTTCCTGGTAAACACATTTGCAACGCACTGCCTTGCAAAAAGCCCATTTCCCATGCTCAAGTGCATATAAATACTGCATTTGCTGGAAAATTAATATGCATTTTCACACCTGGGCTGCTTATTGGTGAGGTGAGGTGTTAAACAGAAAGTGAGTCCAGAGGAAAGTTTAGTTTTGCAAGTAAAGAAAAGGTTATACAACTAACCCTCAGTTTATCAAAACTTACTATCAAAGCTGCTCAAGTTTTTACTGCAAAATAGCTGTACAAGACAAGAAAAATCCACCACCAAAACAAGCCAGGATAAATTATGTTTCACTGTTTACATCTGAATTGTACAACATCTAGATGAACAGCTCCATGACTATAAGAAGAAAACAAGAAACTAAAATTACACCTTTCCAAGAAGGTGTAATTGAAATTAGTATATTGCAGTTTGAGTGCTCTAAACTGTACTGTGGTCACGCACTCATGCAGAGCACTGTGACAGCAGCACAACTTAAAGTGACAATGGTTTCTTGCCCTCTTCTGAAGTGACCGCCTAAAAATTAGTACTTATCTTGTCATTATCATAAGTCAATAAAGACCTCTGAAAACCTGGCACAGAAATTT
Organism: Pogoniulus pusillus; assembly: GCF_015220805.1. NCBI lineage: Eukaryota > Metazoa > Chordata > Aves > Piciformes > Lybiidae > Pogoniulus > Pogoniulus pusillus. Next base: position 15,661,669 of record NC_087272.1, on the reverse strand, counting down.
TGTGGTGCAATGCATATTGCTTTAGGTTAGAACAAAAAATTACCTGGCAAGGAGAAAAAGGGAAAGCACAGCATTAAGCACTAGAAATAACAAACACAAAGCAAGATGAATAGAAGCTAAACATTACAGTTTGAAAGAAACAGATTAGTAAACAGACCTAGATGTTAATTCCAAGGAGTTTGTTTTCTTTGCTTTGTTTATAAGAAGTCTTGATTATCACATACTCTGAGTTTAGGTCACACATGCAGGTGTTAACTTGTACAAGACAGTTCAAAAAAACCCAAAACATTTGAAATGCACTTAATTTTCATTGATATCACAATAAGCATTATGAAAAAAAAATACAGCAGCAAAATAATCTATGCTTGCATTGCATAAATTTTCTGCAATTCCATCAAATATTTGACCCATTTTTGTGGAAGTGTCAAAATGTAGTTGACTCAAAGCCAGCAAAATAATTCCCATACTAGAAGACACTTACTTCAGCTCTTTCATGTGTCCACAGACAAAAACTACTTTGGTATTCCCACTTCCTATAAAAAATGGTGACTAAATTTTGACTGCACAAGGGCTCTGACCCAGTCAACAACAGCACGAGTTCCATTTACTGTAACTAATTTCTAAGTATTAGATGCACTACACTGAAGAAGCAATTATTATTTAAAGGTGGCTTAGCAATCAAGTCACAGCAGCATCAAGGTCATCAGGCTTAAAAATAGTAAATCTGTTTCTCTGCTTCCACATGAAGCAAAACTCATTACCACTTCAAGGTTCATTTCTGTTTTCCCCCTTAAACATAGATGCGTCTTTATAAAAATTTAGTTTTAACTTGATTAAATGTCACGCTAATTTTTACATCATATAACTTAGTGTAATGACAAATCCTAAGTCCTCCCTCACTGCAGTGCTACTCATTAAAAAAAAAATCATGGCCCACTCAGCAGAAATAGAAAAAAAAATTGCAGTAATAAGGGCAGTACTTTAGTGAGAGCTCTAACATGGATGTGTTTCCACCTCAGGAAGTTATATACATTTTTACACATCTATGCTCACTATACAGCTATCCTGCAAATAGAGCCAAATGGTCTCAGATGTTTTTCTCATCATGCATTTTATGCCTTAGTATTTTTTAAATACATATTTCTAAATATTTAAATAATATTTTTATTTATAACACCTGTATTTACTTATAACAGAATAAAGACATGTTTCAGATGATAATCTTAGTATATGGTTAAATGATTGTTTTCCTATGCTGGAAATCCTGCTGGATTCAAAATCAGTATCCTCAATGCTTGGATTCAATAATTAGAAACGTGTACAGTTGATTGTGGATTACAGAGAACCCAACATTTTGCACTATTTAACATTCAGAAAGAGTCTGCCGCTACTAGAACAAATTTTGAACAAAAAAGTTATTGTAATGTTCAGTATCTACTTGAATTTAGTCAACCTCAGCAATAACATATCATCTTCGAAGGTGTTTTTCCATTAAAGCAAACATTTCTTAAGATGAAATTAGAGACATACTTATTTTACCAGAATAGGGAATTTGATTTTGTTTTTTTGAATGTTTCCCCCTCTAATCAGCATTTCAGTAGGACAGAATAAAATATTTGAGTTCTGCTCAGCATAAACATGCACTGAAAGTCAGTTTTAAAGCTTATCGATTTTACTGAAACCTAAGTCTCAATAGATTTCAAATAAATGTGGATAATTAACTAGTCCTTGTACTTCCAGCTGAAAAATAAAATAAACCCAACCCCAAATTCAATAAACAATACCACAGCACCCTCTGCTGGACAGACAGATACAAGAAGAATTCATACACCATACAGATGACTACTGAAGTACAACTTTTATCAATGTATAACAATTGAGATGGATTCTGACATATCGTACCTACACAGCATACAGATATATATCAATTTTTCATTTCCAACACAAGAAAAGCTACTCTTCTCCTGTTTACAACTTCAAAACAGGACATGACTAATTATTATGATCTATGTTGCCTCCAAACTTTTTATCCCTTTGAAGTAGCTTGCCTCAATCTGATAATTCTCCATGAAGAAAATCAGGATTTGGCAGCCTGAAATCACAGGACTTGCTAAGTCTCACATTTTAAAAATAGTTGGTTTTGTGCTTTATGAATAAAACTGGTGGATTAAAAAAAATCAGTATTCTCAAGGTTCAGAGACAAGAGTGCAGAAGAATATACACTTGACTACATATTACAGAGCACCTGATTCTTTACCAGTTCTTTCATGTTTGGAAATACTTGGCACTACTAACATGACTTTTACACAAAAAAGATTATTGCAATGTGCAATCACATTATGTTATGTCAACTTGAACCATTTTTTGAACTTCAAAGGAATTCTTCCATTGAAGTTCTAGAAAATGACATTAAATGAATCCTGTTATGCATTGGATTGTAACATTGGCCTTTCTGATAATGCTATCTTGTTAGACAGCAAAGAAAATTCTTACCCTGTTAAAGCTGTGCTCATGAGAATCTTCCAGCTGTCCATTGCTAGTCACAGGGATTTCTGCTGCAGAATTTTTGGGAGATTCTTGAGCCATTGCACCTTCCTATAGAATAAGAAGAAACAGATTAGCATTTGTCTCAAATTTTCAATAATCGACCTACACAAAAATATAGGTTTTGTAACTGGCACTTTATTTCAAACTCCTACTGGTAATACCTGATACACTAGGTGTGGATACATTTATGTAATCATATAACCAAACCACATGTTATCACAGCTCAGACAAAAGTAACTTAAAGCTTCAAGATCTACGAGAAAACTAAAATTTAACCCAGTGATATAGGCAGTGGGAGCATGTCAGACACTAATGAAACATGGGGCCAGACAAATATTTTCCACGCACACTTGACCGTCAGAATAGTTCATACATCACAAACTACAAAAAGGGCAAGCTTGGCTTTAAAAAAGTTTTATATTTATATAAAAAAAATTGTACTATCTAACAATAAGACATACTAGAGTAGATCAATGAGTTTAAGTAAATGCGTTAAAAAAAAAAAAGTCTCCAAACTTTAAAACTGCTTCTTATTTTATCATAATATAGTGCCACCTTCTGACTAAACTGCTGGTATGCAACTTTCGATCAAAATGTGAAGTGCAGAAAGGACGACTTAGAAGCATCAATTCAATTCAAGAATACAAGTCAGTTTCAAAAAGCTGCTGTGAAACCACTGCTTTCAAGAATGATCTAAAGTATAATCTAGGAGAGGCATTCCTGCAAGAAATGTGCACCACTCACAAGCACATGAAGAGGGAATGGCTCTCTACAACCACCCAAAACAAAGCGACGTCAAAAATGTCAGCCTGCTTACAAGTCTGCTGAGGGCTTCATTAGTCAATAAAAAGTTTGAAAGGTAGAAAAATCAACATACAACAAAAGCAGTGTATGTTCAGTTACTTATAAAAAAAGTCATCTTAAGTTTTCAAATCAGCCTAGGCACCTCTGCAAGACATGGTATGCCATCAACAAGTATTTGAGAGTAGGTGCTTTCTTTCCCTAAAGCTCCTAAATCAAACCAAACCAGCTCTTTCCAAAGGGCCAGGAAGATGCCCAGTCAAAGCACCAGCAGCTGTTTAATCACACACATAGCTTTTACAGGATATCCATGTAACAGAGAGATTTTACTGGTATGTAGGATGGCCTGCATCATTCTTAATTGGCAACATCTTCTATCACACCCCATTGCTAATATCTCCCCCACTTCAATACCGCTCCATTTATCACAAAATTGTAAGGGCTGGAAGGGAACTCCAAAGATCATCTAGTCCAAACCCCCTGCCAGAGCAGGTCACCCGGCAGTAGTTACAGTAGCAACCCTGATTTCCTTAGTAAGCTTTGAAGCTTTTCAAGCTTTTTCCCAACTATGTCACCATCTGTGGACTCCAATAACCACACACTTCAAACTCTTAATAGCTGTCAAAGCCATACTGCCACAACTTCTTCCAAAGACTATAAATTACTGAGACTTTACCTCTATCAAAGTCCATTGCGCACTGAGTAAATTCTGCATTTAACCCATACAGAGAAAAGGAAAAGGACAATCCACACTTTAGAACTGTATTTATGAACTACAATCGAAGGGCTGCATGCTCAGAAAATAACATCCAAAGAGATATGTTTTTCCACTTTTGAGGACCAAAACCTTCCCTACAACTCAGCAAAACTCAGTTGAAAGCTACTCTTTCAGAAATGATGCTTTATGAAACACACCATTAAAATGAGAAGCTACCATTTTGAACAAACTCTAAATACAAATAACAGATTTTCAATAAAGCAAAAAGTGTGCTATAAAATTGATAAAAATGTTACTTTATAACACACTAACTTACTCCATCAATCCCTGCCATTTAGGATCCTTTCACTGCTGGAAAGTCACATGCTATATATTCACATTGGCCCAGCTTATCCAATTCTCTGTAGAGTACTGACTTCACCCACAGCCCACACACTGAGCAGCTTTTCTGGGGGGTGTCATTCTTCATACAACAGAACAAACTCCAAACTCACGACTTCAAGCAAATGAAAATACTGAAACACACCAATACACTTGATTTATGAATACTTTTAAAACAACAGAATGTAGAAATGGAGAATATCTTGAGTTGGAAGTTACCCACAAGGATCATGGAGTCCAATTTGCTGTTACTCACAGATCTGCCATACAGCACCAGAAGATCAAATGTTCTAGGTACCTCCCATATTGGATTTTAATTTAGAAAATCTCTCCAATAACTCAAGTTTCTTAGGCTTGCACCAAATTTCACATCTGCTTAAACTACAATATTGCTAGAAAGTGAACTTCTACTTCACACAGTTAAGCAAGGTGTTTTTCAAAATGTTTGTCCTGTCACAACTACCTGCATAACACTGCAATATTAGCATAGGCTACAATAGCTATTTCTGTTCTTTCTTCAAACTGTCATAAAACAGGGAAATCCTGTACAATCAGGGGATATGATTCACTTGACAAAGATCACAAACAAAACTGCATTTCCAAATTTAAAGGCAAACCAAATACTTGGCTCAGGTGCTTTTTATTAAGAACCCCCAATATTTTTGCTAATATTGTACAGAAATATAAGCTTATATCTCTAGTAAATACACATTTGAAAACAAAAATTCATCAGCTTGTCTGGACAGCTTTTGAAATCTAAGGCAACCTAAAAGCAACTCAATTTTTTAAAGCATGCCTTGAGTCAAACCTATGTATCAGGTTCAGAGAAAGCGAAAACCAACTTGCTAACTTCAGTTTCATGTTATGTCTGAAACAAAACACCGTTTTGTGTTGCTGAAAGCAGGATGTTTCTACCACTCGGCTTTTCTGGTTCCTATTGTGAGCCACAGTGTCCCACCTCCCAGATGTTCACCTGACTGCACAGCAAACACTCAACTCACTGGCCTGGCAACAGACCTTTTTGCCAAGTTAATTTTCAACAGTTTCGGTGAACTGAATCAGTCTGCAATGAGGTCAGACAAGAAAGCACCAAACACATGAACTGAGCAACTGAAAAAGGGAAGTGGGATAAACTGCTAAATTGGCTCAGCCATAACAAGAAATCACCAGCTGTGTTTTAGTAAACATTCTGTAAACTAGCACTGCTGCCAAGAACAAGTTCTTCCCTTTTTTGATGTCCTTTACTCCAACTCTTCCCCTCATCAGCTTATCCTATTCCCCAAAGTTTACCCTGTGCCAGAACAATTTATTTGTACAGCACACAAGATTGTGGAAACATTGCAAGTTGAAAGAAGGTGACCTATGCTAAAGAACGGGACAGACAATTTTTCCATACAAATCAGTTCTCTAAAACAATTCATCACAACAATTGTGCCTATGAAACAGAGGGCTAATAATGCAGCAAGAACCTACTGAGAATGAAGGACTGCTCTTACCCTCAACAACAATTTACTTGAGCAGTGCAGGATGTCAAAATACTTACTCTAACTGCAGGCTACTGGCAAAACTAGATGACATTTCTCCTCACCTCTGGTTGCACATTCCTGCAGCCTCACACAATCATGCAGCTGAATATCTAAGAGAAAACCAACTCACCAAACCATACAGTATTTCTGCTACAACAGTGAGTATGATTGTCAAATCGTGTTCCTTTGGCAAGCACAGCCCACAGCTACTAACTATATGAAAAAAAGAGAATCCTCAAAAGACAAAAAAATCATATGCAGGAATACTCTAAAGCAAATTCAACGAGGTTCCTAAATTTGTCTTGATGTTATTAGGCATGAATGCATGACATAATCACCATAGAAAATCACGATGTTTCAGCTAGACATTTTGTTTAGGAAAAAAAAAAGAAACCTTTAGTAAGTTAATCACTATTTTGTTCACACATCTGTTTAGCATCTCTCCAAATCTGACATTTCTAAACATCTATATAACTACTATTTTATTATAAAAAGTTTTAAAACAATTCACTGTCACTGAAACTCTAATAATAATGTCAGCATCACCTTTTTTTCATTCTTACTCTAGGACAGTCATTAAAATGTATACTCTTTACATTTCTGAAACAGCCTCTCAAACATGTTTGATTGGCTGAATATTTTGAGAATTTTAGAAATGTATTCACAATTTTTAAAAGTTCCAGACATCTCCACAAAGAATGTAAAAGCTCTGCCTTGCTTCCAAGGAATAAAAGAAAAAAGAATTCACCGCTCAGAATGTTCTGTCATAGGGAAGTTACACAAATGTAAATACCAACCCTTTCTTCCTGCAACACTCACTTTTTACCCCCCAGATTCTACCATACCTAAATCTATTCAACTTACAAATCTCATAGCACACTGATACACTACTAGTTGCAATACTGTTTTGCTATGAATTAGTTGTTTTTTTCTTAGTAGTGTCTCAAAACCAACTCCATGCATTCAGGATAGTATGTATGAACTTGTATCCCCATACTAAATTCAGTGCATTAAGTATATTAGAATTTCTGGAAGTCTGAAACTGCTGCTGGGATTGGTTGACTTTTCACTAATATAACTATCACCTAATCACCTCAGAGTCAGACTGGACCTCTTCTGCAGCTGGATGAGATTCATCAAGTACTGTGGATTCACTGTTGTTTTCTGACATACCTGAAAATAAAATAGGTTTGGCATGCATTAATTGAGGTGAAAGGAGTTGAGTGTTGCACTTAAACTGAATTAGGCTTTCAGAAAACATTCATTTTACAAGTTCTGCTGAAGTAAAAAACCCTACCTCTCCCTTTTGATGACAATCAGGTCTTTCACTCTCCAATATCTAACCAAGAGTAGGAATACAGTCTAGTAGAAGAAAAAGCAACATTTCCTTCACAGAAAGCTAACATTGCTACACAAAACTCATGTTTCTGTTGCCTGCAGCAATGCACTGACCCTATCTACTATTGCAAAGACCAGAAATTTGTTAGAAGAGGAACTTATACAAATGCTGCAAGTTTATATTAAGTCACTGAAACCTACGAAGCAGTTCAGTCTGTTGTACCGAACTAGAATCTCTTTCACTTTATTACAAAAAAAAAAAAAAATCAATCAAGAAGAAAATCCCACCTACAAATGCAAAGCCAGTAACACTGAGCACATGCGCAAGAAATCAGACTCTGTGAGTATAGTGATCCTGCAAGATAAATGACATACTTAATAGAGCTTACATGAGAAAAATACCTAAATTTGATTTCAAATAACTGGTAACTACAGGTGACACTGCAATTCGCTTATCTATGAGAGGAGGAGACAACCAATCATTAAAAATTAAAGAGAGTCTCACAGTACTGAGTATAATCACACGACTTCCTCTCATTACGTTTTTCACCATTTTTTACCTGTCCAGCCACATACCAGATTAAAATACAGATCACTATTTTTTATTGTATTTCAATTTCATAAGCTATAAATCATTTAAATTAAAGCAAATAATTAGATATAACAAAGACAAAGGCTGAGACACAGAATCACTGAGATCACCTAGGTCATATTACGCTGGATAACCTTTTACTTTAGATGTTTGGTTTTCCAAAGTAAGAGTTTTGCTTTAGAAAAACAATTCATTCAGGGCTATCATTAAATTAAGCTGGATTTTTCACCAACCAATGCATACTTCTTTTGAAGTGTCTAGGAAAGTACAACTTCTTTATATGTCTTTTTCAGTTTTCTAGAGTTCTTTTGAACATGAAAGACCATAGAGTAGAGGTGTTCTCCCACACAGCCCGGTCCAAACTCTGCTCATGACTGAAAACAACCCCCATGCTTAATAAATAATTCCTCAGTAGAATCATAGAATCAACCAGATTGGAGGAGACCTCCAAGATCATTCAACCTATTACTCAGCCCTACACAATCAACTAGACCATGTCACTGAGTGCTTCATCTAGTCTTTTCTTGAACACCTCCAGGGATGGGGACTCCAACACATTTTTATTATAGACCAGAAGAGTAAGTGCAATTTACATGATCTGCTGGTTAAACAAGAAGAAAGCTAAATTCAACTTGTAGCGAAGTCTTGATTAAGGAAATCTGAATCTCAGTTCTACCACATTAATGATCCTGGAGTTATGTTTGTACCTCATATAGACAAACTTACGTACCATGGCAATTAAGCACTACTAAGTGCTAGAAGCAGCAAAACTATTTTCTTGATAGCCTTAGGAACACTTAATAACCTTATCTAGAGGCATGAACAATCTCACAAACCTGAAAGAATGCACTGCATAAAGCCAAATAATTAAAGACCAAATTAATTCACCATTTGTTTCACAACCATCTTCCCATCAAATTTTTGCATAGTGTCCTTTTCCTGCAAGCAGTATCAACACTTTGAACACAGGTATATAGGATTAAAACATGAGAAGAGGAATACTGTAGATGAAAGCCAGCTTTTGTAAAACGTTTAACTGCACACCCTAGCTTAACTACATTAATTCCCTGATGACTGCTTCTAGAGCAAAAAGATGAGGATGTAAACTTCAGGTGCTGGATGCAAGGTGACAACTGTATGTTTACACAGATGCAGAAGTTAAGACAGTCATGTGAAACTGAGCCAAAGGTGGCATATATATACACATATTTCTTATATTTTAAGGTTCCATTACACAAAGACCTTTGAATCTCAGTAGTACCTGGTTTTCTCTTGCAAGTGTCAAAGAAAGGGACATTCCTTATCAGAAGTTGTTAATGTTCACTACAATATGAATTCTACATCATCAATTCATTTTTGCTAAAGCAACAACGACTTTAGAACATGCTAGGTGACTGTTCAGTGAACCAGGATATACAATACCACCAGCTGCAATAACAACTAAAAGATATTCCATGTGGGGAAAAACCCCATGCCTGCTCTATATTCTGACATGCATTTAAGCCTGAAACCCTGCCTTCATGCACTTCTGCCCCTCTGGACTTCTAATTTTACAAATACACACAAATTGTGCACAAGAGTAGAACAGAGGATATGAAATACTGAGAATCTTCCCCACCATGGTAAACCCATCCTAAATACATATCAAATTTTAACCCTAGTCATTTTAGCTTCTGCATGCCATAAATAAAACCTCACATTTTTTAAGCCATGGGGATTTATATATAGTTTTCCAATGGCAAAGTAAAAAGCAAAGCAAAAGCTTATAAAAAACATACTATGCTTCCTGTAGACTGAAGACTTCAGAGACATTTAACTAAAAAGTTACAAAAGCACTCACAGATTTTCATTAAAAATCACAAATTCCTATGAGCTTATTCATACAAATATGAATTAAATTTAAAAAAATCACTTGGAATAAGGTTGATCCTTAACAGTTATATTCTTCAGTAAATGACCTGTGGTCTTAGAAACAAGAACCATGAGATTCTCAACAAATGCATCTGCTTTTCCAGAATGGATCCACTGGCTCCTTATTTTTTTTTGTCTTATACTCACTACCAGTAAGTCAAAAGCGAGACTTCTTCTATCCAAATAAGATTTATTATACTCCTTTATTATTGTCTTATTACTCCACTTCAATGAAGGGTTTTATAACACTGCATAAAATGTAAGTGCTCATGGAAAGTAATTATTTCACTTTATTATCTTAATTTCCATTTCTAACAAAGAACATTACAACTAATTCTTGCCAAGATCGAGATTAATTGGTTTTTAAGAAGATTTAAAAGAATTGTATCAAAAACTTTCTGGTGAAATCACACCATGGTTCCCCCTTTACACTCCTGAATTCTCAGTCTGCTCCACTTGCAAGACCAAATGATGCTTGAAAGTTAAAAGATATGCTGGAAATAAGATTAGTCAACCTGCCTTTAAGCACTTTAATGCTCTGAGTTTCCAGATTAGCTAAAGCATGGGCTCCCCTTATGGTTTCAGCTTCCACCAAAACAGAAAAAAACAGTTAAGCAAAATAATGCCTCCGTTTAATTTTTCTTTCAATCTAATGTTCTCCTGTATTATTCCTTACATTTTTAATGGTGTGTACATATATAACTGGAATTGCTGATCTTAAAGGTCTTTTCCAACCAAAACAATTCTATGATTGTATAAGTAAACTTATATGTGATTCAGACAGATGTTCAGTTTTGCAGTTACAGAGATCAAATGACATTCTACCTAAGCCTCACAAAAGAATCATTCCATTATATTTTCTAGAGAATCAATAGTTTAATAACAAAGCCACTGACTGCAAGTTAGTGCCACTAACAGGCTCCTTGTTACCAACTCCACCAAGCATAAAAACGCATATAAACTACTCGGGTTGCAAGATAAAAGGATGCAACTGGGCTTCAGTTAAAAATGACTGAACAATACTGTAATGTAAGCAACACATGAACTGCTTCTAGTTTGTAAATGCCACATGCAACATCTGCTTGTAACACGACATCACAGTGCTTCCATGTTTTAGGAACAGGAAGCCAGCTGCAAAAGACAAATTGGAACACTTAAAAGAGTAATTGTCAGGTGCGGAGTTAGTCCCAGGGGCATAAAATTCATGTAGCATCTAAAGTTTTCCTCCTCCACCAACAAACTGATTCCCTCTCTCTCGAAACTCACCTTATTTCACGCTCAGGCCCTGCTCGCTCTCTCTGTGCGCCCACAACTCCCCAGGGGCAAGAACGCTACCACGAACCCCCACAGACAAGCCAGGAAATGGGCAGGCCCCAACTCGCACCGCACTCCCGACCGTTCAGGCGAGACCACTCGCCCACTATGCCCGGAGCGGCGGGGGCAGCCCCCTGATGGACCCCCCCAAGGAGCTGAGGCCTGTCCCAAGGCTGTGGCCAGGCCCAGCCACCTACTTCCCGCACCCACGGGCTACCAGGGAAGCGGAGGCCGCTCCCACAGTCCGACACGTAGGATGGGGCGGGAGCTATACTGCGGCCCTCCCTTCCCCGCTGCAGCGACCTCCGCACCAAGCTGGACTGGGCTGGGCCCGATCGGACCCGACCCTAGGGCCCAAGGGCCTGCCTCAGCCTCACCCCGGCCCTCACCTGCCGGCGGCGCTACAGTGGCCCCGGGAGCGTCGTGCCGAGGGGAAGGGAGGACGGGACGGAGAGAGGAAGGGGGTGAGGGAGGAAGCCGAACAGGACGGTGCCACTGCCCCCTCTCCAGCTTTATTTTCTTCCTTCTCCGGTACCAGCAGGAGCCGGAAGCGCTTGGCCGGAAAAGCAGCTGACGACGGCTCCGGCAGGGAGGTGCGGCGAGCAGCGGCCTCTCTAGGCTGCGGCGGGCGTGTCTATGGTCTCTGCCCTGCCGAGCTGTAGCCATAGCAACCAGCGCTGAGGCGGCCGCTCCTCACCCTCCGGCAGCGCCGCCTGCCCTGCTCTGCTCTGCCTTGCCACGTCCTGTCCTCTCTTGACGGCGCTTGTGTTTTACTACCGCCCAGCAGATGCCCTCGGGGAAACTGAGAGGGCACTCAGAGGCGGGGAAGTAGTGGCGAGGGGCTTCTCATTCTCCTCCGCTGACGGAGGCTCCTCTGAGGGGAGCCTAGGGGGTGCAGCTGTCACTGCAGTGGCTACGTTTGCCACTGTGGTCCAGCCCTCAGCGTGTATGTGGGCAGGCGCTCGGCGCCAGGACTAAGGCGCCAGGACTGAGGTGCTCCGCTAGGCTTGCGCCTCCAGGCTGAGGAGCCTGTCCTCGCACAGAGGTGCCTGCTCCCAGACTGAGGCGCCCGCAGACCGAAGCGTTGTGACGCTGGAGAGTGTGCCAGCTGGAAGCAGGAGGCTGTTCCAGGCTCTGCCAAGTGTCATGCCCGTGAGATCAGAGCGCGGGCTCGAAAACGGCCCCTGTCGAAGGCGCCCAGAGCCGAAAGCGGCAGAGCAGGAGCGCGCCCGCCTGGGGGTGGACGTGTGCGCCTGGCAGTGGGCGCTGTGTGGCATGGCAGAGGCTTCGGGGAGCGCTCTCTGCGAACCCATAGTGAGGAGGAAAAAAAGCATATCTATACAGGAAAAGATTGACATCATAAGTGCTGTGGAGAGTGGCAAGAAAAAGGCAGACATCGCAGCCAAGTATGGCATAAAGAGGAATTCTTTGTCTTCAATTATGAAGAATAAAGAAAAAGTTTTGGAAGCCTTTGAATCCTTACGGTTTGATCCTAAGAGAAAAAGACTAAGGACTGCTTTTTATACCGACCTGGAGGAGGCATTAGTGAAGTGGTACAGAATTGCTCAGTGCTTGAATGTGCCAGTAAACGGTCCTATGTTGCGCCTCAAGGCTAACGATTTTGCCCAGAAGCTTGGACACAGTGATTTTAAATGCAGTAATGGCTGGCTTGATCGTTTCAAGTCAAGGTATGGCTTAGTTTTCAGAGCTCAGCCTGTAGAAGCAGCTCCTACCGCTACAGTGGACGCTCCAACTCTTTGGTACCAAAATGTTCTTCCATATTATATAAATGATTATCAGCCCAAAAATGTGTTTTATATACAGGAGACTGGGTTGTTGTATGAGATGTTACCACGTAATAAGTTTGCATTTAAAGGGGAAACCTGTTCTGTAGGTAATGTAAGCAAAGAGAGAATAACTGTAGTGACAGGAACCAATGTGGATGGCTCTGAGAAGCTTCCTCTGCTTGTTATAGGAAAAAACAAGAATTCACACTTCTTTAAAGATGTGAAGTCACTACCTGTGGACTATGAAGCAAATGATACAGCATTGATGTCTTCAGAAGTATTTGAACAGTGGATGCATAAACTCAATGACAGATTTCAAGCACAGCATCGACGTGTAGTTATTCTTCTTGATGCTTTCTCTGTGCAGACAGGAGTAAAGAGCCTGAAGTCTGTTGAACTGGTGTTCCCTCCTTCAGAGTCTTCATGTGTAGCTACAAAACAAAGGGTCATCAGGAGTCTGAAAGTTAAATACAGGCACTGTCTTATCAAGAGATTCATTGACTGTGTAGAAGGTAATAAAGAGTTTACGCTGACCCTTCTTGATGCAATTGAGATGCTGAACCTGTGCTGGAAGACAGTAACACCAGAGCCTATTGTAACAAGTTTTAATGAAGCAGGATTCAAATTAGAAACCAAAGCAAATGGTAACGACAGAGAGACTGAAAGTGATTTTGATCTGATTGCGCGTGCACAGGCAGCTGGAGTGGAGTTTCCAGAAGGTTTGTCTTTTGAAGAATATGCAGCTTTAGATGATGACTTGATAACTTACAAAATGCCAGCAAATAATGAAACGGTGTGCATCAAAGAAAGCACATCTGATAAAGCTGTGATATTTGTGGATGATGAAGATGAGGATGAAGGTGATCAATTTCAAGTTCCTGAACAGCCTTCACCATCAAAAAATGAGGCTTTGAGTGCTTTAGATACTCTTAGAAAGTTTCTCAGAAGTCAAGATGCAAATGATTGTCTTCATGATTCCCTGTCTGACCTGGAGAATTTTATTCGACTTGTAGCACATGAGTAGATATTTTAGCCAAGTGTGAAAGCATGTAGCTGGGAAAAAAAGGATTTATGTAAGTAAACAAAAATAGGCAGTTTAATAATAAGTGTTGCTGCAATGTTCTCTAGTGTGTCTTTCTCAAGTGCCTAGATATAAAGAAATTTGAAATTAAGGGGAAAAAAAGGCTGTGAACTGAAGATTCCCACAAAATCAGAAGGAAAGAAGACAGGCTTTGGGGTGGGCACAGGAAGTTAGTTGAATCCTTAAAATGATAACTGTAGTTAAGTACATGGAAGGCAAAAGCAGTTCCTTGAGTAGTTGAGTGCACTCATGAAGTGGTTCCCACTTGGAATTCTTTCTTCAAGAAGACTACTTCCCATTGATAATTTTACTGATGTCTTTGGTATTGTTGAGGGTGAACCAATAAATATTTATCAGCTTGGTGCCTTCTTTTTTTATTTTTTTGTCCTTGCTCAAGAATTCTGGATGTAGTTTATTCTTGCAGCAACTGCTGAACAGCAGAAAGTTAACAGCTTTGGGTGTGTTTTGTTTTTTTAAGACTGTTCATATGTAGATACACACGAATGGCGTTATCTGAGAGTCAAAAGACAAAGCTTGTTCTCTGAGGAGGTCAAAAAGGAGGGTCATTCTCTCCCTTTCAGCCTCCTTGGTATTTGGATTTGATGTAGATCCTTTTGTGTGACTCCATGTGTTTCTACAGTAAATATAGAAAAAAAAATCTTATGTAGTAACTGCACTCAAAAGCTTACTGAACTTTTATTCATTGCAACTGGAAGGCTTTGCTGTAGGATTAAGTTCACCAGTGTGATTTATTATTTTAAGTACTATTAGCAGGGGTGCAAGTTACATGAATGCCATGTGAGGCTGAGTAAATCATAGTACATTTACACATCTTCAACTATGCATTTCAAGCAATGAAACTTTCAATATCTGTGAGATATACTGCTCATGACTTTTTTTTTTCAAAGTGTTCTAAATATTTTCTGTATCTGTCCATTTTTATTTTTTTCAAAAGTTAGAGGTATTTTTTTTCTACTTAAAAAAAAAAAAAAAGGAAATATTTGGTGGAAGCCCTTCAGAAAACCTGTTTAAAAAACAATCTATTATGGTACCACACAGTCTCAAGTTGTGCTGGGGGAGGAGGAGGTATAGGCTGGATGTTAGGAGGAAGTTCTTCCCAGAGAGAGCGATTGGCATTGGAATGGGCTGCCCAGGGAGGTGGTGGAGTCGCTGTCCCTGGAGGTGTTCAAGAAAAGCCTGGATGAGGCTCTTAGTGCAATGGTCTAGTTGACTGGCTAGGTGATAAGTTGGACTGGATGATCCTGGAGGTATCGTCCAACCTGGTTGATTCTATGATTCTATAATTTAGCCATGAGAAACAATCTCCTGCTCATTTGTGTCTTGAGTTTTCAGTTAATATTTTGGCCAAAGCTTTGTTTACTTTTCTGGTGGAGGACAGTCTATACATTTGTGAAAGCATTTCAGAAAACAGATCAGATTTTTGGAGGAGTGAAAATACTGGGGGAAGAAGGAACAAATTGCTCATGGCTGATCTGTGTGAATGTTTTACTAGAACTCTGCAAAGTTGTGATTTGTTGTTATGGAGTATCTGCTGTGAGTTCCACCCAAAGGATATTATGATTAAATGAAACACTTCTGTTTAAATTCCAGTAAATAAAGACCCACACAGATTTATAGCTTCTCTGCAGGAGGTGCCCCTCTGCATTATCTCTTTTTAACTGTTATTTTAAAATACAGATGCAAAATCTTTTAAGTTCAGAAGCTGTGCCAAATAAATCAACACACTTTGTTTGCTTAAATACTTTAGAACAAGCTTATACAGAGTTTTTTTGGTTGGTTTTTATTGTTGCTAAACTTGTTTGAGGTTCATATAAATCCCACAGAGCCCTGTGGGTCATTTTCTTTCAGTGATCTTTTGACTTAGAATCAATGGTTTTCTTTGCAAGAGCTTCTACCAAAGGCAAGTTTAGAATAATGTTTCTATCATCCACATAGTAAATGTGGATATTCTTCAAGATTTGACTCCATGTGGAGACCTCCAGCTAAGGAGATTCCCTGCTGCTTTCTAAAGAATTCTGAGTGTGAAACTATTGAAGCTGAGTGAGAAAGACTTGCGCAAATGGCAAGTCTTGGTTAAGCAAGAGTTCAATCTAGATGTGTAATTTTTGCAAGATAAGGCTTACAAAATCAGAAGATAGGAAATAATGTAATTAGCTGTTAACAAAGGAAGTGAATTACTGGGTTCTGTATACTGTCATACCCCCTCGTGAAACCAGTAGGATGGGTTTATGAATTTGGCCTGTACTTGGAAGGAGAATTGTCGAACTTGCTGTAAAAAAATGTACAATGCATCAAAACCCTGTATCTTTAGAGAATATGTGACTTCTTCCCAGTCTTCTAGTTCATTCTGAAAAGCCAAGCTAAAATAAAGTCACTGAAACAGTTTCGGTTTAGGCCAGACACTTTATATTCTAACTCTAGGGCTTTCAGAATTCTTTAGGTGCCCAAATATTTCTTTTCACTTGGTTGCATTTGCAGTCAGAGAACATAAAATGCATTTTGAAGCTTGTTGCTGTTTCATGTGTTTGTTCATGAGGAGATGCAGACTCCCGAGATCCAGAATGCTAGCAGTGAAAAAGGAAGTGGTGCGCTATGTAAATGTTAGCCATGTTAGCCTGTGTACACAGTTTGAGATAGAGATTTGTTTATATTTTCTAGGTAAACCATCAGGTGTCTGAGGTGGTATTTTTTGGAGGAAGAGGAAGAATATTGCTTTAGATTGCACCATATTTGAAAAGAAGAACCTTTTCTACAAAAGGCAGACTATTACAGCTGTCATTTGCTTTAATACTTCAAATATTAGTTTGGACAACTACATGCTTCTTTTTCTGTACACTTTTCCACTCTATGCTATGGTTAGATAATAATTATGTGCTTTGATGTCAAGTCAGTCACGTTGCTTTCAGTAACCCAAAGTGACTTCTAGAAGTGAGAACTGAAAATATGAAGCTTTAAAAATATAACTGACTTCCAAACAAGGCTGAAACAGAAAAATATATTTTGAAAGTATGTTTGATACAATCAAAAGAGTCCTCAGAATCTTTCTTGAAACAAGTAATATGGAAAATGAATTATGCTTTTCAAAATATATTTAATTTGCAAATCTTCATAAATATTAGTGCTTCTGTGCTTTTTGTTCAGTTCTGGATACCTTTTAGATAAAACTACATCTCCTTTTAAACTTGTTACTCAAAGGAAGGTTACTCGCCTCTAATGGCAAGAGGAAATGAACAAGCTTTTGTACCCTTGGGCAAAAACAGAAGAGAGAGGGGGGTCAGAGATTTATAGATGAATCCGTACATTCCTATCTCTGTCTCTGGAGAATTCCAAGGCTTGCCTAGACATGTTCCTATATAGTCTGCTTTAGGTGATCCTACTATCAGAGCAGTTGAACTCTATGATCTTCAGAGGTCCCTTCCAACCTCTTCCGTTCTCTGATTCAGTGCATACCTAGGACTTGTGGCATTTTGATAGCTAAGTAATCGAGGGAGTAAATAAGTAAATGACTTCTCGTTCTCAGATAAATCTTGAGAGTTATAGTCACAAACACACAGAACCTTTAGTGATTTTTAAAATTTAACTGCAATGTTTTCCTAAATGCAAATTTAATTATAACTTTAAAATATTAGTAAAATAGAGTCAAGATTTTTTTAAGTGATTGTGTTCATTGCAGTGGTAGAGTATCATCCTACTCGCATGTAACTAAAACCTGTAGCCTGCAGTGATAGGACAACAGGCAATGGTTTTAAATTAGAGAAGAGCAGATTTAGATTGGATGTTAGGAACAAGTTCTTTACCATGAGGTTGGTGGAATGCTGGAACAGGTTGCCCAGGAAGGCAGTTGAGGCCCCATCCCTGGAGGTATTCAAAGTGAGGCTCAACAAGGCTCTGAGCAACCTCATCTACTGGAGGATGTTCCTGCTTGCTGCAGGGGAGCTGGTGTAGATGACCTTTGGAGGTCCCTTCCAACCGAAACCATTCTATGATTCTGTGTGCTGACTGGGGACCATAGCATGCAGTGACAGCATTTCACATTATTTTCTTCCTTTAATTTTAGTAAAAGACTGGTGCTTCCTGTTTTTGAGAGATTATTGTAAAAGGAAGACTTTGCAAAGTTCTTATTGGAAACTGAATTGGTGCTGTCACCAGAGAAGAGTTCTTATACTTAAGCAAGAAATCAGTATTTGTATCAAAATGTTTTAATATGCCTGTTTTAGGGGCTGGCTTCTTGAAGATCCAGGTCCAGTAAAATCATAAGCAAACAGATCTCATGAATTTTTGTGCTGTGCTAAGTGACAGTGTGCTGCTGTCAGTAGATGAGCTAACGACAGAAAAACTGTTGTGACAGATGGAAAGATAACAGTTTTACATTTGATAGGCTGCTTTTACACATCTCTTTTATAATGGTAGAGTAGCATTGTATTGACATGTGATTCCTTTTTAGTGACACAAATACACTGTGGTATAACCACATAATTGTTTCCCAGGATTAGTAATTCAAGTGTAGCTCACTGCCCTTCTTGTTAGTACAGTTACTCCATTTGAGGTGTATTTTCTCTCTTAGAACTATAATTGCTTAACTTCTTGCTCAGTAGCAAAGCTGAAGAACTTTAGTCTCTGGAGAAGCTCTTGCAAAACATTCGCTGTTCAAGAAGGATTACTTTGACACGTGATAACTAGTTGCTGGATTTCTTATCTGAAGTCATCCAATTCTCCAGAGATGTGCTGTGGGGATGCCACTGCATCAGGCACACGAGAAGAAAACTTACTGAAACCGGTTTTTCTTCTAGCAGTGTTGGTATCCTATATGTCTAAGCTCTATAAATGATGCAATATGATATTCAAAAGTATATTTCTTTCCTCTTCCACCTTTTTTTTCATCCACTGCCTTCTATCACTTTTATATTCATTGATATCCCACTTATTCTAGTGTTAACATTGGGATTGTTGGCACAACCTTTTGGCAAGCTGCTTTTCTTCTTACTCTCCCTATTTCTAATATTATCTTTTGCAGGTGGTATTTTTGAATCATCTCATGTATCATCTGGTACCACCCTCTTGGTACACATGCTCATGATATCAGGCACTAATTTCTCCATTGCTGTATTTAGTGGCATTCCCAAACCTGTGCTTCATTTAGCTGAGAACATGTAGCATGTCCCTATTTCTTTTTGTCTTTTCTCTTTTTTTAGAGTAGGGTGAGTAGTGATTTTTCCAGCAGATACCTGGGATGTCTGAGAGAACTGGTAATCTTTCTCTTTTTTCAGGTGTCTTCATTTTTTTAATTCCTGCTAGTGGTCCCTTCTGATCTGTACTTTTGAGATTCTCAGTCTGACATTTAATATCTTTGTCTAAACCATTCCCTTTTCTCTTTCATATCCTACCCTTATCTGCCTGTATAGCATCCTTGTCACAGTTCATTTTTACATTCCCATTTCTAAATATCATACCCCTAACCCCAGTTCTTTTGGTCTTTCTTTTACTGGTCCCATCTAATGTTTAAACTACCTTTCAAACACAATCTTCTCTCTTTTCATGATATGATGTCTATTTTTCTTCTCCTAAACCAAATATTTAACTCTTTCTGAAGACAACCAATTTTAAACTTTCTATTTCACTTGGAGTTTCTTCATTATACTCTTAGAACAAAGATGATACAATAATTTTAGGTATGTTATTTTACATAAATACACCTCTTTGCATTTTGGTTTCTTCCCATTATTTGTTCTTAGAACTTCAGAAAATATAAAAACGCAACCAAAACCTGCACAGAGAGCGAGCTCAGGTTTATTAGTTTACATAGCTGTGTTACAATGTTACATAAAATCAATCAGATTGAAAGCCACTTTGAACATTAGCTAGCTTCTACCATTCTTTTTTCTTTGAATTTACTTTTCTTATTGTTTATGTTCACTCTGACTTTTCCTGGTTCCATAATTGCTTGTGATATTTCAGATATTTATGTCCTATTCTGCTTTGTAGCCAGCCCATATGGCTTGAGATCATGGAGAAAAACAGGTAGTTATAAAAAAAAAGGAGTTAAAAGGTGAATCCCCAGTCCACTGAGATTTCCCTGCAGGAACTCAAGGAGGACTTGTCCATCAGGTACAGCAGAGCTGTTTATGCAAACCCAATATAGATAATCATCTGAAAGTCCACATCTATACACAAATCAGCCACACAAATTTATACAAATTATAACACCACAGGTTGTCTGACTTTAGGATGGCCAGAAATGGCTACTCATAATTGAGTAAAATTAATTGACAGGTATTACTTTTTTTTCCCATAGCAAACAAGACCTGATCTATGTAAACTGTGTCTCACTGCACTGCCCATGGCTCATCTAAGTTCAGTAAGCAAGCTGAAATTTGCCTAGAGACAAGGCAAGGCTGAAACAGCATTTCTGTGTAAGAGCAACATTTCTGTGGAGTCTAGATGTCACAGGAAGAATCATATGAACTTGGAAATGGGCATGGTATTGCAGAAGTTACTGAGAGACACTTTGTAGAGCAGGTTTGGGATTTGAGGTAGACGCTTACTGCGTGTGATTCCCAACAGCTACTGAACTATTTCTGAAAAGCTGGGTTGATGGATATCAATTTTACTGCTCTGGTAAAAAACAACCTCAAAGTGCCTTTATGTATGTTCAATACATGGCACAGATAAACATTACAATTCAAATTCTGCCAGAGCCAAATGCTCAGCTGCCTGTAAAAGCTGAGGATGACCAGACTTAGTGTGTTATATGGTGAGTGTCTGCAGAGAAGCAGGAGCAGACCTGGCATACGCTATAGGCATGCAACAGCAAGACAGAAAAGACAGGTACAGGCAGACAGAGCTACAGACTCTCAACTCCACTTGTTGAATGGCTGTAAAGGATTGTCTTATACTCCATCAGAAGAGCTTTCCCCACATGTCCCATTGCCAACCCTTTCTTTTTTTTTTCAAAAAGCATAATAAATCATCTTATGAACTGAAAGAGGTTTAAGATTTGATAATTGCTCACCAATTTGGCAATGTCATACTTCATACCATCGAAGCATGTAGAAGTTGGCAGCAGAAACCAGAACTACAAGAAGTAAAACTGAATGAAGCTTGCAGGTTTTTATGTCCCAGTCACACCTGGCCTTCACTCAGTTCACGTTAAGTGCCCAAAATCACAGAGTTCTAAGATTTGTCACAATATTATTTAATGGGAGCAACTTGCCCACTTAGAGCTAACAGGAGAATATTTGGCAGTCTTAATGCTTGAATGGTTAGAAACCACCTTGAAATTAATCTTAAGTATTCATGTTTAAGCAGCTTTATGAAATTAAAAGAAGTTATTCCCTTTCAACACCTCAACCATTATTTATACCCAGCCTTAATGCACATGTAGAACTCCAAACCTGTATTCCAACTTTAAATACCTGCATTCTCAGTGCTTATCTCTTGAGGACTAGTATTGGGATGGCAGATAGCATCCTGGACAATGAGAGGCTATGAAATTTACATTAATGTAAGCTTCCTAAGGGATTATTTAGAATGAGGATTAGGGAGCTTTGTGAATTTAAAACATCCTTCAGATTCCTTCATCCTCTCACTTCATCTCACAGAGGCGAGGACCCAGTGGTTTGAACAGGGAGTATTTTGAACAGTCTGCTTTGTGGGGAGCTCCACTAGTGTTCACCAACATATTATTTTGCAAGAATTAGGGGGAAATTTTGCAGCATATGGAAAACAGCCCTTATGCTCCAACCAGTGGGAACTGTAGCTGCTGCTCTGCTTCTCAAGTGGGTTGAGCCAGCCTCTTACTAGAGTGATGACTCCTCAGGCAAAGCACATATTTGAGAGATTACATCTTCCAAAAGCAGAAATGCAGGTACTGATTTGCTTTTCATCATTCATCCTGCACTCTTCTTCCTGCCTGCCATTCCAGATCCTCAGAGATTCAAAATTCCTTGTCAGCAACCTGCCTGATCTGATCCAGGCTCCCAGTTTGGAAACCTGAGATAGTTCTGTGCTGTCCACTTGCCTATATTTGGCAGGCATCTTTTTGCTTATTTTGAGTACCAGGTATTTGCATTCTTTAAAAGTATTTCCAGGTTTAATGGGAGAAGAATAAATTGTGGACCTCAAATGAACTCCACATTTCTCTCTCTGTGTAGACTTTGTACCATGCAGAGACCCTTACTGACTTTGAAGGGGACTGTAGACTCAGGCTGCATGTGGACTGATGTTTGAAGACATGGTAGAAGGTATAAAGCTTTAGAAATAAGTACTCAGAACCAAAATGTATTGAGAGGAGTTATACATCCACTTCTGGGAAGCCTCTGCTTCATATAGGATCCTATCTATAATTCTTTCCATTGTGGGTTTTATTACCAGCCATTAGCACTGACCTCATTTGATGCATCTACCTGTAACTGAATGAATGCCAGTTCTCACAGAATTCAGTGTTGCTTACCTCATACACAGGGTACACCTGAGCATAAAAATAGTACATTCTGAGAGCAGATCAAGCTTAAGTGAGCAGCATATAGGCAATGTAACAGCCTGTCAGACCCAGGAACATTTTACTTCACACCATGATTGGTGCACCTACACTTATGCAGAGTTGTGATTGTGACATGAATGGGTACATACAAAAGGTGACATAGGAGTTAAGGGATATTGGTTTGTATGCATTTATTATGATATGTATTTGGGCTGCCACCTCATAGTGAAGTATATTTCACTGTCACAGATCTCTACAGCAACCAAAAATATATCTAATAAAGGTTTGCCAACCTGCACTGCTGTCACAGATACTGGTCAAAACATGGATCCACCCAAAAATGAGCTACAGCATACCTAACCCAGCCATTTGGAAAACATTTCTCCCCATACCAGACTCAAGCAGGAGGAAGAGGACCCAGAGAGCTGCCTGTGTCTTGGCAAATTCAGTGTTTCTACAATTTATACAAATTCATGAGGCTTCACTAACCGACATTTTGGTAAGCTCAGCATCACACAACAATCAAATTCTGAAGATTTGACTAAGTGATAGGTGTAGTGCAACTTAAACAGGAAGCCATTCTGTATATTCAGACAAAATTTAGTGAATGAATGCATACTTACTTTAACCACGTAATAAATCAGTTACTTCAGCCATGTAATAGCATAGTTTCTCAAGGGGAATAAAGAAAGGCAGAGAGACAGAAAACAAAAGAAAGTAGCAGAGAAGACATAAGGCAAAAATTCTGTTTTTTTTTTTTTTTCCTTCTTTTTTTCCCCCCCTAGTAGTCTTGCAGCACTATGAACAGGTGAACTGAACTGCTGCTGAGAAGTGGTGACTTCTGCCTTAACTCCACTCAGCATATTCCTCCCTAGGATGTGACTGATGGCAAGTTAGTGTATTTATCACGTGTCTACAAGCAAGCCTCTTGCTTGTATACACATGAGAAATGCAAACTCTTTACAAACTATTACACTTCTTACTCTAATATCTGTCTGGTTTTTAGCTGGACACTGTCTCTTTGATTCTACTGGGACTATTTACATACTTGAATACATGCACAACTTATGCAGAACTGGACTAAGACAGGACTGGAGACTGCCCCTGTGATTTTCAAGAGTGGCTCATAAGACTAGACAAGAATTGGTCGCTTGGCTTAGATTTTTTAATGATATGACTGACTAGGAAAATATAACTTTTCCCATCTCCAGGAACTAAAGCTGACCCAGATTAGATAGCCATACTCTTCAAAGCATATGATTTGCATTTTTAGATATTTGAGTAGCTTTAAAAATGCTCATCTTTAATGTTTGTTTAGAGTCTGAACTCTATATTAACTGCTTATGAAGTAAAGTTCTGTAATTACAGTGAAAATATGCAAAGGAAAAAGAAGAGAACCTTTTAATTCTAGAGTAGAGAAAGTGACTTAGATGGGAGGATCAAATGAGAGGTGCCACAACCTAAAAAAGTATCAAGTAGTATTTAAGCAACATCATATAGGACATCAAAGTTTATCTTCAGATACTTAAGGTGTGTCTGGAAAAATCTCACGTTACAGTTCAGATGTGCTGGTGTGGTATTTTTTGGTTGAGTATTACCAAAAGAATGTGCTTTCCAGATTTTATTCTCTCATTGATTGTTAACATCTGGGAGAATACCTTCAGTCAGCTGAAAGCAGCCTACAAATAACAATAAGAAGAGATAAAAAAAAATAAAAATCAAACTTACTTTGCCTCAAGTACCTTGTTTTTCTACTCTTCATTACTAAATTCACCAGTGATTACACCCAAGACAGGTTTATGTTTCATTTTCAATCCTTCATAAATCTCACTTTTTATTATCTCTCGAAGAGAAATACTTCAGCTTCTATGGAGTGCCGTGTGGTTTTTTTTGAGCCAGACCATAAGCTAACACTGACTTGAAAGTGACAACTAATGAGTAGGTGCCTCCGTGTAAGGCAGACAATACTGACATTTTATGGGAAGATACCTCACTGGCCAATGGCTTTATCCCCCATGGCTGCTGCTGACTGCATGCCTATTAATTGAGCTGCACATGAAAGCCTGTGAGCAGACAAGGCTCTGATCCTTGCACCAGACGCTCAGGCGGTGTGGCTTCTCTGCGAGCAGTTACAGAGCATATCCATTCTCTGAAGGGTTTTTTCAAATTGCATAGGTACTTTTCAAGCATTTCAGTTTCTTTGTCAGTCCTGTATCTGTCTCCACTGTGAGGTCTGCTTCCCTCCTGTGCCTGCACAGTCATTTCCATACTAAAAGGCTTTAGTCTTGATCCTAGAGAATACAGTCAGCTCCCGCTCTGAACAGGCAGTTGAACACTCGCATCCTGCTGCAAGGTGTCTCAAGCAATTTGTACAATCTAGCTTATTACATGCCTCTACTTTTGGGGTCCTATTCTGGTTAGACATCTTCCCAAACCTCTGACAAGGAATGGAGAGGGGGCCTCTCCGGTTAACAGAATTGCAGTGCCTTGATGAAGCACTTGTTCTTTAAATGATTTTATCTTGGACTTTATACCAAATATGCCTCTTACGATACAAATTTGAGGTACACTGAAACCCTGTGGAAAGTTTATATTTACATCATTTCAGTCTCCAATTCCAGCTTTGACTCTAAGCATTGTAATACAACATTTCCATGATCATCTTCAAAGAATTAGACAAACCTTTAGCTAATAATTCCTTCTGTTGCTCAGCAAATAAGTGAGAGCCCGATTTATTCATATATAAGAGATCAGGAAGGCGACCCAAGTGCTTTTAAGAACTGGTGCTTTATTTTTCAACTTTCTTACCATCTCTGGCCTCAAAAGATCCTAATATGCAATTTATTAATCTTTGCTGGTCCTGTCACTATAGCAATATTGTTAGAATTTTTAAAAGTCCCATAAAACTCAGTTTTCAGAACTGCATCATGCAGACTTCAGTTGCTTGTCCATGCTGCTTATGGGTTCATGTCTCACGAGGATGCTCTTGCACAGTTTTGAAATAAAGTGGGGTATAGGCTTCGGGCTCAACCACCTAAGTTTTCCACATTGAAACAGATATTTTTGGGGGCAGAAAAGGGTAAGACCACAGATGGAGCACAGGAGTCCTCAAAAGTTGCAAAGTTAGGATAGAGTCCTTAGTATTTAGCTGCTGTAGGGGACATAAAGCTGAGTTAAGTAGATATTTTCCCTAAAAACAAACCTTGAAGTTGTACTTGGGCTGTTCAAATCAGCTTTATCCATCCTGCATTGAAACAAAGACAGATCTCATGGAATCACAGAAATAACCAGGTTGGAAAAGACCTTTGAGATCACTGAGTCCAATCAATCACCTAACACCTTCTAATTAACTAAACCGTGGCACTGAGTGCCTCATTCAGTCTCCTTTTAAACACTTCCAGGGATGGTGACTTCACCATGTCCCCAGGCAGCCCATTCCAATGGCCAATCACTCTTTCTGTGAAGAACTTCTCACCTCACCACATCTCAGCACCATGCGTTTAACTTTCAGCTCAGTTTATCTGTGGAGTCTCACCTAGATTTTAGTGGTAGATTCTCATATAATCCTGCCTGGGTAAAGGATTTCATAGGCAAACCATACACTAGGCTAGACGGCATCACTGCTTGGGACTACCTATATCACACAGTAGTGCTGTATTTCTCTAGCTGTCAAATAACAAGATGACTTTGTTGACCGGACATCATTCTTTGGGAAGTGTAGTCTTGAGATGTTGGTTTTGCTATTCTTGCCCTGTACTCAACACTGGTCAGGCCACACCTTGAGTACTGTGTCCAGTTCTGGGCTCCTCAATTCAAGAGATGTGTTGAGATACTGGAACATGTCCAGAGAAGGGCAATGAAGTTGGTGAGGGGCCCAGAACACAAGGCCTATGAGGAGAGGCTGAGGGAGCTGGGGTTGTTTAGCCTGGAAAAGAGGAGGCTCAGGGCAGACCTCATTGCTGTCTACAACTACCTGAAGGGAGGTTGTAGCCAGGTGGGGGTTGGCCTCTTCTCCTAGGCAACCAGCAATAGAACAAGGGGACAAAGTGACACAGTGCCAGGGGAGGTATAGGCTGGATGTTAGGAGGAAGTTCTTCACAGGGAAAGTGATTTGCCATTGGAATGGGCTGCCCAGGGAGGTGGTGGAGTTGCGGTCCCTGGAGGTGTTCAAAAAGACTGAATGAGGCACTTAGTGCCATGGTCTAGTTGACTGGATAGGGCTGGGTGCTAGGTTGGACTGGATGATCTTGGAGGACTCTCCCAACCGGGTTGATTCTATGAAGCAAAGCTGAGCCTTCAGGAGGGAGTACATTTCAAAACAAAATACTGACATCTCTTCCCCCCCCCCCCCCCCCCCTTTACACAAGTTACAAATAACTTTGGAAGCTTTTGAAATCTGCAGAATTTCTAACACATGTGCTGTTGCAGAAAAAAACAACTAGAACTGAGCTGTCCAGCTACTCTGCAACCTAAGTCTGCCAGTGCTCTAGCTGGATCTGACAGCCTTCTTTGTTACAGAGAATTTTTTTTTTTTTGATGTTAGAAATCTGTGATTCAATTTTTCATTTTGTGAAAGGAAACTTGCATACAAACATCTGGACTATTTTCAAGTACAGTTTGCATTTTCTTTTGGTTCCTGCTGAAGTCTCTAAATTCTTACAGCCATGATTTAACAGCCTGTGTTGTGTGTAAGGAAGAAAATAAAGAAAAAGGCAATAAAAGAAAGCAGAAATTTACAAGCTCAGTTAAGCAAAGAGACACTTAAAACTGGCAGGTACTCAGTTTTATGCTTTTATTGTCATTCTCATTTTAGCTGTGTTACGATATGCAGTTAAGGACAATATTTCATTGCTCTAAGCATTGTTCTAATTTATATTTGTGGCATTGGTTTCAAAAAAGTATAGAGCCTTTTCTTGAGCTCCTCTGTGGCTGAAATAAAATGTAATTTGTCTTTCCATATAATTCAGAACTGAGAGAGTTTACTGGAGAGAGAGCTTTGTTTCTGCAACTCACTCAGCTTGCTCTGAAACAAGTGTAACCATGGATGCAGTTCCAGCTGCATGTAAAGCTTATACACAGGGATGCTGTGGAACTTAACTTTGATTCTGCAAGTCTTACTTATCTCAGCAGCCTGCTGAAACACATTCACAGACAGCAGTCAGGCGATGTTGAGATCTCTGTGAGCTTTGCACACCCTCCTTTGCCTTTTTTTTTTCCCTTTCTCAATGCTGCAGTGCAATTCCCATTCTTTTACAGTGACTCATGAGAAAATTTTATCTGTCCTTTCCCAACATATGCCAGAGGCAGAAAGAAGTCATTAAGGGACTAACAGAGCTCAACTGATGCTAGCCCTTGTCTGCACTTTAGAGCAGGCAGATTAGCTGCACCAGAAGGAGTTTCTAATGCAAGTCCTATAAGAAACAAGCTACTTGCTTCATCACTCTCAAATGTTTAGTTGTTGTTGCTATTAGAGTTTTTTTTACAAAAAAAGGAACAAGAAGAGCATGGCTGCAGCATTACAAAACATCTCTGGGTTTATGACAGTGTCACACTGGTGACATCCTCAGTGATGCAAACTCTTCTCTGATTAGGGAAGAACATTGGCAAACAGCCTATATAGGTGGTCAGAAATTCCCTTTAAATCACAAGAAACTGATGAGACAGTACCAAAAGCATGCACAGATATTTTTCAGCTGGATAACATACACTGAAATCACTCCCAAAACATAATTGCTTCTTTGTGCTAAGGTGCATTGTGGATCCTAGTAAATACACTAAACCATATGAAATTAAAATCATAGAATCAGTCAGGGCCAGAAAGGACCACTAGGATCATCTAGTTCCAACCCCTCTGCCATGGGCAGGACACCTTACACTAGATCAGGCCTTCTAGAGCCTCATCCAGCCTGTCTTTAAACACCTCCAGGGATGGGGATTCAATCACCTCCCTAGGCAACCCATTCCAGAATCTCAATACCCTCATGGCGAAGAACCTCTTCCTAATGTCCTGTCTGAATCTACTCACTTCTATCTTTGTTCCATTACCCCTAATCCTATCACTACCTGACATCCTAAAAAGTCTCTCCCTAGCTTTCTCGTAGGCCCCCTTAAGACACTGAAAGGTCACATTAAGGTCACCTTGTAGCCCTCTGCTATCCAAACTGAACAGCCCCAACTCTCTCAGTCTGTCCTCATAGGAGATGTACTCCAGCCCTCTGATCAGACTTGTGGCCCTTCTCTGGACATGTTCCAGCACATCCATATCCCTCTTGTAATAGTGGCTCCAGAACTGGTCACAGTATTCCAGGTGGAGTCTCACTAGTCCAGAGCAGAGAGGGAAGATCACTTTCCTCGACCTCCTGGCCACACTTCTCTTGTTGCAGCCCAGGATCTGGTTGGCTTTATGGGCTGTAGGAGCATACTGCTGGCTCTTCCACCAGCACCCCCAGGCTCTCCTCAGGACTGCTCTCAAGGCAATCACTACCCAGTACCAGATACAATCTCTCTCTCTTACAAAAATAATCTGTGGCTGAAGCCATGTGAGTTTCCAGATGCACAAATTTGCTTTGCAGCAAGGTTGTCATTATAGTTCTTAGTTTCCACGTTTCTACTGTGAAAAGAAAAGCATGCAGCTGAAGACAACAGCCATGCATGCAAAACTGCATTTCTATCACTCTAAAAGTCTTAATTAAAATGTAATGTGGCACAAAGTCATGTTTCATGAATGTTAATTTGCCTTAGAAATCATTAATTTGGTACACACCAGTGGGTGGCTAACTTGCTCTCAAGAGACAGCTCTCAAGAGTTGTTAGCTGAACGTGTGTCAGAAATAGTTGATGGGAATCCAAGTGAGAAATTCTACAAGCTATGTAGAAAGATTGTAAGGCAAAAGAGAAAAGGATATAAGCCTTGTACATTAGAAATAGATGAAAATGTGTCAGAGATACAAATCAAAATCATCATCTTTTCATTTCCAGTCTTTCAGTCTAGATTTATATAAAGGATGAGTGAGCTGCACTAAGTCTACAAAGTGGGACAAAATAGTCAACTCTGCAGAGCAAGATAAACCAGGAGAGCATGTTTGCAGCCTGAGCAGCAAACTTGGAAAGGAGATGGGGAAGAAAAGGGAAGTAGGATAGCACATTGTTTATACATTGAAGTGATAGAAATACTGTTTAAAAGTATGACTGCTTACTGCTGGCTAAAGTTAAAGAAAAGCAGAGGCTGAACAATAGTAGCAGCCTTAGGAGCTGAGTCTGTGCTCATGAAAACGCTGTCTTTGCCCACATTGGTTCAGTGGCCAATCCTGTTGCTTGTCTAGATAAAGTTATAGTGCCTCTGAGCACATTTGAGATGCCTGGGTAGCCTGAATTTTGGGGCTTTCATGACTGAAAGTATCTATATCGATTAGTTATTATTACTAATACTTGGAACTTCTGCTATTTTTTAATGGGCAAATCTTAACAGCATTCAGAAGTCTCACCTCTGACACCTCCATCTGCTAAGTGTTAGCATGCATGGCTCTGATATCTCATAATATATCCTAGAAATATTTAAGTAGTCAGTCAGAAGTTCCATAACTCAGAGCTCCTCCTTATCTTCTTGTAGCTGCATTGTTATAATTCTGCTTTGCTTTTTGCCCACACTGTTTTATGAAGTGTGCAAATGTGCATTGCCAATACTAAGCAACCAGTTAACTAAATCATTGAAGTGTTGTAAACCTATTAATAAGCTGGTCATTAAATGAATCACTGACCTATTTCTCAGCTACTCAAACTAAAAAACTGTAACTGATGACCTATAAAAGCATTAGTGTGTTAAGGAAAAAAAAATACTAGCTGGAGAAGCAGAGCAACAATTGGTTACTTCAGCAGCTCCCACCAATCTGAATAGAAAGATTCATCAATACCAGCTCCAGCTAATTTACCAGAAAGCAGATTTTGATGAGACTAATGTCCAGGGGAAGTACTATAAAGCTGCTACACAGGCAGCATACATCTCTTCTTCCTTAGCTAATTACTGGAAATAAAATATGCATGTATTTAAAATGGCTCAAACTTGGTATTCTCCAGAGTAAAATCTGAGGTGCAGGCTCTCCTGGACTCAGAGGGGTGAATTTAAACCTATTTGTGCAGCAAAAGAAACCAAACCTGTGGTCCAACCACACTCCTTCCTTGGGGATAGATATTAATTATATCCATGCCCAGATTCTGAGCCCTGAGTCAGCCCACCCCATAGTGCAAGGGACTGAAAATGCCAGTGTCACATTGAGCTCTCTGTTGCACTTTTCAAGTGACAGGAGAAACTTGGAAGCCCCTAGTCAACCCTTGCATGTTTCTGAGCGGGAAGTGCTGGGGCAGTGAGGACAGAGGATTGGGCAGTGTGGGAGAGGCACAACCATGCCTTGTGTTCTGCATACCCAGATAGAGACCACTGGGATGGAGGAGAGAAAAATCAAAGGGAGGGAGGAAGGGAGGCAAGACTTGCTTGTCCCCTTGCCAACTCCATCAGTCATGACACTGTTGACCCTCATGCTAGGCACTGCATCCTGGTAGAGCTCATGACCTTCTATCCCCTGTCATCTACAGTCATTGTCACACTGTCACACTGGTCTAAGTATTTTGCAACTAAGCCACCTGCATCTATCAAAAAAATGATGTGTTTTTCTGCTTTTTCCTTTTCCCTGGTTCAAACCCGTCCAAAATAGCTACAGGCTGCCAAAGGGAACCAGGCATTTCCCTCCATTTGCTGGAGACAGCCCTACTTAGGGGTTGCCTCCTGTGCATAGGAATACACAGTGTCCCACCTTGCTGGCAGGAAAATTAACAGCTTGAAAACCCAAGACAGGAAGACATTATTGAAGTCTGCTTGCATAACCACCCTAGAAAGCAACCTAAAATCTTCCTGCTAACACACTTACATTGAGTTTTGTGTCTGATTACTCTTTGTATTATGTTATTCCCCATGACACTGAATGTAGATGAAGATGGGCGATAGTAAAGTTGAGAGTCAAAAAAGTAAAGGGGAGTCAGAGCTCCCTCACCTACAGTTTGAAGGTGCTGCAGCTGAGTTAGTGCTTGAAGAGCAGAAGCTTTTTTCCCCTCCTTCTTTCTTTTGCAATCATTGCTTGCTTGCTTGACAGGCCCAGACGGAATTACATCACTTCCTAAAACCCATCAAAGAGAGTCCATCTCCTGAAGAAATGCAGCTCAGATGCTCCCCGGCAGGAAACAGGAAATGTAAATGTTTAGGTGAAGCAGGAGCCCTCCGAAGCACCTCTCCGGTGGAAGCGCTGCCAGGGTAGCATGCGAAAGCCAAATCTCATCGCCCTGCTTTCTGCCCTGTCGCTGGCTAGAAGATCTGCTGGAAACGGTGAGTAAGAAAGTGCCTTTCACCTTCTGAGGTGCGACCACGTTTTGTGCCTGCAGCAAAGGGACTGAGGCGGAGGGCAACACCCTCCAAACTGAGTGCTAGAAGATCTGTGGGGACTTGCTCTCCGTTTCTTTTAGCTGTGTTTCCCTCCTTGTTTTCAGCTGCCTGACTTTCCAAGCTTTGACTTTTTTTCTTCAGACCTAATCCTGAACAGCAGAACCGAGTCTGTACTCTGCACTGGTCAGACCACACCTCGAGTACTGCGTTCAGTTCTGGGCCCCCCAGTTTAGGAAGGACACTGAGATGCTTGAGCGTG
This sequence comes from Pogoniulus pusillus, assembly GCF_015220805.1. Lineage (NCBI taxonomy): Eukaryota > Metazoa > Chordata > Aves > Piciformes > Lybiidae > Pogoniulus > Pogoniulus pusillus. The sequence goes on along the minus strand of NC_087272.1, from coordinate 15,629,485 downwards.
TCCAGAGAAGGGCGACGAGGCTGGTGAGAGGCCTTGAGCACAAGCCCTACGAGGAGAGGCTTAGGGAGCTGGGGTTGTTTAGCCTGGAGAAGAGGAGGCTCAGGGGTGACCTTATTGCTGTCTACAACTACCTGAGGGGCGGTTGTGGCCAGGAGGAGGTTGCTCTCTTCTCTCAGGTGGCCAGCTCCAGAACAAGAGGACACAGCCTCAGGCTGCGCCAGGGGAAATTTCGGCTCGAGGTGAGGAGAAAGTTCTTCACTGAGAGAGTCATTAGGCACTGGAATGGGCTGCCTGGGGAGGTGGTGGAGTCGTCGTCCCTGGGGCAGTTCAAGGCAAGGTTGGATGTGGCACTTGGTGCCATGGTCTAGCCTTGGGCACTGTGGTAAAGGGTTGGACTTGATGATCTGTGAGGTCTCTTCCAACCTTGGTGATACTGTGATACTGTGATACTGTGAGTCCTACAATTCCTACACTTCCTAAATTGCAGGTGTGTAGGGAACTGGAGTTCTCATGCTGGTTTGCCAGGCACTTTGGTTCTGATTTTAATGATTTCTTGTACTTTTTTAAACCCATACTACCAGCATTTAATAGTGAAGTTAGAGATGGAGAATCGCTTCCATTCAAAAGCTGACTGCCAGTCTCCATAGTCCCAGTGCACCGAAACCGGTTTAACAAAAGAGCAGATGGCTCTGGAAACAAATACTTAGAATCTTCAGCTGCAGAACAAAGTGACCAGGACCATGCCTGCCTTCATGCCTGAAGGGAAGAACTACAAGTGGAAAGGAAATAAAATGTTGAAGTGTTGGGGTGTCGTAGCAGCGGCTCTCACTTGTTGGCAGGGAGTAGTTTGTTCCACTGGCATTTTGTCAGCCCATGACTGCTCAAGACATGCAGCCCTTTTAGTAAAACCTTGCCAGGTGGTGCTTATGTGCATTTTGATGTCAAACAAATAACTGCCCAAGTGCCTTCATGTACTAGATTTATTGCCTCTGTGCTGCTGTTGCAAGCATGAGCCCCCCAGAAAGCTGGGAGAGAACTGTCACTCTCAGCTATGACTGAACTTCTTCTATTAAGGTTTTAAAATGCATTCGTGAAATAGATGCTTTCGTATGGCCATTTTTTCCCCTGAAAGCAAGAACTATAAGGAGGGTGTAAAGCTGGGCTGCTGGCTCCTGACACACTGCTGAGCTGCTTGTGGTTAGGAGTCTTGCTTCACTGTAATAGTGAGCTCAGTCAGGTACAGAATTGCTTGCTCATGTCTATGTTACCACAGCCCTGCTGCATTACAAACACATTAGGAAAATATGCTTGCAGCACTGAATGTAGCCCAGAATCACAACAGCCAGGGGAAAAAGTGCTGCCACAGACAGAGAAAAAGGTAAAAAAAACAAGGACACAACTCCAGTAACAGAGTGGTCATGCTCCAGCTTCCTTAGCTTGTTTGCAGTGTACTAATCTCTAGTATCTCATCACCATCTCCACAGAGTGGAGGGATGCCTTAGTCCCCAATGCCCCGAGCCTAAAACTGGGCCCCCACTGCCCGTCTTTGAGCTAGGCATTAAAGGCTGGACAGAGCACCAGGCAGATGTCACATACCAGGTGCTCCATCCACTTCACACTGCTTTTGGAGGCTTCCTCCTGCTAGGTCCGCCTTTAAATTCTGGCTGATATTGTAATGGTTCCTTCATGGGAGTGAGTCAGTCCTGCCAGAGCTCTCTCTGTCTGCTGTTAGACTTGGGTCTCCTGAGGCAGTCCTCAGCTACTGGGAAAGGGGACGAGAGCATGCAACCAGGGAAGAGCAAGGATCCTTGCTGCCTGCATAAAGGTGGCTTTTACACTTAGTCCCAATACGTACCTGATGCTCACTCTGACTGCAAGGATAGATGGGCAAGGGGAGGAGGGGAGAAGTTGTGAACTTGGACTTTGGGGGAGAAATCAGGGTGGAAAGAGTTTATATAGGGGCCTGTGTACCTCAAAAGCACTGGTGGCTGGGAGGCCCTCTACTAAGGGCATACTCCCCAGAGGATCCTTTGCTCTTGCCCCTTCTTGTTCATAGATTAAAAGAGAAGGACTTTTAAAGGAGCTTTTCCCCCTCTTTTTTTTTTTTTTCTTCAGTCTGAGACACAGCACACACCTTTAAAGTGGTCTACTGAACAACGGAGGCAGAAGCGTTTGGATATCTCCCAGGTCTTACCTCTACTGTCTAGAAACCATTTACAAAGTAGGCAGTAAGAGTATGATTAAATGTTGCAGTGCAGATGGATTGAAACCTTTATAAGTCCTGTTCCCATAACATGCTGAAGCTATATAAAACCCTGGCCTTGCCATTTGGGTTATGATTAACAGACAGTTTTCTCCTGGCTATGTTACAATTACTCTAAGCCAATAGCTCTAAGAGCATGCCTCAAGTGTCAGCAACACACCAAGGGGACATGAGGGTTTGTACCAGCCCCTTGATTTATGCAGGCAGGAAGCCCCCTGATGAACAGTGGTGGCCTCCCCTCTCTAGGTGACATTGCTACCAAGGCATGTGCTGACCCTAGGAACAAGTGTTAAGGCCCTTCTACAACTTACAGGAAAAGGCCTTTTGGGCATTTCCCAGGGCATGCCATCTCCCTTAGTGTTAAGTGAAACGTGAGGCAATTGCAGCACAAGTGGTCTGACATGGGGAGCAAGATAATGCATGAGGGAAAGGAGCAGGGAAGCGTGTGACACTTAAGTGGAAGTGCTGAGATGGCTGCAAGTATTAGTGCTTTATTTCAGCTGTGGCTGAGCACTACTGTTTTGCGTTGTCATTCGAAGAAACATTGCTGTCAAAGGTCCAGATACTTAGCAGCTGTTACCATGAGCACAGGCAGCAACTCTGTCTTTGGCAGAGGAGTACCTTTTAGGTGAAGTCCCCTACAAAGTCTCTAAGACAGTAGTATTTTTGACCTATTCCCCGGTGCAAGCAATGAACTTAAGGCTGAGTTTGAACCCGTCAGAATCACCCATTATAATTTTCTAGCAAAGAAACAATGTAAGAAATGAAGATTTGCTACCTCCTTTCTTTCCAAAGTGCAGCCCCTTAAAAAGCAGACAAAAAAACCCTTCTACTGAACGCGTCAATTCCTTGCACATGTTTACTTCTATTCCTTTTATCCACATGCATAAATTTCCACTGTGTTCTATTTAAGTGCTCCAGGGACATTTCAGAAAACTCGTCCTTTACATCAACAAGATTGTACAGTAAATTTCAGTCAGTGACCCCAGTCTACTTCTATTTTTATGATAGCTACAGAGACAGTAGAGCTTTTGAATCTTTAATTTCAGAGTCGTCTTGAGAGCAAGGAGCACTGAGAGATTTGCATCTCTGTGAGGTCGCAAGGGTATCACTGATGCAGAGCTGGAAACCACAAGATTAAGTGGATGCAATAAATGCATAAATTGGCCTGGAAAATCTCTAGTACTGAGGGTGAGAAATGAGACTACAGGTTCACAGTTTGAGGCTAAAGAAGCGTGACTGGATTTATAACACCAGCAGTTAATGCAGCTGGATGGAAGTACAGCGAGGAGACAGCAGTTCCCATCGTTTATAAATGAACTTGCACAGTTGTTTCCTCTTTCAGGTTATACCTAGATAGCACTTTCTAAGCACCCCATTTTAATAGGATCTTGTCTACAGATCAGCCATCCTGAAATGGTTGCGCTCCCTCATCTGAGGAGCGTATGTGCCCGACAGCTAGCCTGCAGGCTTTTCAGGATTTCTCTTTCAGCCAGACTGACAGGCAGGACCTGCCACAACAGGCTGCTGGGCAAGCCATGGCCATGGCAAGGAACAGCCTTTCTTACAGGAAATACAGGAGGGGAACAGAACAGGCACGAGTCAAGCGACAGGAAAGAGCATCATACAGACCACGTGGAGTGGTATGACTATACTGCCAGAAACAATGTATGTACAGACCGGAGTGATATATAGGATGTTGTAACTCTACACCAGCATACACAGCTTTACAGCCTCCTGTGAACCTTCCTTTCCTTGCACTTTCATACCTTACAGAAAATTTTGAAGAAAAAAAAAAATCCTTTCACACTAATAAGCCTGATTATCTCATTAACTTAGCTCTTGCTTTTCTTTCATCCCATCCTCTCCCTCTTCTTCTATACATAGGTTCTATAGTGTAATTTCAAAAATCCCCTTCAGAGGCCCCAACCCTTGATTCTGATGAGAAGGCAGCAGGAGCTCCAATAATTTTACATCAGAACCAAATGTGCTGACTGATGGCTATTTTCCTTTGCCTTGCTTCCAAATGAAATCAGAAACCTCTTTGCCCACTTCATCACGGAATGATGAACCTCAGAGAAAGAAATGCTGCAACAACAGGAAAGTTGTTTGTTTGTTTGAGATGGAGCTGTTTGAACTCCAATCTGTAAAGCTGCTTGGTTTATTCAACTCCCTCTGTCTCCCTTCAAAGACAGGCTTGGGAGCACCTCCAAAACACATGCAAAGTCCATCAGTGATCCAAGCATAGATTTAAAATAGAAAATATTGAATAATATCTTATACCATGGTCTCTGCCTTTTTATATTTTGTAAGAATTGTAATGGAATGTGTTTTTTTTTTTTTTTTTTTTTTTTAAGCCACTGCTAGTTCTTGTTCAGGCATTTAGGTGCCCCAAGGACCATAGCCCTTAATATCTCAGGGATGGAAATCGGAGGGCTTCTTAGATTCTAGCTTCTTATCTACAAGCTCCAGCTCTGCCCAGCTCCCCGTCAGACTAGGACACACTTGCATGCCAGTTCCTCTCATTTTTGCTCTTGAAAGCATGGAAAGTAGCAATATGGGCTGGGTTGAAGTTGTGGTGGGCTCCTACCCACTTCCTTTTACAAGGGCAGAAGTGTCCAGCAGTTACGCTATATGTGATCGAGACAAAGCTGGAAACAAAGTTGCTGTAACAGTGCTGTAGTGCAGCTCCTTGCCTGAGATGTGCAGGAGGCTGAGTACGGATGTCAGAAACCATGACAACATGCTGACAACAGCATGAGGCTGAGCATAACAAAAGGAAGTGCACATGCTTTGCAAAGTCAAAGAGATCTCTGCATGGTGAGATGTGACTTGTTCCTTCTTCCACTCCACAGGCTTTGGTTTTCCATTATGAATGTATGTTATGTTATAGTCAGACTCCCTTTTGGAGGGAACTAATATATCTCTAAAAGATGAAACCCAAGCATAGCTGACAATATAGTTCATGGTATGAATGACCACTTCAAATCTGTTCTGCCTTTAGGCATGCAGAAAATATTTGAATAGCATCTCACAGACTCTCTGACTTTCAGGTGCTCTCCTGCCCTGCTGCAAACCAAACAATTGTCCGCCTTTCATTCACTCTACTGAACAACTGCAACACTGCCTGCTCCCTATTTTGAGCACTTTAAACTGTAACAACTACCTTGGGGCCAACCACATTGGTCCTACGTGTTCCAGGCAGCTGGCTGCAATGAGCACTGTGCCTGCATAGGAGGCCTAAGCCCATTTCTCCCCACCAGGCTGGAGGTACACATCCACCCTTGCTGCAAGCCAGGTGCATGTCTTGATTTTCCTGCCACATAAAAATGCGGTGTGTGGGTGGCCCAAGAGTGAGAGCAGCCCCTATGTGACAGGTGAGGCATCTCTCAGGCATGAGCTCTAGTCCTTGGAGGTGACAGGCAGAAGAGCTGGAGGGGATGTGCTAAAGCATCAGGTGAAACAAGAAATAAGAGCAATATCCTTGCAAGAACACTGTGCAGTTGGCTGCCTTTCTGCTGAAGGATGTGTTTAATTCACTCGGAGAAAACATCTCAAAGAAGAAATGGCCTTCACAGAAGAGATGCTGTTTCATCCCCAGAATTATGCAAAGTGCACAAAAATATGTGGCAGCAAGGTCACTCCCTGTGATTTGCTATTTTCTTTGCCTAGAGACTAGAAAAGGTAATTCTATTTCACACAGAGACAAATGGTGTGAAATCTGCTTCATAGCTCAAACCCAGGCAAATAAAAAGTACCAGAGACACTGGGAAAGTCTCTCTTGGAAATCGAGCACAGCATACATGACAGCTCAAAGTTTAGCACTGCAGCTAACAAGGTGTGACTGTTTGCTTCTGCTTTAAAGTCACATCATGCTTTAGACATTTGAAAATCCATTTTAGCTCTAAGAGTCTATGAAAAATATGGCATTTCCCCACACCCTTCCTGATTTGCACTATTTTAAGCAGCAGGCTTGTCCTTGTCAACATATCAAATGTGGCAGATGACAGCTTTCAAGGGCAATGGCTAGAAGAAGAAAATGAAGCAAGGCTGTCCAAGTGGTTCAGGGAGGCTGCAGTGGTCCATTGGCTCCACCAGCGGCATGGTCCATCACACCACAGTCTGCAGTGTGGCCATCCCTGGTGATGCCTCACCACTTTGTGCAATAGCAATTGTAATGGAGTGGCCACAGGCACCAGGACATATAAAATACTTCAGGAAAGAAAACTCGAGTGGCCAAACTAATAAAGGAGAGGAGCTTTTCCTCCTGACCTCTGCAATAGGATTAAGGATAGACAGCAGGTCACGGGAAGGGGTGGAGCAGCACACATGTAAAGGGTCATTAGCTGCAGAGATTGGTTTTGCTCCTGACTGAAATGCTAGTAGAGAAGACAATTACAGAGAGACTATCCATATAAAATGCTTTGCCACTGAAAAGCTAACATGTTCATTGTCACATCACATTGAAAGAGTCTGGTGGCCTTCACAGTATTAAATGCTATATTGAAATATCAGGTATTATTTCTTAAGTATTAAAACTCTTTCCTACTTTTAGGAAAGAACAAAACAATGAGGTGCTTGAGTGATGAGCACAGCATAAAGATCTAGATAAATCACTACTGTCACACTCAAATAATTTTACCTCTTTGAAATTGGGTTTCCTGGAGTACAGTCTCATGAAATACTCCTCTTTGAGAAAAAACTGACAGGAGAGGAGATGCTGCAGAATGGACTAGGCAAGAGATAGCGCTCTAATCCCAGTTTTCCTCTCTCACTTGCCATGCCTGGGAAGGACAGCATCCCTGTCCTTCTGATTCCTCATCTGTAAAACGGAGATGATAACTGCTCATCTCTCAGGGCCATTATGAAGATGAATGTGTTTACAAAAGCATTTAAAATGCTAAGTACTTTTGGTTCCAGTCCTGTGAGATTGGAAATGCCAGCACTGAGGTGCTGAAAACCTAAAGCTCTTGCTAACTCTAGTGGAAATATGGTTGCCCAGCACTTTACAGGAACAGGGAGAAATATGTCATTGCAAAAGTAATTAAATCCATTCCTGCATTATTGCATAAAATAAGAGCTGGACCATGCCAGCATTGTATCTGAAAGGGCAGATAATACAAAAGGTGATCATTTTAATTTCATGCAAAGAAAAATTAGTGAGGCTTTGCATTTAAAACCACATTGGTATTATTTATCTAAGGACTGATTGATGCATCTTTGTCTACAACAAGATGTTTGGCACCAATATAGAGAACAGTATCAGCCCAGAATTCCATGACAGTCAAAGCAGACCTAATTAGCCTCAACCCCCACCTTGTTTCGCTATTACCAATATAGCTAGTCTCAGTCCCTTCTCTTGCAAAGCGTATGATAAGTGAAACCAAAACCTAAATCAAGGTTCAAAACCCTTTGTCTTATCTTTTGTGAAGAATAACCAGCACTGACTCTTTAGCATATGCTCCTTCAGCCAGCCCATGGGATCAGACAGAGGAGATGTTAATTGCATGTGTATCCAGTCAAGTACCTGTGTTACTGCTACCTGTTCTAGTCCATGCAGAAGTGAAAGCCAGCAGCTTCTGCAGACTTCAGACTTCCTTTCACTAGTTCTGTTTTTCACAGTGAAACTTATTTAGCAACTTTGAGAAAAGCATAGAGAAAGGGATATAAGTGACTCAGAGGAATTTGTAAACCACAGAAAATGGCCTCCCTAAAGGGAGTATTAACCCTTTTGGTGAGGGAAGGGATGAAAGAGATTGCTACTGTATGCACCAAGGCCGAGGAGCAAAGCAGGTTGGAGTGGTTCACTGAGAAGCATGAGGGTGAGGACTGCAGGAAAAAAGTCTGTGCAGACAGGCCCAGTAAAGTCCAGCTAACAAACATGATCAGGACTGGTAAGATCTGGTGACAAATTGGTGATTTTACATCTGATGCCTGAGACTCTAAATCTGGGGGGGGGGGGGGGGGGGGGGGGGAAGAAATCTGCTGATTTTTTTTTTTTAAAGATACAAAATTTAAAAATACATATTAAAGCTGTATGCTTTGACTCACTGGTGATAATACCAACAAAATCCTTCAAATGCTAAACTGTGCCCATATATTTGGCAGGCTCTGAAAATGATGGTTCTGGAGATGGATTGCCGATATTATCCACCACTGCAGTAACGCCTCCTCCTGCTTCGCATCCTTCAACCACAGGTGACCACGAGCCAGTACTTGTCACTACAAGCACTGTTGAAAGCAGCTTTGAAATACGAAGTACTCCAAGTACTGAACTAAATGTTGAGAACAATCAGGACAGCCTAGAAGCAGCAGAACAGTCTATCTTAATATATATTGTTCCCATTGCACTACTGGTCCTGCTGATGATGCTGGTCATATTTTTTGTAATGCACCACAAAAGGAAAAAGTCTAAGCAAGGTAAATTTGTCTTCTTATGCAGTGAAAGAATATTTTTAGGACGTGCTCAACATTAACAAAATGTTACTTGGAGGCCTGGGATACCACATCTGGAATGTGCTTCTCTAGTTGTAGTTTCACGTTTGATGGATGGGGAAAGGGATCTACCCTTGGCCAGCAGTAACTGGGCACACACTTTACCTTGGGCAGAAACTAGCTTTGTTTCCTGTCACCTCTTGCTCATGCTGCACACCCATAGGAACTGTGTCACTGAATTCCAGCTCCCAACAATGCCAGAATCAGTGTATAGATGTAACTGTGTGCCTGCAACTGTGTGCCTGCAAAAATGACTGCCTTTGTGCTTAATCACTTAATTTAAGGTGAACTTGATGTTTCTATTGCCTATACTGCTCACATGATAAAGCTGCTTGAGGCTTCAATAGAATAAGAAAAAACAAAAGCATTTTAAGGAACACTTCTAAGGACTCCTGTAGGGTGGTGGCAGGTATGAAGATACCACAATAGAGCTAGGAATCCTATAGTCAGACAGCCTGGGAGCTGTGATAGGGACAGCAGCACTTCAGGATGATGCCTCAATCTGTTAACAAAGACATTGGTAGCTTGGAGTGCTGAGCCACAAAAAACTAGCCAAGATGTCATAAGACCACACAGGTGGTAAGTGAAGTCCTGAAATAGTCACATCAGCACCTCTGCAAGAGAATACAGCTGTAAGCTCCTCAGCCTGCAGGTAGTGACATGCTTTTAGCATAGATTTCAAATCTTTTTTAGGGCACTTTCTCAGCTGCAAGTTTTTAGGGCCATTATCATAGCCAACTTAGAATTCACAACCAGACATCTAGTTACCTGCCTCTTTCTGGATGACCCCAAGTGCAGGTACACCTTTCAGAGGGATGGAAAATGTGCTAGCTTGCAGGAGCACAATCCTGGGATCTCTTGCCCCGTGCCTATTGCATGAAGCTGGGATTTCGGGCATCCTCAAGGCAGGAGCAGATGGTTCTCTGGAGTGGCTCTGCAGTCAGAGAATGCTGGAACAAGTGGGGAGGTGTCAGCTCCCATTGCCAACAATGAATTAAAAATAGGCTGATTTAAGGCAGTATACAATGTGAATCCTAGATGTAGTTCTTGGCCTTTTTTTTGGGGGGGGGCTAAGACTTTTCAGTCACTTAATTCATGGAGGGAAAGTTTTTTAACTGAATAATACCTGTTACACTATTTTTCTCCCCTGCATTTGCTTTGTCTTAGGATCCTAACTAGCTTTTGACATCTGCCTAGTTCAGCTTCATTAGCCTAGCTGAGATTTAATCTGCCAGGCAAGTCCACCTCCCCTCTTCTCTCCATGAGCAACTCCCAGAGTCTCCCAGCAGACCTGGATTGCCTGTGTGCATTCTGCCTGCCAGTATAACGTCCTGGTGCTTCCAATAAACACATTTTTTGCAGCAGTGGTTCCTTTTCAGGATACCATTTGTCCCACGACAGTGTGCTTTGCTCAGGGAAGTGTGCATCTGCAAGGTCCTGCCCACCGCAGCACTAACAGTCAGTTTCCTCCCAGCAGGGCTGTGCTAATAATGAGCTGCTTTTCATGTGCTCAAGATGAAAAATAATGGGTTCCTCTGAAAATTACAAAACAGGATGAGATGTTTTGTCTTTCATCTACAAGTTAACTATTATGGTTTTTGAAAAGGCAGCTTGTTTTACATGACCCTTCTAAAGGCTTGTTTGCAGTCTGTATATACAAAGACCAGAACTATGAACACCAAGTTTTTTCTTTTCCAGATGAGCTGGGAAGTGAAAATGTGAAAAGGTAAAGTTTATGAATAGAACTTTTTAAAAAATTAAATTCTTTAGCTCCTAATGGGATATTATGATTTTTAGCTCCTTCACTGCCTGTTTTAATGGAATTGTACACTAAACACCTTTACTGTTTGCCATCAATTGCTCCAGTTAACTACCTCTAGAAGTGGCTAAAGTGTGACTTCAGTATCTCACTGAGAGTGTAAGACTAGTGCAGGAGAGCAGAAAACAGCAAGAGCTGTCCCACAGGCAGCCAGTGCCCACAGCTGCCCCTACACCCGCTCTAGGCAGCCCCAGCATTCCCAGCCATCAGACATACAAGGTGCAACATGAGCAAAAGGCCTCAGTTCCCATGCTCATGGCAGGCTTTCACTATTCATAATGAGCTCCGTGTTTTGCTCCCCTGTTTTTCAAGTTTGTCTTCTCACTGAAGTCAGAAAGGTTTGCCCAGCTGCTGTGGAAGCAATGCCTTAGCTGCTGGGAAAACAAGCGAAAAACCTGCACAGGCATTACCAGCCTGAAAATTTTTATCATGACTATTTAGTAAGCTACATTTTGCTGACCAGTGCTACTAATGATACTTCACAGGGAAAAAAAAAAAGATTTCCTAAAAATATTTTTTTTCCACCAAGTGATCCCAGGAATGATCATCAAAGGGACAAAGCTAAATGGTGTCCCTGCCCATGCAGTGCTACCTTGCTCATGCAGCTAGGGTGTTCCTGGCCATGGCAGGGTGGTTGGAACTAGATGATCCTTGTGGTCCCTTCCAACCCTGACTGATTCTATGATATGGAGGCATTTACATGAATAATCTTTTCTTTTGAAGTTGCTGCCCATGTCAGTCACAGCTAGGATGCAGGCCCTCCACTTTTATCACAGGAGCAAGAGGACTTTTGGCATGTTCCAGCAGGGCAGAGACAAACTACTTTATTTTTTGGTTTTCTATTTACAGTAAGGACAGTTCTAGAATAGCTGCAGTAGTCCTGCTCCAGCATACCCTAAAATGTACTGTCTGAGTCCCTCAGCATGTGATGTCCCAGTCAGCCCTACCTCTGCCTGGAACCGGCATCTCACCACCACTCCTTCGCAACTGTTTGCAGCCATTTCATCCACACCCATCAGGCTGACATCTTCTCAGATTACTAGGCTAGGATGGCTTTTCAGATTTTATATAACATCTGGAATTATGAAAGATTCATGGAAAATACTACACTGTAAGTTACTTGAACTAAGCATTTTTATAATGTCCTTTTTTCTCCTCTCAAGTCCTATTTTTGAAGAAGACACACCCTCTGTTATGGAGATAGAAATGGAAGAGCTCGACAAATGGATGAACAGCATGAACAAAAATGGTACATGGCAACCCTTTTACTCCATCACCTCTCTCTTTTTAGCTGAGGTAGATCCTATGCATAGAAAATATATCAATGGAAGACATTTTGTATGTGTGTCACTGCTTTTCCAACAACATTTTTAGCTGCGTTCTTGGCTCCCTTCTACTAAAATAGCAGCACAAATGTCAGGGGTAGAATTGTTCAGAAGAGTATTTTAGTTTGTATGGGAGCTTATTTTTAACATATGATGGAATGTCATACATGTTTCAAGTTTCCAGTAGACACTTCTATTAAATACATGTATAGCTGTGAACAGTATTTATGTTTTCAAATACACATTTGATACACACTCATTTCTCTGAAGCATTTAGTCCTCGTAGAGTTTTTGCAGTCCTGTTCTTTGCACTGTGCTATTCAGAAGAAACATGTATTTACTCATGGTTTAGACCACTATTTACTTAAAACTGCTGCCAGGATCCTACAAATATATCTCTTCCTTCTTTATGCCCTTTTACTCACTTTGCCATCTCTACCACCTGACACACAGGCTGCTCTTTTCTGCCAGCACTGTTCGCCACTGACATCCTCTCCAGCAAGTCTCAGTCCAGTTAGCAATCATTATCTGTGATAACTACCAGCAGCAGCATCTTCAGCTCCTTCTTAGTTCCTTCGAAGCATTTTCTATTTTTAACCACATTTGCCTCCCAACTGAAGTCTCCCCAGTCAAAATTTCTAAAAGGCCCTGCATCCTCTTTCAAGGTTCTCCTCAGGAGAATGCAGATGTTCAGTAAACTAGGAATTAATCAAAGCCTGATTTTGACCTGCTAGCAGCTTTCCACTGGCTAGGAAATGCTGAACTCCTAATATATTCTTCATTCCTGATCGCTTGCCTTATATCCAAATGGCTCATTTGCCTGACCTCCTAGGGATGCTTTGTTTTTCAGGACATAAACCCCCTTGGGGCATTCTTCGTGTTACCACAATGCTCCACATGATGCGGTTTTGACCTTCGCGGTCTGTAAGCTCTAGTAGGAAACATGTGCTAAGCAGCAGTGCTGAAAGACAGACATGAAATAGAGCATAGTACCCAGGGAAATACTGCTGTAAAGTATTTTTAATTCTGTGGACAGAAAGGAGCAAATACTTGACATATGGGAGTGTTAGAAATATTTGTTTGGGGTTTTTTTGGTTGTTTGGTTTGGGTTTGTTTTGTTAGTGTTCCCCAATCCCCAGCCAGACTATAAAGCATAAGGGCAAGTATAAGCATTAGAAGGTTAACAAATAGTCCTCCTCATGGTAGTCTATAAGAAACAGTCCTCAAAAGTAGTTTGTGTGTGTATAGGTGTAGACAAACCAGCTGTAATATATAAAATAAAGAAGTTACAGCAACTCCCATCAAAGGGGAAGAGGATTTAAATCACATAACATTTACGAGGATCATGCAGGTTTTACAGATAAAAGGGTGCAGAAGAGCTTCTAGAGTTTTGCATTCTAGAGGGACTACATCATAAAAGTTGATGCAACTTCTGAAAGAAATGTAGAAGAAATGCCCAAAGTAACTACAGTCTTGTTCCTTACTCTTTTTCAGCTGATTGTGAATGCTTGCCTACTGTAAGAGAGGAAGAAAAGGAATCAATTGCTAACCCAAGGTATTTTTAATTCATTATGTTTGAAGAAATGTGGTCAGTGTCATTCCAAAATAATCTAACATTTTTAAGATGTAATTACAAGTAGAGTGATCCTTTGGTCTATTTAAGTTCTGAAGTTTTTATGCATGAGGATTTTGAATTTAACTTACACAAAATGCTTGACACTTACTTCTAAGTTGGTTTCTGCCTGTAAATTGCACCACTAAATAATCTTGTGGTTGTAAACCTGTGTGAGACAGACAACCAGATGGCACAGATGGAGTTTCATTTGCTGATCAGACTTTAATCACAGTTTCCCAAGGTGTTAATACAAGCATTCAGCATAGCTTCCTTGGCACTCTTCACTCACACAGATATTCAGCTCTCCTCTGCCACCAGGTGCCTATAGGTCCCTGAGACACTGCTGGATGTTTTGGCTGGAACTGTGACCAAGCAGGGGCTTGTCTGCCCCTAAGAGAAGCTCAGAGGGTTTTCCTGGTGCCCTTGTGCAGTGCTCCTCTGGAGCTAGCACTACTTCATGGTCCAAGAAAAGATCCCAGTGGGGTGCAAATCCACAATCCTAACAGCTTGTAAACTTTCTGGCTGGCTTCCTCAGGATTTTGGCCAAAACTCCTAAAGCCCTCTTTAACTCCCATTTTCCCTAATTAAAAATTCTGGTTCCAGCTGGAAGCAAGGGCCTGGCCTGCACACTTGGGTTGCAGCTGAATTTTGGGGAGGGAGCAAAGCAGCTAGTCTGTGCCAGGTTACAATAATAATGAGTTAAACTACCCTGCATGCCAGGAATATCCCTGGTTCAGTGGGAGCAGCAGGCAAGGCTGGGAGCAAGAAGGGTTAGCAGCAAGAGGACCTAGGTCTTCTCTTTGCCATTGCACTAGGTAACTCAGCTCATCATCCCCCTCTGGCAGAGCTACAGCTCCCATTATAGACCATCATAGTATCTTGTTCCTCCTCTTTTCAGAGCTTCCTTACTCAGGATTGAAATAGTGACATTAAATCACCGCTGCCAAGTTTGCAACTCAGATACTCTAAAGCTGCAGTTTCAAGGTAGCTTTTGGATGAGGCTGCTTCACTACAGCTATTTCTATTTAAAAGGATTCTGCTTACCCCTGATGCAAGAGAAATCATTGTATTGTGGGGGCTTTTTTTTTTTGTTGTTTTTGGTTGGTTGGGGGGTTTTTTGTTTGTTGAGTTTCTTTTGTGTGTGAGGGCTTTTTTCCTAATAAAAGACATCAATCCAAGGATCTAGCTGCAAGCAAATGCAGTACTTTACCCTGAAGAGGTAGAAAAGATGATGGATTCACTAGCCATCTGGGTCTTCCTCCTCCAGCCTCTAAATGGTGGTCCACAGTGAGAAAATTAAGGAGAGGCAGCTTCCACAGTGGTTCTCTAAAAACAGATTTACTGAGCGTACCACTATAGGGAGTATAAGACAAAATAGGCTTGAGCCACATGATAACATCAGCAGAATTTATAGTCCAAAAGGCCTTTTTAAGCACAATGGCACTCTAAGCATTAAAATGACTTTCCAGAATGTAAACAGTTTGCTTTCAGAAGAAAAAGCATCATGACCTATCAGCTTGAGATAATATTCAGATGCCATCCTTACTAGTGTGCTTTTGCATTGGATTTGCTGACTAGCAATTGGATATCCTGACTGGCAAAAAGTTTCCCAGCCTTGCTGAGGTTGAGGTTCCTGTCCCAAGCACATAGGAGGAGTGGGTGGGTGGACACGGAGGTGGCAGGCAAGAGCTGTCATTTCTGTGGTGTACCAGCTGTGCACAACCAATCTCTTTTCTGGAGACCTTTATTCCCCTGGCAGCACAGAAGTGCAGCCTGTCCTGTTCATAGCATGCATCTTTGTAGGTTGATGAGTAATCCCTCTATGTTTTATTACACCTCCCAGAGCAGATTGGCTTTCTCTGGGCACTGCTAGGCACCCTCCTAGTATTTCTGTCCAAGAAAGGGTGACTCTTTCTTATAAAGAGAGGTTCTAGGTAGAGAATAAGTCAGTAGAGAACAAAATACTCCTTTCCCACACTGTGCCTAATTCAGCAAGGCGCTTTGAAAAGACATTTGTAATATTATGAGTGGCCCTCAACAACAGAGGTGGTTTAAACCCCTTCTCTTAATGCTGACTGAAATGTAACCAATAAAAACTAACAAATGGCACATTGTCAAAATTGTCATGAACCAAGCAATACTAAGAAAGTGCTAGGGAACAAGCTAGCAAGGCAGAAACCAGCAGGACAAAGAGAAAAATCATATAATGAGGTCAAATTTAATACAAGAATTCTATCTGTGAAAAATTGTTCTCACCAGTAGAAAGGGGGCAGTTTGATTGCTCACTTGCCACAACAAACTCCTGGCAAAAATGGCAGCTCATGGCTTGGAGAGATTCCCTCTGATATGGGTCAATAATGGGCTGGAGGGCCAGGCCCAGAGAGTGGTGGTGAATGGTGCCACATCCAGTTGGCAGCCAGTTGCTAGTGGTGTCCCTTAAGGATCAGTGCTGGGCCCAGTCCTGTTCAATATCTTTACTGATGACCTGGACCAGGGGACTGAGCCCAGCATCATTAAGTTTGCAGATGACACCAAGCTAGGAGTAGGTGTCAATCTGTTGGAGGGTAGGAGAGCCCTGCAGAGGGACCTTGACAGGCTGGATGGGTGGGCAGAGGCCAATGGGATGAGATTTAACAAGGCCAAGTGCAGGGTTCTACACTTTGGCCACAACAACCCCAAGCAGTACTAGAGGCTGGAGAGAGAGTGGCTGGAGAGCAGTCAGGAAGAACGGGGCCTGGGAGTACTGGTAGATGGTAGGCTGAACATGAGCCAGTAGTATGCTCAGGTGGCCAGGAGAACCAGTGGCATCCTGCCCTATATCAGAAAGAGTGGCCAGCAGGACAAGGGAGGTTATTCTTCCCCTGTACTCAGCACTGGTCAGGCCACACCTTGAGTACTGTGTTCAGTTCTGGGCTCCTCAATTCCAGAGAGATATTGAGGTATTGGGACATGTCCAGAGAAGGGTGATGAAGCTGGTGAGAGGCCTGGAACACAAGGCCTATGAGGAGAGGCTGAGGGAGCTGGGGGTGTTTAGCCTGGAGAAGAGGAGGCTCAGGGGTGACCTCATTGCAGTCTACAACTACCTGAAGGGAGGTTGTAACCAGCTGGGTGTTGGTCTCTTCTGACAGGCAGCCAGCAACAGAACAAGGGGACACAGTCTCAAGTTGTGCTGGAGGAGGTATAGGCTGGATGTTAGAAGGAAGCTCTTCACAGAGAGAGTGATTGGCATTGGAATGAGTTGCCCAGGGAGGTGGTGGAGTCATCATCCCTGGAGGTGTTCAAGACTGGCTGAGGCACTTAGTGCCATGGTCTAGTTGATTGGCTAGGGCTGGGTGACAGGTTGAACTGGGTGATCTTGGTGGTCTCTTCTAACCTGGTTGATTCTATGATTCTCACTTGGGAGCAGGAAGAAACATGGACTGGGTAGCCACTATCATAGAAATCAGACCACCCTTGCTGCCAGCATCCAGCATCACTGATGCGATCCTTTGACATGTTGCAGGGCTGATACATTTGCTTTCTGATAACATCTTCTCAGGGACTTGAGAGATACTGTTGCATATTATTTCTTGCTGAGACAACTAACCCAACAACATGACAATGGTGTGGCTTTTTTTCTTTTCCATGTATACACAGTGATGGTGAATCATGAAGTTGGAACAGCAAAGAACTGGTTAAAGGGAAGCACCACACAAGCTAATGATCCCCCAGATGCTGAATGAACTGGATTAAAATATAATTCATCTCAAAAGGCCAAAGAGAATGGGTTTGTTGTGTCCTGCCATATAGTCTTTAGAAAAGAAACAGCACCAAGGGGAACAAACCCCCCCTGAAAAACAAAACAACACCAAACAAACAAACACCACCACAACAAAACTGTCACAAAAACAAAACTCAAAAAGGAAAGCACTATTATAAAATCAGGGCCTGATTTAACTTCCTTCTGCAATGAGATTAATCACAAATCAAGAGATGCCTCTTCTCCCTTCCTCATCCCACAAGTCTGCAAAACAGTCCACATACCTGCCTAGTTCTTGAGTTGTGTATCACATGGAAGCACTTCTGTTCCAAGTTTGGTGGGTTTCTTTGTATTTCTAGTGGTTTGTTTGTTTGTTCATTTTAAAATATAAACAGCATCCATAATTCTGGAGTACTTGGGTTTGGTGGATATGAAGCTCATACCTGTGCAATGCTTGTTTTTCAGTGTGGTCTTTTGGTAACAGTGCACTTATTTCACAAGACTTCTGCTGGGAATGTATCAGGCTAGGATTGACAGATCAGGTCGAAAGCCAGACAAAACAGCTGAAAAGCCTCTGGAAGGATTTGATAGGAACAACTGCAGCCAGGAAAAGGCATGATATTCACAACTTGCTTTTTGGTTTTCAAATTAAAGGCAGAAGAAAAAAAAAAATCTGAGACTGCCTTTCCATTTATCTTTAGAGATTAGTACCCTGGGCCAGCTTTCACCATTTAACCATCCTCCCAGCCCAGTACTGTTCTTTAACAGCCACCTACTTCAGGGATATCCAGCTTGAAAACATTAATTTTTCAAACTCTCATTTAGAAAAGTTAAAAATTAAACACTTCAGTATTCCTACCAAACAGAAGCTTAGGAGAGTATGTTCTGCAATAACTACTTGGTTGAGGTTTTCAGTAAGATCTCTGCTGTCTCTTTTTTTGACTATTGAGCTGGGAATATTGAAAGATAGACTTCTAAATGTACCTGGTTATCTTTGATCACACTGAGAATAAAATAAACAAGTAAAGCAGACTTCTGAGATACCTTGCAGTGGGAAGATAAATATCTTAATCACATCCATTGGTTTTAGGTAGCATGTCTCATGGATGTAGTTCAAAAGTGTAACACACACAAAACTGAATCCTGGCCTGTGCAAAGCTTCACTCACCTTATTTAACATAATAAATTCACTTTCCACCATAACTCATATCCCACCCTATCATACCCTTCCTATCTTTATCTTCCATTGAAATACATAACTTCTTCCTATTCAGTACCTGTTTAATGATCAGTTTTGTTTTGCCTGCAAATATTTCACTAATACATTATCTCGCATAGCCTAGCTCTTTAGAGAGCAAATGCAATCGACAAGCCTCTGGGATGACAGCTAAGTGTCACTACCAGCTGGCAAATACAGAGAAGGGTTTAGCTTTGTGAGTAATTGAGGATGTGTCAAAATGTAAAAGGGAAAAAAAAAAATGTTTGCAGCTAACCATATTAATTCATTAGTGAATATGACTTGACTAGTAATTTCCTCTAAGAATGAAATATTTCTTCATTGTTCCAAAACAAATTCAGTATGTGATGGTAAAAATAACATTTCCTGCTTGGATGATTTAACTTTGAAAAAGTGCTTTATGTTTGCCTATGACAACTTTGGGTTTTAATTTTCCACAACTTCCTGACAGTAAACTTATGCTCTAGAATATTGGTTTAAGATCATGCAGTCACAAGGAGTAATTTGCAAAGCAGCAAACTGGAGATGCCCAAATCAGGGAATGTTTTCTCTAACAGTACAAGATAAGATGTATTTTGAGAACATTAGCAGCTGTGTGGTTGGAAGGCAGTCAGTGGTGACCCAGCAGTTTTCAACTAGCTCATGCAGGTCTGCATCCAGCAACCACCACTTTCTCCCTAAAGAGAGCTAAAGCACAACTGGGACCTGAAGAATTGGAGTCTTTGCCTTTTTGATTCCACCCTTGTAGTCATTTCCTATTGCACAATCTCAGTATTTAAATCTTGTAGGTAGATTGAATCACAAGGGATTGAGACCATTTTGTTCTCAGTACAGCCAACACATTATAATACTCCAGTTTACAAGTATGACCTTTATGTCCTCTGTCAATGCATTTTTATTTTCCCTAAATGAGGCACACAGCCTGGGGTCCTCTAACCCATGACTCAAAAAAGAATACTCAGGTAGTAGAAAAGATGCTAGCATATTTTAAAATTTGTTTTCACATTGCCATGCACTACACAGGGTTTATGCCTTTGCTGTGACAGCCTTCTCATTGGCCTGAGCTGAGCTGACCCATCTCACCATCATCTTGCAACATCTACCACCAACTGATAAGTTATTATCCCTCAGTAGAAACTGAGAAAAAGCACGTAAACACAAAGTCAATTGCACTATTATTCCAATGACATTTAGCAAATGTGATGATCCCTGAGGAACTGTTGCCTCATCATCCATTTTCTTCAAGTATTTTGGTAGTTACACAGCACTTCTCCGGACAAGTTGACATTAAATTTACAGCATGAGAACTTTTTGTCATAAAGAAGGTGGAAAAATCTACTGATCCAAGAGGAACTATTTGAGAAATATGTGGATAAAATGAAGGGTGATCAAAACCCAGCATCTCCTCTAAATGTGATAGAAATCCTATCTTAAGGCAGAATTTGTCAACAAAATAGAAACAGCTCCTGCATAAAGTTACAAAGGTAAGGTCAGGCATTGCCAGCAGTTAATTAGTACTATAATAGTCCCGCACTTGTAAAACACATAACTCTAACATTAACCTCAGCAAAAAGGTTTCTTTTAGTTTCTAAGTAGTTTTAAGTCACAGATACATGGATAACTACTAAGTAGAGATGGAAAAAAATCATTTTGCAATGCTAAACCTTATGGAGAGCTATAAAACCAACTTTTGTTTACTATTTGTATACGATATTATATATCTGTATGTGCAACTGTTTTATCAAAGAGCTGTTTCAAATGATTTGGTAATGTAAATATTTCAACCATAGTATTGCTTAATTGTATATAAGACTATGAGATTTTTAAAAACTTTTTCTAATAAAGGTTTTTAGGGTCTGCAAGTTCTCTTTTTTTCCCCACAATGCTGCTAATTGATTCAAGTCAATGAGTGCTAATTATCTGGTATTGATGTCAAGATTACTTGAGCCTTAGAAGATGTACAAAGGTATGTGGTATGTGGATAGGTTAATCTCTAAAATTCAGCCAAAACCTCCTAAAAGCTTGTGCACTGGCCTTTACAAATTACAGAAACACTTGGAAATTTATTTTACCTAAGGAAAAAAAAAAAAAAAGAAGTTCCATTAGATCTCATATTTTCACTGAATGGATAGCATTGTCTTTATCAGCAGCCAAATTCTGACACCAAAATGGGAGTCTCCAAATTGATAGGGGTTCTAAAATCCATTCTCATGGTTTTAAGAAAAAAAAAAAAAAAAAAAACAAAAAAACCCAAACCCTCACACAAAAAAAACAAAGAAACAACAACAACAACAACAAAACAACCTCAATGTGAGAGCATCACAGCAACGACTAGGCAAAAATTAGTTGTCTTCATCTTCCTCACCTGAACATCACATTATCAAGAAACTTGTCTTTAGTGCTGACACAGACCCTTTAAAAGGTCTGTATTTTGGGACAACACCTATCTAGTACAAAAGGCTACTTGACTACAGAGCCCCATTTGGCAAAAGCAGAAAAGATTCAGGGTGTGCAAAGGACAAACCCTGCATCAGCGTTGGTAATGACATCCATGGAAGTGCACCCCAAGCACTAACTTAGGGTTTAGAAGGGTCAAAGTCACACAAGGAATATCACTGAAAAGACAGTAGTTGCAGCATGGTCTGACATGACCACCACATTTTCCCACAGGCTGCCACATCCTTGCAGTGCATGGTTGCCTCAAGTCTGATTTTGCACAGAATCCATTCCTTGGCCTGATTATAGATGGGATTCTAACACGCTGAGGGGCTGGGAGTGCTTCCCTGCCACTACACAGTCCCCCCCCTACACATGTAAAGGCCTTGCAAAGGGGTGCAGGGCGAGGGTATAATAAGGAGCAGCATCACCCTACTCTGCAACACAAGCACAGCCTGTGGGCAGTGGGTTTGTGCAATCATGTAAATGATTATAAACACATGGCTCTGGGAGCTAACTTTACATCATTTCCACACCCAGGCCCCTGAGCAGTGGCAAAGCACTGCTGCAGAGAGCTGTAGCCACACCAACATGTTCACAAGTTGTGGATTTTCTAAGCAGTGCATTATTACAGCCCAATTTGCATTTCCCTATAGGTTTTTATTTGTATATTCCATCACCTATCTTTATTGCCAGATTTCCAATTGTTATTTTTATACCAGCAATGCAAAACTGTAGTTTTAAAATTGTCATATTGGTCCTGGTGACTGGAGAAGTAAAAATTGCTCATCTGGGCACCTGAAAAACACAGGAAGCCATTTGATATATGCCAAGAGAATTTCTGGCACAGAGAATAGGTTTCTTCCCTCATTTAAAAAAAAGATTAGATGTGATAGATAATCTCCAAATAAAAGGGGAACAAAAGTTCTGTGTAGCTCTTATTCAGCTAGTTTTGTGGGCTTGGAGTTTTTTTTTTTCCCCAAGCTAATCTCAATAGAAGTATCAAGACATCTTTTGGCCAGTTGCTCTTTCATGAGAAGAATCAATTTCTGCAGAGTTTTTAAGATTACTGAAAAGGGACTTCTCAACATTTTGGAGGAAAGCTTTGAAACAAGAATATCTTTTCATATAGAATACCAACATCAAGCTGAGAAATGGAGTGAAACTCATTAGTTTGGTTAATTAACCTACTCCACTCACTCTCACCCACTAGCTCAAGTTTTGTTTATTCTTCCTTCAGTTCACAGGAGAGGCTAACGTTTGAGACTTATGCTTTTTTAAAACAGAGGAAAGGAAACATACCACCGACTTGGATATTACTGCTAAATTGACACAGAAAAAGAACTCCAAATCTAAACTTACATATTTGGTTTCAGGAAGCAATACCCAATGAAGATGTCTACAGAACCATCATCATCTCGGTTTTTATTTTCTCCACAAGCTGGAGAGATCTATACACTCCTACTCCACGTGTCTACTCTATGCATGTTTGTAGAAGATTTGCTTTGAGGTATCTGGTGCAGATACACATTTGTCAGGTTTCATGAATGTACCTGGGACTCCTCTGTCATAATCAGGCTTTTGTTCCATTTTACAATGCAAAATAAGGAATGGAACATGCTCTGCCACTGTCATCGAGATCTGTACAACAAGGCATCAAAGCTAGGTTTTCTCAATAGAAGAAGCAGATTTGTAATTCCTTGTTCAAGTATTTCTAGCAGATATACTCCAACTTTCATTTTAAAAAACCCCAATCAAACAGTTTACTTTCATTTGCTTTCTCTTCTCAAAGATGATAACTGGGCTTTTTGTTGAAACGCTTTGCTTCTTTTACAACAGATCCAAATAATACCCGGGGCAGGGGGAAATACTTACAATGTCCCCAACCTTTGTAGCAAATACATGCAGGTAGCAGATGTAATTACAGAAATAACTTATCTGCTTCAGACTTCTGAGGTTACCATTTGCCACAGATTAGCTGTAACTTGTATTGTTCAGTTTACTGCAGCAGCTGTGAAAAAGCAAGCACCTACACTTTCTGGACAGAATGCTTGTCTCACTATACACTTTTTCCTCCAGAATACAGCCAGCAGGGAAAAAGTTCAGTAAACTATTAGAAATTATGCACAGGGTGGAATAATATTACCCAAAAAGTCCTTGTCCATGTATTTGGCCATGGTATTGCAATGAACCTAAGTGTTTTCCTTCTGGCAAAGGACAGGAGGCTTGCTGCATAGCCTCCTAGCTATCAGTAAAGGAGCAGTTTTGTTTCTTGTCATACTACTGGGGACTCTCCCAGCCATACTTTGGCTTGAGACGTCTGCCTCACTCTGCCTCTGATGCATCCAGCTGTGGTTCAAAATGATACTCCGACTGCCACCCCCAGGAGGCAATCCCGACCTGCAGCTGCAGAAGTCCTTTTGACTGCAGTGCATATTCTATGTCACACCATAATTCCCGTCATCAAAGGAGCAGAAAAAGGTTTAGGGGTAGTTATATTCTACATCACACCGTAATCCCCATCACAAAAGAAAAAGCTCAAGGTTTAGGGGTAGTTTGCCTTGGCAGCAGAGCCTGAAGCATGGGGACAGGGTGAATGGAGCAACGTTGTTTCCCCAGGACACACACACAGCTTGCCTGCATTGCTCCCCAAGGTTTGGTCTGGGTCGGTTAGAAGCCACTCACTCTCTCCCTAGTGAGGAGGTTCCCTAAAGATTCTGAGGAGCACCACTGACCCTCGTTGTCTGCCCATCACTCTGGGGGCTCAGCTGCAGGGTTTTAAGCTGTCTCTCTGTGCTGGTGGGATGGGCGGTAAGGGTCATCACAGCAGAGGATGAAGCCGTACCGGTTAGCACCACAGACAGCAAAACTTCCCAAGAGAAGCTCACCCACAGCCCCACATTCTACCACGTGAAGACATGCTTCCAACTCCCACAGAACACCAGAGCAGTATGATCGTTACCAGTTCATCTGATGCTAGTCATCCAGATCAAACCAAACAACACAATGACATTCTTGTTAAAGCACTGCAAATTACACTTACAACCTGTATTTTGACCATTTTCCTCAAGCAAGACTTCTCTCAAGTCAGGACTACAAATCTGTCCCCGATTGCTTAAGAGGAGCTCTTTCCCAAATATTACATGATTTAAAATAAAACATAAGAATGTTTTGTAGCAAAATAGGGACTGTTTAAGAAAGAACAAACACACATAACATCTTTTTGCCCCCAGAATAAGCATTTTCCCTGGGGAAAAAACAGAGACTTATCCACAAGGCTGTTCATAAAGTTCATGTGGAAGAAATCAGACAGCAACTTAAATTGACCAATTTAAGAAGTCTGATTTCTTTCAGTCACTGTATAGCCAGATCAGTCAAATCACAAAGAGCAAAGAGGGGAAACAGGACTCATGGAGACAAGAAAATGGAATTTTGTCCAAAAACTATTCACTTGCTGTTTAGATGGCAATAGTATATGGATACATGCAAAGAGCACTGCTGTCTGTGGAGCAGTGACTGGCAGAGTACAGAGATAAAAGGGGTAACCAAAGCGAAATAATTGAGTGGAGATAAAATAGGGAGCCTACAACCCTACAGGAGGAACAAAGGTTTGTAGAGCCATGCATTAGTTACATTCACAGAAGGCACATTTTTGGAAAGCATGTGAACAATGAAAAGCCTCTTTGCTGCAATGTAAATACTTAAGGTTAAACACACTGCTAGGATCCATAACATACTTAACTGTAGATAATTCTCTCCTGTTTTCAGTGTTGTGAACAGCAGAATTAGGCAACTCATAAAAGGCCACAGACTAAAAAGACAGATCCTTGTGTTACCTCACTTGAGCCAAATTACTGAACTGAAAGGAA
Organism: Pogoniulus pusillus; assembly: GCF_015220805.1. Taxonomy (NCBI): domain Eukaryota; kingdom Metazoa; phylum Chordata; class Aves; order Piciformes; family Lybiidae; genus Pogoniulus; species Pogoniulus pusillus. The sequence goes on along the minus strand of NC_087272.1, from coordinate 15,604,687 downwards.
AAACCAGGAGGAGGCATGAATTGAAGTATTATACTTGTGCATTCCACAAGCACAAGAAGAGCTGAGGTCTGGGGGAGGACTCATAGGCCCAGGGAGGCAGCACACTAAACTGGCTTCTATCTATTCAATTTATTTATGCTCACAAAGAGATACACTCTGTGCAAAGATTAATCACAGGGGACTCAAGTTAATACTATTTATGGATATACATATTAGCATAAAATAATACCAGCCCCAAACTGCTCCCTCAGGTTTTGATCAAGTGTTATTTATTAATAATTAGGTTTAATGCTCCCATCCACTAAACCTCAGAACTTGTTTACACCACTCCATGCCAAAGCTTCAAATACATTAAAGGGGAAGTTCATTATTTTTGATTTATAATTATCTGTGACAAGAAAGATTTTAGACAAGGGCAGAGGAGAGAGGGAAATGATCTACTCATCCTCTGTTTATACAACTACTGCAGAGAAGCATGTGATAGTTTTGGCCTCAGCCCAGCTACCATTCCTCTCTATAGGATTTTTTCTATGACTCTCATGCAAGTATCACGAAGCCCTTTTCAGTCCTGAAATGGCCTGGTGCAGCCAGGCCGTTATTCCCAGTGCACAGTTCCAAGCTGGTGCCTATGGCTGATGAGCTGTCGAGTGACAGGACACAAGAAATATTCATCTATGGCTTTCTTGCTCTCCTGCAGAGAAGTTTTCCTGGAGACTCTCTGTCCCTCCTCTCCCCATGTCATTAACTACCAGCTGAGAAAGCCAACCAGACCTGTGCCGTTCTGGGAAGCCCAGGTAGTAAGAAAAGCCCGCCCAGCCACCAGAGCTGTTGCTAACCGCAGCAGCTTCAGTTCTGGCGGGGGTGCAGCCAGCTGGCCCTGCCGCGACCTGCGCGCCCCTGGCAGGACTGCCTCAGCAGCAGCCCATTTTGCCCCCTCCGGGCGGCCAGGCGGGGCTGCTTTAGCAAGTACCTCTGCACCAAAGCGAGTCCCAGTTCCTCCCCTCCAGCTCCATCCCTGCAGCAAATGCCACTTGACAAGCAAGGCCTGGCACTTTCCCTGCCCTGCCCAGCTCACCGCATCCCATCTCTGCCTGCCCCTATTCGTTCAACCTCACAAATGCATGGAGCAGAGGGGAATTGGTCCCCACAAGAGGCAGTGCCTGGACATGTGAAGATGTATTATTAGGGTCCTTTCTACACTGGGGAACTAAATCAAAGCAACTTGTAATTTTATAGCCATTGTTTCCTTGACCTATCCAGTGCCTGTGTCTCTTTTTCATCCTCCCTTCCAGCCTATTCAGAATGACAAACACAAAACCCCAGTGATTTCTTTCTCTCTGCTAGGGAGTTGTGACCACATCCATGTACATATGTATTTTATTCCCTTTAGCTCTTCATCTCGTTACCCTTGTCTTACTTTGGATCCCAGATTTATGGGTTTGCTTGCTGTTTACGTGCCTGCAGTTCTGTGCCTTGTTTATTTTCCTGATGTTTCTCTGCCTGCTTTTGTAACATAATCCTTGATCCTGGACAGACATGGCCTGAATCTTTTTGGTTTAAAAAAAAAAAGACAAAAGAAACCTTCTCCTAGCGATTTCTCCAGCAATAAATCTCTAACTGTTTTTCAGATTAATATTCACATATTTTTGTTTTACTTTCAGTCTGCACGTTCTTGCATTTGTGCATACAAAGCGTTGAATATTAAGCAGAAATTAATAAAGCAAATTAATTGTTTGTTCCCTCCTATCCATTCTAAACTGCATGTACTGTATTGTTTCCATTACCACACACATAAGCATCTCACTCCTTACCCTCCCCCAACCTAAGCTGCCTTATCATAAGGAGTTCCTCCTGACATAATTGGCTGCTCTGTTTTTGTTCCACATAGGCTTTCAAGTTCCTCACATTTACGTGTGATTTTACAGAGGCTGCAGAAGACCTCTGAGATCATTAAGTCCAGCCTATAAGCTAACACCACAACATCAGCTAAACTATGCCACCAAGTGCCACATTCAATCTTTTCTTGAAGACCTCCACAGATGGTGACTCTAACAACTCCTTGGGCAGTGCATCCCAGTGCCTGATCACCCTTTCCATGAGGAAGTGTTTCCTAATGTACAACCTAAACCTTCCCGGGCATAGCTTCTGACTCTTGTCCTGTCACAAGTTGCCTGGGAGAAGAGCCTGACCTCCACTCGACTACAACTTCCCTTCAGGTAGGTGTAGAGAGCGATGAGGTCCCCTCTAAGTCCCCTCTTCTCCAAGCTAAACACCTCCAGCTCTCTCAGCCCTTCTTCATATGACTTTCCCTCCTGCCCCCTCACCAGTCTCATCACTATCCCCTGGACCTGCTCCTGCACCTCAATATCTTTCTTGCAGTGAGGGGCCCAGAACTGCACACAGTGCTCTTGGTGAGGCCTCACTGGGGCTGAGTAGAGGGGCAGAGTCACATCCCTAGTCCTGCTGGCCATACTGTTCCTGATACAGGCCAAGATGCCGTTGGCCTTCTGTGCCCCCTGGGCGCACTGCTGGCTCACATTCAGCCGGTTCTCAACCAGCACTCCCAGGATGCTTCCACCAGCTCTGCATGCAGCTTCTCCACAGACAAGCAGCACAGAGCTACAGCAGGGAGCTTGAGCTGTTACTGCAGCAGGGGGTAGCTCGAAGGACTGCATCTGTGCCAGGTTACATTGAGCACTGAATTTACTCTTCCTAGGTTTGGAGAGAAGCAAAAATACAGCTTAAAGCTATCTTTCACTCCACTCACACAAAAGATACTGCAACAGCTATCCAGCTACAAATTCAGTTCTTTACTTTTGTCGAGGCAGAGGCAACTGAGGTGTTAAACAACCTCTTTCTCTGCTTCCATAGCTGCAGCAGGGTGCTTCCCCGGCTATGACCTTGCTCTCCTAAGCAACTGGGGAGCACAGTAGTGCAGTTGGCAGATGAAAAGCTGTGCACCTTCTCTCACCCAACTCAAAGGCATTAGCACCTGACTTCTCAGTGCTGTGAATTACTGCCTGGATTCACACTTAGCAGGTAAGAGAGCATCCAGCAGTAGAGCAGCAGAGAGAGGGCATTGTAACTTTGAGACAGCAGGTGAAAGACAGAGCCACTGAGTATCTGTAAGCAGAGGAGGACAGAATGTTGTTTTTATACACAGATTACACAATCACCTTTAGGCCTATATTAATCATTAGTTTTGAGATAAACTTAACAGGGTTGTTATTATTTTCCCATTTAAATGTACATGTTTTAAGTCCCAAGATTATGTCTTTAATGATCTCATTTCAATGTATTTTAGGTAGAGGCAAATGTGCTCATCTGTACCGTTGAAGGCAGCTAACCCAAGGGAAATACTGAGACAGGGAGAGATGAGAATCCAAGGCTAACAGAGTACACAACTAAAATAAATTGTTTAAGACTCTGATGTAATAGCCCAGAAGAGGAGGCAGGGGAAGAGGAAGATCTAAAAGAATCCAATTACTGTCTCATTAAATCCTTACACTACAAAAAATACACTGAAATTAGAGGACATCTACACATTGTGATAACTTCCTTTATATAGATGGATGTAGTTTCTAGTGACTAATAGAAAGCAAGCAAGCAGAGCAGTTACTAATTTTATTGTGGAAGAAAACCAGACCACCAGAGTGATTTCAAATTGCCCTGTCTGAAAGTGACCAACAAAGAAAAAGGGCTTCTGATTGTGGCATCTGTGAGAAGCTCTTCAGCCTTCTCACTCTTGTAAATGTCCTTTCAACACTGGATGTGCTTAGAGCTCTAAAATGCTTTGTTTGGGTGCCATTAGGAGAAGACGTTTCCAGACAGATACTTTATACAAAGCCTGTAGTTTTCCAAGTACAAATCTTTCACAGTAAAGAGTTTTTATATATAAAAAATAATATTGTTTCAGGTACCATTTTACCCCATGACATATTCCAGTTGAAACTCTAGCATTTCATATGTGTCAACAACAGGAATTCTTTTACCAGAGAGAGTTATTGAATCTCTAGGCTGCATTAAAAGGTGCAATGGATAAAAGCTGGAGCTCAACAAATGCAAAGCAAAGAAACATTTCTAATAAAAATGGTAACTAACCCAGGACTAGGATGCATTTGTTATTCTAAGACTGCTTCTGAAGAAATCTCACTTTCCCTCCATAACATGGGAACTCTGCTTTAACCAGCTTCTGATGGTAAAAACATTCATTATTTGAGGCACAGTTCAAAAAGTTTCTAACATCCCTAAGGTCCTGCAGTTATGAAGATGTCTCCTGTGTACAGTCTTCAATGCATTTAGCAAAGAGCCTATTTTTCAAGGATACAGGGGTAGGACTGGAGGATACTGGCAAAGGAGAGATACATGGGAGTTATAGGCCAAGTGCATTCCTTATCTTCTAATATCTTTAGACTATCTAGAAGTAGACAGTCAACTATCTAGTAGACCAAGAGTATTTTAATTGTGAGATGGACTGTTTATTTTTTTTTAACCACTGTTTCTCAGATTTGTGATCCCTTGCCACACATCACTCTGGATTAAATTTGGCAATTAAACTCTTTGCTGAGCTATTCCCCCATCACCAAGCTGCCTCCCAACCACCTGGTGGGACATACTCGGGCACATTTCACCTTGCAGCTACTTCTCACAAGTCCATACCACAGCAAGCTTCCACTGCACTTCTTACATTCCCATTGAGAATAATGGTTGTAAAGGGTTTTATCTTGTCTGTAGCTGTGCAAAGGTGAGTTCCATCTTGCCAGAGATACCTGTCAAAATATGAACCTAAATGTGTCCAGTTTGCTGCCATAAGCCTCCTTCCTACAACAAATAGAAGAAAGTGCTCAAATTTAAACCCATACCCTGTTGCTTGCCAACTTGTCTAACTGAATCATCACATTGCTGTTTGAAGTTCCAGCTGTGATATTCATCTACTGCTATTGCCATTTACTTTACAAACTGCCCCCCCCCCAAGATCACTTCAAGATCACTTTGAAGTATATTTCTTTTTCTCCCCCATTACTTAAATATTCCTTCCAGTTATTTCTTAACCTTCAGCAGTTCTGTTTTTTTTTTTTTTTGCTAGCCTGCTGCACATGTTTTTTTCTCAGTTACCATGACACCCACTAAAAAGCAGAAGACTAAAGCCTAAGAACAGAAAACAGGCAAGTCTCACATGGAGATGGACAAGTTGTCAAGCAGATAAGGCTAAATAGCAAACAGAAGCTCCTCAGCTGATGTAAATCAGTGAAGTACTCTTGAAATCAGAATTATACATCTCTCCTTCCAACTCAGTAAATACCTTTAGGGATCAAAGATCTGTACCTGCAATTTGCAGTGCTGGAAAAAATGTGTTGCTACAGATACCATTTGGCCATTTCAGGCTTCACAAGTCAGAAAGCAATTGATTCAAGGTACACACTTAGAATTGTTTTTCTCCCCCCCCCCCCCCCCCCCCCCCCCCCTTTTTTTTTTTTGCTGCTTCAAACATACCAAAATGATTCAGAATACTCAATTGCAAGCAATACTAAGAAACTGGAAACATTTAGTAGTAACAACAAATAACAACAATATGAAGCACTCACTATTTGTCCTATTGCAAGTCTGACCATCACTCTGAAACACTAATGACCTAGCCAATACGACATCTATTGCCTAATGTGTTCTCTTCTTGGTTTTCCTTTGGTCACTTTACAAACTGCCTGATTCCCAAAGGGGCCTCTGAACCAGAAAAACCTATGCTGAGCCAGGAGCTGCTGAGAGCAGACCAACAGAAACACTCAGCACAGGGATACATCCAATTTCCCCTCTGGAAACACAAAAGCAGGCCAGCTGAAAACAGCTCTAAGAACATTATTAAGAAAGAGATTCAGAAAAACCTCAGCCTTCAGCATTCACTTGTAATGTCTACTTTCTAATCTAATGTACCATTTATGAAGAGGAATCTCTGCCTTCCTAGCATGACACAAAATAAATACACCTAACTTATAGCTCTGATGCAAGTTTCAACAGGATCATAAAAAGCCATTATTTAGGGTTTTGTGAGCCCAAGACTCCCCAACATGCATCTTACCTTGGAGCCACAAAAACTAGCATCATGCTGCTTGCTCACCCTGGCAGAAATTCAGGCAAACAGCCTTGCTTTAATTTCCATGCTTATCTTAAATCTCAGTCCACAGCTGTGAGCCAGGAATACAAAGTTGTGGCACTACTGCTTGAAGTCTACAGTGTAAGGGGACCACACCAAAGCAAATTGGTGGGCAAGGTCACTCCAGGTAATACTTGATCCTGAGGCTGGGCTGAATTGCTCCTAAGGGCTGAGTGCAAACAGCTGCTAGTTGGCTCAGGTGAAGGATGGTTTGAAGGGCATGCTTTGATGTCAGCGCAGATAAAGCCTCAAAGGTTGGTCACTTACCTGGATTTTAGGCATCTGAATTCTTTAGTGGTTCTAGCATCTATCTAATACTATATGGGAAGTTTGTGGCTGGTCAGAAAGTTGGAAGTGACTTCAAGCACTCAGTTTTTCTTTGTATTTGGTTTGATAGAAATCTCTTCTTTTGTTTTCCAACCTAAATGTCTTCCACTTCAGTTCTGGTCTTTCCATAAACAGAGACTACTAATTACGTCTGATAGAAAACAGATTTAAATAATGAAATTCATATTGCATGGGAGCCACGATGAAATGGAGTTTGAGACTTCATCAGTGAAAGCCTAATGTTTTAACCCTACTAACTATGCTTCTGATGCTAGAATTGTCATAAATGGATCTTAATGAATATGCTGTAGTTCTAAAATTATCTACAAGATTGTAGCCTATTTTAAGTAAAAAGAAACTGATGAAGGAAAAAAAAAAAGTAAGAAAATAGGTCATTAAGCAATTTACAAGTCAGTGTCCATGACAAATATATAGTGCTTCAAAGAGCAAATCCTCCTACAGTATATCTAGATTCCATAGATTTAAACACTAAAAATTCCTCGTTTGTTCCTGTAGTTATTATAAAGCATAGAATTTAATTACTGTACTATAAAATTAAGGCAGTTGCTTTAAAAAAAAACTTGTTCTATACATATTAAACAATTATCAGCTTTTCTTTTGCAACAAGATTTTAAAGGGGGACTATTTTCAGTGTAATAATTTAAATAACAAAATGCTTGCAGTTCTCCCATTGCAATACTGCAAACCAAAGCTAAGCTCTGGCAGCCAGGTTGCTGAAATCCTTTGTAATCCATAGTGTGCCACTCACCTGGATTGCCTGGTGAATTTTAGTAAATAAAGAGATAAGATGAAGCAAATGGATGCTGTGGGTTTTGTTGTTGTCATGGAACTTTTAGGAGCTATAGTTACAGATTTAAGAAATAAGCACAAACACAGGCATAGATACATAAATCAGTGTTTGTCAAATGGTATTGAATGACCTTCTTGGAAGCATAACAGTGAAAAGCAGCTAACACTGTGCATGAAACACAAACACTTAAAGAAAAGTGGAGGTGAAACTAAAACTCAGATCCACAGGGCACGGAATAGCTTTTAATTTCATGGCACAAACTTCCCTCCTTTCTCAGAGACTCAGTGTTAAATATCAAATGTTTAAAATCCAAGTGACCAGCAGGAAAAAATGAGCCAAGTTTCACACTTTCCTCCCTGCTGGAAAGTAAGGTAAGAAATGCATGATCTTTTCATCTTCTGCATTAGACCATCAAGCCATAGCCAGCTTGGAAGGCTTTACGGCAGTTGTGGGGCAGGAAAGTTTACTATGACACCACAAGAAATATTTGACTGCCCTTTTATTTACATGTATAAAGTCCTAGACCAAGTAAGATCAATGTGACTTCTGCCAATGGTTTGGGAACTTCTATTTTATGTTTGGTTTAGCAGCCATTTAACAGAAATAAGTGAAGCCCTTGGGAGGTTATATGAAACTCAACCTGCTGTATCCTAGGTCCCATATCAGCTTGGATTTGGGAAGTTGCTGCTTCCTTAGCCACATATTCTCAGGTTGGTTCAGTGCACCAGCCTCCAGCATCATCATGTCAGATAAAAAAGGAGCAATTAGCTGACTGACTTTCAAAATACACCCTGAACAAGGAGTTATTTCTGATCTGGTTTTCACTAAAGCTGTACAAAAAGCTGGTATCATAGTTGGGGTGGGGGTAGGACAGTGCAGCGTGGAGATGAGCCCACAGAGCTGCTGCAGCTTGGGCTCCCAGGGGAATGTAGGGTTGCAGTCTGCTTGTGTGAACCTAGTCAGGCTCTGTCTGCTGAGCTTTATCATGCTGTATTTCCTCAGCAGCTTCGTATGTGGGAGTTTGTTTTCTTCCCTCACCCTGTCCTTCCCAAATTCTGCTGCCGAAAGTGTGCACAGTGGCATTGCAAGCAGTGTCAGGAACTGGTAATAGGTTTTCCTCAGCTCCAGCAACCACTTTCAGTTTTGTGACACTAAGGCATGCTCTCAGGAGGCCGGGGAACATAATGCTGAATAAGTCTGCCGAGTTTGAGATCTAGATTAAGGCTGTCAGTGCTATTATTAATGCAACTGATTGAGTATTGTAACTTTAGGCATTTTTTTCAACAAACACGATGAGTTTAGAGGTCTCTTTCTGAATTAGGAGAAGTTTTATTGCACAGCAGCATTCTGAGCAACACTGAAGATAACCGAGGAGATGTTCTGGCTGAGAAATTTTTGTTTGTTGTTTTCTAGTACTGCTTCTACTAAGGGGTAATTCTGCAAAATAATGTGTAGGCTTGCTGCTTAGCTTAACAGAGACAGTGATGAACCTGACCTGAGCAGAGCTGTAGAAGAGATATTATGTTATTTTACTTTTGTTCAGGCTTATGACATGGTAGAAGCCCATTATACTAGCTAAACTACAATAAATATTTGACCTGTGAATGCTAGAAGATAATTAATCCTTATTTCCTTCCCCCAATTACATAAATCTGAATGACAATCTATTTAACCTGGGTAATAGTTAACAGTCTCTGATTGCAGCTGTTAATATTACCCAAAGGAATACAAGCTCTAGTCAAGAAAGCTGTGGTAACACCTTGCTAATGAGAACCATATTTGAGGTTACTCAGACTAGCAGTTTGATTCCTATAAACACATTGATTAGAAAAAAAAAAAAAGGCTTTTATAATGACAGGCTTGGTAATAAAACCCAAATACACAAGAAGTCTGTAAATTTTTGGAAACTTATTTGGAATGCTTCTGAACATCCTGGAATTGCTTTCAGCTTTTCCTTTCAGGCAACTCAGATTATATCTTTCTTCTAATAAACAACTGCTTTCAGGCTAGTTTCTGTAACTACCATTTTAAAAGCACTTAACAGCCATTCACATATAGTCTGTACCTAAGCACCAACTCTAAAAGTCGTGGTGACTGTCAGAGTAACCTTTTAAACTACTAAGAATTTCTTTGTTTTCTCTCCCCCGCCCCCCCTCCCCAATTGTGTTTCGGGAAAATCTTTCCTGCCAATGCTTGGAGATCTTCAGTTTTTCCTTTCTGGAAAGCAGGCTGCACTCCGAACATTTATATCTGACTTAGATGGAACAGAATAACCTGAAGGGGCATCTCATCAGAGAAAGTATCAGGGCCTTAACATCCCCTCTCATCAGGATATTTTTTTTCAGGGGCAAACGACAGTATGCAGCCCAAAATTACGGTATCACTTTTTTCCTCTCTTGCTAAACCAGGGTCTCCCCTACGAGCCTGCTGAGGTCTCTACTGTCTCCTAGAAGATGTTGTGTTACTTGCCTACAGCAAAAGTATGCTGTGAATAAAGAACAAATCTGCAGCCTTCTGCTTGGCTTTCCAGGTAATATCTGTTGGTCCTGCCTTTGAAAAGAAAGTCTGAGAATTCTTTCTGTGAAGCTGGGCTCTTGGATGCAGATAATTTTAATGTTTAGTGTTGTCTACATGCTGAGTGTTTCCATTTCTCAATGCTCTCAGTTGCCTTTGGACTTAACGTGACACAGATTTATCTGATGAGAAGACATTTTCTATAGGAAGACAGAGTGTAGCACTGAGCTTCACCATTGCCATGGCAGAAGACACTCTTTGTTATATAATTCAGTAATATCCTGTTAAGTTGTTGCTAACATTGAAAAACTATCCCAAAGAGTACCGAGGAAGTGTAAAATGTTAAACCTTGCTTATCTTACTGTTCTTCCTAGGGAGCTGGATTTATTTAGCTGAAGCTAAAAGGGGTTTCAGCATGACTGCCTAACCATTATAGGTTGCACCATTAAGAGGCAGTTTTCCTTTCTCATAAGGCTTCCAACTCTGTACAGTTTTCAGATTATACTGTACACTTCTGTGTAACATCTGTGTCTTGATTTTTTTCTGAACACACAGCTAAGTACTCTACAAGTTGTTCTTGCTCTCTATCTGTATAACAACATAATTATTGAAATATAATAACAATTATTGAAATATAAATAAAGTTTGCTTATTCTAGAGCAGCACAACTACACAAAAGGAGTTTGATTTGCTTAGACATGGGAGAAGTAAGATATCAGATATCAGAAAACAATGCAGGAAACAAGTTATTAATTAGAGAGCATACAAAGTAATTGAAATAAGGTTACAGGGTTACATGACCTTGTCAGCATTTTTTGATCACAAAATGTAATCTCAGAAAAGCCTCTAAGACTATAGTTTGACTTGATTCTGTTGTTACTCAATGGCAATACTAACAGCCTAATTGAGATAAATTGGGAAGTGTCTCTCTCAGAAAGGCTTTGGGAAGGTGCCTTTCCCCTCACTCTACTGACTTCATTAGTTTGCAGGACCAGGTGGTGATTACCTAAAGCTTCAATGATCCATTTTATAGCCATATAACAAACTCAAAAGTAGAAATGGCTTCAGAAACTTGAACTGATAAGAATTCTGTGTTGCCTATTACAATTAGTGATTATATGAGTCCAATGTCTTTTTGTCCCTAAGATTGTCTTTTATTACATTTGTGCAAACCTTTTTGATAGAGCTAATGGACTGAATGATTGTTTAACAAAATGTAACTGTTGGGGGAAACTGTTGATGGCCAAAGGAAGATGGCTGAACAAAATGTTAATTATATTGGAGAGCAGAACAGTGTCAGATAACACTTGAAATAAAGATGAAATACAGATACTCAAATGGAAGCCAAAACATGAATGTTACATTTTGTAGAACTGCTTATGGAGACATGGAAAAAAAAAGGGCTCTGCTACAGTTTGGTGATATTTAGCAGTAAGACCAATGTGAGCAAAATCCAGCAACACAACTGAAAATATGTTTCCACAGTGGTTTCATATGAAATGCTGTTTAGTGCTTTTACAAACAGTTTAAATATTACAACTGTGACTCAGTTATTTTCAATAGCAGTGGATACCTTATTAGGATTTGCTCCCACCAAAGCTGCTTTGCTTAACTATGACAGTTGGACTACTATTGCTAAATATAGGTTATAGAAGAAAGGTGCTAACACTTTCACTTACACACTTAGAGAAATAATATAAAGAAGGTGATATTTCGTAAACTAGTACTTGACATAGGCACAGAATAGATGTTGTCCTGTGGGAGTTTTCTGTATCCCCTCTGTGAAATTCATGGGAACAAACAGCTGCCTTGAGTTAAATATCTGAGATTTTAAAAAAAACTGTTAATTTCAGGCCAAATTGCAGCAAAAGACTGACAAAGGTTGCAAGCAGAGAGCTCTCAGGCAAGCTGTCCAATATAGTTTTGCCAGTATATTGATTTTCAGTACCCATGGTATGTCTGCTCTACTTTTCCAGCATACAGTTAATTTTAAACAAGGTTCTAGCACTGATTTAGTCTGGCTGTAATCATGGTCTTAGTGGATCTGCTGAACTTCGTGTCCTGGTGTGGATTTGGAGGACATCCAGAAACCAGTTTGCTTGAGTGTGTTATCAGGTGTGTTAGTAGTAGGAGCGGAGTTAAATACCTGCACATAAAGCTTCTACGATTGGAGATCTGAGCCTGCAGTATTGCACAGATCAGGTTGAACTGAGGGTCTGTTCCAATGGTTTCACAAACTCAGTGGTTTTGTTTTAAGCTGTGTATTTTAGAAGCACAATTTTGCATGCAGTGACAGGACAAGAGGTTAACAAGTACAAACTTGAATATAGGAAATTCCACTTAAACGTGAGGAGAAACATTTTTGCTTTGAGGGTGGCAAAGCACTAGAACAGGCAGCCCTGAGATGATGGAGTTTGTTTCTCTGGAGTCATCCAGAATCTGCCTGGGCAGCATTCTGTGCAGTCTGCTGTAAGTGAATCTGCTCTGGCAGAGTGGCTGGACTAGATGATCTCCAGAGGTCCTTTCAAGCATCTATCATTCTGTGATTCTGGGAGGCAGCATTCAACAGTAGTGTAAAGAAAAACACCAGCAATGCTCTTGTCTTGTGAGCAAACTAAAATGCCAATGTATAGAATGCTCAGGCCAGACCTGATTTAATCTGAGTAATATTTGCATTAGGCCACAGCCAGACAAACAAAAATAATTAACTCTATCATTAAAGCTAGTATATGTGTATAGACAGTCTTTAGCCAACATTCCCACTGATTGCCCTGTTTCTCATATTTTATTAGTTACTCCTGTCAAAACCATGGCAACACCTATAACAGAACAAGCAGAAATGGAGTAACAGAAGAGGGAGGAAAAAAAAACCCAAACCAAAAGTCTTGCACTGTATCATCTCTGTAAGTATCAAAGACGAGGCTGTTTTTCTGAATTCACAAACCCTCTCAGATATGATATTACTTCTGTGAAATTTATAAGTAGATGTCCATGGCAAAGGACATCAAGAACTATGGTTTGAGACTGGAATTCCCTGTTGATGAGATCATCTGTGCTATCAGCTTCCTGAGCTGGTGCTGTCACAGCATCATCCTTTATCTTCACTTGCAGTGTGATCCTGGCTCTGCAGTAGTTATGTCTGGCTAAACTTTCATCGATGTTGGCTGCAGTAAATTTACTCCCTTTGTCTGCCAAGCAGGGTGGAGGCTTAGAAAATAGACTGCAGTTATTTGACTGCATCCATGAAAATTTGCCTTATCTATCTTAGAAATTTATTCTCTTTTTCCCCCCAGACTTTCTGTCTGCAACTGGGAAGTTTTAGGCTGTTGCATCTCTTGAAAATGAGATCTTAGCTAGCTCTCTTTTCTTTACCTGTTCCTTTTATTAGAACAGAAAATTTACATTATAACTGCTTGTGATCAGTATGTCTGTGAGCCCCTGTTTCCTATAGGAATGAAGAGGAAAGACAATTTTAATTCTTGTTTTCTTGTCACTTCTGCTGTGACTTCCATACTTTGCTTGAATACAACAGGTTATTTATACAAACATGATTTTACTGGCTATGTCTGGTGCAATATTTTTGAGCACAGCTTTACAGCACTCAGTAAAACAATGGGAAAAATGTGAATTATGCCTTACCAGTGATTCTTAAAATATTCTTGAAAAGGACAGCAAGAAAACAAAAATGAACCAAATGTCTAGCTTCTGGGAGGGAGGAGGTTTCATTTCTATCATGCAAGCTACTTAAAGTGATCTCCCCGAGGTCAGCTAGGACAGCAGTTTCATTTGTTGGATATTAAAGGTAGAACTAGCAGTGATTTTGCTAGGAAGATTGCCTACAGAAAAAGGAGCTCTTTCCTTCTTGAAGTCTGTCATATCCTTACATGAAATAGGCAGGATGTTTCCTACAACTTCAGAAGTGGCAGCAGGCAGTCTGAATTAGTAGGTGCAGCTAGTAGAGTGAAGTTTGAGATGAACAAATATATATTTCACCAACAACCAAAAGTGTGGCTTGTACAGAAGGCCTCCTTGCACGTTAAGCTCACTTTGATCCATGTTTTCTCACAAAAGGAATCTTTTATGCTTCCCTTAAAGCTTACAGAATTTATCATAGATATTTGATAAAACCAGAAATACGGGAAATTAATATGATATTTAACATGGTCATTTAGTATTTGAATTCCCTCCTTTCATTTGGTTATTTCACCTTATTTATGTAATTTTAAGGACAACATAATAAAGCACAAGAACAGTTTTCCTCTAATAACAATTCTGTAGATTTGTTACTAACACATGTGCCCTCCTTCTGCTGGCTAACTCACATTTTCAAATAATCATCTATTTTTCCTATGCCTTCTAGCATGCAATCTTTCTAATTACCAAGGTCACAGGGAAGTTATAATGTATTTTTGGTGCAGTTTTTCTTATACATGCATTATAAGCATAATAAAAAAATGATAGATTGCAGTCTTGCCATTAGGCTTAATTCCACCTTCAGCTACAGATGGGAGTCCATCAAGACTAAAAACATCATGGGAAGAAAATACATTCAGTCAGCAGGTGCCCCTTCAGCCTCTAGACAGAGTACTTAAAATCAGCTTCTCTCTTGCTCTGTCACTATTTCACGCACAGTATAACCTCTGGCAATGTTTTCTTTCTGATTTTCTTCCCCCCCCGTGTTCTCCCTGGATTCTATGTTGAAAACAATACAGTTCTGCTTAAAACTGTTCTACATTTCAGTTTTAAAATAAGTTTTATTGAAACTGTATGTGGCACTACAGAAACTACTCTGGCATACAACATTAAACCTCCCTGCTTATTTCTGACAATGCATTGATCTGCAGTACAACTCCTATTTTTATCCCTACTGTTTCAAGTACAGTCAGTCATGACCACATTTCCATTAACGACTAGGCACTGAACCATTTTCATCTGTGACTAATATAAAACTGTAACATTTCCATTAAATCCACACAGAGTCTCAGCACCATCATCAGTGCTGGCAGAGTAGTCCTGTTTCTTGAGTGATGCATCTGCCATTGTCAGTGATTTATACTGATTAGACAGCTAACTTTTTCCTTCACTCCCAAGTAATTGTACTCAGTAATAGTTTCCCAGATGTGCTTGATCTCTGCGCAAATTCAAATGGTAAAAGGGGAACACCACAAAAGAAATGAAAAGACAGAAGAATAAGCAATAGAATGAGGAAACAGCACCTGGTAGCCCCTTAACATGGATAAGGTTTGGAAGGAGAGACCTCGCTTCTTCTAGCTCTGGGAAGAGAGTAGATCATCACAGGATCACAAGATGTCAGGGGTTAGAAGTGACCCAAAAAGATCATTGAATCCAACCCCCCTGCTAGAGCAGGATCATACAATCTAGCTCAGGTCAGAGAGAAACACATCCAGATAGGCCCTGAAAATCTCCAGAGAAGGAGACTCTACAACCTCTCTAAGGAGCCTATTCCAGTGCTCTGTGACCCTTACAGAAAAGAAGTTATCATTGTGTCGAGGTGCAGCTTATGTTCATTGCTCCCTGTCCGATCAGGAAGCAAGTGAGAAGAGGCTGACCCCCCCTCCTGACACCCAGCTCTCAGATATTTATAAACATTTACTAAATCATCTCTCAGTCTTCTCCAGGCTAAATGCCCCACATCCCTCAGCTTTTCCTCATCAGGCAGTGATCCAGTTCCCTTTTAGCCCTCTGCTAGACCTTCTCCAGCAGATCTCTGTCCCTCTTAAACTGGGGAGCCCAAAACTGAATGCAGTATTCAAGATGAGGTCTCACCAGGGCAGAGCAGTGAGAGAGGAGAACCTTCCATGATCTGCTGGATACACTCTTCCTAATACACCCATGGATCTCATTGGCCCTCTTAGCAACTGAGCCATATTGCTGTCCCACGGATAACTTGGTATCCACCAGGACTTCCAGGTCCCTCTCCACAGGGCTGCTCTCCAGCAGATCACCTCGCAGCCAGTACTGGCGCAGTTTATTATTCCTCCCCAGATGCAGGAGTCTGCCCTTGTCCTTGCTGAACCTCGTGCAAAAGGTTTAGCATGCTATTTTCTTTGTAAAGGGAAAAAAAAAAATGCATGTGGACTTTTGTAAACTTAGGGGGAAAAAAAAAACACCTTACCAAAGTGAAAAGATTAGAATTAGATTCCTCATGCAAACTTAGTTCCTGCCTGCTCCAGGAATATAAAGTTGAAATTAATTACCTGATTACATATTTATTTATTTATGTATTTATTACAGGGCTGCTTTGTCATTCTGTGGGAAAGGTGAGGGATGCTCTGTGAGGATGTGGTGTTCACAAATGAAGGAGGCAGCTCTCTGCAAAAGCACCCCCTGTCAATTTGTCACAAGCTGAGCAGCAACTAAGGTGTGAAGCTTCAGCTGGTAAGAAAGGGACCTGGCTTTAGGGCTGAAGGATCAAGACTGCTCTTCTGCTATGTTCCAGCAGGGACAAAGGAAAGGTTGGGAGACTCAGGTAAGCTAAAACATCTGTTTTTAACACTCAGGAGGAGAAAAATGTGGTAAATGAGGCTATGAGAATGGGTAAAGAAACATGAAGCATAAGATGATGAAGAGGCAGTACTAAAACCGACTGGCAGAGAGCTAGTGGGCAGTGAGGCAGCTTTTAACGTGGTTAGGTAGCCTTGGGTGTGGGGTCCAGGCAGAGCAGTTACCTATCTGTGGTTTGTGCTTCCCGGGAGATGATGCATCAACACGGCTGAGATTAGCATTCAAAGGGTTGGAAATGCCAGACACGACTAGTATTTATTTTGCTCTCATGTGTGCGTGGCATGACGCATCATGATGAAATGCCTCTTTTTTTGTTGTTTCTGCAGTCTGAGCTTTTCTCCGTGCACAGGCTGGATGCTGCGAGCGGCAATCCCACGCACTTAATGAGTGACAACTAACTCTTTTATGTTTTTCTGGTGTCCAACGAACAGTGTCCTATCTTCTACATCAGATGGTAACAGAACCTTGGTGAAGCGCTCCTACAGTGGCCACAATTCTGTAATGCATGTAAGAAGCTCCTGTAGTCAGGAGTTTTTCTGTTTTCCCCGATCTTCAGGGGAAGGGCCCTGCATAACCATTTACTGAGCCTGAGGCACGCACATCTCCGCAGCGCTGTGGAGAAGCCTGAGGAGCGAGACGAGATCCACCTGGGGACGAGCACGTCCCTGGGCTCTGAGAGCACCTGCGCGGCTGAGGCAGAGCAACGACGGCCGGGTGCCCAAGGGCCCTCGCAGCGGAGCCGCGCTCAGGCGCGCAGCGGCGCCCGCCGGGGGCCCGTTCCCATGGCAGCGCCAACGCCCGCCGGGGCGGGGGCACGCGCACGTGCGCGCGAGCGAGGGCTCCGAGCCCGCCCCGCGGCCCTGACGTCACGCGGTCCCCGTCACCCTTCCCGCCCCAGCTAAGCTCCCGAGCTGCGCCCAGGCCGCCGCCCGCAGCTCCGCGCAGGCCCACGCGGGGCCGGCGCCGCCCCTCTGTCCCGGGCTGAACCGTGCAGTCGCGGCGATACTCGCTCGGCTCCGCCTTGCCCGCCTGTGGCGTCATCGTCCGGCGCCCGCACGGGGGCGGGGTGGGGCCTGTTGCTCGGTTACGGCTGTCATCTGTGTGCGCCGCCGCCGTGCTTGCTCTCTTGCCCGCCCTCCCCGCCCCCTCCCGGCGCCGCAGGAAACGAGCGGATCCCGGGGCGCTGCTGCCTGCCGTCCCCCTGCGCCCCGTGCCTGGCTCTCTCCCGGTCCGGCCCTGCCTCGCCGCTTGAGCGTCCCGCACCGCCACTCCCACATGTGGGAGAGCGGACCGGTAGCGGCGCCGAGCCCCGCCGCCCGGCTGCCCCGCGCCGTCCGGCTGGGGCCCTAGCGGCTCTCCTCGGCCGCTGGAGCCGAGGCCCGGCGGCGCCCGCAGTGCATGAGAGCGGGGTGGGGGCCGCGGCCCGAGCCACTCGCCTCCCGGCCGGCGGCGACACAGGGACCGGCCCGGGGGGCACCAAGGGGCTGCAAGGCGGTGTCTCCATGTGAGAGGATGCGGAGGCGCACCTGAGCTGCTGGGACAGCCGCAGTCGGGGGGTAGTGGTGAGCAGTCGTGGGGGCCGGCCCCGAAGACCACCTGCTTTGCAGCCAGCCCCGGCGGGGACTGGACCTGTCTGCCCCCTTGAAGTCGCCCGACCCCCGGCGGCAGCCCCAGGGCAGGGGGCAGTTGGGCCCCTCCCGCCGGGGGAGGGGGGCTCCGCCTCGCTGCCAGCTTCGCCCCGCCGGCGGGAAGGCGTGAGCGCCGCGACCGGAGGGAGAACCCAGCGAAGCCCGTCCCGAAAAGTAAGTGTGAGCGGGAGGAGCCCCTGCAGCGGCGGAGGGGGCGGGGGGGAAGGGGGGTTCGAGCGCCCTGGGTCTGCCGGTAGAGTATGCGGGGGCCGGCTCGGGGGGCGCGGCGCTGCCGCCGCTTCCCATGCGGCTCACGTTGCCAGCTGCGCACGGTCTGGTGCTCCGCGGGCGGGTGGCCCCCGCCTGACTCCCGCCCACCGCAGCGTGAGGAGACGAGGGTGGGCTCCTCAACTGTGTTCCACGGGAAGGGTCGAGGTCTCCTTCGCAACTTCTGCCGCCTTCTTTGTACCCGCCACGGCGCGGGCCGGGAGCAGCGGCCCCTGCGAACAAAGGCAGCGGGCGGTGAAACGACTCGGGACCCCTCCGTCCCCGCCCGTCAGAGCCGAGCGGAACCGCCGGGGCGGAAAGTTGTGCAAGGCTGGGAGCGAAACGCACGGCCGCGGGGCTGGAAGCCGGGAGGTTTTCAAACATCCTCCACCCCACTGTGGTGTGTGTGTGTGTTGGTTTTTTTTTTTCTTAAAGGGTTGAGTGGCTCCTAATAGACCCAGTGGCAGCCGCCTGGCTGTTCATTTACATAAGACTTGTGCGGAAAATGCTACTGTTACTGTCACAGGAAAACGGCCTTTTCATATAAAGCAATTAAAAAATGCAGCTTATTAGGAA
This sequence comes from Pogoniulus pusillus, assembly GCF_015220805.1. Taxonomy (NCBI): domain Eukaryota; kingdom Metazoa; phylum Chordata; class Aves; order Piciformes; family Lybiidae; genus Pogoniulus; species Pogoniulus pusillus. The sequence continues at coordinate 15,585,891 of NC_087272.1, read as the reverse complement.
GAAGTAGCATTGGCTCTTCCTCTTCGTTGGGCAAGTTACATCTTCACGAAGCACGAGCAATTGCCTTTTCCCTCAACTCCAAACCGTACTCTGAGGCTGGGGAGTGAAGGGTCTTGTTTGGGAATTTGACCCTGTTTGTTTGCCTCAGTTTTCTTTTGCTTTGATATTTACCTTTTCTGCAGCGTGCAGAAATTCCCTCTAGGCAAAAACTACATCAAAACTTACTGTGTTTTAATAGGGTATTTTGATTTGCTCTTAACTGAAGAAAACACCACCTCAGCAATTAGTCGAGGAAGGAACATTCTTGTTTGCTGATGTTCATTTGTACTGTTCAGGAGTCAAAATTTATACAATACTTAATTTCATGTGCTTATAACATGAGGAGTGGAGATAGAATGTAATTTATTTGATGAGACAGTGTTCAGAAATTGTAAGTGTGTGAAAACTATGTGAATGTCCTGAGCACTGCTTCCTCTCCATACCTTTCTGGATGGAGTTTAGAAAGGACTTCAAAGGGCAAGGTTGAAGCATTTGTCAGATTCTTCATTAAAAGAATAAACAGCTTGTCAACATCCTGTGAGTTGGTTGCTAGGGCCCTGTTTTTCAGTATTTTCTCTGTCAGATAATTAAAAGTAGACAAAAATAAGAGACAGCAGAAGTGTCTAATGGCTGCAGGTCTAAAAACAAGGCATGTGTATGGAAAGCCATAATCCAGAATTTCAGCAGTGTGTGGTGGCTCTGTTCTTTAGTTTGTTTGTGCTGTGCTTTTGAGAGACTCCTAACTACATGCTTGTCTGTTTCACTGAGAAAAAGACAGCCTATGAAAACTCGGAAAACCTGTGCATCAGTAGGAAGTTCAAAGGTAGAGTCCCCGATGTTTTGCAGTTTCTTTTTGAGACCAGGAATGCTGACAAATAGGAAGACTCTGTTTTTTAGACCAAAATATCTCTGTATCTTAATATATTTATTGTTGCTGCTGTTTAAAATTGGGGTGTAAAAAAAATTGAACTCTCTATTCAGTTCAGTTTTTGCTTTTGTTGACCGTAGACCTAATAGGTGAAGAAAGGCAGTTGCACTCTCTTCAGGTCCTAGAGTTAAGGAGATGGCCAATCTGGTGATTTAATATCCCCAGGAGCTAACAGGCACTGTGTTCTTTGCCTTTACATTATTTCTTCCTCCTAAAAGTAAACTGCCTATTCCTACTCTGTCACCTGGTTGTTAATGGCAGTCTGACTTGGTCTTTTGATGGCACACAGGCATTCTTGGTGCCCCAGGTTCATTAGTATCTCAAGAAGATACGTTACTTAAACCTTGACAAAAATCATTGTAGTAAGATTAAAGTTTTCCTTCTGTTGCAGCTCAGAGCTAATCAATGTAGTTCCTTTGTCCAAACTGAATAATTTACTATTACAGCTGTATCTATTTGGAAACATGAATGTTTCTCAAAGGATGTGCATTTCATTTTCATTAGCTGTTAGAGAAGGTTTTATATTAAGTAGCTTTTTAGTTTAGAGTAAGAAATAATTTTTATCTTTAGACTCTTACAGTGACAAATTAACTTCCTCCCATTCTGTGTGGATGTGGTACGCTGCAAAAGTTTTGTTAATTACTTGAATGGAATTTGTTGTCTCTGAATCAGTAAAAGAAAGGAATGGTGTGTGATGATTTAGGCCTGGCAATGTTATTAAAGAGGAAAATGCTGTTCTTCTGTATCTTGAAAGTAAACTTAAGTTAGTTATCTTTCAGTCAGCACGTTTTACGTTCAGACTGTATTTAATGGACATTTAATCTTCTGGATCTTGTTCTGAAGAACATATGCTTATTAACTTGACTATGTGTACATTACATTTAACATACAGACCCTATCTGCAGAGCTGCTTCAGCCTTCTTCCATGCAGGCTGTGAAATTAGGTAATTCTTGAAAGAGACGATAAGAATTACACATAATCACTCTTGAAAATGCCCCTTTGTGACAGAAAGTATTGTGATTTAGTGAATTTGTGGAACATGCTGGATAGTTCTGTACTTGAATACTCACATAGTCCCAGGATAGATAAAAACTGTTTTCTTGTAAACTTTACTAGGGTCACTAATATGGACTCGAAAATAGTCTCTTGCGACAGCCAAGGGTGCAAAGACTTTAGATATGTCTGGAAGACCTAGAACCACCTAAGCACAGAAGTTAGCTTATTGTTAACAAACACCTTGGGTTTTGTCAGTATGGCCACTGGTCACTGTGACAGGCTGTTCTTGCTGAAATTCAAGGTCAGTTTAGCCCAGTATCTCATGTCTCTCAGTGGTCTCTAATGGATATGTGTGAAAGGCTTTAGACAGCACTATATGCTTACAAGCCTTTTTCACAGAACACTCTTGTGGTAACTGTCAGTGTGTGTTTTAGGGCAATGTAATTTCTGTGCATTTGGCAACCTTTAGTGCTTCCTCTTGGGTGAACTTGTTTGGTGGCTTCAAGGAAAGAGTGGTCAATTCACTGCTTAGGGAGGTTTGAGTATATGAGTCAGCTGTGTTGGATGCCTTCTAATTCCTCTGTGAGGAGAGAAGAATACTTGATTCCTGCCCACACCTCTCAGTTTCACGTTCAACAAACATGGTTCTCCAGCTTTCACTTATGGGTGAAATAGTGAAGTAGTTATTTTTTACCTCTGTTTTTTCCTAATTAGCTGGAATTAATAAATAATGACTTGTTTGGGTGCACATATATGTTTTTGTCCACTGAGAACTTTGTATGTGCCATCGTTTTGCAGTTGTAACGAGTGCTAGAGTCATTGCAGCTCACTTGTGAGGGAATGTTTTTTGGGTAGGGAGAGGGAACAGGGCGCTTTGTTGCGCTGTTGTGAATCATATCTAGTTATTTCAGTTATTTCCACCACCATGTGAATGGCGTGAGCTGCTGCTTCCATCTATGGAGAAGCAGCACTGAAAGTCTGAGCCCCTCAGTGTAGAAAGACTGAGGTGAGTGGTACTCACAGGGCAGGGTGTGTTGATGAAGCAGCACTGTCTAAGCACAAGATTTGCCTCTTTGCCAAAAGGAGGAAAGCTGTCCACAGGTGGAACCAAGAGGTGTACGCACGTTGTGGTGAGGTCTGGCCTTGTGGTGCTGGAACTGTGGAGAAGGGGGCATTGCGAGAGGAGTTGCAATGGTTTCCTCTAAATTCTTCATAAGCCTGGATCAAAGAGTCTTGCCAGTGCAATATCCTGGCTTGTAAGCATAAATTCTTTCCTTCAGTAGTTTCTCCCTTTCTGTGTGTCTCTGAGAAAATTAGAAACCTGAACTGATTCTGAGATAATTGTTATACTTGATCCTGTGTTCCCTTCTGCAGTTTGGTCTTTTGGTCTGATATCAAAGCTTGTTGTTCTCACTTCTCAGCACTTCCTCCTTTAGAAATGTTGCTCTGGGTGGCTAGAAAGGTGGGAGGAGACCTTGACATGATACAGGTTACCAGAGACTTCCTCTGTGTGTTCCCTTGCTGAGATCATCAGATTGTGCCTGGAGTACTGGGGATGCTTTTCGATGAATTGAAGTACTCCTGAATTTGGTCAGCCTGAGTCAGTGTTACTCAGCTGTGGTTTTGTCTTGTAGGTTGTAGCATTTGCTCTGAGTTTCTGAAGGACAGGAACTGCAAACCCAAAATGTGTGCTTTGACTGGCATAATGTCCTTACTAGACACATTGTCTGTATTTTCACAGATGCTGGTGAATACTGTTTAAGCATGTGCTGTTTGGGCAAAAGTCTTATCAGCTTTTGTTTAAGGATGGAATCTTGCATTTAGATCTGCTGTAGCTTGTGGGATCTGCCTGTGCTTCTAGGGAATTTGGTGTATTACAAACTGCACATGTATGTGAAATGCATTATAGGATATAATGTGTGTCCCTATATCTGGAAGAATGCAAATGGTCAATGTTTTCAGAAGTGAAGAGGCTAATTCAGGACAAACTACTTGTCTTTCTAAATGACTGACAAACCCAAAACACCACAAGCCAAAGCCAGTGGGAAAGAAAAAGTTCCCTTTTTAGGAGGGTAAACTGCTCATTGTGTTCTATGGCAAGTGCAAGCCTCTCAGCATTGCAGTATAGTTCATGCTTGAGAGGTCTCTCACTAGCTATTGCCATAGCTGCAAAATCTAGCATTTTTGTTGCTAAACCTGACTGCATGCTTTTATTGACTTCTTCATTGCCTAATAAGGCTGTTTTTCTGTGCATGTGCTCTTCTTAAGAATACTTTCTTCAGTGTTTAAGGCTGTAACTATTTAATAATGATAACAAAAACTGTTGATTGAGGCCTCTCTGAAGAAATGTTACTTACCTTTTGTGGCTACCATAGTCCCATGTAGTGTGGCGTAGTGTTGAATATCTGTTGAAGACAGGATCTTTACACCCGTGCTTCACCAAATTCTGTGTCTCTGCTAAGCGTGTTACTTGTAGCCCTAAGCATAGGTTGAGTGGTCAGTAAACTTGCAGTTTGCCAGGAGTGCCTACTTCTGTTGCTGTTTATAGCTCATTAGTTTAATTCATGCACTGATGCTCAAAGCAAGAGGTCTTCTAGCACAACAGAAAAAGCTGTGATTATGGAGATAGTCTCATCCAAATTATTCATGTTTTTTTTTTTTTTTCTGAGTTCTGCTGTGGCAGTTTTGTCTGTTGCCAGAGTTGAATATGTCTTCACATCTGTGGCATTTCTGTGAGTGGGTGGATCACTGCAGTGACAGGTAACTTTTTTTACTGCAGAGTACAACAGTGACAGTTTTTATGTATCTTGAGGGCATCTTTAGCATCCTTTATATCATGCTAAGGCAAAGTGGCTGTGTTAGTTTGTGTTGGTTGTCTTTTATTTTGGGGTGGGAGAAGGGGAGATGTGTGTGTGGTGGGGTTTGGTTTTTCTTTTTTTTTCCCCCTGGGAACTGCTATTTGTTTCTCCAGGTACCTAGGTAGCAGGGTCTATTGTATATTCTAGCAAGGTGCAATTCAAAATGATTATTTAGTTTGGGGCACTGTGAAAATCGCTTTTCTCCTAACTTGCTACATGTTGCAGGACTCTTGTGGGAGAGAGACAATGATTCAACCTGCCGTGCTTCCCCCTACCTCATACCACTCATCTGGTGCATATTTAAACTTCTTTGTATAGTCAAGAGGGGAGGCAGATGGAGTACCCTTGTGATAAGCCCCTGATAAAAGGGAGTAGTTGTACTGCTCTTCTTTCGTGGCATGTTAGTTGCATTATCTGTGGTAGCAGGTGGATTCTGACGGTGCTGTCTCCAGTCTGGTTTTGAGATACTTTAGTCATTGCTTGCCTCCCAGCTTGCTGGACTTTGTCTTGCTCTGGGTTTGCTCTGTGTTACCAGCTGTGGCGCACGTGGTCCTGAGTGACCACTTCATGAAACACAGCAAGAGTGGCATGCAAGTTTTAGTAGCCTCTTAGTAGTAATTAGTTTCTCATAGTGTGTCTTTAGGGAAGTGACAGTATGTGTGACATGGATTCTATTAAGAGTATCTTACGTGGGCTCCAATAGGCAGGCGTTGGTTCCATTTTTCAAGCCTCTAATATAGAAGTGTGCTTGTGTTAATGATCTTGGTTATTTCCATAATGGCAGTTTCCTAGCGTGCATAGAAGTTCAACTTAATTGTTGAAGTTTTACATACCTGAGAGCTCACTAAACCTAGAGCAGTTCTTTTACCTGGCTTGCTGTAGCAAAACAGCTTCAGTGTTCATATTTGCTTTGTCTTCCAGGACATACTGTTTCTTCAGGTTTTGAGTTGTATTCTCAGCTTTTTAGCTTATTGCCATGGTAAATCTTGCAAATTGTCTTGTCGTTATTTGTCCTTTGACTACTGTAACACTTGAGTATGTTGAAAATGCGTAATTCCTGATATGCAACAGGAAAGTAGTGGGCTGATTCTGAAACAACCAAGGCTTAAACTTTGGCTCAGCCATTACTGATGTTTGGCTGTGCCTGGCAGGAGTGCTAGATAACACTCAGTATGACTCAGGAGCACAGGCAGGGTGTTTTTGTTCAAAGGGTCGAGATGGGTGGTGACCTATGTCATGGGGTGGATGTGTGGCTGTCTGGTTAGGGGAGCTATATGCTGCGGTTGCTGAGTGCCTGCGTAGGAGGCACATACAGTCATCCTGCTCAGCTTGCATGTTGTTTACATGGGCTGTGGGAACCTTTCGAAAGGCTGCTGGGAATGACTCGAAAAGCAAGAGCTTGTTTGGTGGCACAAAAGAAATATTAACACTTTAGTCCTTCACATTGCTATTGTTTATGCTGTGGTGTGGTGGGAAGAAAATTGATTACCTAAGTTAGGTATGACCTAGCAAAGATTAAAAGAGAGAAACTTGAAACAATCTGCCCTTTCATAAAATCTTTCTGAAATTGCAGACTGAGGGTTCCTGAGTTTTTCTGTTCCTTCATGCTTTCCAGGGTTGTCATTTTATGTTACATTTGGCCTGCTTAGCTGTTGCTAAAAGGAATGGGTCCAAACAGCTTCTGCCACCTCCAAACTCTTCCTGTGCTAGCTGCTGAGTTTAATCTGATTTCTTGATAATTAATTTTGTGCTGTTGGTTTTCTACTGTTTTAGTTCCCTAAATTTAAATGAAAAGGGAACTAAAACTCAAATTGAGGTGGCACAGTGTGAGATGGCATGCGCATTAGAGCTGACACTAAAGATGCACAGCTGCAATCTTTTGAGAACTATCTATCCATTAGATTGGCTTAGCTGTGCCCTGAAACACCTCAGCTGTGGCTCGATCTGAAGCGTCTGTGGAGTATGTTCTGCAACCAAAAGCACTGATCTTGCACACCTCCACCTGTCTTTTTGGCTTTCGTGGTTCTGCTGTCCACTCTTCAAATCCAGCTGGTTGTGAATGACCTTGAGTGCTAGATGCTGCCTGACTTTTTAGCCTTTGGTGTAAGAGGGGAATGGGGATTACCTCTTCTAAAAGCAAGACAAATAAGGCAATTTAAAAATCCTTACAATACATATATTAAACTGCAGATGTATCATTGTATGTATGATACTGTAAACTGTATGTGTAACAAAAACTCGCTGTCAGCTACTACTGCCCATTCAACCTACAAAATTGAGCATGCATTTCATCTTCAAAGGCTTTTCCCTAGAGTTCTCTTGATAGTTGTGCCAGTCTGGACAAACTAATCCTTTTATTCGGTAAAGCTACATTTAACACAGTGATCAAAGCTACAGTGTGCAGAAATATTAGTATTCAAATCTGTAAAACACAAGGGAAACAAAATACTCTATAAACAGCAAAGCTAACAAAACCTGCTTTCCTGTGGATTTGGATCCTATGCTGCTGTATCCCACCAGTGCAGTATCAGAGTCCTCATTACTGTCCTGTTGTCTTCAATGACCTCCCTTATCACAGTGTGTTGAGATCTTGCAGCCTGACTACTAAAGTACTCCCATATAACCTAACAACATTTAAAAAGAAGTTTGCTAGCTGGGCTAAAGGCAGCATGTGCTACGCCTGCTGCAGAGCTCTTGTGTGTGCTTGCTGGCTGCTGCCAAAGAGGGAAGGGAAAAACTCATAGTCAAGAGCTCTACCGATTGTAGAGCTGAGAGTTTAACTGTTGTGCTAGTCTCTATGCCTTTAGTTGCTATCTCCAAGAAATAATTGGGATTTCACTACAGGACATATGTTTCTTTTTGCCTTTCTTTTTTGGAAGATACAGACTGCCCCTGAAAAGGTTAACTTATAAAACATCTAGTAGCTCACAATTCTTCAAGATCAGTCTTAATTCTTGTTACAGCTGCTTATGCTGTTTAATAAATCATGATAAGCTTGTAGTTTAAACAAACAAAAAACCTTAAGTTTGGGGATCTGAGTAATTGTTGTATAGGAGTATGTTGTCTCATATTAATAATGAATTTCATAGTTCTGTCTTATGTTTTTTTGTGATGTTTTAACCTTATATTGCAGTTGAATATATTCTTGTTACAAAACTCCAATTGAACTCAAATTTCATAGGCTTTTATCCTATACCTTTTCCTGTGTATTGCTGTACAACTCTTAGCTGTAGGTAACATGCATGGTTATATTACCACTACTTCTTTTGATGCCTTGGTGCTGGCATCTAAACACAAATAATGTTTTACCTTAACACCAAGATTAATTTTACTTAATGGCCTCTTGAGACTTTGGGGGAGCCTTTTTGCAAGTCAGTTTTTTCAGCAATTCCTTCTTAGTTCACTGCTGTTGTTAAAAAATACTACTACCATTAAAAAAAACATGGGTTCTGGAAACTATGCTGTGTATATTCTCTGATACCAACCTGTGTATGTTTTATGATAGTAGCTTCTAAACAGTTGTTTCAGCCACCCTTCTGATGCATGAAAGGCTTGGATTTTTTTGTAAGACACTAAATCATATTTACTCTTTTAAATCATGGTAAGTACTGTGTTTGCTCTCATTCTAAAATTAGATATGTTTAGGAGGAGGTTAATGTAATTTAAAAAATATTTACAAATTATCTTCTTTTCCTCTTGCTCCTCTGACATAATCCAGTTCTGTTTTCTGCTAATAACATAAGAAAATGCGAAAGAACTGGATTTTCTCCAAATGAGATGCTAATATTTTGGGTTGCTTGGCTGTGTTCCATTCTCCAAAACTGTGTAGTGGAGTGCTGGCAGCTGAGAAATGGTGTGCTTAGGTAGTCTTTTGTTGATTTGCAGCTTAGCATCTAGGAGGCCTTGAGTTCAGGTGACAGAAACACTGCAAGATGTGCAGTGGAGCAAAGGAGAATATAGAGGTCTCCTTAACTAATGAACAGGCTGATGCTGTGACTTGTTCTTCCATCTCTCTTTTTTTTTTTTTTTTTTTTGTAAGAAGGAAAACAACCTGAAAATCTAGCCCAGATTTGGTCATGTAGCTTTTCTGAGAAGAAAAATAGTGTCCAGCAGCATTTTGCTGCCCACTAAGAGCTTGTGCACACACTGTATAGGAGGCAAAGCTATGAAACTGTTGTAGAAGGTTTGCTGGAGAACAATCAATAGCATTATTCTGGTAAATGTGTAACAAACTACTACTTTGAATGAAAGGTCAAGCTCATTAAAACTGCTGGATAAAGCACTGTCTAGATGGCTGGGCCCAAAGATGGAGTTAAATCCAGCTGTTAGCCAGTCTCAAGTGGTGTCCCCCTGGGTTCAGTATTGGGACCACTTCTGTGTAACGTATTTATTAATGATCTTGACAAGGCCATAGAATGTGTCATCAGTAAGTTTGCATGCAACATCAAGTTAGGTGAGAGTGTTGATCTTCATGAGGCTAGGGAGGCTTTACAGAGAGACTTGGCTAGATTGGTTTGATAGGCCAGTGTTAATGGCATGAACTTCAAGGCTGAATGCCAGATCCTGCACTTCGGCCACAAGAACTTCATGCAGTGCTACAGGCGTGGGGAAATGTGGCTGGAAATCTGTCTAGCAGACAGGAACATGGGGGGTCTAATTGACAAGGGGCTGAATTTGAGCCAGCAGTGTGCCCAGGTAGCCAAAAAAGCCAATGGCATCCTGGCTTGTATTAGAAATAGTGTGTCCACCAGCAGCAGGGAGGTGATTTTTCTTCCCCCTATACTTGACACTGGTGAGGCCACACTTTCAGTATTGTATCTAGTTTTGGACACTTCAATACAAGAGTGATATTGAGGTGCTGGAGTGAATGCAGAGGAGGGCAACAGAGCTGGCGAAGGGCCTGGTGAATAAATCTTATGAGGAGCTGGGGCTGGTTAGTTTCAAAAAGAGGAGTCTGAGGGAAACCTCATTGCTCTGCAATTACCTGAAACAACATTGGAGAGAGGTTGGTAATCAGTGATAGAACAAGGGGAAATGGCCTCAAATAGCAACATGGTAGGTTTAGACTGGATATTAGGAAACATTTTTTTCACAGGAGGAGTGGTCAGGCATCGGAGTAGGTTGAGTTCCCAACACTGGAGGCGTTTAAAAGTCGCATAGATGTGGTGCTTGGGGATATATTTAAAGGATGGACTTAGTAGGATAGGGTTAATGGTTGGACTTGATGACTCCAGGGGTTTTTTCCAACCAGAATGATTCTGTGATTCAAATGTAATGTATTTTATCAAGCTGCCAGTTTTGATAGAGGCATCCAAACCTTAAAATACTACTTCTATATTTTAATGTGAATGGTCTGTTTTAAAATGTTTTGATTAAATAATTTAAAATCAGAAGAATTGCCACACTGGCTCACGCTGACATTTGTTCTCTCCTAGCATCCTGTGTTAGATAGCAGACAGAAGAGAGCAAATTATGTACGGGAACCCACAAGTTCCACGATTCTTCCCATGACCCATCACAAAAATACCTGGAAGTGGATGCATAGGACATGCTGAGAGCATGATTAAGTGTTAGATACTCTGTACTTGCTCTCCAGCTACTTCCAGCTCAGGGAATCTCTGACCTGAGATTGTTTCTGTTGTTTTGTTAACCTGGAATGGTTTCTCTTCTGTGAACTTGTCCAGTCTCTCCTTGAATCCATGTAAATTTTTCATCTCTATTGCATCCTTTTGCAATGCATTCCACGGGTCTGTTAACTGTTACCTGAAGAGTTACTCATCATTTTAAGGTGGCCTCTACTAGCTTCATTAGCTGCTGACTAGTGTTTGTGTTGGAGGGAGCAATGGAGTCAGTCAGGTACCACTGTCCTTTGCCTGTGGCGTGTAGTCCATTGACGTTGGTGATGTCTTTGATCCAAGAGAGACCATTTTCCAGGCTCCATATTCTTAAGTATTCTTTTCTGACGTAGCCTACATCTGTTAGAAGGCAGTGTTTCTTTGCTAACTGCCTGAATTTCTCTGTTTCTTTTATTGAAAAACAGAGATGCTCTTTGGGCACCAGTGCTTACTAGTGTTGCAGGATTGAAGTTTAAGCCAAGGAATAGTAATTGCAACTGAAGTTTGTGCTGTGGGGGTGGGGGAATTTACTGAAGAATTGCTTGACCCTGTGGAAATGACGGGTACTGAAGTAAGGATGAGGAATTCTCTCATCTGTGTCTCCAGGAAATGGCAGTTCCTGTGTAGCTGTTCCTGTGGCTGTCTTTTAGCCAGGTTAATAACACCAGCTTTTCAAATGAAAAGTTTCAGTGTTATGGTGATATGGATAATAAAAATAATAACAAACTCTTGAATCTTTCTAAAATGATAGATCACAGAACTTTGTCTCTTGTAATTGAAGTTATCTTTTGGTCTCCTGTGTTTATTTTCAGCCTTGATTTTTTTAATTATCACATGAATGAGTACTTTTGTCAAGAAAAGTAAACTTACTGGTTTTCTGTACACTTCTGAAGCCTTTATTTAGCTGTGTAATTTGCAGAAGATGCATGTGTAAGAAATAGATTATTCAATTTTTATTAAGATATCAGTTGCTTGGTTTTAAAATGTTATTTCAAAAGCTGATTTGAAATAATCGTAAGTGTTGGTGTTGTGGTTCTTTGTGTGTTTTTAAATTGCTTTGTTTTGTTGTGGTGTGTGTTTATTTATGGAGGATTTGGGGTTTTTTTGTCAAAAAATTCTGAAGAAAATTGTCATGCATTTTAATTTTGTAGTTCATTTTCTCTTTCCAGTATTGATAGGCTTTCATATCAGTTCTTGTGGAGTACAGATTCATAGAATGGTTTAGTTTAGAAGTGACATCTAGTTTCAACCCCCTGCCATGAGAAGGACACATTCCAATATACTAGGTTGCTCAGGGTGTTATCCAGCCTGGCCTTGAACACTTCCAGGGAGGGGACATCCGTGACTTCCCTGGACAACCTGTTGTACCAGTGTTTCATCACCCTCTCTGTAAAAATTTTCTCCCTAATATTCAGTCTAAATATGCCCTCTTCAAGCTTAAAGCTATTCCCTCTCATCCTGACACTACAAGCCCTTGTAGAAAGTCCTGTCCCAGCTTTCTTGTAGGCCCCTTTCAGGTAATGGAAGGCTGCTGTAAAGTCTTCCCAGAGCCTTCTTTTCTCCATGCTGATGAACATAGATAAATGAAATCCAAGTTTAATTCTCCAATCATTGGAGCATACACTTAAATCTAGTCATAAAAATAGCTGTAGAAAGAGAAGTGCCTGCATAAAAGTTTGTTCCATCAGTGGCTACCGATGAAAATTGATTAAACTTCTTGAGAATGTACTTTTATTCCCTTGGAACAAAACTGATTGCCAGTTTTTCAATGATAACACAATGTAGAAAAATACCAGGAACTTTCAGTGTCAGCTTATTTATTTGGAGGAGCAAGAAGTTAAGCTCTGAGGAGTAAAGTTTTTCAAACATACTTAAGCAATTCAGAAACATAAGTTCTACTGACTTTGTACTGTGCAAGGAAAGAAATCAAATGCGAGTAGAGTTAAAATTTGGAAGTTAAGCAAATTGAAAAATGCAGTTAATCATAAATATTGGACAGCATCTTTTGCAATGAAGGCCTCATACTTCTATGAATCATTGTAAGCTTTAACATCTGACTGTAAAATTGCCAAAAGTCTTGGTCAGGTGTGGTCAGGGAGAATTAGCAAATGTGAATTCAGAACTTAATTAGCAAAGTGTGATGTTTAAACTTTTATCACTGTTTTGACTCATGCTTATTTGCTCTTAAGGGGGACATGTAAAATTGTTCTGTAACTATTTAGAATCAATGCCTTTTCAATATTTGCTGTACTGCTGTTTTCTTTGCCAGCACATCTGTTGTATAATAGTAGGCAAAAGACTCCAGAGTCTGGGAAATGCTTTAAGTGAAAACTTTAGAAGACTGTTGAAACTTTACAGTTAAGTCAGATTGCCTCTTTGTGGTATGAAATGTGATGGTTGTTTGGTTCTTGACTGTGAATTGAATATATATGTGTTTGGCAATAGTTAGGAGGACTGCAAAACTTGTTGTATGACTTTTGTTCCAGCTATCAGTTGTCTTTCTGTGCCTTATCTGGGTGACAGCCGTTTAATTGAAAAGTTTCACATGCTATTGAAGTGTTATTGTTAGAATAAGCACTTCATTCCAAAGGAGAATACAATCTCATGGCTTGGAAGGGAGCGTCACAGTGTAGGGGGAGGGTTGTTATCACTGTCCTAGATAGCAGACTTGTTTATTTTATAAATACAGATTATTTTTTCTCAATAGCAAAGGACGGAACCTTGGCTAACTGTAAATATTTTTGAGTGGGGACAAGTAGTTTACCATCATTCTGTTACAAGAACTTTGGAGAATTTAAATGCTGTTAACATCCAGTGTAACAAATGGGGATCTTGTCCTTTAGAAGCAGCAGTAATAAGGATGAAACTTACTTCTGCTTGTGTAGTTGTGCATGTAAAAAGCCCAGTGATTAGCACTATACCTGACAAAAATAAGTGAAAAATGGTGTCAAAAGAATGACTTCAGACTGCTTCTATACTAGCTTGCCACTGGAACAACAGGTATTGCATTGTTAAATCACCAAGGATTTATTTTGCTTTCCTGTGTGTATCAATGTGTTGATGCAGCTCCTCATGTATGTTAGTGCTGGTAAAAATGTCTTTCAGAGGTTCTAAATACAGTAGTGTAGAAGAATTCCATCTGTGTATTTTTTTTTGTGTAGCTGTTGGTGGCTAGATGGAAAGATGCTTTTAATTTTTTTTGTTTTGGTAAATCTTTTGGCCCAATCTCTAATCACAGAATAAGAAAACTGACTTGTTGGCAAACTGAGTTCAGAAATTGTTGACTAATGAAAGAGACTTCATTTAATTCTTTCAAGGAGTTTTGATACTGTACAGCTTAAGGTCTTGGGGCAAAAACTTTGATCTTGCTTGGAGGGAGTCTGTGGCCATAGTCATGTTAGAACTGGTTGCAAACCCCCCCCCGTACAAGAACACTGAGCACTGTATAAGGAAGTTCAAACCTAATCTCCTTCAGTTTAGTTGAAAACAATGGTCACTAGTACTTGGAGCATTTTTGCTTACTCTGGCTCTCATGTCTTTTGTTTGTCAAATCCAAATGAATCTTTGGCCCAACTTGAGTGCATCCATTAAGTGATTTTTGTACAGCAGTGTGGTGATCTTTACATTGTAGGTTGTCACTCTCACATAGAAAGCTTTTCATGAGTCATTAATATGATAAATTTGAGCTTTTGGTAGGGGGGTGATACCTTCACCAAGATCCTTAAATTTCTTTGTTGGTGAGTAGGCATGAAAGCTTGCATTGCACTTTGCTGTCTTTTTGAAAGTCAATGCTAAGGTTTTTTCTTACCAGTGTTAGGGAAGTGGAGAAGTTTACAGATTTTAAAACTTTTGACTTGGTGATTTTTAAGAAAGCATAGTTAAATGCATTCTGTGAGGTTTCTGATGTTTCCTAGACTAACAAAAGGTTGCTTTATTGGTGGCTTTAATGAACAAATCGCTTTACTGGCTTAGACATACTGGTTGCTTTGTCGGTCCAAACAGCTATGGGTTCTTGTTTCAATTCACTATTGTACTAGAGTAGAGAAGTGATAGCCATTGACCTTCTGTTAAAGCACAATAAAAAGTTTTTTGTGAAGAAGGAAAAGTGTGTGGGGAAAAGAGCAGTGCAGATCTCCGACTTGAGTTCAGCAATGTAAAAATTAAGGGACCGTGTACCCCTCCTGTTGCTTTTCTTGCTAGGTGGCTCCATATAGTGAGCCACCTGAAGCAAGAAAAGGAGAGATTGACTTTCTGAAAGCTCCGTTTTCGTGGAACCTGTGTGTAAAGTAAGAAGATATTTGTATTTTTGGCTGTAAGGAGGCGCATCAAGTAGGTGCTTATTTAGCTCTGAATAAGAAATATGTTAGTCTTCAAAAAAGTCTTATTTTTAAAATTGTTACTCATTGTCTGGTTTATTAAGTGATTAACACACCTGAGTTAATGATAGCTTTCCATTGGATGAAGTGACCATGTTTTAATTACTCAATTACTTCCTGAGAATTTGATTAAATGAGTAAATAGTAATTTCATTTCTGGCTGTAGGTAAGATTAAGACAAAAAGGAAATTTGTTAGATACTCTAGACTTTCATTAATGGCAATTATTTCTTGAAATTGATGTCTGTAATGGAAGAATGTTAAATTAGGTGGAATAACATTTTGGTCCTCCAGCTCATTCTTAGAGTTACCAGGTGGCTTTAAAAACTTACCGTTTAACTTGTAAAAGATGAGCATCTTCATGCAACTAAAACAATGTTGCAGTTGAAGCTGGGGATTTGCACTTGCCAAACAAATTTACAATACATAGCGTGACGTTTTAATTACTATTAAAAGGAATAGGAACTTTCTTTTTAATGAAAGCACTGTACAAAACCAATTACTGTTCCCTACAAATAGTTTTTTTAGACTAGACAAGTACAGTGCAGCTCAGATGTTTTGTAGCTGGGTGATTTCTAGTTAGCAGATTTGCATTGGAGCACTTGTCATTTGGTGGGAACAGCTGCTGAAATAAATCTTACACTTATACTTTGAGTTTTGTCATAGGGATTGTGCTATATGTTTGGCAGTTACGTGTTGGGTGTAGTTCATAGTAGTGTCTGTCTTACAATAAAGTGAATTATTGTTTTTCTCAGAGCAGTTTTGCGCCTTAACGTGTTCCTAATTCCTCAGGAAAGCAAGTTTTCCCTGAGAGAATTTCTTAGGGAGCACTGTGGCATTTGGTGAATCTGTCCTTGCAAAGTTTACCTACATTTCATAGGGCACAACTGTCTCAAAAATGAACTTTTTCCCGAAGTTAGGAATTAATTTGGGTGTGCTTGTAGATGACTACTACATTGAGGAGAAGCTGATCCTATTCACTAAGAAGCTGATTTGCTGCCATACTCTGTTTAGCTATAGCTTAGCAGTGTGTTTTAGAGGAAGTACCATTTTGACTTCCTTTTTGTTTTCTCTTGAATCTTACAGCATTAAAATGTCATTCACATAAAATTTGCATAGCTTTGCATGGTAAGCAGCTTAGAGCAGGAAAGCAGTTTTCATGTCCCCATCCCATGAAGGTATGGGTTGGAATTCATTGCCACTGTATGCAGAGCCGCCTTTCCTACCTCTGATGTTTGCCTTCTATGCTTTTCGTCTTTTTCTCTGGTCTTTCAGCATGTGCTATGAGGTTTGTTTTGCTCTAGTGCAATTTTTTTTGGTGCTATCTCCCTGTCTCCTGGCTGCATTCTCCCCCCGCCTCACCTCTTGCTTATCCAGTTCTGGCCTTTTGCCTTTGTTTTAAATTTTAATGCTGTTTTGGTAATTTTATACTTTCAAAAAAATACTTGGTCTCCCTTTGTAAACCTAAAAAAATTACTTGAGTCAGCCCTGGGTTTTGAAGGATCCACTTCTTCCCGAGGCCATTTTGGTGCCCTGTTCTGCCAGGTAAATGCTCTCAGGTGTTCTGTAGCTGCTCTGTGCTTGCCACTGAATGGGTTACCTCAGCTCTCCAATGTACAAAATTAAAAGACAACTTGTATCCTCTGAATTGTTTAAAACCAATTAAGGTTTCTGAGGTTTTTGGCTACTATAAAAATACCATAGTACTTGTCACCGTGGACATGTAGTTTGGAGGCAACAGTTGAGGATTAATGTTTCCAAATTCTTAGTGGAAAAGTATCATTATAAGTAAGGGAATAGAAGAGGCTGTGACTTTTGAATACTACTTTTTAACCCTTCATCCTACTGTGTGGAAACTTGTGTTTTAACATCCCGCTTTTGGGGAGCTATTTTTGAGCTTATGTTGTTATTACACTGACTGCATACCATCTACCACTTGGGTATGTGGTGGTTCTGGTGCAGTTTCCATTTGAAAGATGCAGTAAGTAAAGATAATGAAATAAACTACTGGATTCTTGCTGTCCAGATCTCTGCTGCAGTTAGCTTTTTCATTATACATGTCTTCATCAATATCAACTTCCTAACCATTCATCTCAATAACAAATGACAGGCCATGAACTGTATGTATTGAAGAAAGAAGATACAACTAAGATCTGTTTGTTTCAAAAGCAACAACCCTCTGAAACATACAATAAAAGGTGTATTGTTTAGCCCCTAGATATCACTGCATCTGCAATAAGGACAGTGCATTTGATATTTGTCTTTCAAAATGTAGACCTCAAAACACTATTCCTTTAGAGCAGTAGCAAAATCTTTGAATACCATGGAAGGACTTGCTGCAGTACAGCAAGAATTGTCCCTGTGGTCGCTTAGCATTGTGCCTTGGAATCTATACAGAAACTGTTTAAGCTTTGCCAGCTGTAGTGGAAAATGCATGTAAGTAAGTTTTTCTCTGACCCTCTTCACTAGCTTTCTGATGATTCCCTACCATCAAGTTCATGATCAAAGTCAAATGTTTTTGTAGGTAAATTTGCATCAAATAGTACCAGGCCCTAAAGAGCAACAAATGCGAAGCTTGCCAATGAATCTTCACCATCCTATGGTAAATATTTGCTCTCCTCCACACTAAAATCAACAAAATCTGTGAGTCTTCCATATTCACACACCAGAATGTAATATACTTAATATAGTTCACCAGATGCTCTTATGGGAGTAGAGGAAAGGAAAGCAAACAACTGCTAAGCACCCAAATGAACTCACATTTACAACAGAGAAAAGACCTAACCACTATTTTTTTCAGGCAGGGAAGGAACTAAGCAGTTGGACTTTAACCAAAGTGGTGGGCCTAAAGGAATGTTCAGAAAATGTACCTGGGTATTAAGGTATAGGTATTTATGTGTGGGATTATGCAGCCTACCATGGTGTGAAGAGAGTTTTTGTGGAATGGCATGCATTTCCCCAGTCCTTTACATCTTTGTGTATCACAGATAAATTATCAATTGTCTGTTTTGCCCTCTTTGAAAGACAAAGACATTTCATCTTCCTATCTTCCTTGAAAAATCTTGCACCATTCCACAGGCTTTCAGCCCCCTTGTATTAATTAACATAGCCGGTGTGAAAGAGGAGCTCATATTCCCATTTTGAAGTTCACAGATATTCTCTCCTTTTGAAATTTGGAGAACTCTGTCAGATGCCTTGAGATATGTCAGTTTGACTAATTGAAAAGATTTGTTGCTATGTAGTATCAATGCTTTTAATGCTCTTCTCCAGACAAAAACTTTTGTCTTATAAAACTTAATTTTGCTTTAAGTTGAGAAGATTGTTAACCTGGCCTTAGAATGTTCAATTTCACCAGCTTAGAGTCTATCTGTTGAGTGAGATAACGACTCATTTGGTTTCCATGGGACTTCTGTCTTCATCACTGCTTCTTATAACTGGGAGTTATTTTTAACTCACATAGCTGCCTTTTTCATCAGTCCTTTGTGAGTGGAGATGTAGACAGAGCAGTGACATGATAGGTGGAAGAACTGATGTTTCTGTTCCTAGCTTCTGCCACTGACTTTCTCTGAGATACTCATAATAGCATAATATTATTTCTTGAGCTTCACTCTCTATAAAATGAGAGTACTTAGCAAAACATTTTACACATGTGGCTGTTACTGGGTAAGCATTGTTCTGAGTATTGGTATTTGTTTCAGGAGGTCAGTCTGTGTGTTACTATAACAATCAAGTCTTCTTTCTTTTTAGAGAAGAAACATCACCTCTAGTTCACCATTCTCTATTAAAATGAGTCTGTAATTTCCATAGTATTCTTAAGTTAATTTGATCTTTAACATTGTTTGATGGGAGTGGTGACTTACAATTAGTTGCTATTGCAATTAATGGACACTAGGTATTTTAATGAAAATGGGAGGTTATATTAATTACTTTAGTGTTAGTGAAACTGTTTTAGCAGATGTTAAATTTCTGTCCATTTGTGTTGTTCAAAACACATTTAATGAAACACAAATATTGTTTTACTGTAATTCATGCAATATTAAAGACCAGACCCATAGACTCCAAATGAAAAGTTACTCTGCTTAATGGTCTACATCTTAGGTTTTTTCACTCTCATTGTAAGAGCTTACTGCTATAGTTGCTGCATTAATCCATAATCCAATAAAGGAGATTTATTGGAGGGGCTGAAGGCAGAGAGAAGGAAAAGAATGTATCTGTAGCACACTGTGGGCAATAGTGATGCTAAAAATAAGAATGGCTCTGTGTTTGCCTTTCTCAACGTGTGAGACATGCACTACAGTTTATCAGTAGCATTTTAAGGTGCTATCCATCTCCTACTCACGGGAAAAACACCACACCAACAAACCAAACAATCAACTCCCCAGGCCCATGTAGTTCTTCCTGTTATTTCAGCTGTCACAAAGGCAGAGATAACTAGGCCTCTACTTAAATCCATACAGTTGGCCTGTATTAAATATCATACAATAGTAAGTGAATGCTGACCCTCTAGCTTTGATTAGAACTGTCAGAGCAGTGTACAGCTCTACTGCAGTATACATACTGCACCTCTACTAGCATATGTGCACAAATATATCACCTCAAGACTCTTCTGAAGCTAATCTTACATAGGTACATCTCATGTTGAAGGTCCCATGTAACTTATATATAGTAAAATACTTGAATTAAAGCCATTTCTCATTGCAAAGAATGCATGTGTATGTCTTGTACCTGTAGCTGAAGGATTAGCGGATTCTGCATGTGGATTTTTAAAGCCTTAAAGACAAAACTGAAAGAAGGAATACATCAATATTTATTGCTACTAAAGAGTATTTGCTGAATGTTCAGTAGCAGTCAAGTTCCTCCAAGGGTTCACTGATAGGCATTGCTACAAGTATTCATGTTGATACTTTATTGCTAGAATCACACAATTTCTTCTTCCTTCAAAGGAAAGCAAGACCCTGATGTACCTTTTCTTTGAATTTGGTGCTTCGTAGAAACTCAGTGCTGGATCTTTGAACAACATCAGTTGTTTTTGCTCAAGTTTGAAAGGTACAATTATGTGACTCAATCTCTGAAAAGTGAGCTCTGTTGAGTTTTCTATTCTAAATGTCAGTTAGAATAATTTTAATTCCTTTTTTCTCATCTGATGTGCAGGCTTTGCATCTAATTTTTAATGTAGTTGGTAAGAAGCTCTAAAGAAACTTTTATCAAAATGCTCAGACTTCTGAGAAAAGATTTTAAACATCTTTTTCCACACTTTTGAATATGGGTTGACTTCTAGGATCTGTTAAATGCCTTATCTCGATCTTGTAAATCACTGTAAGGCAGACTGATTGTGCTTTGTTTGAAGATGTTCCTTGTTTCCCATATATAAAAGAAATGTCACAAAATAGCCAGGAGGATGCCCTGAGTTTTACTGCTCGAACAGTCATTTAATTAACTGGTACTCTGATTTCCAGCCTATGGTTTAGATCTATATAATGACACTGTGCTCTTAGGGGTAGATACAAAAGCTCAGAAATAATTTGGTGTTCAAATATGCGTGTATCTTCCATGGGCCAAACTAATTGGAAAGAAGTTTTGAACAAAACTGTGAATTATAGGCCCAAATTCTAGTTTCAACCCCTGCAATCACATGATACAAGCAAAGCCCTGCGCTGTCTACAAAATGTTCAAGCCCGCGGACTGTAGGAAGAACCCTACAGACACTGCTGGATTGTAATCCACAAAGAATTGCCTGCCTGGGACTGGAAACGGGCACAGGCAAAAAGTCTTGTGAGTATCTAAGAGATACTGAAACAAGGTGAGGATAGGGAAAAAATGACTTACAAGCATATCTCAGTTTGAGTTCATGCTCCCAGGTAGTAGTGAAGGGCAAGGGGAGCTTGACACATCCCTCTGGATCAGGTACAGCAGTAGCTGCAGGCAGATCCAGTATTCTGGCCTGCAGCTCCTCATTTCTGTCTCAGCTGGCAGTAGACTAGTTGCTTCTAAAAATAGTCCTTGTTACAGATGCTCCTGTTACCACTGCATGAAGGAATGGGATCTTTCTGCTTTGTGTGGGTAGAATTACAATTCCTGAACATGAGCAGAAACAGAGCTGCAGGAACCCAGATATTGCTGGACATTAGTGTCTGGAACACGCAAATTTACTTCCAGTGTTCGTCAGCTGCTTTAAACGTGGGTTTGGTTTTTTTTTTTTCTTTTTCTTTTTTTTTTTCTTTCTTTCTTCAAGTATAGGTTTTGCAGATTGCAGAATGATCACAGATCTTTGAATACTGTCATGCTTATTTAAACAGCAGCCAGCAGAAGAGTGTAGCATGCAGTATGCCATTAGAAAGGATTTCTCCTCTGAGTCTGAGAATCTGTGTAAAGGGCATCCAGATTTTTGGAAGTAAATACTCCTCAGATTAGATTGTTCTAGTAGTATTCTTTTAGCAAAGACATGCTTTTTAAAGAAGTTTGGTTAATTTAAAGTCAGTTTTATTTTTACCCTTACCTTTTTTTGCTTCTCTAAGTGTTACTGGGAGAGATTGCTATATGCCATTTCTTTTAATTCTTTTCTGTTTGTTCACTCCAAGTGGCGCTATTTTATAAAGTCAGAGAATGTTTTGTTAGCAAACAAATAGGAAGTATAAAGCAAACAGCCCTTCCTTCTCTAATAAATGTTTCCACTATTCTTTCTTATTAGTTAGATAGAATTTAATGTCATGGGCCAAACTTGAGTTGATAGCCAAGCTGGAAATTATAATAATGCCTCAGTTATGGGAAATG
Organism: Pogoniulus pusillus; assembly: GCF_015220805.1. NCBI lineage: Eukaryota > Metazoa > Chordata > Aves > Piciformes > Lybiidae > Pogoniulus > Pogoniulus pusillus. Next base: position 15,564,308 of record NC_087272.1, on the reverse strand, counting down.
GATAAAGGTTACTGATAAAGTTCTTATTTCGAAGAGTGCCTAGTCCAAGTATTTTGTCTTAGTTGAGACTTACTGGGTTTGCCAAATCTTACAGTAATATTTTGTTGTGGTGTTTTTTGTGGATTTTTTTCTTTCTTTGGCAAGATTGGAATTTGCTTTTATATTGAAAATATAATTCCTCAAGTTATAGGAAATTTTGTGTGTTGATTATAAAGAATTGAGATATATCCTCCTGTTTTAACTGGATAAATGTGAAAAATACAACATTTAGATGGCAACAGGTCTGAAAGATGCTGCAGGATAATTTAACAGTACTGTGTATAGATCTGGATGCAGACACAAATTTAGCCATTAACTGGAATATCTCAATTTACTCAAGTATTGCACAAAAACCCTGGGTCATTATATGCAAGTTACTGAGAACCTGAGACATTCTTACTAAGTGTAGATTCAAAGCTGTCTCAAGAATTGTCTGCCTATTCAGTACCTTGTGATAATTCATTCACTTCACAGTCTGATTCAGTATTTTGAGGAACCATATATATGTGTGTGTGTGTGCAAAATATATGAATGGACCAACAACTTCAACGTGGTCTATTTGATGTCTGATTCTGCTCTCAGCTTTGCTAAACCTCGTACAACTGACCGTGGGCAATTGATCCAGCCTGTCCAGATCCTTTTGCAGAGCATTCCTAACCCTGAGCAGATCAACACTCCCACCCAATTTAGTGTCATGTGCAACATGGTGAAGACTGAAGTGTTTCTGTTTTCCAGTTTGTGAAGGTGTAGTCAAAGGAATAAACATCAGTAGGATTTTTTGTTTTTGCTATTTCATCCTTTTCTGAAAGTGATGTTATGACGAAACTGAATCTCACACTTGTAGATTCAGGGAAGCTGATGCACCTTTTTTGTACTTGGATTACTAATTTATCTCTGCTTCAGATTAGATTTTGTACTGACCTAGGGAAGAACACAAATGACAGACTATTTGTTAAGCCTGACTTCTGTTTAATAAAACATAGAATTAGTTCTTCATGCTCATTCAGTTGCTGTTCTGTGTGCTGAAGCGGGCAGCTGTCTGGTTGACAGAATCTGGTGTGTACGAATGGAAACTCTTGTCAGGGTTGCAGTCTCTGCAGTGGAGGGTAAGCATTTAAAATTGGCTATGACTACAGCTCCTCCCTGTGGTAGATCTTTCTCTGCTTCTGTTTGCTGGTATGTCAATGCCAAACCAAGCAATACTCTGAGAAACACCACCTTACTGCATTTTGACAGAGAAGAGGTGATTTTATGTCTGACTGGTAGGATAACTAATAAAGAACTGACTGTGTATCTATTGTAGTCCACTGGATGAAAGACTGCCAGGTGTGCTCCTTCATTCAGCATCACCATTTTGGATCAATACAGGTTTAAAAACCAGTGTATTTCCACAATGAAAGAAACTGCTTCTTATGCAATCATCCTGACTTTTTTCCTGCAGAAAATCTAAGATATTCATATTCTAGCCACATAGTTAAAACCTCTCAGGCTAGCTTTCATCGTTTGGCATCATGATTGCCATAGCATCCTTCTATCAGACCTTCTGAAATAGAGTCTTGCTGTGTCAACTCACACTATTGCTGCAAGCCAAATTTTGTTCTTGTACAGCAAGCCAGTTCAATAGTGTTTGACCAATGCTTCCAGGAGGCAGTGGAGGAGATATGAAGACTGCTGGCACAAAGTGGGTTTGACTCTGTGCTGGTTCATGTAATTCTGAAATAGCTACTTATATACACATGCACCAGGAACATGTAACACTTTACATTCTTAAAAATCATAGGAATTTTGAAATTTACTTACTTATTAGACTTTCTCTTGCATTTGTATTGGCACAGACAGTTGCATTTATTGTTTTCCATTTCAGTTCTGCTTACAGTATTCCCTTTTTCTTTATGCCCTTGATCAGTAAGCATCAGTATATACTGACAGGCTTGCATTGTCAAGTGCAAACCCTCCAGCATGTCCTTGGAGGTTTGCAAGACCTGACTGGACAAAAGCCTGAGCAACTTGATCTGAATTCAGTGTTGAACAGTTAGTTGAATAGAAGGCTGGATTGGAGACCCCTTGAGATCCTGTAAATCATAACTAGTCTGACACATTATTCTTTCTGTGGGCAGAATGAAAATCTGTCTCTGTAATCAGTAGTAGGGACCAAAGCTTCAGTGCTGGAGGATTAATGTAATGGAGAGTCAAGTGCTCAGCATCTACTGATTCCTATCAGTGTACTGTAGCACTGAACAACTATATGAGGAATACCTTGTGTTTTCTCTTTGCTTTGGGTGGAATGTCATCAGTTTAGAACCCCACTCAGGACTAGCTAGAAGTTGCTCAGGACTGCTGTTCGGCATAGGTTTTTTAGTATCTCCAGGGACAGGTATACAACAGCTTCTCTAGAAAGCTTGCTTCAATATTTGACTGCATTTGATGTGAAACTTTGTTCTGGAACATACAGTCAGAATTTCTGTGGTTGCAGTTTACATACATAGCTCTTGTCCCATCATTGTGTGCTTCCAAGAAAGTATGCCAGAAAGACACTGTAGGATAGACTGTTAATTATGCAAAGTTAATGTCTCTTTGTTACTTTTATGGGCCCTTCTGCTGTCACAGAACATGTGAAAGTATCTGAGAATTTCTAGTCTAGTCCTTTTAAGACATGAAAATTAATAGTTTGAACTATCTGTAGCAAGTGAATTTGATACTAGTTAGCACTGGTAAGGTGTAAGCTGCTTTGTTTGGTATAAATCAGTGTTGGGATATGTTTGCCTTCACAGAACTGTAGCTTTCAAATGTAAACTTATTTAGAATTTTTGATAGTTAGTCTTCAGTAAAGCTGAGGATAAGGTAAAATTGTGGTGAAATGTTCTTTGTTCATTTTCTGTCTCCTGTTAAACTAATTTTTTGTAATTTTAGTCTATGCAAGATTCTCACTTGGTCTTGCTGCCTAATACAAAGCAGACTGTGCTCTAAAACATCTGAATTTTGGTTCCACAGGAGATGGAAGTTGTGGAAGGGAGCACAGAGACCTCTCACGCTTTCCTTCAACTCTCAGACAGCAGTTGCTAGACTTCCAAAAAAAGTCTTAGTTGCCTTCCTTGAAGACATGGGAATCATTAGCCCTTGCTAGTTAATGAATGGGCATTTCAAAGGGAGCTGTTCTTTGTGAGTTTGGCCAAGGGTCACACTCACTTCAGGAATACAGCCTTATAATCTCTGTGTTTTCATCTGTTTATCAAGTATGATGCTGATTTGGACGTTTTTGTGTGCTGGTGTTATTTATGTGAGTTGTGTGCATTGTAAACTTTGGTAGCAGTAATACTTTGCAGTAAAAGGAAATAATACACAACTTATTTCCAAAAGCTATTTCATAAAAATCCATTTCTGATTATTTGACAGTGAAGCTGCCCAACAGGTCGCCAGCTGTCTTTGGTTTAGCTTGAGAAGTAGCTTTCTGTCAGGAGTTTAGCAGAGACACACACTCTCCTCCAACCCAGCATTCTTGGTGAAGAAGTAGTAACTTCTTAAAAATAGGACAGATGTGCAAAAATAATGGTGGCTTGTGTTTTTTGTGTTTCAACAATTTAATTAGTTGATGTAATTGTTGTTTATTTATGTTGCAGTTGTTGTTTTGGGGATGTTTTTCTGTCTTTGGCACTCCATTTTAAAAATATTGTTGTGTGTAATATTTCCTATTGCTCAAATCTTCAGCTAGATGCTTTTTTGAATAATTAAATGAAACTTGTTAGTTTCATTATAAGATGTTTTTAGTATACTGTTAACATTTCATTAGAAAATGTTTTTAGTATACTGTTATCCACAGAAAGATCTTGGGTGTTTTCTATCAAATTAACTAGATACCAATTGCAAATTTAATTTAGAATTCTGTTCTTTAACACTTCAAAGAACACAAATTAGTAACCCCATGTACTTTTCTTTCTTTTTTTTTGGGAAATCACAAGTTATGTTCCCAGGGGGCTCTTCATGCATATTATTCTACTTTGGTGCAGAGCCTGAACATCATGCAAAATATTCTTTGGCTGTTGAGTCTCTTGTTTGTAAGAGAACATTGCAGCTACTGATGTAAGCCCTTCATTCTTTAATGTCTGAAAAGAGATTTCTTTTCACTGCTGTCTTCCTTGAATGGCCTTCAGGAGGATGACCTGCCTCCAGTGAGATGGAGATGATGAGTAGCCAGCATTGTCCTGATCCAAAGCAACCTAGCTGTCTTGATGGTAACCACTGCCACCTTCTTTCACAGGGATGGTAAAAGAAGACCTTTTGCAGGATAGTATATAGATTAAGCTCAGTCCAAGACTGTTTTATGGGATGGTTTTAATGGATGCAGCTAATGGCATTAAAGAACATTTCTGTCTGCATTGTGCACTGAGCTGCTTATGAAGCAGTTCCTTAACTGCTACCATTTACAGTCAGGCATTTTTAAAGTAAACAAGCACCAGTTTAGTTTGGGTCAGAAAGCCACTTTTATAATTCAGTTTCAGCTGCACGAAAGATGAATATTTAATCATTTGCTTGCAGTTGTCTCATTTACTGAAGTTTTGAAATACAGGCTGATTTGCTAGCTCTACTGGAAGATGATGAAATATTTACATCAATATAAATTTTAGTAGAAAATTATTCTTTTGGGGGAAAAATGAGGGGAAATGATTCCTTAATTTCAAGTAAACTTTTAAACTTGTTTGAATAAAAATAAAGCCTTGCAACTGGAAATTGTGAGGGGATGGGTTTGAAATAGTTACGAGCATTGCTCATACCTAGAGGTTATTATGTGGTGTTTTCTACTCCTCGCTGATAGTGTTTTGGCCAGTGGGATCAATACCTGACTGACATATTCCATGAAAGCTTACATTGCTTACTTTTCATTAAAATGCTAAGTAGAAATACTAATGGGTAGGAATTGAAGCTGTTTGCAGGAAGCTAAGAAAATAGGATTTGTAGATCCTGAAGATATTATCTAGAGTACCTAAAGAACATCTGACATGCTCCAAAGATACTGCTAGTTAGCTAAGGAGACTAACACTCAGATGCTGTCCTGTGATGAGCATATACAAATAACTGGGAGTTTGGGATTGCCTTTTTAGTAGAGTATATGGTGACAGGACAAGGGGTGAAGGTTTGAAACTACGAGTGGGTATTCACTAATGGCAAACTCTGTGGCTGCTCTGAGGAGCATTGTGCTGAAAGATGGGCTGGCTGCTGAAAGTGAGAATACTCAGGTTGCTGCAGAGTCTGGGAACTGGACTTCAGTGAATCAGAGCCGTAGACGCAGGCGATGTATCTGGGCCTTGTAATGCTGAGAGGGAGAGTGGTACTCCTTCATTGGCAAGGTCATTGAGTAAATGCAACATAAAGTTGCAAGTAAATACTTGCAAGGTACTGAAGTCTATATATACAATGTTTATGCAGAACTGAAACAGTTGATGCATCAGTTAAAAAGCTTCAAGAAATGAGATTGTCTTCCACTTTTACTCAGCTTTGGACCACATCTGTAATATTGTGTCCAGTTCTGGGCTTTCCAGTTCAAGAAGGACAGGGAACTACTGGAGAGAGTTCAGCAGGATGCTATGAGGATGAGGAAGGGGCTGGAGCATCTCTTAATAGAAAAGACTTATGAGAAATGCCTACAAATATCTGAAGGGTGGCTGTCAGGAGGATGGAACCAGTTTTTTTTCAGTGATACTCATAGATAGGACAAACAGCAGTGAATGTAAACTCAATCACAGGGAAAATTCCATCTTGACATGAGAAAAAAACTGTGAGGATGCTGAAGCCCTAAAGCAGGCTGTGCAGGGACGTTATGAAGTTTACTTCTCTAAAGATCTTCAAAATCCACCTGGACAAGTTCCTGTGTGACTTGCCCTAGGTGATCCTGCTTTGGCTGTGGGGTTGAACTCAGTGATTGCTGCAGGTCTCTTCCAAGTCCTATCATTTTGTGAGTATGGGAGAATTTTTCCAAGTCTTGTTGTTTTAAATCTTAGATACTGAGAAATCCAATATTTGTGCCTGCATTATATATGCTTTCTTTTATACCGGTTTGAAAGCTTAGTGGCTAAGAGGTCTGTAATTTAATTTTGTGCTGTAGAGTGCAAGAGACACAGGATATACTGGAAATCCTGAGCAAATCATAACAGCATTGCTCATGTAATGGAGCAGAGAATGAGAGTAAAACCAGGCTTCTTGTGCTTTAAGGGGCAGGAGACGGAAGAGGTGTAATATCCCTTATTATACCAGCTAATAAAAAGAGAGACAGAGGAATTTTCTAGTTTATAAATTCTTAGGTGTAAATGGCAAATGATAATTCAGCCACACTGACTTAATTAACCAAAGCATTTAATTCAATTGATTTAGTTATATTATAGAAGACAAAAAAAAGTGTGAGCAAAACAAGACTTTACTTTGACTGTCTCCTTAAGCACTTCTTTCACAGTGCTACCACAAATAAAATGAGATTTGTTTGAATGGCAACTACATAAAAAGAATGATGATGGACTCTTTTTATGCCCTACAAGACCTTAGTGTCATTATCTCCTTTTCATGCAAACTAGATAAATGAAAAAAAAAAAAAAGGCAGAAAGACAACCCCCAAACAACAACAAAAAAAATCTAGCTAGTCTAGTAAGACATTGTGCTATTCTGCAGGTTCATGTTCTTGAATGTGATGTTAGGCAACTGAGCCGGGAATGGATTGATTTTGATGCATCAGTGTGTATCAGTCATGTGTTGCTCATCAGACGTTAACAGTGATCCCATTAGATGATGATCTTTAAGAAAACCCCTTGTGTTGTGGGTAAAAATATTGGTAAAAGCTCCACCTGTACTATATAATTAATAACTTGTTACAGTAGTAATGCTATAATACTGTTTTGCATCTCCATTTTTTTTTAATGGTGTTTGCAGATGATCTGTTAATTAGCTCAAATATGCTTGTCAAGGCTTTGTAAAGCATGTTAACTTTTCTGTATGCCATAGGTTAAGGAAAAAGTTGTTGTTCTCTTCTGAGTCTGAAGCAAACATTGTCATGATCCTAGCAGAAACGATAAACTTTTTGTTCTTTATGATCTCCCCCCTCCTCCAGCTTTTTTGCTCATCAACCTAGAATGAGAAGTGGTTGTTATCTAGGTTTCTTGCATATGCTTGTAGATGAATGAGTTCATCTTGGTACTGTTTGAAAGAGAAAGTACCTCCTGAAGTTTGAAAAGCAGTAAGCTTTATATATTATAAAGATGGCTTGTAAATTGGATATTCTGTGACCAAGGATGTTCAGAACTAGAAACACTGAATACTTTCTCTTAATAATAAAAATAAACTGCTACGAAGCATGTAAGTTGAAGTTCACTTCAGTCTTTAAGGAAATGCAAAGTATGCTCTAGGAAGTACAGCTTACAAAATGCTCACTTTTGCTGATAGCTTTGGATTACTTGTTTTTCTGGCTGGAGGACACAGTTTCCCTTCTAGGATTGATCATAGAATTACTTCAGTTGGAAAAGACTCTAAGATTGAGTTCAACCATTGACCTAACACCACCACGTGAAAAAAAGCAGAACAGGCAAGGTGCTTTTTTCCATCCTCTAACATTTGTTAACTTAGTCTGATGTTAAATGTAGTTCTCCTATTAATGAGCACGAGCTTTGCACCACAAAGTTAATTGTGTGTTATGATGAACTTCTATCTAAATCAGAAATAGCTTTCTAAATGTTCCTAAGGTGCTGATGTTAAGCTACTGTTTTCCTACATGACGTACTCATACAGATGGTATTTACTGTAGCCATTGTAAGACCGTGCAGAAAGATCTGGACTGTGACTTTGAAAGGGGACACAAAAACACATTTGGCAGTGAATAAGGACTTCAGATAAAGTATTGCAGAAGGTAATATTTATAGTAAATATTTTTCCTTACTGTAAGCCTGTAGGTGGAGTGTGAGGCTGGAGTGTAGTGGTGGAATAAGAAATACCTGTTACTTGACAGTGGTTATGTTAATGTTGGAGGCTCTTACTAGAAGTAACCAGTCATCTTTGAGTTCTGTCTGAAATATACTAAAGGCCAATCCACTTGTTTCCTTTAGCCTGAAGAGCACAGAGGAATAGAATAGCTTCATTCTAATATAGTTTCAACTATAGAATATAGTTGAAAATAAATCAGTATTCTTCAGAGTTCATGATCAAATTGTTTCTTTAAACACCATAACACAAACCTAAGCTGTTTTCAGTATGCATGTACCTGTTATTACTGTCAGAATATGCACTGGTTTGTCCATTCTCTCTCCATATGTTCAGTTGCTCTTATTGCAGGCAAGCAAAGAAACAAACACAATAAAAGAAATCTAAAGTACAAGAAAGGAGAAAAGACAAATCACCAGTATTTCTTTGATGGAATGAGTAAGTCACTCAGCCACTAGTCTTGGCTTTTCAGCTAACTTCACTCCTAGGAGTCATAGTCACTGACTACCTAAGTAAGGGGAAAAAAATAAAATCCAGAAAATATCACATACCTCAAACAGTCCACAACACTTGTTAAAACAACGTTGAAGTCCTTTCTACCACAAAGTATAGTCTAATGAGGGTAATCACTTTGGGGGCTTGTGAGAATGTTTCCTGAGGTGGCAGATTTCTGGATGCCTTTTCTAGTGGTCTTAAGGACAACAGACTTCATAATTTGGCTTGGGAGCTAAAATCACTTAGCTTAAGTAGTGCTGTTGATTGACATGTGTTTCCTGGCATTCGATAGGAAGGCTGCATTTGAATCAAGCACACAGGCAGCAGCAACCACTCACACCAAATTACATACAGAGCTATTACAGCTAAATGCAGGGAGCATCTGCACTGTTCTTCCTGTTCTCCAGTCTCCCACATGGACTTACAGCTTTACTAAGGAGTCTCTACCTCCACTTCTCTTCACCTCTATTCCCTAAAATAAAAACCTGTAGAAGACAGTTTTCTGTACAACTCAGGAAAACAAAGATTATAAACCAAGTGAATATGTTTAACATCTTTGTCAGTGATATGGACAGAGGAATCGAGTGCACTCTCAAGTTTGCATGTGACGCCAAGCTGTGTGGCACAGTCAACTTGCTAGAGGGCAGGGATCTACCCAGAGGGACCTGGATAGGCTGGAGAGGTGTGCCTAGGCCAACCTCATGAAATTAAACAAGGACAAATGTAAGGTCCTGCACCTGGGTCAGCACAAATCCAGGCTGGGTGGTGAATGGCTGAGGGCAGCCCTGAGGAAAAGGACCTGGGGGTCTGGGTTGATGAAAAGCTCAACATGAGCCAGCAGTGTGCACCTGCAGCCCGGACAGCAACCGTGTGCTGGGCTGCATCAAGAGAAGTGTGGCCAGCAGGGCAAGGGAGGAGATTCTCCCCCTTTACTCTGATCTTGTCAGACCCTACCTGGAGTACTGTGGGCAGTTCTGGAGCTGCCAACACCAAGAAGGACATCGATCTGTTAGAGTGAGTCCAGAGGAGGGCCATGAAGATTGTCAGAGTGCTGGAGCACTGCTGCTATGAGGACAGGCTACAACAGTTGAGGCTCCTCAGCCTGGAGAAAAAAAGGCTTTGACAAGACCTTATAGTAGCCTTTCAGTATCTGAAGGGGGCCTACAGGAAGGCTGGAGAGAAGGGCTCTTCACAGTGAGAATGGTGAGACACTGGCATGGGTTGCCCAGGGAGACTGTGGCTGCTCTGTCTCTGGAGGTGTTTAAGGCCAGGTTGGATGAGGCCTTGAGCAACCTGTTCTAGTGGGAGGTGTCCCTGCCTATGGCAGGGGTTTGGAATTGGATGATCTTTGAGGTCCCTTCCAACCTAAACCATTCTGTGATAAGAAGCCTTCAAGTAAAGAGTAAATTCACACCACTGTATATGACCTTCTCACTTTCAGTATGCTAAAACACTATCTCCTAGATATTGAGTGTATTCTTATAGATAGCCACACATGTCTGCATTTAGCAGCTCATGATTTTCCTCAGAGGGCTGGGAAGCAGATAGTCCTAAGCCCTCAGCTGACTGCCAAGCTACAACCCAGTATTGAAACAGTTAATCTTTTCCACAGAGGTAACCCTCTGTGCAAGTACTGAATGTTTCTTTTCCTAAGCTCTTGTTTCAGGCTATCTGCTGATTTAAGAAGGAAACACTATTAACTTATGCTTGGCACTGCTTTTTGAAGGTGACTTAGTTATGGGTGCTATCACTTTTCAAACAAAGGCAATGAAAAAACAAGTAACGACCCAAAGGAGTGTAGAATAAAAGTGACATCTTATGGAAAGATAACACCTCAGCCTGTAATAAATATCACCAAAGAAGCAAGTGCCTTGCCATTTGACTGGAAGTTTTAGAGACACTACTTTTTACTATTGACGGATATGAGGATGAAGATAACTTCTTCAAAGCATCCACACTCCCTACTGACAGGATGGTAGTTTTTCCACAAGAAGCAGAGGATGATAGCTAGGCAATTCCTGCTACACTCCTGGGACACAACATGAAATATAAATCTCGAATTATAGTCTTCAACCCATTTATGTAGGGTTGACACAAGCTGCTTAACCCAGAGTTCCCACCTGATCTCTGCTCTCCTTATCTCACTGAAGCAAATGGGGAGGGATGAGAAGAGGGACATAACCTTACATTTGTGTCAAGAGAGCCTGATGATTTCATCAAGTGTCAGGCATACTGTATATAGACAAACTGACTCCACTACTCACAGAGAGGTCCTGCCAAGTCACAAAAGACTACAATCTTTTCCATGTTGATGAAAAAGTACAATGTAATCTGGCAAGGTGCTTTCCTGGGTAGAATAGGCAAAACAGAAGAAAGGCTCTATGGCAAGAGAGTTGACTCTGATACAGAAATTATGTCTTGTGTCATGTCATACTATAAAGCAAGACCTGTAATTTCAGGTAACACTCAGAATTACTAGGATCTTTTAAGAATATAATTTACTGTCATCCATAATCTAGGTCTTCATAGAGCTGCAGGTAGAATTCAGCCTTACCAAATTCACTTTTTCAGCATCATTTCTTGAAAATGTGGAAGTAAAGCGAAAAAGAAGTATCAGAATGAAGGAACGTGACATTTATTCTATCTGAGTATTATGGAAAACACACTTTCACTTTCGGTGTCTTAACTAAGCAAACTTAAAAGACAATTTCAAAGCTCAGGGAAAAAGTACAAGAGCTTTATAAACATCTGTGTCCCCACTATATTCCATGCTAAATCAAGAAAACCATATTCTGAAGATTTGCCTTAAAAGTTATTTGTTATGGAAAGTATCTTCTCTCCTCCTAAACCTTTTGGAGTTTTACCTTCTCTTGCATCCTCTTGTTTTCTAAATACATAACAAATGGATCAATTGGCTTCTTTCAGTTTGAGTGTCTTTCTATGTATCATGCATGCTGTATGTTTAGACATTAGCAGTATGTTTAGTCATTTAAACTTTACTGTGATGTGAATGTAGTATGGTGTTTTTCCGTAATTGAATGTTACTACTCATGTGCAACACTGATTGGCAAGAGCCTCTCATTTTAAGAAGTTTAAAGTTGGGTTATGTATTTATTTGCTCATTACCTCTCTTTTTGTAATTTATACATTATTTATATCATGGCAGACAAGTATATAATTTGCACTTATTTTTTTCTACTGGTACTTACACTTTTTGTAGCCTACAGTCTTCTCCACTCTCCCTGTGAATGGTATTTCATCCAGGCTCTTTAAGTGTGTCTGTCTGCTTGCCCATTGAGATTTTGCATACAGGAGTGTATGGCCTTAGTTTAACATGAAGTAATCCCTACTTTGCATTTTGTTGTTTTAAAATAGAATCTGTGGCTTGTAATGCAGAATATTGGAAGAAAGTTTGTTGGTATGATTTATGTTTCTTGAAAGCCATAAGCAATCATGCTGTGGTTTTAAGTTTGTGTTTGACCAAGTTTGTGGAAGTCATGAGAACTAATATAACAATAAAAATATCTGGTATTCTGAAAGCTGGCCGTAGTTCTGAGGATGTTGTCTTCATGACTACCCTATTAATGAACACTATGAAGGATAACGTTATGCATTTAGTACATTAGTTAAAAACAAGGGAGTAATAAAAAAAGTCCATAGCAAGCAGTTTTAATTTCAGGCAAAACATATCTTAGGGAGTAAACATGTATTGAAATTGTTGCTGACACTAGGAAAGTAGAAGAAATGAAATATAGTGGTGAGACCTGTGTGAAATAAGCAGGGCTATGTTTTGAATTACACTGTAAGATGCTATTGCTGTGGGAAGAAGAGTTTGTTCATCTCTATTAACTGTGTCTCTATGTGTGGGACTTCAATTTTACTGTACATAGATAGTCCTCCTCCCCCCCCCCCCCCAAGAAAAAATCCTGTACCAATATTACTTTGATGTACTTGAAAGTATTAATTTATATTGCAGATACTTAGCCTGGGAAACTGGCTGCCAGTCACTGGCTCTATCTGCATCCACCCTGAGATCAATAGTACATTAAGGAAACTGACTGAGGGGAAAAAATCATAAATAATGAATAGGAGGTTTCACTGCTGGCACATCGTTTCTAGCAAAAATAACACAAATCCTAGTGAAGTACCCTTGTACTTCCTAACCCTATTAGATGTGAAACCATTATCCCAAATATTGATGATCTCTTTTAGCCTGTTTCTTGTTAAGAAATATGTCTGTGTAATCCTTGAGTACCTTGTGCCAGAGGAAAAAGCCAGTGTTTCTATTTATCAGAAATACAGGTACACTGAGAATATTTATATTAGAACTGGTCTGCAGTGTACTGAGACACCAGGATTTGAAGTAGGGGGTTGTAGGGCTTGCTTTTAACATTTCCTTAGCTTTGTGAACAATAGATGCTTGTGAAGAGAGCTTTTTGTGGTATGCAGGACATGTGAAATGTTGAGCATTAGAGCATGATCCTTGCACTTTAAATCTGTGTATTAATTTTTTTCATTAGCTCTCTCTGCTTCCACATCCTGCACGTTGCTGGCAAGCATGCATCAGCAATAAGACTTTCTTTCCTAATGTGTCTGACATATCTGAAATGTGGCTGGACAGAGCTATAGCTGCCTCTTTTTCCTCCTTTTTTTCTTCTTTCCTTTTTTTTTTTTTTTTTAAGTTGGTTCCTTTCAAGCCATTTCAGTAATTTCACCTGATATTACTTTAAATTTTCTATATAATGTGCTCTTTCGATGAACAGCCGTGTAGAATCAGCACAGAAAGAGCAAAGTCCTTAGCAATACCAGCTCAGTTGCATCTGCAGATGAGGATTTAAAATTCTATGCAGCAGACAGTACCTCTAGCAGGCGAGTAAAAGGTTACTGCATTATTTTGCTTGTTTGCATCTGTAGTCTGTATCTTCTGAAGGCTTTTTTTTTTTTTAATTGTTCAATTTATTGTGCATGCTTGTGTGTGGATACTACTGGAATTCGATTTAACAGAAACACAAATACCAAAAGGGCAGAGCAAGGTGAAGGGAGAGGCTGGGAGAGGCTCAGTTCAGCTTTAAACCAAGGAAAGGGAGGGGGAAAGACAAGGAGTAAAGGGGAGGGGAGAGAGCAGGAGAGAAATTAAGCTTAAAATGCGGTGTGAAAATGAGTACTTATTTCGTGACTGTAGTAATTTCAGTGCTTCCACAGCACTTTTATTTTTCTTAACCTTTTGCTAAAGAGGATGCATTTGAACAAGCACTGATAGCTTTATAAATATAAATGACAATTATTTCAAGTCAGATTATCCTGTAATCAGGTTAAGCGTTTGTGTTAATGTGAGACCACCTGCTTTCAGAAATAGTATTGTATACCATCTTAAACCAATTAAGATGAGCTTTTTGCAGTATTACTTGCATTTTTGTTTTCTTATGGAAATGAAAAAGAAATGTATGATTACTGCATTAGTATCTCTTGAAAATGAGAAAACATTTCTGGCAGTGTTAACTTGCATGTGTTAGAGAGGTATTCAATATGTTTTGAGCAGAGCATAATTATTTTTTAACAGCTAGAAGACCTGCTTATGTCTGACTGCTCATTTGAATTAGTTTGCCATTTTTGTCTTTCTAAGAGCAAAAAAGGGCTCCTTATGATCTTCTTCTAACTTGCTTTTGGAGTTGGTTGTGGTGCCTCTGGACCTTCTACTATAAATTCTCTCACATGCCCTTTCTGCTGGGTTTCATTTCTGTTGGCTTTCCCTAGTATTGTTCTCATTCATGTACGTCTGTAGCAGCCGTTCTGAGTTCAGTATCTGATAGACCTGGGTAGCGTTTTCTTCATGCATTCTGACTGCTCAAGAACATTTCTTGGTGTGTGCTGTGCTCTCTTTCCCTCCGAGACATTGCAAATAGTCTGCCTCAGAGTGCAGCTGTCAGACAGGTCTTGTCGTTCTCCTGTGTAATTGGAAGGTCCTTTTCAAGCAGAGGCGTTACAAAATTTTGGTTGACAGCTCTGGACGTGTGCAATAACCTGCTGTGTACTGTGGCCGGGGAGTGGAGGCCGTGGCCGGCGCGCAGGATGCTGTGGGCGAGCATGGGGCTGCACGGGGTGGGGCTCTCGGCTGCTGGCGTCGCTGCCCTGGCCGGGGCCCAGGCTGGGTAGGCAGTGTTGCTGGGGAGAGTACAACAGACCTCAAGTGGCAAGAGCCACAGAAGGAGTAGTCAGCAAGCAGTTTGGAGAGGTGGCCGTCACTGAATTTACTTATCTGTTAGGCAGCTGCCTGTCTTTCCAAAGCAGCTTACTTTGCAGAGAGGAGCAGAGGGGAAACCAGGCTTGTTAAAAATGCGAGGTGTTACTTGCTGATGAGACTGGCTGACTTTTTTTTTTTTTTTTTTTTTGAGAATCAGTGTTTGTTTGGGGTTGTTTGTTTGGTTGTTTTTTTCCTCCCCTCCTCTTTCTGTTTAGCAGTCTTAATTTCAGTCAGGGAGCTGCAGAATGAGGCAGCTGGCCAATTTTGAGCGTTTATGGGACAGTACTGGTCCTAATTTCTTTAAGAATAAACTCGTCTGATGAGCAAGTCAATGTGTGGCTGTGGCTGCAGCATTATTTCTTCTTTAATGAAGAGGCTGGGCTGTTCGACCTGCTGCTCCAATCTCCTGTCTTGCAGTCATACATCAGAGCAGTTGCAGAGACTATCCATTGAATGTCTCAATCAGCCAAAGAAGGTAACTATATTTTAAATTTTAACTATACCATTAAATGGATGTTGTACAATTTGGACTTACATGATAAAAAGACAAATTTCAGATGTTCTTAGCAGTTTTCTTGACCTTGCAGTAGCTATCCAATATAATTTTGCCATTATCAGGTTGTGTAGCAATAGAAATGTGCTGCAGTAATTGATTTTGTAATAGGATCAGGTGATTTACTGGCTGCACTGACAACCACTTGCTTGCTTGTTCTGAAATGTGGAGCACTCTAATGGGTGTTTTGATTGCAGCCTTGAGTTGCTCCAAACCTGCTAGATGCTTAAAGATGCAATGTCTCATTTGTGAGAATAAAAACTTCTCTAGCAGTATTTTCCAGTAACATTGGAAATTAATTGACTTTTAAAAATACTGATTCTTCAGATTCCAGATCCTTTGTAAAATGCTTTCTGCGTAGAACTGGAAATTGTCTTGGTCAACATTATGTGTGGCAATTTTTCCCCTTTCTCAACAGCCACTTAAAACACGTGAGTGCATGTGCTTTATGCATGTCCTGAGAATCTGATCCGTGCTAAATGTAGTCCAAGTCTATGTCTACAGGAGAATATACAACGGTTTTGTGAACTGCTATTAGATATGGTAATTTTTCTAACATACTATACTTTAGAAGCAGTAATCTGGTTCTAAGTGTGAAAAACCTGAACTGAACTACTCGCCTTGGCCCCCTCAAAACAACAGTCCATTTCAGAATATGGATTTTATTGTTGAAAAAGTCCTTTATGTGCTCTGATACGCTGAATTAAATTGGGAAGCTTAATTGAGTCTTTTTAAACCAGCCTGTTCTAAGCTGATAAAAGGAAACGTGTTGCTAAACTCATAGACCTTTTTAAGATGCATAGTACACCAGTCATCTCCAGGTTACTTGGAGAGTATCATGAGCATGGAACATCTTACTATGACTACTAATAGTTTCTACCTAATTCTCTGCACTTTTGGAAAGTATTAGTTCTAATAAATTCCTGTGTGAGAGTAAAACTGCCTTTTCTTGACGTTTATTTAGTGTTCTGTGCCAGATCATATAAGAATGAAAACATATAGAATGCTTTGAGTTGGAAAGGGACTTTACAGATCATCTACTTCCAACTCCCATGCCATGGGCAGGGATGGGGTTATTAGAAATGGCTTTTAACTGTTAGTGCTCCTATTTTGGAATGACAACTGAAACTAAAAGTAGAAGAGTCTTGCATGCACCCTAAAGTAAGAAACAGTCAAAATGTAGCTTCAGTATGCTAAAGTTTAGAGGATGGCACTTACTTCAGCCTAAGGATATCAGTATGCTGGTGTACAATGGGTGATTAAACAACTAATATCTGAGATCAAACATTAACAGTTTCTCAAGTGATGACGTATATAGTGATTTAGGGGACCTGAAGTAGATCAAGGTGGCTAGATTTAAAGTTATTGAACATAACCATGATTAAGCTAAACAAAAAAGGTAAGATCTCACAGTCAGTTCTCACTTAAGAAGCACTGAAGAAGAAACTTTTGATTTAAACAAATAGATTTTACATGTGTCTGTGTATACCTCAGAGAAGGTAAAGAAAATTAATAAATTGTTATACCCTTTTTCAAATTAAAATGTACTGTTTTCATGGCTTTTTTCTTCATGTAGTATATTGTTTGGCATTCAGATTGATTTCAATCTGTTTGGTTTGGGATTTCATTGGTTTGGATTTTTTTTTTTTTTGGGTGGTGTTAGTGGTTGTTTTTTTTGCACTGTGAAATGAGCATGACTGCCTCATCAGAAATAGGTTTCTATCTCACCAATATATATGTGGGAAAGAATCCAAGTTCCCATTTCTCCAGCACACAGTACATGTTTCCTGTCTGAAAGAAGTGGTCATTTTGTTGGAGCAGCAGAATGATCCCAAGCATTTCTTTTGAGTCTTTATAAAGAGTAGCATTCAAAGGTGATAATGATGATAGAGGGTAGCACTTCACTGAGGTCGGATTTACTTAGTGATTGAGTTCAGTGTTTTGTCTTAAAAAAGGTGTGTGAGGAAGCAACAATCTTAGTGTGGTAGCAGAAACACAACTATTAGCCTGAGAGATAATAGCTAACGTCACTTCTCTCTCTTAAATAGTTTGGTTTTGCTTTGTTTTTATGCCTCTCTCTCAGAGTTAGTTTGTTATGTGTGAATTTTGTCACCGTAATGTATTTAATAAAAGTAATTGTGAGAAAGTTGATGTCATCTGCTCTGCTGTATTTTGTGGTTTTAAGACAGTGATCAAGAGCTAAATAATTAAATTCTGAAGAGGAAAATATTTGTAAATCATGAGTAGTAGGAAAAATACATTTTTCAGAGAAAACAGAAAATGAGCTTTTTTTTTTTGTTGTTAAACAGTGGTGTTTTGTATGCAAATCTGTGCAGGAACTGTACAGTTCCATGAAACTGTAGCTAGGGCAGAGAAGGGGAAAGAGCTTTTCTGTTAAGAGTGATCAGTGTTGTTTAAATGGTAGTAAATGCTGCAGGAGTACTGCTGTGATAACGAAGCAAGAGTAACGGAACTTGCTGAATGGTTCTATCAGGATTGTTGAAATTGGATTTAGCAGTCTGAAAGTTCATCTGGAGACTTGTCAAACTGCTTCTGGAGTGTGTTGGTGACCCTGGGGGTAACAGTCTCAGATGCCCCTGCCCCACTGTCCTACTTGCAGCCTCACTCTGTGGCCCTAGCATTGGCTCGCAGCTCTTCCAGCACAGCCATGTCCAGGGCAGTGGGGCAGCCAGCCCTCACGTACAGCGTATCACTGTAGGGCTTGGCGCCTCAATGATGCTCTAATTAACAAAGGCCAGCACTTTGCCAGATTTAGAATGAGTTTTTAGCTTGTTACTTAGCCAGAAGATAGTTGTATGGTAGCAGCTGCCAGAGCCCTGAAAAGGATTTGTTTTCTAAAGAAATTGTCATGAGTATAAAACTTAGGGTGCATGAAACATTAAACATTATAATGAAAACCTTATGTTAAGATCATGAAGAAAGTAGTTTTGTCTTAAATATTATGTTCACTGTTGTACATTAACCTTGGTAATGAAGGCTTAACATTTGCCCAACTGGGTTTAATTGTGCGTGTCATTTAGTGGGACGTTTTTATAGAGTTAAAATGTTGCATCTTTGAAGTGTCTCCCAAAGTGTCAGCTAACTTTCACTACATTATGTTCTTTTATTTAAAAAAAAAAAGGGAAAGGTGTATAAGGGAACTATATTTTATGAAAATTGATGCTGCTGATTTGCTGTTTACCTGCTTTAACAGAACTTCGAGGTGTTTCCCAGAAAAATACTGACAAGATGGTGTTTCTTGGAAGGGCTTTCATTTTTAATCAGCCTACTGAATTTTGCTGAAATGTGGTAGTAGTAGGTTTTTGGGTGCATGTGCTGTTTTACGTAACCATGTTAGCTTCTAGGGGATCTGGAAGTGTTACTAGATTGTACATGCTGATTACTAGTAGGAGAAAACTTTTATTTCTGTTGGTTGATCTCTGCAAAAATTAAGAGAAAATGTCACTTTGTAACCCTGCTAAAACATTTCAGTCCTTTTTTGGAAACATTCTAATATTTTCTGTATCTTCTGGAAATTGACTGTAATCTTCATTCCCTGCTGACTTAGCATTACAGTGATATGGGGAGCACTTGATGAAGAGTTGAACGTGGAAAACATACATAGTAACGGTGCCGTCAGTCTCCAGTGGAAGTAGAAGCTGCCCAGCCTCCCAGATGGTCTTTGTGTGGCAGAGCAAGTGAGGTCCTGACTTCCACTTGGGCAGTGTTTGCTCTGAGAAGATGTTTTCATGGAGAGTGGTTGTGTAGGGAAGCAGTTCTGGGTGTCAGGCTGATACCTGGGATGATTGCCGTTTGTTTGGGGGTATTTGAATTGGCCTGAGAAGGAGTCTAGGAAAAGAGTGAACTTTTGTGTGACTATGGCAGTAAGTTGTTTCTAGTGATCTTAGGCCCTGTGAGATTAGTATAATGGCTATGAGAAATGTCTGCTTCTAATGCAGAACTGTGGAGTGAAACTCTCCCATAATCTGCGGTGAGTGCTTTGCTTTTTGTGAGTGTCTGTGTGACTGAAGACAAAAGATAATGATTTTTTAAACTGGTTTTCTCATCCTCTGTGACCTTCCAGATCAATTGAGGGCCTCTATACCTGATTACTTAATGAGGAATTGACCAGATGGATTAATAGCTTGCCCCCCTTTTCTCATGATTGCAAATAAGCACAAATACTAGTTCACTGGTGATTGCAGATTGTTTGAAGGCTTTATCTAAACCCAACTTGACTTAAGTTGTGATTAAATAATGTGACTATGAAAATAGATGCATGGCATATTTTGCACTTCAGAATTTGTTGACATGTTAATTTTCTAAGAAGGTAGATGACTGTATTCTTAGACATTTAGCTCTCATATCGAACTGGAGAAGTACCAGTAGTGGAGAAGAAGAAATTTATTTTTTTTTTTTTTAAGAAGTCCTGTGCAAAACTGGAGGAAGACCTGAGGAAAGCTAAAAGTTGGATACTAAGGGGAGATGCACTAAGTTATAAGGAGCTGCCTTCCAAATTGGTGTTGTTAGAAACATACTACAGTATCTGAATGTCAGGCTTCATTCTCTCAAACAAAATTCTTTCTTTAGAAAGCAAGCCTCTGTGTCTAAAAGGAACATATTAATACCCACATGACTAAATTTATCTCTGCTAAGAGTAAAAAAACAACACCAAAACCCAAGAGCTTTTGTTAGAATTAAGAGAAAGTAATTTAGATATATCCAATAAAAAAAACAGTTATGCTTTTAAGTTTTATTAAAGGTCAAGACCTTTAGTATGATGAAGATTATTTCTTCTTGTAAATGGATTTTAACTTTAAAATGTTGCTGTCATACAGATTATTTTAAGTTCCTAACTTCTGTTTGCTGTAGAGACAACTACTTGCCATAATTTGCATGTGGCACAACAAAACCAAATAACTTGTCCTGTTACAATGGCATCAAGCATTTCAGCTGAGCAAGCAGATATATTTCTTTTGGAACTTCTTCAGTTGCCCTATTTTATGTCCAGTTTCTGGATTAAGGGGTTATCATGTAATCATCTAGTCCAACCCCCTTGCAGTGAGTAGGGGCATCCTCAGGTTGCCCAGAGCCTTGTCGAGCCTCACCTTGCATATCTCCAGGGATGGGCCTCAATCACATCTCTAGGCAATCTGTTCCACTGCTCAGCCACCCTCATTGTGGAGAACTTCTCCCTAACATCCATTCTAAATCTGCTCTTCTCTAAGTCAAAACCATCCCCCCTTGCCCTATCATTGCAGGCTTTGGCAGACAGTCACTCTCTTGCAGTGCCACTTCAGGTACTGCAAGGCTGGCTGCTATTAGGTCTCCCCACAGCTGCCGTTTCTCCAGACTGAACAACCCCAGTTCCCTCGGCCTGTCCTTGTGGCAGAGGTCCCTTGATCATTTTTCTGGCCCTCCTCTGAGCTTGATTTATCAGGTACAGCTGATGCTTTTTCTCTCCTTTACTTTTTTTATTAAAATGTAGCGCAATTTCTTTCTGCTGTTGGCAAAGCAGGAAGAACAATGACAACCCACTAAACAGTAATGTTTTGTGCTAAAAGGCTATTACTGCCATCAATATTGTGATTATCAGAACAGAAGCTATGTAAGAGTTGGCAAAAACATTGTGATATCCTCTTGCTTAAGGCTGAATTTACAGGGGGGGGAGAAACCTCACCAGATCGATTTCAGAAACAAATGCCATTTCCCAGAAATCCTGATTGGGATGGTTTACCAGAAGGGTAGAAGTTTTGTTCATCCCAACAGACTGATATCACATGTTTTGATTTGACTACAATCACTGTCTTAAAAATCGCATTACAAGTGCTACAACACAGACAATCCTATTAGTAGTATTAAATATTACCAGATTCTGGGGTTCATATGAAATGCTGTAACCCCCAAAAGGTTACTTTTTATTCATTAAATTGTGCAAGACAGCAATGGACCATGGAGAGTGAAATGTCATTACAGCAATAGATATCTTCAGATTCTTGAGCAGTAATATCACAGAAGCAAAAATGAACATTTGATAGGCTTGACTGATTGGAAATGCCTTCCAAGAAATGTCTTGCCTACTGGTATCTTGATGCTTCTGCCATTCCTTTGAATGTGTGTTCATTTTGCTAAGTACCAGACGTTACTTTTTGGGACTTTGTGCCATAGCTTAGAGCTTTTTGACTTAAGTGTTAGTAGGTGGTGTTCAGGGGCACATCAAGAATAAAGTTCATGCAGTATGAACCATTCTGGTGATTCTTGCAACACTTCTGGTTGGTAAAAAAACAACTTGCATCCACATAAGCTAAATGCGATAGTCAACTCACTGTTTTGTTGAAGCAATTGCAAATACTTCTTTTAAGCTTTTTTAAAGCTTCTATTTTGAAGCTTTCAGTCATTTCCCCAGCACACTTTTTATTGCAAGTTTATTAGCTTGTTATCTATTGCCTTAACTATCCTTGCAAGTAGTGCAGGAAAAAAAGGAGAAACAAACATCTCTGGTATCAGTATGTTATGCTTTGTGGATAACATTAAACTGTAAATTTAACAACTTGTTCTTCACTGGTTTTGAAAGATAACTTTTTTATTAGTAGAGACATTTTTTCTTAATTCTATATGAGGCTTCTTTTATTTTTCCTTTTCCCCCCTCCCTATTGAGATACCACTGATGATACTGGATTGATCTACTAAAAAGGTTTGTGGTGAAGCTTTTTGCTTGATATAGGCTATCTTTTTAATTATAGCTATAACACTGCTCTGCAGAACTCTGTAGTCAGGGTTGTGTCAGCACTACATTTTAAATCCTTCATTTTTATCAGCAACTTAATACTGACAATAAAAAATTGCTTTGAGGTAAATCATAGCAAGATCTTAGCCTTCAGGGTAAGTCAGTAAGAGTTCACTATATTAAAAACTATTCAGATGAATTGGAGTTAATGAAAAGTTATAACCTTCTCTTTTACACACACTGTGTGCTTGCAGCTACTGATTTAAATATTTATTTAATTTTTAAAGGCTTGTTTCTTACTTGAGATCCTGTCGTTTAGCATTTACAAAGCAGCAGAATTCCTTGCGCCCTTTCTCTGGGCATCTCTAAGTGATCTACAGCAGTTCCTGAACTTTGCTCCTCTTCTTGTTCATCCTTCTTGATCTTCATTGCTAAGGAGTATTTTCTCCTTATTTTAGAATCATGAAGCTACTACTGTAAAGGAATATTTCTGGTACTGCAGACTGAGGCTGCTGGAAACGGCTGTGCATTAGATATCTGTACTGTCTTGTGATCAGGACGGAGCTGTTTCTAGTGATGGAAGCCTGAATGATGAGGCCTTGTGTTTTCTAGAGTGGTATTAATAATAATGCCTACCTTCTGCACAGAAAGTAATGGTGAAAGCATTCAGGGCCAGGTTCAGTGTCTTCTTTATCCTGCAAGGATGTAAAGAGACAACCCTCGCTTTTCTAGAAGACTGCTGAGAATTTTCGTGGTGGTGTATAGGAGGAATGAGGAGTAAAGGAAGCAGATTTTCCGGACTGGCTGTACTTTGCTCTCAGTTTTGAGAAAGAGATGCCCAAATGCCAGAACATACACTCTGTTATTTCCAGGTCTCCCTCAAAAAACTGATAACTATACAGGAAAAGCAGGACTAAAACACAGCTTTCCCTCTTAGCTGATATCCTAACAACTTCTGTTATGGATATGCTGTCTTGTTGGAATGCTGTACAGATGAGAAAGAAATGCTGGTTTAAATCTTCCTCATAATATTTTGCACTGATAATGCATATGTGTGTGTTTCTTCATTTCTCATCTAAATCTGACATACAGATCTTAGGATATTTTGATGGTTTTTTTGTTTATTTTAATTTTTGTTATTTGGTTGGTGGTTCTTTTTGGTTTTGCTTTAGGGCCAGGTGTTTGCCTTCTGCTCGAGCCCTCCTGAGATGGGAGAATGCCAGAGAAGAAGGAAATGTATTCAACACAGACAACTGGCAATGGATCTAACAAGTGAAAAGAAGAGTGGTGAGCTGTAGTGCTGAATAAAATTGAAGAGTCAGTTGTAGCATAGCTGTGCTTCAAACACTAGCATTACTATAGATACAAATCTGGATTTCACAGTGACTTGCTGTCACAGTTAAGTTCAGTATAGCTGACCTTGCTGAAGTCTGTGAAGGCCTGTGTGCAGAAGGGTTTAAAATCACTCTTTCGCCTTTATGTTTGTTGCAAAGATAAAGCCACTAACTGTGAAATGTACCCATGCACATGCCCCACAGCATTGTGCATCCTAGCAATTATGTATAAGAAAATATACCTTGGAAACTCCAAATGAATGAGGGCAGAATAAGGGTTGCTAAATCCATTCTGTGATCAAGTAGAATAGGCCTTGAGGCTGAAGATACATCTGTGAGACTATTGTAATTCACATGCAGGGAGAAATTTGCCTAACAAGGCAATGATGTTCCTGATCACTTATTTAACTTTAACTTTTTCAAAACCTTTTTACAGTGAGGTATATGTTATAAATCTCACTTTATAGGTGGGGAGTCAGACACTGAAAGTGAGGACAGAAGGTCCCTCTTCAGACCCCTAGCAAGTCTGAGCATGGAACTCAAGTCTCCTCAGACTGTATTCAGCTTTATTTCTGACTAGGTCACATTTTCTCTGTGTACTATTTCCTTTGTGGGGAAAACAATGTGAAGTTTTAAGTGACTTGAAAGGTGGCAAGACATTTGTATGGGTATTCCAAGTGCCTTAAAAAGATGATTTTCACTTCCTCTAGCTGGTGTATAAGGCACAAGGAAGATAGTGACTCACCTGAATTCTCGCATCTGGAGCTGGGATAAAATTCAGATTTGACTCCTAACTTTTCAGCACTTTTTAATAAAATGGTCTTTGTAGCCTCTTCTTTACAGAAAGATGAACCTTACTACTTCAGAGGCTTTCATGCCACTTCTCCACAAATGCATGCATAGCATGTTTGCCAGAGATTGAGGCCTGTGTGCCAACTAGTGCAGCTGTCACTTGATTTTTTTTAGATTTTATTTCCATTATTTTTCCAGTCTCCAATCTTTTTGGCTACATCTGCTTGCTTGATCACTTCCATTGTTTGCTTTCCACTTTCCATGGTCCTGCCTCTCAAATACAGAGTTGTTAGTAATAGTTGGTTTGTACTGTCTCCCCAGAGGATGAAGATTACACCTTTCCTTCCTCTCAAATGCCCAGGCCCATACTTGCAATTCAGGATGGAGAGCTTAAGAGACTTCCTGAACATGTTGTGATTTACTGTATACTAAAGCATTATCCATCTGTGTTCCAGCCACAGCTATTTCTCAGAATATGTGGAGTGACAACAAAATATTTTTCTTGAGCAGGTTTTGGTTAGGTGGAATAAATTGAGGAAGAAAGGGAATAGTTAGATAGCATGGACTGAGGGATAGTAGTACAGGAGTTGGAGAAGCAGTTCTGTAATTAATTTCTCCAAAAGATACAACAGCCTTTAATTCTGAGTGGTAATTTAAGGTTAAAACATTTGTCGCTAATTCTTTTTTCTACTTCGTCACATTGCATATCACAAGCAATCCAGGATCTTAAGGTGTGCAAATCATGTTGCTATGTCAGTGCAGGGCATGGGAATTTGTGTGGTGTGCCAGCTGAATTTGAAACAAAACATGAATTGGCAAGCTGCTTAGTGTAATTCAGGTGTGTAATGTTGATGGATTCTGCCTGCTCCTCATGTCCATTTGAAGCTCAATTTTGTTTATTGATTTTAAGTATCTATTTACTTTCAGTTGACTTGGTGTCAGCTCTTGAGTTTTAGCTCAAGAAAGCAGCAACAACTGCTAGTTAACCACCAGTTAAGTTTTATAAGTATTGTTGGTCTAAATTGTCCTCCTGTTCTTTTTTTGTAGCCAAGATTAAAATAAATCTTGCTTATGTGTGTATATAAGTATTTTCTGCTTTAACACTGGTGCCATTATGTAGGTTATTTTAAAAGTATTTTGTGTATCTTGAATAATATTTTGCACAGCTGGCACTTCAGAATAAGTGGCTAACATGTTTTTGCAGTTGTTCATCTTTGTAGAGCTTCTAAACCCATAGACTTCTGAGGATAAAAGCAGTACTTTGTGTACGGGTGACTGTCATTCTGAAGAGACAAAAGCATGCCACTTTGCAGTTTCATTCCTATAAGAAATGTGGAGTAATCTTTTCCAAAGTGAGAAGTTCCTAGCCATTTGGAGATCATACCTGCCATTTGGAGAAAATTACAGAAGAGGCATCTTTAAGAAAAGCAAAATGGATTTTTTTGTGCCTCAAGTTAAAGCTTCCACAAAGGTGTTTTATGCAATATAACATCCATTCTTTAGGTATTTACAAATTCACAGATTGTGTTGGGATGGAAATGACCCTCAAAGGTCATCCTGTCCAACTCTGCTGCAGTGAGCAGAAACACCTCCAACTAGATCAGGCTGCCTAGGGCTTGACATTTTATAATGGTAGGTGTTTACATGAAGATGTTGGGGTTTTTTTCCTGTTTTTTTTTTTTTCTCTCCCCCCTTCCCCGTTCAACTACTACACTTTGCCTTGCAGACCTTTACTTTTAGAGCTAAAGTATAAAATAACACCCTGCTGTCTGTGGAAAAAATAGGCAAAGAAGTGTTTTTTGTTTGAAACTACATTTAATGGTTTTGAGCTGTTACATTGGTGCAGTGGCCAGCAAAGGTAGCAAAAATTACATGAATTTTGGAATATTTCAGATCCTTTGTGATCCCATGACATCTACAAAAACAGTGCCATGAATGCGGTTTTTTGTGAACAAAGATACAGAACGTGTATAGATATATTAGAGACATAAGCTCACTTTATGGCAGTGACTATGCTTTCTCTAAACACATCAAGCCAAATCTTGGACCTTAGTTGTTGCATTGCATCTGAGCAAAGGGAGAAGATGGCAATTAAGAGTAAGAGGAATCTATAGCTTACATCAGGCATTGTGTTCCATTAGGGAGGTGAGTGCTTTTATGGGAAGACCCTGGTCAGCCAATACACAGCAAGGTAGTCTGGCATTTTCTAACAGCTATTATTTATCCTCAGCTTTATTATGAGTGACTAAGTTTCATCTCTTAAGCAGAGAAGAGTGATAGTCTTTCAGACTTTATAAATACTGGGAAAATGAACATGAAAGTAGACTGTAAAACAGGTGAAGAGTAGAGCTACGGGAGTGCAGAGCCTCTGCAAAAAATTCAATCGAGTTGTCATCAGGGATTTTGCCTACTGCTAAATCAGTGTAAACTTTGTTGTATAGATACAGCCACATTTGAGATAAAACATGCTGAAGTTTTCAGAACAAAGTCTTAAATACCAAGTACTTCAGCTGTCCTTTGGTGTAGTGAGTGTGCCAGCAGCAGCAAGTGGACATAGGATTTGATTTTTCTACTGGCCAGTGGATAAGGCTGTTTCAGTTTTTTAGTACACAGAGTGGCTGTTTGTGGAATAGTAGGTTGTGAAAGTGCTAAATCAGAGGCATCACCTTCTTGTAATTTATGAAATAGACTCCTAATGTCCTCTCTTGTCTAATGTGAGAAGGACACCTATAAAATTTCCCATGTGTGCTAGATCTCCACATGCAGAATTAAACAGATGTTTATCATAGAATCAACCAGGTTGGAAGAGACCTCCAAGATTGTCCAGTCCAACCTAGCACCCAGCCCTAGCCAGTCAACTAGACCATGGCACTAAGTGCCTCATCCAGGCTTTTCTTGAGCACCTCCAGGGACGGTGACTCCACCACCTCCCTGGGCAGCCCATTCCAATGGCAAATCACTCTCTCTGTGAAGAACTTCCTCCTAACATCCAGCCTATACTTCCCCCGGCACAACTTGAGACTCTGTCCCCTTGTTCTGTTGCTGATTGTCTAGGAGAAGAGACCGACCCCTACCTGGCTAAAACCTCCCTTCAGGTAGTTGTAGACAGCAATGCCTCCTCTGAGCCTCCTCTTC
Organism: Pogoniulus pusillus; assembly: GCF_015220805.1. Classification (NCBI taxonomy): domain Eukaryota; kingdom Metazoa; phylum Chordata; class Aves; order Piciformes; family Lybiidae; genus Pogoniulus; species Pogoniulus pusillus. Next base: position 15,537,039 of record NC_087272.1, on the reverse strand, counting down.
TCCAGGCTAAACAACCCCAGCTCCCTCAGCCTCTCCTCACAGGGCTTGTGCTCCGGGCCTCTCATCAGTTTTGTCGCCCTTCTCTGGACACATTCCAGTATCTCCAATGTGTGTAGTCGATCTTTGAATTTTAGAATGAAAACTCTTAATGTTGGAACTATAGACAATAAATCATACAAGTATCTTGCTTGTGGGAATATCTGAGAAATGAGAAGTTGATGGCAGTTCATTGGCTGAGTAATTTTTATAATGTTATTTTAGCCATTGCATCTGAAGAGTCTTTCTATTAGACTGTGTAGCTTTGCAGGCATTTTTGACTAATTCCAGGAGCAGGAAAATGTAGACAGTTGAATAGTTAAGTCTTGTGGCATTGCTTGCAGTGATGATGATGGTAAATGTCCTGATGACATATGTTATATGAGGTATGATTAGGTGACAGATGGTGTCAAAATTCACTTCCAGTTGCAGTTGGCATAGTTTTGGGGGAGGTAGCAGTAAGGACGCATTGGTATCTTTGCATTTTATTTAGGCACTTTTAATCACAAATAACAGATTTTACTCATGCTTTTGGTTTTAAAACCTAAGTCCTCAAGATATCCTTGATGCTGAGGAAGGCAGGTACTACTGCTGTTTTTAGGCTACTTGACAGACCATTCTATCACAGTAGCAGGATTAGTATTTCCAGAACTGTAAGTCCACTATTTTCTACAGTAAAATTTACTTTTAGTGCAAACTCAGTTAAGTACTGCTAATATATGAAGACTTTGGCTTCTCTTTAGTTGGCTTATATTGATGATTGTACTGGTGACTGGCAATCAGCCTCTAGTATCAGGCAAAATTAACACAAACAGAACATATGATTTAATTTTCTTGCAAAGTTTGTAATACAGTACAATTTTCACATCTGCTCAGGAAGAATTCAAAAGGATGTTAGTTTGTTATTTCATATCTTCTAATTCTATGAAGTGGATTACTGTCCCAGAGTAAAACTTTTGTCTCTAGTAGTCACAGTGTGAGGGCCTGTTGTTTATTGTCTTTTAGTCTTGATTTTATTTTTGTTCATTTACTTGGTCAGTAGCTCTCATTGGATTCTGTTGTAGATCTGTCAAGCCATCTCAAAATAACTTGTCTCTTGCTGAGTCCCATGCAAAGGTGAACAGACTTTCACTGTTTTACTTGGGTTGCACTTTAGCACCCTTTGTTTCAGGATTTTACACAATTTACACAAGCATATGTTGCATATATAAAATAAAAGGACTTCAGTGAGATGATGACTTTTGGACAAGATTTCTAACCACTGCAGCTTCTTTAGACATTCATTAGTATAGCTGGTGAATGTTACTGTCTGACTGGTTCAACATCTTAATTGTTAGTTTATATTATGAAAGTCTTGTCCTACCAGTATCCATAATATGCTGCAAGGACAATGCTGCTTGGACTCCCTTCATCTCCATTGTTAGAGAAGCTTTAGGTATTATTAAATTAAGGAATTGAGTTCCTGGCCTTTATGACAGTGTTCCTCTTCTGGGTGCACAAAGCTAATTTATCTTCTAGCATAAAATAAACAATCAAGTACTAATGTTATGAAGTGTCCATTTCTGCTTGTTTCAGCTGTTACTAAATATAAAAATTGATATGCTGGAACACTTACTCTTGAGTTGTCGCCTTTTTCCAAGCCTTGCATAATACAGTAGATCAATAAGATTTTCTTGGCTACAGGCAGTGAACAGATCTGATTCTCTTTATATCTGGTAACAGATTATTTATAATTTGTCTGAGACATTATACTGTATAATTTTATTTTAATATTTTTTTTTTTTCATTGCTATCCTTTTGTGATACTGTGATACTTGTGGTTTACAGCTGCATTAGCCTAGAAGTAGAACCTCACCTTCCACTTTGTTTTCAAAACAGTTGTTTTTTTCCCTGTGACCTCACATCCTACTCTCCTGTATTAATACTTCTAATTTCTGTAAACAGCAGTGGAGTGGCTTATAAACATAATATCTATCGCATTGCAAGCAGCTGATGGTGTATCTTGATTTTACATATTCCTTCTTTTTATCTGAGATTTGAGAATGCTGTTGAGCAAATACTGTTGTTTAGACAGTATAAATGGTGGACTTCACTGCAAGAGCCACTTGGCTCATTCTGGGAAGGTGTTGACAGTGAGAGATCCTAGTTGGTGTTTGGACCTGTGCTTGGAGAAGGGATTTTACCTGCCTTTGAATTTTGTGTTTATATACTGGGTATGAAGCTTACTAGTGACTAATGAAGGTAATAGGTACATATTAAGAAGATGCAGTTGTTCTACCTCTGCAGATCCTAACGACTTCAGAAATGCACTGAGACTTCAGCGCGGTACTGGCCATTTTGGCCCTAGGATGTTGTATAGGGGAAGTGGTAAATGTAATATGTGAACAATTGGTGATTAATTTCCCAGAGCTTTTTGCAAGCTGTGTTAGCACTTCAGAAGATTATGTAGGTCCTTCTTCCCTCTCAGATATCTTTTCAAAAGACAGAGTGAAGCTTTTACAGGCCATTCTGTTAGCATCTTTCACTATCCCTGCTGCTTTTCATTACTGCTGAAGCATGCAGTCACTAAATGTATGGTCACTACATAAGCAAATAAATGAAGATGTAAAACCAAGTGCAGATACCTTTCAGAATAAACAGGCTTCAAATAATTTGGATGTCTCATCACATCTTACAAAATTGCAGTAGCAATTTATAAAACAAATAAATGCATGATCTGCAAGTGTTAGTTTTTGAAACTTTTGTGTTAATGGCTGGTTGATTCCAGATCACTTTTGAAATAGTGTGTGGTACTACTGCTACCAGAAAAGATTTAGTTAGTGAAGGTTAAACTGTGTTATATTTCTTCTACTTTATTACAGCTTCTGTTGTTATCAAAGCCTGTTGCTGTTTCCTGCGTTCACTTGTGATTGATGCTTATTGATGATGATTTGGTAAAAGCAGCATTTACTGAACAACAGGACTGTATTTTGTAGCTGGAAACTCACATTTCTTTGACTATCTTCATGAAATACCTTACCCTCTAATGTCTTCCACATATTTCTGCTTTCTTTTAAAATACTACAATCACAAAACAAAAGGGAAAGTTAGGGGAGTCCTTATGCTCAGTTAATTGAGGTGTCTCAAGTGCAAAAGCCACCCAGTTGTTCAGTGGATGATTCAGCACAATCTTGTGAATTTGCCATGTGGATATTCATGTGGACTTCTATTGGTGTGGTGGTGTTGCTGGTTTGTAGTTTGGTGTGGTGGTTGTTGTGCTGGGGTTTTTGTTTGCTTGTTTGTTCCTCTCCTTGAATTTGCATCCTTATCAGCTTTTTAGGATGCTTACTTGCAAAACTGACTGCTAAAGAAGCAGGAAACCTGTGAATTAGGATAGTGAGAGAGGATCTTTGAGGGGTTCTAATTGACCAGTATGTTTCTGGCTTTTTTGTTTGTTCAGTTGTGGGGTTTTTGGTGTGTATGTTTTGTTGTTTATTTGTTTTAACCAAAAATAAAAATTCATTCTATTTATTGGAATGTATTTAATATTTTAATTGTCTTTACAGCTTCTTTTCTGCTTAAACAAGAGAATCTGTAGTGGTTCGTGTCGAACTATCCCTTGTGTGGTTCTTAGGATTTCTGATAAGTTTGTTATGACTCAAACTGTGTAGGCTGTAGATGCCAGACAGCTACTTTGAAAAACTAGGTTTGACATCCTTGATTCACGTTTTATGAGTCTCACTAACATGGGAAAGCTGTGAAGCAAACACCATGCATCTGAACTGGGCTCTTACTAATTTCCTAGGTGGAGGTTGCTGGACTGCAATGGACATTCAGTTCAGGTTCATCTGGGCTGATCACAGGTTGCAGCCATGTGCTGTCTGTCCTGTCTCGCTGCTGAAGGAGATTGTTCATGTCTCTAATCTGTTGTGGAACTGCTCATGCGAGTGCTTCCTAATCTATTTCAGGCAAAAAGAATCTGATTAGCTGAGAATTTAAACTTGTAAGCTAACCTGGCTCATTCTGACTGAAGTAGATTAGTGATGCTTATGTACGCAGATATGTCAGGAGATCTGGTTGGATGCAGTGATAAGCAGGCTGGGAGTGGGAGGCTGAGCTATACCTCAGTAAAACCCTTTGCATGGCTGCCTACACTCCTTTCTGAAAGTATCTTTAAATAGCTTATTTCAATGTGTCAGGAAGTCTACTTTGAAAGCAAAATAAATCCTTGTGAAGAATGTGTGCTGGAGAGCTTGCTGACTGCTTGCTTTCTAGTAGCTGCTAGTCTTTACCTGTTCTAAAGGCTTTTTTAATACAAATGCTCTGTCACAGTTTTATGTCTTAATTCAGTGAGCTAGGATTTCCCTCTGATGCTTGTTTTAGTCCTCATCTATCTCTGGCTGTAAAAAGTTCAGCTAATATTTCATTTTCAGCTGGAATTGTCTTTCCCCTTGTGTGTGCATACAAACTAAATTATCTTTTTTAAAAGCTGTTGTCAGACTTCTCAAGTTGGTTTGAAAAAGTCTTGCTAGAAAATCTGTTGAAGCTTTCTTTTATTCTTCCAAGAGATGTCACCAGGTTCTGTTGCATAGCAGAAGCAAGGTGTAAGCTTATGCTTTCTTGGTGTTGATGATGTGATTTCTACTAAGTCAGTTGTTTGTTCTTTATAGATGGTGCCTGCGCCTCAGCTGCTAATACTTGATTTTGAGGTATAAATCATGGGGCACTCATCATCCAATCTCTGTTCCTTCACCAGTGAAAGAAAGATATAGTCATGTCCAGCCTGATGTCCTGCTACTGTGGTGACATGAGCCTTTTCAAGATGTTATGACACTTCAGAAAAGCTTTCTTCAATGCATTCTGTTAAGATTTATTTCTGTTGAGCCCTAGTGCTGAGCACGATAGATGTTATTCTCTGGGATAGTTCCACCTCCCACACCAGGTGAGCAGCAGGCTTCTTTTTTTTTTTAGCAGCTGGACTGTTCTACATATACCTCTTACATAACAGTGATAAAACCACATTCTGAAGTAGTTTGATAACAGCCCTGAAATTTTGGTTTAAATCAGTGAGTTATTTTACAAGTCTTTTTCTTGAAAGAAAATAACCAACCAGTTCAGAAATGTGCCTTGCCTATTCAACACAGCCAGAGTTTTGTTCTCTTGTCAACAGGGTCTGACTTTTCAGGCTTCCCCCTCTATTGTGTTGTGAGTCCCTGTTACACATAGGAGGCAAATTATTTTGTCTCACAAACAGTACCATCTCAACTGCTTTAAGTTTCCACTCGTTACCAGTAATCTGGCAAAGATCTCTGAAGATCAGTGTGCACTTCACTGGCGCCTTTGTCTATTTGCTACAGAGACATGCTATTCTCCAAGATCCACAAGGCAGATGTATGACACAGCAGCTGAACTTTCCAAAGCAGTCACCACCTGATGTAGCAGCAAGGGTAGATGCCAGATGTGGAAGCAGAGTGATGCAGTCTGCATTTGATCAATTGGCTGATGCTGTTTAGTGCTGCTACCTGGGAAGAGCAGTGATTGCTCTTCACTTAAATGAATCTATACTGACAAGACCTTTAGAAAGTCAGGGACATTGATTGGTCTGCCAGTAAAGGTGGATCAAGGCAATGACATTGAGGTGGCTTCTTCTTTACAGCTGCCACTGCATGACAGGTTTACTGTTGCAAAGAAACTGTCCTAGCCCTGCATGCCTTTCAACATACGTATGAGAAAGAGTGGCTCCTGCATGCTAGCTCTGGCAAATTGGTGGTTTGGTGAGACTTCTGACAGCAGTCAAGATCAAATCTGTGCTGGTGAAGCATGGCTTGATTTTGCTGAATAGTGAAGTTTTAGGTTTATGCATAGGTGTTTATTTTTCAGTAGTATTTGGTCTCTGTTACCTGCTCTGTGCTGGAAGCATGTGAGGTCTGTTGTCCTTACAGCAGCTCACATTATTCATTCATAATCCAGTGACACCAATGTCCTCTGTTACTCACACCACCTTTCGGTAGTAGGAAAATGCTGTAAAGCAGAGGTATGAGATATTTAGAGTTGATAACAAAAGGGAATTGCCATGAGTTGTGCCAGAGGAGGTTTGGATTGAATATAAGGAACATTTTGTTTACTGAAAGAGTGGTCAGACATTGGAACAGGCAGCCCAGGGAGTTGGTGTGGTCACCATCCTTGGAGGTGTTAAAAAAAATGTGTAGACATGACACTCCAGGACATGGTTTAATGGCCATGATGGTACTGGATTGATGATTGCAGTGGTGATCTTAGAGGCCTTTACAGCTGAAGCAATTCTATGACCTCAAAGAAAGTTTGCCAGCCTGACGTTAATATTGTAGGCTACCTTACATTCTTATCTAGGCACCTCCTTTCACCCCTGGCTGTGCAGATACAAAAGATTACTTTCCTAGTTCCAGAAATAGTTTGTCCGAGCAAATTCAGGTTTCCATAGATTGTTAGGCAAATGCCCTACTGCTGAAGGATGCTGTTTAATTGATTACTGAAATAAGATTCTCAGAGAGCCATTTTAAAGGCATTGAATCAATAATGATAATTACAACCATTTCCATTTCTCCAGTGGAGCCTGCTAACAGTCTCTTTGGGTCAGGGCCAGAATGTTTTAGACAGGTTGAGCTATCATCTTCTTTCAGACCTGGCAATCTCACATGCTGTTTGTCAGCAAGTGCCTTGCTGTTCTGCAAGGTCAGATTTTAGATCTACTGCTGGAAAGCTTCTCTGCTGCACAGAGAATGTAAAACTTGAGAACCAATGTGTGATAGGCAGTGTTCTGGAGATGTGAGGCTAACGAGAAGGCACTTGTTTGTTTTTAATACCATGTGGAGACTGTAATTGTTTGGGTTTTTTGCTTTTAAGTGACACACCAGGAAGGGGAATTTGTTCTGCCGTGTCCCAGTAGTATGTGACCTCGTTTACTCATGTCTTTCTAATTCTGAGAATGCTGAAAATGCAGATGAACCACTATATTAACAAATTTCAGCAAGTTTGGTAAATCCTGCCATTCTGTTTCTTTATTTCTTGCTTTTATTAAACAGAAGAAAGTGCAGATCAAAGGGTGCTTATCAGACATTGATGCAAAGGCATTTAATGAGTTCATTGACTAGCTCTGCAAAATGTGTATGATCTGGAGTTATTTGAAGACTTGATATTTAGAATGGAGACAATATTGCTTAGTGGATACTGCCCAGAATCTGGTGGAGTGTACACAACTGAGCATCTCAAGATAGGAATTTGGACTGATGGCAGATAGCCATTCTTCATAAAATATTTATTAATCCTTGTTCTTTTAGAGAAAACTGACAGGAGTGTGGCTGAGCTGTATTTTTTCCCCCCACCAAAACAGTGAAATACACTGGTGTTAGTGTTAGGATCTTGCATTGCTTGCATGATGCACATTTTGTACCCTAACCTGATTCTCAACTGTTTTTTTCTTATCTCAGAAGTTCATTTTACAATTCTGTTGAACTAAGCACAAATATCTTTGTCTAGCCTTTTACTCCCAGCAACTTTAATAGTACTTTTCCACCTACCATTTAGGAGTGTGTAACAAACAAATAGTATGTATAACTGTTCATCATTTTTTTAATGAACAGCCAACTGAAAAGTAGGAAATTAAAATAGAAAGTGTTGACAGGAGCCCACAATAAGCAGTGTCCATTATGAATCTTGAGGTAAAAATGTTGATGATGGCTTAGCAAGACTTGGGAGTTTTGTCCTTTTTCCCTTGTCAGTTGTCATCTGGTATAGTTGGAATACTAGTGTAGTGTAGAAAGGCTGGGAATTTTGGAAGTGGTACTTTTTATTGTTGTTCAGTTTTGTTTGTTTGCCTTTAAGAGATGACTGTTTAATCTTCAGTAGGGTATTCTTTATTTTTACAATAAGCTGATAATTATTTCTAGAACATTAGTCTGCTCTTGAAGCCTACATTAGAACAAAACACAAGGATTGTAGTTCAATGGCATAACCTGAATTGCTTCTCATTTATTTCATTAGTCATGATTAGGAGGCTTGAAAATACTGTTCCTTGCCTTCGAGTTTCTGGAGACTAAAGGAAGTTGATTATTCTTGCTGATTAGAGGTGTAGTATAAGAGATGTTTGAAAACGGGGCATTTATTTTAAACTTCTAAAAATTATTTAAATACAGATGTTCTCGGGTAGTTGTCACTGCCCTTGATGGTCAGTTTCCTCAGCTTCAATCCTGATGTCTCTGTCTCTCTAATCACTAGAATTCTTTTAAGGGTGAAGAGTGTACTGTTTTTATCTTTGTGTTGTCATTCCATGTTAGAGGTGTCTATCTCAAACAGCTCTGAAATAAGGAAGATTTTAGTACTTGGTGTTATTTTTTCCCCTCCTTTCCATTTAAATGTAGCTAAATGAAGATGAAATTAAACTGAAATTAGTTACTATTTGTCTTCAAAGTCTATTACCCCATTTCAGTTAAAGATGACCTTTTTTTGGTCCATTTTTTCTGCTCTGTTTTCTAAACAGACTTTTTTTGTCTTTGTGCTTTTCTGTCTTATCTGCCTGTTTGTGCTGTTGTTCTACAGCATTTACTTTGGTGATTCAGTCCAAGAAGTCATACTACTGTTTTGCCAGAAGCTGACACCAACCATCTGGTAAAATAGCAATTCAGTATCAGTAAACCCATAATTTGGGGAAATATACTCAAAATTACTTTCATTATTAGTTGACAGGAAAGAAACAGAGAGACAGAAGTCAGTTGGGCCCTCTATAAATTGCTTTGAGGTTTTCAGACCTAAGCATCCTAATGGCAGCAGTTTTGCTGCCAAATGTTGTTTTGCTTTTTGCCTTCAGAATAGTTTGCATTAATAATGAGCAGCTCTGCTTGGAAGTTATTTATGTATTGCTCTTATGATTTAGCTTTGCAAAGCATCACTGTGCTAGGTAACAGACGGTGTGGCAGTTCAATTTATTGTGCTGTAAAGGCCTGTAGGTTTTCCCATTGGAAATACATCCCAGCCCCAGGGCCACATTCAGCAATGTTGTGGATGTTGAAGAAAACCATTGAAGCCGTTTTGGCAGTATTGTGCAGGCTTGTTGAGCCTGATGGTTGTGGAATAAGTCTGCACTGGAACTAGGCAGGTTTTAATCAGCACTTGAGTAACATGTTTTGCCTCTGTCACTGTGGGAGCAGAGAGGTGGTGACAACAGCAGTTCTTGTTTGTGTGTATCTCCAGGGAGAGGCAATCAGCTAACAGTGCCCTCATAGCTGTGTGTGTGCTGCACTCTCTGTGCTTATTGAATCTGCCTGTTGAGCAAAGATGGAGCACGTGTCTAACTTAAGACTCAGTGTTGATGATTTTACCATCATCCTAGTAAGCTGTTACAGTGAATAATAATCCTCACAGCTAGTTTAATTTGGATTTTTCTCATTTCAGCATTCAGTGGTTCTTGCCCATTAGATCTTGCTTTTTGCTCATTAGATAAAATCCCTGTTCATCTAGATTGTTGTGAAGAAAGTAGTTGTTTCTGCATAGCAGTTCTGTTCATTTCACTGAAAATAAGTATTACCAAATATTTGTTTTGGACTTCATAGTGGATATTTCCAGTTCCTTCCTTTGGTACCTATAGTTTCAATTGTGTGTTTTCCATGACACAGTAACACTCTAGCAAAGCTTAGCTAAAGTTTGTTACTAGAAAGCAAGACTAGAAACGTTGTCCTTATTGCTCCTTGGGCTCCTTTCCTATAGGTGGAAGGCCTTGCACTGCCTAAAACTGTGCTAAATGTTTGTTTAGGGCAACTGGAAAGGTCTTCATGTGCAGCACCATTGCTCATGCTGTAAACTTGATTTTTGTGAGAACTTCTGCTATAGGCAATATAGGTAGTCAGGTTTGGGGGACAGAAAGGCATGTGTAGGAACTGGAACATAATGCTCAGTGTGGTGGGATTTCATTACAGCTTGAAAAGATATCATCGTAACTGCTACAAATGCACTAAACCTATTTACTTAGCTTCAGAGAAGAGTGAATTCAATCTCCAAATTATCCAAAGGACTCCTTAGTTGGCTCTTGCACCATCAGAAGATTCGTGGTCTTTTTTGTAGGTAAATTCTGTAATAGGTGTGTATTTATTATGAGGTAAGAGTTGGGATGATTCTCTTGTGAATTTCTGGCCTTTGCTAAGTAGTCATGCAACATCATCTTGAAAATTGAAAGTATACTAAATTGCCTGCCATTTTTTGTAATCTGAAAATTTTTCAGTCTGTGTACTGTCAACTAATGTAAGTTAAGATACAGCAACATAAACAGTATGATCTAATGTTTGGTTTTTGCAAGAAGCTCTGCCTTGTTAGTATGCACAGAAGGCATAGTTTGCATGAGACTAAAGTACTAGCAGATATAAACTTGCTATTCTAAATTGAGCAAACAAGGATGCTTCTACAATGACAGTAGTAGGCTTGTAGTAATCAAATTTGTGAAAGAACAAGTATTAATTACGCAAGGTGAGAAGTTTTTATTTAAAGAGGTATAATTTTTAATGCAGGAACCCACATAATGATGCAGTTGTCAAAGCAGAAAGGATATGACCATGTAGTAGAAAATTGTGTGATTTTCTTGCATAGAGGTCCTTTCAGTGAGAAAAAGGACACTGCTTGTGGAGGCTTGGAAGATTTACATGGAGATGATGCCTGTTTCATTTTCAGCGGTTAGTGGAAACATGGCACCCTAAAGAATAACTATGTTAACTGCTTTCAGTTCAAGCTATGTATTCTAAACTTCTGCTCATGAAGGTCTATTTGTCTCTTCTACCTCTAATATTCCCTTATCGTGCCACTCAACTTAAATACTGCTAAGAACATACAAATTCTTGTAGCAATTACTGATTTCCTAAAGTACTTTTTATGTTGTCATTCTGTGGTGGCTTATGTGTGCTATTTCTTCTTACTATGCAATATTAAATACTTCACCTGTGTCTACAATGGATAGGATTGTGTGATAGGTCCTGCATACACCTTTGTCTTTCCAGCCCAGAGTTAAAACGATTACTTTCTTTTTAGTGGCTTCTGTGTATTTGTCCTCATAACTTATTGCAAGGAGTTGGTCTGTCATGTTTTTACTACCCACTTATCAGCTACTGTCTTGCATCTAAATCACTTTCTGCATGGAGTGGATCAGAGTGAGCTGTCAGATATGGTAAAGTAGCACTACTGAACAAGAGGAATTGGTAGACTGAGGCATGGGATTAGAGAAAGAGCTGTGTTATGAGTCAGTCCTGGGAGAAAAAAGGTAGTTCGGATGATGAAATAGAGAAGGGATAAGGTCTGTTGAATTAGGACCGTGAGGGTTAATAGAAGCAGTTAGACAGAATGGGAGGCATCTTACAGTAGACCATATGGAGCAGGAAAAATAGATTTGGTTGTTGTTCAGGAGGTCAAGGCACAAAAACTTCATGAAAAGCTTCAGAAGGTAGATACAAAGTTAGGACCAGATTACAATAGGGAAGGGAATAATTAAAGCTAGCCATGTAAGAAGGCAGCTGGGCTTAACTAGATCTGCACAGAAAACTTTAATTGTGGTATTGTAAAAAAAGGTGATAAATACTAAATCTTTTATTTCTATGCTGATTTGTTAGATGGAAGTAGATACTTAGTGAAGTCCTTTCATTTAGCTTTGGTTACTTTGATCACTTTGCACTGAATAAACAACATGAATTGATTCTTAAAATATCTGGAGAGTGACAAAGGGTGCATGATAATTTCTAATCCAGCAGAAACATTGACATGTGCTGCTCCACAAGGTATTGGCAGAGTTTAGCTGAGCAGGGCGATAGAACTGGAGCAGAGAATTGTTTTAGCTGCTGAATTTCTTCTGGACTTTGGAGTCGTGAATTAATGGAGTTGACCAAGAGATTTGAGGTGTGTGTATGGTTTGGAAGAAGTAGTTTGTTGTTATTAAAGAAAGCATGCGTGCTTGTAGAATGAACTGCATTGTTATTGATGTGTTTTGTGTTGGATAGCCTGTAATCAGATCTTATATTAAACATCTTCTTTAATAAAACATGCAGGCTGCTTGCTTGTAGTGTTTTGTATTGTTTAGCTATCATGCCTATAAACTCATTATTTTTCTTCTTTTCATGTGTGCTTTGTTTTTAAATAGACATGGTCAGCAATCTTACCAGTGTTAATTGTTGTTTATTTTCACCTGCTGAATGCTGCACTTAATTCTCTTCATATGTGTATTTTCCAAAGAGACTTAACAGGTCTCAGGTGGCTGGCAGGGCTGGTGTGTACCCATTCTTGGGGCATTTGCACTTTGTTTGCTAATGTGTTTGGATTAAAAGCACACTTCTAAAGTGTGATTCCTGATTATCCACACCTGATCCTCAGTCAATGAGTTAAAGCACAGCTGTCGCAGAGCACCTTCTGGGTGAAACTGAACCAGAAGGTGATTCCAGCTCTTAGGGTCAGTTTAGGCCCCAGGAGTGAGAGCCAGTCTGGAAACAGCCCTTTTCCTTACAGCCCAAACTCTGTGTGCTGAGTTTCATCTTGGTACATGTGCCCCTACTGCACGGCTGGCTAAATGTAGCTCTAGCTTTAAGTTATTAACATGTCAGTGTCAATCCTGGACAAAACACGCTTAGAAGGATTTTATCTCTCTTTCGGAAGGTAGATTGGGATGTTGAAATGAAATCATGGGAGATCCTTATCTTCAGTGGGGTGTTCCTTGTTTTACTTTCTGTTTACCTGACTTATAATGCAGTATTACTCAGTTAAATATATCCTCCTTTTTTTACTGTATTACTTACATTGATATGTTAGCCCAATTATCTTCATCCACTGAATTTGTAATCTCAAAAAGATTTGTTCTAGGAGTGTCTCCTGCCCATAAACCATATAGTGACTGTAAATATTCTGTCCTTAAAGTAATTGCTGTCTTAATCAATGTTGGTATGACTGAAGTTAGTATCCAGGTCAGTCTCTTTAATTTCAAAGTTATTTCTTTAAAACCTTTTCAGGTTCTGCTACGCTTTGTTAAAGCAACAGCCCTACCACTGCCCCTGGCAGGCACCTCTCTGCGCCCACCCCAGGTCCTTTCTCTTCAGTTTCAAGTCATTAAAAAGGAGTAATAAATTTCATCAGTATTGGTGAAGTTTCCCTTGTTTTCTCCTAGTTATCACACAGTATCACAGTATCATCAGGGTTGGAAGAGACCTCACAGATCATCAAGTCCAGCCCTTTACCACAGAGCTCAAGGCTAGACCATGGCACCAAGTGCCACGTCCAACCTTGCCTTGAACAGCCCCAGGGACGGCGACTCCACCACCTCCCCGGGCAGCCCATTCCAGTGTCCAGTGACTCTCTCAGTGAAGAACTTTCTCCTCACCTCCAGCCTAAATTTCCCCTGGCACAGCCTGAGGCTGTGTCCTCTTGTTCTGGTGCTGGCCACCTGAGAGAAGAGAGCAACCTCCTCCTGGCCACAACCTCCCCTCAGGTAGTTGTAGACAGCAATGAGGTCACCCCTGAGCCTCCTCTTCTCCAGGCTAACCAATCCCAGCTCCCTCAGCCTCTCCTCGTAGGGCTGTGCTTGTGGCCTCTCCCCAGCCTTGTCGCCCTGTGTTCTCACAGGTTTGGTATGTACTAGAGCAGAGTTAATTCAACGGTGCAGTGGTTGTCCTCTCTCAGTATGGGCTGTCAAGGCGTTTGCTCGGTGTTGCTTGGCATTTCACACAGGTGGTTCTGAGTCTGTGATAGTTGGAGGCCAGGAGCTGCCCAGGACTGGGTGACAGAGGTGACTCTTACTCCTTTTGGAGAGTAAGAACGAAAATACTACACACTGAGTGCAAGTTTAAAGCGAGATTCTGTTTACTATTGCCAATATGCAAAAGGCAATCAGGTAGAGTGGATACATCCACAAGCTAAGCCAAGTCTGTTGGACTGAATCCATCTAGAAGCCTACACTTGTTCCACCTTTGGCAGGCCTGAGAGTAGGCCGTAATTGCCTCCCACGCCCAGCTTAGGCCCGCAAGGCCTCAGCAGGCCGCATGACGCAGCTGAAAATGCGCTGCCTGCTAGGAGCCATCTCCCTCACAGAAACCGTGAGATAAGAGGGGATGCATGCTCTTCCCTGGAGAGAGGCGTGAAGGGATCTGAGGAGAAGGGAAAGAGATACCAGCTGGGCACTGGCTTAGTAAGCTGTGATGCCAGAAAACAGAACAGAATAACAACGTTACAGTATCCTGGGATGCCCAGGTCTGCCCACTGGGATGAGTCTTGGCCTCTGTAGTTTTCTTAGGGGAACCTGGGACCCCTCAAATTACAGCACTGTTGTTCTAGGGTATTTTTGTGATGTATGTTCTGTGCAAAACGAATGGATAAAGCTGAAGAATTTTGCTTAAATAACATTTGAGCTTCAACGTATGTGGGGAATGTGTTTATCAGCTCTGTATTTACAGCTGCGTTAGGTTTAGGGGCTTCCATTTTGCTTAGGGGTTCCCTCTGTTTTGCTTTTCACTGTGACTGGCTGCAAGTGTTACAAAACTCAGGGAGTTGCCCAGCTAGACTTGTTGACCAAGTTTAACTGAGTTTTCTGTGTTTATGCTAAGCTTTGCCACTGCACTGCAGTGTTTTTGTGCCTGTCTGAAAAAAATCTCTTAGCTGCAACTTCCCTGCCCATCTCAGAAAGCATTCCTCTGTGGATCTCCTTGGGTTTAGCTGACTGGTTGTTCTGGGCTCTGAAGGAGACACAGTACTAGCTGAAAATGTGGCATTTTAGTTCTCTGGTAGCTTATTCCTCCACAGTGATCCTGTCTTAATTCCTTATATACGGAAATGGTTGTAACTTGTGTATTAGCTGACAGCAGTTAATTCTGAAAGCAGAAGACAGCGTTGATGTTTTGGATCTTTCAGATAATGTACATCCATGTCTTCTTTAGAGAATGTATATTGATGATTTTTAATGAAGGCATTGCTTGTAATTAAATTGTTCAGTTCTGGGCCCCCCAGTTTAGGAAGGACATTGGGATGCTTGAGCGTGTCCAGAGAAGGGCAGCGAGGCTGGTGAGAGGCCTCGAGCACAGCCCTACGAGGAGAGGCTGAGGGAGCTGGGATTGTTTAGCCTGGAGAAGAGGAGGCTCAGGGGTGACCTTATTGCTGTCTACAACTACCTGAAGGGTGGTTGTGGCCAGGAGGAGGTTGCTCTCTTCTCTCAGGTGGCCAGCGCCAGAACAAGAGGACACAGCCTCAGGCTGTGCCAGGGGAAATTTAGGCTCGAGGTGAGGAGAAAGTTCTTCACTGAGAGAGTCACTGGACACTGGAATGGGCTGCCTGGGGAGGTGGTGGAGTCGCCGTCCCTGGAGCTGTTCAAGGCAGGGTTGGACGTGGCACTTGGTGCCATGGTCTAGCCTTGAGCTCTGTGGTAAAGGGCTGGAGTTGATGATCTGTGAGGTCTCTTCCAACCTTGGTGATACTGTGAAATTTTAATAATGCATTGTGCAGGCTTTTGTAGAAACCAAGTTGAGCTGATTTGTGGAAGCTAAAATTCTTAGTTGCAAAGATGTAAATAGTCTCGTTTGGTCATTTCAATTGCAGATTTTTAAATGATTTAATGCTTTAAAAAAAGCAAATACTTTGTCTTTCCACAAGAAAAACTCCCAAGTTTTTCTGTGTGCTGTGGGCTTCCTTCTGTTAGAGCTTTTCCAGAAACTCCTTGCTCATCCATGTAGATCTTTTTCCTCCCCTGCTTGATTTCTTACTCATGGGGATGGACTGATCTTGAACTTGAAGGAGGTGGTGCTTTGAATAAGTTGCCAGCTGTCTTTTGCCTTCCTGTCTTCTAGAGCCCTAACCCATCAGCTTCTTCCAAGTAGATCTCTGAAGAGGTCAAAGTTGGGTTTCCTGAGAGCCAGGAGAGCCTGAGAAGAAGTTTGGAGAACTATCTCTCTGTGCTGAAGTACTCATGGCAGTCTATATCCTTGCTGCTCTTATTCCAAGCATGACTCAGCAGTTGTGCTCTTTTCTGGTACTGTATTGCTGTACTTTCTAAATCTGTTTCTCACAGTAGCCTACTGAGTGTGTGGTGTGCTTTATGGGCACCTGAGAACAGTGTTTCTGGACATGGTGAAAAAGTTATTTTTCTCTTTGCACATGCTTTTGTGTGCAGCCTTGTGAATCTGACTACTTGTTGAGTTTGTGTCTGACTTCACACCCTCAACACAAAACTTGAGGGAGCTGCAGTCACGTTGCACCAGTCTCAAAGGCTGTATGGCTGGAGGCCTGAGTGTTGTACCACTCTATTCTCTTATATTGTTTGCATGCACATGTGTAGCTGAATCATAGAATGATTTAGATTAGACCTTAGGGATGATCATCTCCAACCTCCACGGCATGGAAAGTGCCTCTTCTCATCTACACTGGGCTGCTCAAGGCTGAACCCTGAATTTGAATACCCCCAGGGAGAAGGCATCCACAAGGACTATTCCGAAGTCCTACCACTCTTGACCCAAAGAACTTGCTCCTAAGATCCAGTTTGAACCTATGCCCCTAGCTTAAAACCATGCTCTCTTGTCCTGTTGCTAGACAATCTTATTAAAAGTCCCTCTGCAGCCTTCCTGTAGGATCCCTTCAGATATTGGAATGCAGCCATAGGGTCCCAACTGAGTCTCCTCTAAGCTGAACAACCACAGCTCCTTCAGCCAATCCTCATAGCAGACGTGTTGCAGCCCTTGGAGCATCTTTGTGGCCTCCCTCTGGACACACTCCAGCAGCTCTGTGTCCTTCTTACAAATGTGCAGATAATTTAGAAATTAAATTAGTATTTTTTACTTTCTATTAATAGGTACCTAAATTTGGCACTTTGTACTTCTCTGAGTCTCATTTAATGATACTGGTAGCTTCTTAAAATTCAGAGAGTTTTACTGCTAACAGTGAATCTTGCTAGATGAGGTACATGTGGTTTCTGGGCTACGTGAGCTGCCCAAGCGCCATCTACTTTTGGCTGATGAGTGTCTCTATGGCAAATTTATGATGTGCAAGTGATAAGGATGTAATCCTTTAGTGGGTATTCTATTTTCATTTGTCAAAAAAAATCATAATGAGACAAGTAACTTTCAATTATACCAAGATTTGCCCACACTTCAGGCATAAGACCAAAAGCAGTTAATCGTTTGAGAGTAATAGATAAAATCTCTAATCAAATTAAAGGGAAAATATAACGCCAGTTTAAAACGAATTTTTGTCCAGTTCCTTTTTAATAGAATAGAATAGAATAGAATCAACCAGGTTGGAAGAGACCTCCAAGATCATCCAGTCCAACCTATCACCCAGCCCTATCCAGTCAACTAGACCATGGCACTAAGTGCCTCATCCAGTCTTTAGCAGGCAGTGTCCTATAGTTGGATCTTTTGTTGACATGAATGATCATGGTTCTTGTGGATTCCCTGGAAGAACAAATAGTTTTTCTGAGTTTTGCAGAATCTGGTGTTTACAGACGTCATGATCAGACCATTTGATAGAAGAAATAACTCTTTTGCTACAAAGTTGTCTGCAGTCTGCTTTTTTGGTTTGTGGGTTTTTTGTTTTTTTTTTATGTGTGTGTGTGTGTGTGGTTTTTTTTTTCAGTTGTGTGTCAAAGTAGAAATTACTCTTTTTTTTTTTTAATATGTTGTCAGAAGTAATAAAGTGAAATTACATTAAATAAGTTTTTAATGCTTTATCTAATAAACAATGTAACTCATGTAATTTTCTGCTTCTTTTTTTTTTTCTTCTCCATAGAATGTGAAAGCATTTGCATCCTCAGATAGCCTAGCCAAGGTCCAAGAAGTAGCAAGCTGGCTTTTGGAAATGAATCAGGAACTGCTCTCTGTGGGCAGCAAGAGGCGACGAACTGGTGGATCTGTTCGAGGTAATGCTTCCTCAAGCCAAGTAGATGAGGAGCAGATGAATCGAGTTGTAGAAGAAGAGGAACAGCAACAAAGACGACAACAAGAAGAGCAGCACATTGCGAGAAATGGGGAGATACGAGGAGAAGAACCTGGATTTGAAGAGAGGCATGAGTCTCAGCAGGAACAGTTAGAAGAAAATAACAATAGACTTATTACAGTGGATGAAGAATCTACTTGTAACCCAGAGGAGGAAGATGATGATCGTGCTGGTGATCAAGAGGAGGAGGTGGAAGAGGAGGAGGAAATGGACCAGGAGAGTGATGATTTCGATCAGTCAGATGACAGCAGTAGAGAAGACGAACATGCTAACAGTAACAGTGTCACAAATTCCAATAGCCTCATGGACTTGCCTATTCACCAGTCATCACCATTCTACATAAAGACAAAGGTGAGAAATGTTACAAGCTTGAAAAGCTGAAATTTGTGTCCTTAATCCTTGTTAACTGTGGATTTTGGAAAATACTTTGCATATAATTTTATCATGATGCAAGCTTTTTACTTCCTGAAGAGCTCATTATAAAGAATTTATGCAGTCCACAAAATGGACTGTTTTAATTGGGTTTTTTTGGCATGCATTTGGCATGAGCAAATAGTATCTGTATATATTTTAAGGAATACACACATCAGAGGTGTGATCTTAAAAGATCAAGGTGCTTTTTTAATAAGTATTTTGATATTCAACCTCATATACCTTAGTATGACCCTTCTCACAGTATTTATGACATTTTCCTTCTCAAAGCAGACAAGAAGGCAGGTAAGTAATTGTGCATATTTGGTGTTGTCTGAGAATATCAGTTCCGTTTAATTGACACCATTGTAATGAAAAAATAGGGTGGAATATTACAGAAACATCAGGTTCTTCCTTCTGGCTGGGTTGTAGTGAGAGCATTGGCAAGATAGTGGTTCAAAGAGCAGTGTTAGCCAATTATTCAGTTATGTGGTCAATACCTGATGTTGTATGGTATCTTTCTTGTGAGGACCTTGAAAATAGTGTGCAGTGATTGTTGAGAGCTGCTGATTTGGAATAAGAATTTGCAAACAGTCTTTTTTTTTTTTTGCTTTTACTGCCTAACATTTCAGAGTTAAAAAAAGTTTTGAAGTGTTACCTCCAGTGTACATTAGTAGCTCATTATATTTTCCTGGTTCTTCAGGAAGGAGGAATTGTGTTAATTCCTAGCAGCAGCAAAAACTGCATGGATAATGAAAGTAATCATAGTGACTAAGAAGAGGGAGCAGACATGTGTTCTTGTGGAAGAATGTTGTTCCTTAGTCTATATACCAGTTTCTTAATTGGTGGTAGAACACCTGGCATCCTCTCACCTTTCAAAAAACAAAATGACAAAACCTCCTTAAATTTTTACAATGTACTTCTGTATTAAAAAAGAAAAGGTCAAAAACCTGATGTAAAACAAAATCATAGGAAAATCTGTTAACAGTGTTTCTGTCTACAACTACCTGAAGGGAGGTTGTAGCCAGGTGGGGATCTATCTCTTCTCCCAGGCAACCAGCAATAGAACAAGGGGACAGTCTCAAGTTGTGCTGGGGGAGGTATAGGCTGGATGTTAGGAGGAAGTCATTTACAGAGAGTGTGATTTGCCATTGGAACGGGCTGTCTAGGGAGGTAGTGGAGTCACTGTCCCTGGAGATGCTCAAGTAAGGACTGGCTGAGGCACTTAGTGCCATGGTCTAGTTGATTGTCTAGGGCTGGATGCTAGGTTGGAATGGATGATCTTGTAGGTCTCTTCCAACCTGGTTGATTCTATGATTCTGTGGTTCTTGCATGGCTTTTAAGAACTCAAAATCTAAGTTTTATTACAGTGCTTTGGCTTTCCTGGATATAGGGTGACTGGGTGTCATATGACAACTTGAATCTAGTATGGACTTGATATTTGACTTAAACTGCAATGAACTTCCATTGGCCTGAAGCAGATTGTCAGAAAGGCTTTCGTACAGGTGCACAGTTTCTGTGTGGCCTGATAGTTGCTTTGCATATTGTTTCCATGCGGTGCTGATCATTTTCATCTGTGGTCTGTCCCCAAGCTGTGCTCCTGAAAGACCTGTTGGAGAGCTAGGTGACAAACTGTATTTGAGAATGGTTGATTCATGGTCCAGCTTTGTTTCAGGCAGTTTTAACTGTGTACCTGAAGGATCAGCACAGGGTAGAAAACTGTTGTAGACCATGGTTACACACTAAGACTGACACAATGCAACGTTAATGTTGTCCATTTGTTAATCAACATTTAACTGTAGGAACACATTCTTCATTAAGAAATACTGTAGAAAGATAGCTTTTGGAGCACAAATGAATTAGCAGAATTAAAAGAAACACAATTAACATGCAGCTTTTGAGAAGAATAAGGAGCGTTTTTAGACTTAGCAGCTGTATTTACAAATGATTTCTGGTTCTAATTGTTGAAGATAAATCCATCCTAGGAGATTCAAACCTACTAGACTTGGCTTTAGTCTTTTAGATATGTCCCTCAGCATTTGTGCTGTAGTGTAGTTCTTGTAACTGTAGCTGGACTACCTGCCCCTTGCTGTATGTTCTTCTGTGTAACTTGGTTTGTGCCACCAGTATTGGCAGTGGTGCCTGAATCCACTGCTTACTGTTTGTGTGCCAGATATAAACCCGTCTCCTCAGAAGCATGTGTTCCTGATCCAACACAGGTGCTAGTTTGGTCTGGTTGTATGTAGCAATATTGGCAACAGAGTTTTCATCATTACCAAGTAGGAAAATTTAGTAGTGGGATGGAACAAAATGCCATAGGTGCTGTTGTGCAGCTCACCTCAGTTTTTTGATATCTTTGTCTGTGATCATTCTACCCTCGTTCCTTCCTACATAAAATACTGGACTTTTGCTTGACAGCAGCAAGCTCACTGTATTCTACCTGATCAGCTTCACCAGAAGTATAAGCCCATTATATTTAGATACATTTCAGATATATTCATGTTTCAGGTAACATTTATATAATTTTATATATGGCTGGTCTGTTATTTGTATTCTTTTTGACCATTATAATTTATTTTCATCTTGTACATAAGAGCTTTTTTAGAAAGTGAAGATACATAAAGCAATCAAGTTCACTCCTGAGAGGTCTCTTAAATGTCCCTTTCCTTGGTTGATTTTTGACCCTGGAGAGGGAAGGAGGGAGAGACAGAACAAATAAACTGTCTTGACTTCACTGAATTAGGACAGAATAGAACTTGAATATCCATATCTCAAGTTCTGAAACAGATCTAATGCCATTATCCCTTATGTAGGTTGGAGCTCTCAAATAGTGCAGACTAGGACAGATTTTTTTATGTTGAGATGCTTGGTCTAAGCCAGTATATAGAACCATAGGGATACAGAGGATTTATTTTTCAGTGATCTTAGGCTTTGTGTGGAAGGACAGTATTTATTTCAAAAACTAAAGAAAACTAAGATTGCACTTGGCAGTTCGTGCATGTCTAAAGTGAAAAGGAGCTCCTATATGAAAGTCTGCATTTAACATCAGAATGTTAATAGATTAAAAACTTGGTTTCCATAGGTGGAAATGAAGAATTATTAGAGAAATGCTGTGATCCTTGCAAACAGCTTTTTTTGTTCTGTGTACAGGCAAGGCATGCAATTGAGAGAAGGCTGGAATACTTGTCTGTGTAATGACGGCTTTGCAAGTGTTATGTTCATATTTTTCTCCTTTTCTGAACAGCAGAGGGGGCTGCAATTGCTTTACAGCAACTCTTGGAGAAGTATTGCCTTGCAAAGTTTTTTTTGGATTTTGCGGCAGAAATTTGAAACATGTTTTTGCACATAGAATATATGGGTTCTTTATGCATTGCATTACTTAATTGTCTGACAATGCTTTAAAGAATTTTTAAACTAAGCAATAACTTGGCTAAAGCTGTGTCAAAAGATACATGCTAAGAATCACTCTGGGAAGAAGAGCAGAAAGAGTTGTGTTCTGGGTTTTTTTTGGGGTGTGTGTGTGTTTGGGTTCTTTTCCCTCTTGCTTCTCCTTGTGATTCTTCCTTTTAACTGAAGTTTCTTTCACATTACTCCCTTCAAAAGCTTGAACTGGTAAATTTTGTTTCTTCAGTTATTTTGAACTACAGCATTCAAGTGCAATGAGTTGGGACAGGTAAATGACTTGTGATTAAAAAAAAACCCAGTGTTTACAACTGCCAGTCAGTTAATTTTGCATTACCATTACACTTGTTATTTCAGAGCAAGTTTTGCTGATACTGTAAAAAAACCCAACCAACCAAAAAACACAAAAAACCCACAACATTTTGATACCTTATTTTTATATTGGTTTGTAGTCACATTAGAAATATTCATACTCAGAGATGAATACCAATCTACATTTTTAACCTTTGACTTCTTCCTCATTTGTACACTATACAGTTTAGTTGCTAATGATTCCAAGTATGCAGGATCACTTGCAAAGGTTATGCAACTGCCATTAAGATGTAATTTGTTAAATATTAAAACATCCGTGGAAGGAATGCAGATCCTTAGTTTGTCTGTAGATAGCTAAGTTCTTCTGCATCTGTACTAACCTGCAGTGTACAAGTATCAGTGCTTCTTTTGAGAAGTACTTGTCACTTGCTCTGCTTTTGCTTGTATATGTTAAGTAATGGCTTCACTTGCCGCTGAAGACTTGCAGATGTTTGGCTGTACTGCTGATTTTAAGTAGAATTGTCCCTACTTATTCATTTGCATGTGAAATTGGTTTTAAATAATTGTACTCTGCTAACTTTCCTTATTCTCTAAGTAAATTGGGAAGCTTGCCAATTGATACATGGGCTCTGCTTGTAGTAATATGGCTGTCCCTCATGCATTTTGTGGCCTACCTTAGAACTTGGCTACTATAACAGTCTTATGCAAAGTTTTCAAAATACTTAGTAAATAAATGGAATTGCCACATTAGAATGTCACTTGCAGTCAAAGGATGAAAATTTCTTCTATTGTAAAGTCTGCTTTTTCTTTCCCTTAACAAAGGATGATTCTCAGAAATACTATTACAGAACTAAATAATGGTGTAAATTATGAAGTAATTAGTTGTATATAGAAAGAAATGTCTTATCTCGTTTCCTGGGAAGGAAGAGTAGTAGCTTAAAAGAAAATGTTAATGCTGACACATGGGGATCATACTTTTGAGTACAAGGTTGTGTTTAGTAAGTACATTTTTGTGAGTTTTGTTTGTTGTTCTCCTACCTGCCCCTCTCCATTTATTAGAGAAGATGGATTTTTTTTTTTATGTGGAAGGAGGTAGTGTTGATTTAATTTAGTTTCCTGTCTGAGATTGCTTACTAAAGAACTGAGTAAGGCACAAATACTTTTCTACTTCCCTGACAATAACTGAGGTCAGTCTTTCAACTCTAGTCAAGGAACTTACCTCAACTAATCACAATGGAAAATAAACCTACAGAACTTTGGACTGTGCTACATTTGTCAACTCAAGTATCTGACTTAATGTACAACTGCAGCTTCTTTGCAGCGAAGCCTGTATCTCAAAAGTGTGTATAAACCTTCCTGATTTCCTGGTGATCTTTACCAGACACGTTTGGAGCTTTCTTCTGAATGTGTGTAAATTTTTTGTACCTTTGGTTGTTCACAGGCGTATTTCCAGCAGTTCAATAAGGCAGACAAGATGCCAGCTACCTTCTGGGCTGAGGGCTGGGGTTGTCATCCTCATGGTTCAGATGTGCTCGGAGGTGCCACAAGGCTGTAGTAACTTGAATGGTCTTATTTGTGTTTGGCCTGTGCAGAGCTCCTTAGAGGTAAATACTGGAAAGGAGCTTCCTTGTTGTACACCAGCTGCTATATCAGCTTACTTTGCATAAAATAAATTTGATACTTTCAAGATAGCTACCTGAAGGAGTGCCTTGTAGTTACACACTTTTCCAGAGGCTTTGAAATAGTCAGTTAGACACCTACATAGTTTTTGTTCTGCATCTTTGTTCTCAAAATGGAATTCAATTTTTTATTATTACTATTTTAAAAAATCCTTAAATAATGCAGTAATTTCTTTTTAACTTGCCAGTTACATGTTAATAACATGAAGTAAAACTCATGAAAATGTGTTTGAGAATACTTTCAGTATGCTTACTCTTAGCAAGTACATTCGGGAGCTCTGCCCCACTTAAATATGCCATTTGTTCCTTATGTTCTTGAGTACATGGCAGGTGCTGTTGCCTCATGATCATTAGCCCTGATATCCCCAGTCAGTAGTGGTGCAGCTGTATTTACTGATCATTTTGTCAGTGGATGCTGTTGCTCTGTCACTCTTAAGCTTCTTTGCCTTTTGGGGCTTAAGTGAAGGTGATAATACTGGTTATGAAGCTTAATACCAATGGTGAATTGAAGTGTGATGAAAGCAGAACTTTGGCAGTCAGTTTGGGTTTTTTGGTTGTAGTGACACCCCCTTTTCCCTTTTTATGGCTATAAATTTGCTTACATATAAAAATAGAAGTTATGACCAGTACTTTTCCTGTATTCATTGATATTTTATACTTTAAAAATTATGAGATCTGAAATTAGCCTGGAGGGCCAGAGGAACAGAAGGTGATCTGAAGACCAGAATTATATTTAACAGCTGCTGTGGGGCTAACATTTTTTCCTGATGGATTTCTCCTTCATTATAGCCTGCAAAATAGCAGTATGGTCTTTAGTTCTGTAGGGGACTTTCAGTGTCTGGAGAACGTGTTACTATTCATCAAACTGTGCACAAGAAAATAATTTACATATCTTTACAAATTCTTGACTATAAGGAGGAAAACGAGACAATGTCAATTTCTATGCTAGTTCAATTATTTCTGAACAGGCCTAATACATAAACTGAAGTTTCTGAGTTGTTTGAACATCCAGCATCTAATGACTGTTGACAATAGATGATTTTTGGTGCAGGAGCTCTTTTTATTTGGTAGTATGAGGTCTCTGATCTGTGCACGAAGCAATGCTTGTGCGGTAATGATTTCTTGTGCATTTTGTGTAGATTTATTCAATTATTGCTTTGTTTAGTTATCCTGTGAATGTTTTACAGTTTTCTTTTATTGGTGAAGTTTATATTATAAAAATCTATAAAACCTAGAACCAGTATTTCTATAAACTGTTCCCTTTGTCAGAAGGATCTTTTCACCTCTTGTGTGGTTAATCAGATTTCAACTTTACGCGCATTTTGCTAGTTCTGCCCATTCTCTCCTGACTAAGCAAGTTCAGGACTGCACTACATTACTGTAAAATATGTTTTATGTTAAAAAATCTCTGCTAAACTTTGTGCATTGAAGATGTAGTCTTATATATTGATATTGGCCTTTATTGACGTTGTGAGTTCTTATGCATAGCTCCTAATAATCACTGAAATGTAAGTGGAAAGCATTGCTTTTGGATGTGTCTTCTGTTCTTACTTTTCTCGTTTCTCCATTCTTCTTTTCTTGCTAACTTTAAACTTTGTTTCTTTAGTCTGTAACAACAGAATGGAAAGAGAGAGCATCTGAGAAGGACATAATTACTAAGAAAATGCAGAGATTTGTGTCCCAAGTCAAGGTGCTCTAAACCAACTATTTCTTCATAGAGTGTTACTTCTTTTTATGCTTGTTCTTACTGAAAGCTGGTATTTTCTACTAACTTTGCTACTGGACCATATATTTCATAATATTAAAGGAGAAAATGATGAAATCAAATGATATTCAGTGTAATTCAGTCTTCAGGCACAGTGCCTATGCTTTTCAGCTGTGTCATGAAATATTACTTTGCTAATGTTTATTAAATTTTAATACATTTGTACAGTCCCTGGTGCCTCCCCTGAAGTAGAAAATGTGTCATAGATTACCAGCATGGATTAATTCCACCTTACTTATCATCAGAACTAATTGCTACTTCTAAGTAAAATAAGAGCAGTGTTTCCTGTAAGTGCAAATCACATTCTAACATCATCCATCCAATGGCTATCTCTGTTTGGAAGTGGGCAGAAAGGGACACCCTTTGTTCTTCTCACTTATATTATGAAATGTCTTATGGATGTTAGCTGCTGTGATCATTATTGACCCAAATATACTGAATACTAAAAAAAAAAAAGAAAACATGACATAATAGACACTGGTCTTGCCCATGCCATAATCCCTGCAGTTCTGATGCCTTGGTCAGACTTCCTGAAACTCATAGAAAAGAATTAATTAAAATGGATCAGTAAAATTGGAATTAAGGAACCGGTAGCGACACAGATAAATAGAAGAGAAGTCATACTTGAAGTAATTGACTATGGATCCCTTGTTCTTGCCAAATATAATCATGTTGTTTCTTCTCTTTAAGATGGGTTGGATCCAAAGCCAGTCACACTTTCAGTGGTTACCCTGAGACATTCACCCTTTTGCAGAGTTTTTAGCTTTGGTGTAAAATACCAGTGTTAGATATCCTCTAGCAAGTACGCTCAGTGCTGTTTATATGTATGCATGCATATCTGTTTTGGTGGACAGACTGTTGATGTTCTTCCTGTCACAGTCAGAATTTTCACTGCTGCACTACATTTTATTACTGAAGAAGTTTGAAGTGAGAATATCATCTATCCAGTAAACTAACAGCTGGGTTGGGCTGTCAATATACAAAATGTTAAATTTCAGTGGAAGATTTAAAAGCATTTTAAATAACAAGTGATGTTTGAAGAAATCAGAGAAAGGCAGTATTTGTTAAAAAGTTTGTTTCCTCTAAAAAGACAATTTAAAAAGTTGGAGAAGATGGCAACCATACCAACCAACCTTCCACAGACTACCTGCTTTTCTCTGTACGCATTTTTCACTTTGCATATCTTGAGCTTTTTAAATAGCCTCACACCCCTTTTCAGTATGCTGTTAACCAGCTGAGAAGGATTATGAAGCTTTGTTTGGTGCTATAAATGAATGCCAGTGTATCAATCAGTTGTTACATTTGTTAAATTTGTGTGTTTTACAGTTCTAGTAAGACAGTCTTCTGTCTTGATACCTATATTGTTTCAGATATATAAAATGCAATACTTGCGTCGTTCATCCTATTATTTTGACAGTATTTAATGCAGGTAGTATGGAAAGTGTTAATGTCTTGTCAAGCTTTACACAAGAGGAATTCTCTTTAATGGTGGGCAGAATTTTTCAGTACAGGTGAAAATAATGGTGGCAGAAATATTTTTAACATCTTTCTGATATCTGGAGCTTTTTTGTTTTTAATATCTGGAAAGGAAGAAAATACTTTCCAAACCTAATTTTTTTGCTATACATTTTGGTAATTTTAAATATTTTGGTGGTGCTTTATGAGTATTTTGTGTGTGCATGTATATAGCTAGAGAATTTCTCATTGCAAGTCGTGGACTTTGCAAGGTGCAGTGACAAATAGAGCTGAATTACTATCTCAAAAAGTAATGGTTTTGTTTCCTGTTTTCCATAAAAGCAGCCTCTGTACTAATAAAAACATCTTCTTTCCCTTCTTCTGACTTATCTTCAGCTGGTAATTTGGCTTGCATTTTAATCCAGTTAAATATTACATGACTTCTCTACCTGTTGTTGTAGTTATTATTTCTTGTCTCAGCTTTATTTAAAGGTGCAACAACAGCATAAATAAATGGTTAGCAAATAAATTCCTGTAGAGCAGCTGTAGCAATTCTTTTTAACAGCTGGTGCAATTCCGACTAGACCAAAGAGTTAAATTTGCTTACCCAACAAGTCCATATTACAGCCAATGAGGAGCAGGGAGACATTTCTGAAATATTTGTAAAATGCAAGATGTTGTAGCTGGATTTCTGTTACATACCTGGAATATTTTCTCAAATATTTAATGGAGAAATGAAGACATATGCTTTAAACCCTAATAATGTAGGGCCTTCAGTTACAAATTATTATGTATGTTTACAGGGGTGTCTAAATAGAGTAGAGATTATTTTTCTTTTAACCATATGCATTAAGTATGTCTTTATGCTAGCATCATTACTATTTATATTATCCATTCTTGTCAATACGCAGTTTAGTAGACAATCTGTATGTTTCTTTCGTAACTTAATGTGACCATACAACAAGTCAACTTGTGCAAATGATCTCTTGTAAATTGTCAGATAGTCTTTCGAGCTAGTAATACCAGATCCCACACCTATAACTGCATTTTCTTACATTTCCCTTCCTTTTCTTTTGAGGTGAAATTATATATTTGTCATGGAAGTTTTTATTGTTGTGGTTTGTTGAGGACCAGTACTGTGTGCTAAGGGATCCATGGAATATCAGTGAAAATGGGGATCTTGACTATTCTGTATTTCCAAACACTTCAGCCATTTGTCTTCTGCTTGTCATGCATCTGGCTGCTTTGTGGGCTGTTCACGTTTGTTAAGCTAGTGGAAAAATAACTTCACAACAACCAAGCTTGACGATTTTCAAGTATCCTACTTATTGGAATAATTTAAGAGCACATAGGCCTGACACTTTACTGCAAAATTGAGGAAATATTTGGAATAAAATGTCCAAGTGATGTAAGGAGAGATGTGCTACTATTTTCCTTTTTTGTTCCTAGAATCTCTAGCTGACTTGTTTGTCTCATTTCGCCTGCAAAGAATGTCAGCTGTGAGATCAAACAGATCCAGTGGAAATGTATTATTTTTTAGTTACAGTCATTCAAACATGCTTGCACTGGTTGTTGCAATGAGGAACTGAAACTAGTGAACCCTTACTGTTGGTTAGTCTGACCTGCTCCTTGGGCCTAATGTGATCAGATGCCATAGAAGCAGCATGGCTAATGTTATCAGATGCCATACAAATGTATTAAGACACATCAGTTTCATTTCTTCACATGCTCACACTTGTATGACACCAGGATGCTTAAACAGACATAAACATGCACATAGACATGACAAATGCACAGTGAATGTGTTTATCTGTCAGTTTCCCATTTGATGTTCTTGATAGTTCCTATTTTTGTTGCCTTCTACTCGTGAATTTCTAGGGAGTGTTACCTTGTGGCATGTGAAGTATTCTGCTAGACAAGAGCTTTACTATCATCCTCTTCTGTATTTGTTTGAACTTCTAAAATGTTTTTCGGTATAGGAGTGTTATACAAATTGTATCATCTTCCAGCAGCAGCTGCAAAAGGTGTATGTCCTTCATGTTCTTTCATGGCAAAAATGGTGAAGTAACTTTTGTATTACATACCAAACTATTTTGTCACCATAATTATTAATATGCCTCAATATGATTCTGGAAGCAGAATTATAACCAACTACCACTATGTGAATGAGTCTAAGTTAAAAGCTGGATTCTTCTTTGCAATGTATTAATTTTTTTTGCCAAAGGAAACAAAGCTTGTGCAGTTGAGATGTGCCTATCATTATTGTTCTTCCTTTCCAGAATTTACACATCTCTTAAATTTTTACTAGATTTGACAAATGGAGATCTGGGTTGCAGAAATTTTCAAGATACCAAGAGGGTCATGTAAGAAAGCAAGAAAATTTTTAATACATCTGCTGAGGAAGAAGACTGCAGGGTGATGGTCACCTGGTTAAATCATTGAATCCTAGTGGATTTGGGTTTTGTTCTATTTGAACAGGTGCAGTTGACACTCCTTAATTTACACCATTGGAAATTATGAATTATTATAAAAAATGTAGTAATACATAAGCTTACTATTGAAGTGTATATTTTTTCTAGGAAATTGTAATCTTATGATATCAAAATGATCTTTTTTGATTTCCTTCCTTCATAACTGCTTCAGGGATCTGAGTCATGTTTTCTTGTACGCGCAGATTTTTGTGTTAGGTAAATTAGGATATGAGAGCAACGTTGCTTTTCACCTGTGTGGCCCCACTAACAAAATTGCAGTAAGTTTTGTATTTCAGTGCCTTTTCTCTATACAGCTTATTTGTTTGCTCATATACAGCAGGCTAATGTGCATTGTATCATTCGGATCAATTTGTATACTGGTATTAGAGATCCCTCACATAAATGAAGTTGGGACTGCAATCACTACAGAAGGGTAGTTGGTTCTTGCTCTTTCTACACAGAGGCAGGAGCAGGATGAATATCAAGTGAGCAATAAGGCTTGAGTATAACATAAGTTATAGTGCATTCTGTATTTGCAGAGCTTACCGAAAATGTTAAGGAAATATATTATCAAACATTCAAACATTATGCTGCTATTATTATTTGGAAAGGGTGACTTAAATGTTGCAGTGCTCTACTTTATCCATTTGAGGGCAGCTGTTCACCGATGTTGCAAACTAGAAACGGAGAGTTTTGCTTGCTGCATTTTAATCTTTCTGTACTTGTAAATACTTCATTTAGGTCTCTCTAGCTCTTGTGCTGGTCTATCACCATATTAAAAGGCTTCGGGTTTGTTTATTTTCCAGTAATGTTAATAAGCAAAACAATTGTGAGTTCTAGGAGAAGATTCTGTAAAGTTAGAATAAGCTGTTTTTTGTTGCTGGGATACATTTCTTAGATCGTGTCTTGAAACCATGGCCTTCCAGAGTTAAGTGTACTGAATGAGCTTGTTAATTTTGTAGCATTTGCTTTCTGGTAAATGGATCCTAAAATCTACTTTGAAAGACTGTCTGATACATAGGAAAATGACTACTATTTATTGCATACTTTCTTTTTGCAAATATTGTCTTTTCACATGACTGGCCAAAAAAAGAGAAGTCTTCTGGACTTTGCAGATAATATCCACAAACTAGTATTTTCCAACTCTGGGATACACTTTGCATCTAAGTGATCTGTTTTCAAACCCGATCTTATTAAAATGACAGAGAGGCATTTGAAAAGAGCATAGTTCAAAATCAGCTTAATTTTATTTAGAAACAGGATGTCAGAGAAGGGTGTTTCAAAGCATTAAAGCTCTGATTTTCTTAGTTTTCAGAGTTGCCAATTGCATAGTCTCACCCTATATAACATAAAACTTCTAAAGATACACTTCTAAAGACAAAAGTCACAGAGTGGCTCTTTAAACTTTACATGTAGAGTTTAAATTAGACTTCTTTATGCAATAAATATAAAAATAAATTACTAAATGCAATATATGCCTGACACTTCCAGGATAACCAGCCCTTTCCATTTTTGTCTTCCTGCTACACCTTCTTACTGCTTAGTCAGTGTTGTATTTTCAGGCTAAAGACTTTGACTTATTAAATGTTTATAGCTGTCCGGCATAGCTTGGGGCCTTTAAGCATTACTGTAGGACAATAATGTGTCAGCAGTCAGTAATGTGTAGCAAGTCTAAGACTAAAAAAGAGTGATGATACAGGGAAATAAAATTAGACCAACAAGATCTCATCTGCTAGTACAGGTGTTTTTTCTCAGAAATGATAAAAAGGTAGAATTTTCTAAAGTCTTCTGGCCAAGTCCAAGCTTAATATTTGTTGTATAAAATATGAAGTAATTCAGCTTGAAGCTATAAGCTGTGATTTAATTACATCACTGTTCAGTACAGACTAATGGTAAACTGTTCTTCGGAGTTGATAAAATGAATTATTAGGGAAGTGTAAAGAGTCTTTTGAAGAAAAACGCGTGTCAGAATGTGCTTTAGAATGACATTTCAGTGGAATGGTAGAAAACAAACAGTGAAAAAATAAATCCATCCCTGTAAATGTTACACTACCCTGCATTCTGTCACAGCATTTCTATGTGCAACATCTGTGAAGAGGTAAGGGTTTTTTTGCTTGTCTGAGAGGTATTTCGTTAGAAGTAAATGCTTACCGTGTTGTATGTACTCAGTGAAACATTAGGAACTTTTACAAGTTTCTGGGTTTTTATTTTGTTCGTGTGTGTGTGTGTTTTAGTTTGTTTGATTTGGGTTTTTTTAATTGTAAAAAACAGATGAGCAAATATTTGGTCATGGAAGCCCTTTTGTATGAGTGAGAGACATGCTTATAGTTTTCTGAAGGGGAAAAATGGGCTAAGTGGAGACGTTAGTACAGGCATATTTTAATTACGTCTTTTGTCAAGTTAGTGTAGTGCATCAAACATTAAGGCGTAACTACACTTCTTTTGCTCTCAATTATACAGTTTATAATTGTCTTTGGTTTGTGCATAAAGGAACTTGTAAGATTTCTTAACGGTCATTTATTCACTGTGTTCTGGACTGTGTACTGGCTCAGTTTGTACAAGGGTTTTGATGGCTTTCTGCATCTCTTATCAGCAGTTTTGGAAGACATTTTCATAGGCTTTTGTGTCTGTTTAGCTTTGCTGAAACAAGGCTTTCAAAGTTTGAATATATATTTAAGAAACATGTCCAAGTATAAAGATCAGACAAGGATTTTGGGGACAGAAACTAATTTGGTTAAGAAATTATTTAAAGTGGGAGTAAACTAATAGTGGATAGTCTAGCTGGTACCCAAACCCATGATTGCCAGAAAAGGGAAGAAGACTAGTCCAGTACTATTGAATTCCTATAGCTGAACTCTTGGGTCCCGTCTGCAGCCACAACAGCAGGGAAGACGGAGGAAGTGCAGGCTGGGATACTTGCACATAAGTAGCAAGGGCCAGGAAGTAACTAAAAATGAAAATGTAATGATAGCCTCCATGTCTATTAAAGGACCAAATTTTGAGATGCTATCTTCAATTTAGGGGACTTTTGTTATTTAAAAAACACAATTATTTTTTTTCCTTCTCTGGTTTTGTTTTGTTTTCCAGCTTAGCTTAGCCATATATTATGTTTGTGGATATGATGGTAGAGGAACAGCAAAGTCCATGTCAGTTTTCTTAGTTGCTAGCTGTCAAATGTTACTGAAAGTCTGGAAGTCATCTGTCAGAAAAGTAGATCCTTCAGTTGATCCTGCAGTTACACTGTTACTGTCTGAAGGTTACAATCTCCTTGGATTCTCCCAAAAGCAAAACACCAGCTTTTGGAGTAGTAAATAATAATAACAACAGCTAAAAAAAATAATTATTTCTTTAAAGTAACTGTGGCAGTCATGATTTTCTTCATTTTCTTATCTGTGGATCCCTTTTTGGAGAAGGGCTCTTCTGACATTGTAGGGGAGGTCCACCAGCTGTTTGACTGGCAGGAGCAGTCAGCCTGCCCCTTGGTAGTTTCATTCCTGGCTATACTAGGATAGCTTGCACTTCACTGAGCAGCAGACAGGTCAGGACACTTGGCAGGAGAAACTTGAGAGACAAAGGCAGCAGGCTGTGAGGAGCTGAAATCACCAGTGTGAAACATACTTTTTAATGCAACTTTAGAAGCAAAGCTTTTGGCAATGTTTTTGCATTGTTAGCAGACTTGACAAAACGAGAACGATAAAATGTCCAAACTTGGAAAAACTGCCATCAACCATGGCTTGGTTCCTGTTGATCTTAAAAGTACCAAAGAACCTCTACCGCACCAAACTGTGATGAAGATATTTAGCATCAGCATCATTGCACAAGGCTTGCCCTTCTGTCGTAGGCGGGTAAGTGTAAAAGTCTTTAAAACCAGAGCTTTGATCGCTTAGCTTAGAGTTCAGTGCTTTGTCATGGTGCATTCATTCTGGGAGGAAACATTTAGACCTGTATTATGTGTTCATTCAGGGTGTCATAAAGGAGCCCTTGAGTCATTTATTTCAATAATTTTTGTGCTTTAATTTAGTTAAAATCTGTATATGTTGTTTCAGCTATTATTAATTTAAATGGTCATGACAGTGACTCTTACAGTTGTAAACCACATAAATAAAAGATGCTATACTAAATAGGTGCATTCACAAATGTATATTTTGCTTTTATTCATTTCTTTAGGTGGTGTAGGTACTTTGGAGTAAAACTCCTTGCAGTTCTGAATTGTATTGGCACATGTGACTTGTGGAATACTGAAGTAGAGAGTTTAGAGATAAACTAATACCTAAACTTTTTTCATAAGAATTCTTAAAATACAGTTTTCGTACTTCTGCAACTCTGTAATGGGGATAACATTTTTGCTGTTACAGAAAATAAAAATAGCATGTTACTATGTGAAGGCTGTGATATAGTTTATATATAGACAACCCTAGCCTGACAGACTATCACGGGTCTTATGCCACAGCTTCAGAAACTATATGAATAAAGTGAATCTTATAACACATTATATGAGTAAAAAACCAAACAAATGAAAAAAAAACCCTCTTCTGAATTTTGTTCTCTTTCAATATACAATTTTCAATTAAAATATTTCCAAGTCAGCTTATGATTTTGTTAGCTTACATGCTGCCGAGCTCATATTCTTTAAAGTAAAATTAATGTTTCATCTTCATGAGAGTTTTAGACATTTTTTTCAGTAAAATTTTAAATACATGTGCTTTTCATAATGCATTTTCCCAACACTGATTTGAGTTTTTAATGGCTACTGAATAAGTGCTATTTCCAGATACTGATGTGAGTTTTAAAATCTAGCTTAGCTTTTGTAAGTGTGCTGGCTGTCCTTGAATGATAAAACATTCCTTTTTAGTAAACTTAGTTAAACCACAGACAAAATTTAAATTTTATAAGGTCACCCTTCAAATCTTAATGTCTTTTTTACTATGTTGCCTTGAACGTCTGAGAATGTTTCTTATATGTACAAAGTACGTGGCATGTGTCAAATTTACCAGCATCACAACTTGCAGCAATGAGAAATTAGAACGTACCTACTAAAAGTTATAGTTTTTTTTGTCTTAGATAAAATATGGTATACCTCTCAGAAGATAAATTTAGTAGATATACTGCACAAGTCTTTTTGTTGCTATGTGAATACGTTGCACCTTTGGAACTTTAATGTTGTTCTTTTATGTGTGTGTTTTCTGTAATGAAAAATGTCATCACGCATTAACACAAATAGGGAAAAAAATTCTAAACCAGTGCTCTGATGTCTTTGCTTTGTTCCAAAATGACCA
Organism: Pogoniulus pusillus; assembly: GCF_015220805.1. Taxonomy (NCBI): domain Eukaryota; kingdom Metazoa; phylum Chordata; class Aves; order Piciformes; family Lybiidae; genus Pogoniulus; species Pogoniulus pusillus. The sequence goes on along the minus strand of NC_087272.1, from coordinate 15,502,289 downwards.
CAATCTCTCTTGGTTGTCCCGTCCTGCACTGAATTCCAGCAGTTGGTTTTAGTTCTAGGAGGGCTTAAGAAGCTGTTCAGCATCTACTTTTCTTTTAGCATTAGGACAAAGGAAATTAAGAATCTTTTACCAGGTAAGCTATGATCTAGGTGTTTAAATTTATCTTATCTTCTAAAACTAGTAATTATCAGTATGATAACTGCTAAAAGTGGAAAAGATTAGGGCTCCTTTACTCTTATGCTTTGTAAAACTCAAATCCTTCATGTAACTCACAATGATTACCATATCGGATTCCTTCCTTGTTAACACATGTAGGTGGCATGTAAAACCTGCATTTCTGCATACTGAAAAAACAAAATGCACAAAATGAAAAATGACAATTTTGGATATCAACAGATGAGAGAATCAATACTTTTGATATGTACATTTATTAAAAAGAGCAACACCCTCCCCCCCAAAAGAATTTTCTTCTGAAATCTGAATTCTGACATCAAGTCTTCACCAATAAGCAAGTCTTAGATTCAGCTTTTTCAATCCTGCTTTTCATTTAATAAGTAATGTCAAGTATTTAGCATTTAATGCTCAGACCTAAACTTCATATGCTTTAGAACATGAGTTACAGTTTGCTTCTACATTGAGTTGGTAGTTTGTCATTACCAACTTTTTTTGTCAAGTTTATGACTTGGCCAATCAAACATTGGCCTAACTTAAATATTATAAACCTTCTCCTTATTTGAACTCTTTTTCCCCCCTCCTTAATTGTACATTGAACCAAGCAAAACATTTTAAAAATGTGTGCTGTGATCCATGGGAGTAAAAATACTTCCCTCATGAGAGCTGACAATTCATAGCTTCTGCATCTTCCACAGTAGTTATACTGGTCTTCTATCAAGAAGTGCACTAGAAATGGTCAAAGGACTTAAAAGATTTTCCCTTATGTATTTTGCCCATTTGCTCATATAGTTAAAACACTTTTCTGCAATACTGCTAATCTGAATCTAGTTTAAATAGTATTATTTACCTTGTTTTGTGCAGCTCTTGAGAGTAACTTCAGTGCTTAGCACTAGAATGACTGTACTTCCACAATGTATTCCTTCAAAGCTGCCACTAAAATTATTAGTGTAATGATGTCAAACCTAGAATGTAGCTATGGTCCACTTTTGCTGTTATTGTGTATTTTGCAGGCATTAAAGTAGGTTTTGTGGTGCATTATGAAGAAGCAATGAATATCTTTCAGCTAGTGCATACCTCAGGTATCAGATATCGTTTAGATCTTCAGTGCTATGTAACTGCAGCTGGTTCATTGAATGTACTTACAAGATGGTCATGCATGTCACGTATCTTCCAAAATCAAGTGCTGTATCTTTTTTTTTCTGTGATAAATAGTTTTACTTGGCAAAAAATTGGTCTCTTAACTATGCGACTTTCGCTTAGACTGTGCTTAAACCACTAACAGTAGAAGTGTTATTCCTCTGAAATTTGTAATTTTTATTTCAAAAGCTGTACTTGAAAATTAGATTTCTTTCCTCTTCATCATTCATTGTTTTTTTCCTGTAAATTACAGTACTTGTTGCACATTGAATATATGGTTGGGTTTTTTTAAGAAGTGCTGGAAAATCTGCAAAAGTGACTTGTTCGCTTGGTGTTCTTTCATTTCAAGGGATTTAAGGTAGCACCGAATAAAGCAGGGGTTTCAGTGTGCGTCCTGTGGTATTCTGAGCTGTAAGAGTCAAAGTAATGAATGTATCTATTTTCAGGATCCATACTCCCAGACACCTCATAGATTGTGTTATACTGTGCCGTTTTTGTGAGAATACTTTTGCTGTGTGGTTTACCCTTAAAATGTATCCCGCCAAATCATCAACATAGTTCATCAATGAGATGCTTCCCTCTAGCATGTACTTGTGTGCATTTAAGCACTGATACATACATACATATATATATATATATATATATATCAGTGTACACTGGCCTGTGTTTTTCATGTGTAAGTGTATCTATCCATTGCACGGATAGTATCAGTATCAGCATTGCATGTAGTACCAGTCCGTTTGCTACTATAGTAGAGCGGAAGAGACTCCGGTTCCTATGGTTGACTGGTAAGCTAATAATTTCTTTGAAATACTTGTGTCTTATGCATAAACAGCTTCACTTATTTGGAATTGTTTCTTTATCCCTTCATTTCTGTATTGAAACAACCAAAACATTGTTTCATTGTCAGAGTGTGTAAATGCTTGCACCAGCAGTCTGAGTAGTCTGTTCAATTTTTAAAGGAGAATGTAGTCCTGAATTTTTCTGCAACGGATTGTGCTTCTTGCTTGAGTACTTCAGATTATTTCTTGGATGGCAGTAAGAAGTCACTTAATGGAAGAAAGTTTTTTTGCTTTCTCTGAAATGGTATATCTTCCCAGGTTACACTTCCTTGTTTTTCAGTAAGCTTTGGATCAAGTACTATGAAAATAGCCTGGAATAACATGAAAAAAAACTCCCAAGTCTTGTTTCCTTTTAAATTTCTTACCATTTGATAAGAAGAGACTGGCAGGAGACTGTAAAGGAAAAAAAAAGTGAAAATGTGTGTGCACCTGTGTATATGTGTGTGTATAGTTTTTAAATTTAAAACTTACAAGACTCTTAGAAGTCTTTCTCTGGAGAAATCACAGTACTTCCACAGGCCTATGTCTTCTACAGGAGACATTTCAGTTCTGGGCTTTATGACAGGGACCTTGCATTATGGCCACTGGTGGTAAGACGCCTCTTCAAAGAGCTGTCAGAAACAACTTTTTCTTTTGAAGCTGATTTAGCCTTTATGTCAGATTCACTTATTTGTGTTCAAATTTGTCACCTGAGTGGAAATACAGATCATGACTGATCAATTGATATCTACATGAAAAGAGGTTTCTTCTTGTCCTCTGTCCCAGTTTCATGTAAAGGAGTTCATCCGTTGCTGTGAATATACAAACATTCCTGATAATAAAGCTGGCCTTTAAGAAGTTTTACTTTTCATTGTTAAACTTACAATTTATTTTCTTGATTTGATAGAGTTTCAGTTTTGGAAGATCTTTGGAATGAAACGGATGTACTTCAGAGGTTCAGCAGAAGGAAGTTAACTGAAAAGGCAGTTGGTTTTGAGTGGAAAGAAAAGTATATTGGTAACTTAAGAGAAATGAGCAAGACTAAGTCTTGCACAGCACTCTGCCTGCAGGGGTAGCTCCTTTTAGAAGACTGTTTATCTTGAGTAATGAACTATTTCCTCCTTTTTTTAAAGAATATGCAGTATCTCCTCTCTGAATCTGCTTTTTGTATACCTTTCATCTCCTCTCACAGGAGGGATAAAACTTCTTCCTGGGTGTGAGGTGGTAGCCTTGAAAAAAAAGCAATATGATACTTACTTGCTCAAAGTGAAGCAGAGACAGTCTAATCTTGATCTTTACCCTTCTTTTTTTCCTTCTTTCTGCAGTTACATCTTCCATTTTGCTTACCTGCCTGGTGAGACTGTACTGTATTTGGTAGGGAATACAGTAGAAATTTGCCATAGCAAAATACTTCTTTTTCCTTTTTTTTGGAAAAACATCCCTCCCACCTGCACCACGCAGACAACCTCAGGTGCCCTCCTTTAGCATGTTGCAGAAGCTCTGGGTTTAGGATAGCCTTTTGTAGGAAGGAGTGCTTAGTTTGCTGGTCAAACAGCTGTTCCTTCTGTCCCCTGGAAAAAAGAAAATTGCCAGCTGAATGGTGCCTATCTGGCCTAACCTGCTGTACGGAGTCAAAAGCATTTGGGTAGCCTCTGACTGCTCACTTGGGGTTTGGAGGCAGGGGTGAGTTGATGGGGTTTTGTGTGTTGTCTTTTTTACTTCTTCAGACCTCCACTGTAACACGAAAGATCACTTTTTCAGAATATTCAGTGTTCCTCTGCCACCCTGCTGACTCTTCAAGAAACTCTTCTATATTTAAAGTGTTCTACCTTTTTTTGGACAAGATAAAAGCAACAATTGAAAACTCATTTATATTTAACGCTAGCTAAAATGTTTTTCTTTGTGGTTTTGATGCATTTAAAACTTCCATTTCTTGTGCAGTGAGCAGTGCTGCCTTTTATAGAGTGATGTGCGGGTGCAGATGCTAAAAGCGTGTTACAACAATTCTGCAGTCAGTCACTTCCTGTCAGGAGATGTCAGAGGGAAGATTGTTTGGGCAATTTTACTCCTTTGTGCCCACTTGTTTAGATGTCTTTAAAAACTTTATTCATGTAGAACTATTAAAATACAGTGGGTTGACTCTGTGAAAGCTCTTTACCTGCTTCAAGTCTGTCTCCTTTATCGTCTCAAGCTGTGGGGTTATAGTATCCAGCAGAAGAAAAGAGGGAATGGGAGACAGCAGTGATGCCATAAATTGCCCCAGCTGCCTCTTCGGTGATTGATTGTGCTAGAGAAGAACTCATGAAATGTGTAATTAAATATTTCATTTATTTCTTTGAAACCTAATTTTTCTCATTTTACAATCCCTTGTATTGCTAAGCAAATACTTTTTGTCCTACAACAAATGAAGTTATTTGAATTGCTTGAACAGATCTTTCAGGTGAGGAAAAAGGATCCTCAGTGAGGAAGAAGTGGTCTGTGTCATGACTGTCTCTTAATACAGAATCACAAAAACATCCAAGTTCGAAAGGACCCTCAGGATCACCAAGTCCAACCTAGAACCCCATTCTACAAGATTCACCTTAAACCATAGCCCTAAGCACCACATCCAAATGACCCTTAAACACATCCAGGGGCAGCGACTCAACCACCTCCCTGGGCAGCTCATTCCAGTGTCTGACCACTCTCTCTGAAAAACATTTTCCTAATATCTAAACCTCCCCAGTCTCAGCTTGAGGCCATTCCCCCTTGTTCTGTCTCCAACTACTTGTGAGAAGAGACCAGCAGCAGCCTGTCCACAATGTCCCTTCAGGTAGTTGTAGATAGCAATGAGGTCTCTCCTCAGCCTCCTCTTTTTCAAGCGAAACCTCCACATCTCTCTTGTGTTGCACTGCCCAAAACTGAACACAATAGTCAATGTGTGGCCTCACTAAAGCCGAGTACCAGGGGACAACCACCTCCTTGTTTCTGCTGGCCACAGCAAGTTTAACACAAGCCAGGATGCCATTGGCCTTCTTGGCCACCTGGGCACATTGCTGGCTCATATTCAGTTGCTTGTATATTACAACTCCTAGATCCCTTTCTGCCAGGCAGCTCTCCAGCCATGCTGCCCCAAGCCTGTAGTGTTGCTTGGGGTTGTTGTGGCACAAGTGCAGGACCTGGCATTTGGCCTTGTCGAAAGTCATCCCATTAATGTTGGCCCACTGATCTGGCTTATCCCTGGCTCTCTGAAGAGCCTCTCTACTCTCATTCAGATCAACACTGCCACCTAACTTGGTGTCATCTGCAGACTTACTGATGACACTCTCTATGCCTGAATCAAGGTTGTCAATAACACAAGAGGCCAAATTACTTTTAATTGGAAATGTTTGTTTTGGCATTCCCCTGATTGAGTGGAAAGACACTCAGACCAGTCAGGCAGGACTGTAGCATTGGCATTTCGCTCTTGCTTGCCTGCCACTTACCACATCTGATTGTCATTCCTTTTGTTGTGAACAGTTACTGTCAGGGATTTATGGTTTGCCAGTTTTACAGAGTTCCACTTCTCAGAACAAGGAGCCCATCTTTTTCCTATTTTCACTGCCCAGCTTGTGTATTTCTTCCACATACAAGTTGCTCTGGTCAGCTTGATCTCATGTGTACTTCACCTCATTTTTGACTGCTAATTCTGCTTTCTCTCCACACTTTCTCATTGGCATTCACTCTCTGTTAATAGTCTGACACTTGCCTTTCTCTCCCTCTGCCCTCTTTCCAGCTCCTGGTGAACTACTTCATCTTGGTTTCATGATAAAATTGTTAGAAGAATAGATTTTTGCATAGGCACAACAGCAGTGTCTTTCTAAATAATATTCAGGTATTTTATAATGTTTATAGTTGTTTGGAAAGGCAAGAAGACAACACTGAACTTGACACGAATTTTCCCTTTCTTTTAGTCAAGGAACTCCATGCTTCTGATTGTGTTCTGTAAAATTTAGATGATAATTGCAAACTGTACTATATTTTAATGTGTTGCGAATAGACCAGTTTATGCAAGAGAAGTGCTGGTAATGTATGTGATAGGAAAATGTTGATCCTGTGCAAGAAGGCCATACAGTAAACCTGGTTTTAATAACTGCGCTACTATTGTTAATTTTGACAGAGTAAACAAAATGTGGCAGTTTCCATTGTTATAGATGATGTTCTAATACATTCAAGACCACTACAGGTATGACCCTAAATTGATTGATAAAGGGAGCAGAAGAATGAGTTAGAATTCATAAAATATAGTAAAAGTTTAAATATATTCTTTCATGAGTGTTCTTCCATTGAGAATTACGAGTTTTTAGCAATAATTCCATAACCCAACTTACTTTACAATTAATATGAAAGGAACTCATAACACTTGGTAAATACTAATATATTAAACTTTTGTGAGCTAGGGGAGTGTGGTTTTGTTTTAAAGGGAATATAGTAGGTGGCAGTGCTTTCTGTTGTAATTAGCAGAACATGCATCTTTCCCCTGTTTCAGATGGTTCACTATTTCAGGTAGTTTATTTGGCTTGTATATGCTGCATTGCTTTGTATGTACAAGGTAGTGCACAGAAGAGCAATAAAAGAAGTAGCTTGTGTGTAGAAAACTCTGTTAGGTAAAAGATTTATTTTAAGAACCTGTAATATGTGAATACATGCAAATTGAGACCAGGTATTTTAATATGAGTACCTTCCTGTGGAATTTCTGAAAATGTGTTTCACCCCAGTTTTTGTAGTCAGCCTGTGTTTCAGCTTATGAAATTAGCTAACGTCTAATGAATGTAACCAGTTTCAGCATGCTGCTCTTGTGTATCATGGGGGATCTTTCCTCATGATTTATATACACAGACATGGGTTTAAAAAGCGTACTTTTATTTACAGATATTATTATTTGTACCATCCTAAGTGTTGCATGCATATTTTTCCCTGCACAAATAGCTTACTGCTTGTAAGGATGGAAGACAAAAGACAAAATGGAATAGAAACTTAATGTGTTGCTACCTACTAGAAACAGAAAATTGTTCCTTGGATGTTTGACCCTTATTCTGTAGGTGACACTGCTCTCTTTTCAAGAATGCTCTCCTAATGGAGTTTTACTTTCTGAAAATTGAAAGAACAGCAGAAAAAGTGCTATAAACGTATTTTCGGCGATTTTCTAGCATTTTTTTTCCTACATGCCCTGTGTTTAGGTAAACTTTTCCTATACTTAATCGGTTAAGATTTTGTTGTTCTTAAGTCAGTCTGCATGATACAGTACTCTGTAAGTACAAATGGATGTCTCTTCCAAAGTATGCTACTATTAATAAACCCCACAAGATTACTTCTCATGATAGCAGCAGCTGGCAAGAATGTTTGCAATTTTAACATATTTGCAGCACTACTACATTCCATCTTGCATTTTTCCTCTGGTTTGTTGTCGGTGAAATTTCAGACTGAATTCTTACCATGAATTTCTTTTCAGTCTTCCTTTCTTTTGCCTCTCTGCTTCCAAATTTGGACTATATATCAAGATATAAAATAGGCCCTTTACTGTCTAGAGCCTGTTCTGTTCACATAGCTTTCCTAATGCATCTGTCTTTTCTTTCCTGCCTTTTTACACCCACTGCGTTCCTGTCCTTTCCCTCTCCACTTACGTTGCATGCCGTTCTGGGAAGTCCTTGCAGCCCACACACCTCCTTTAATGAAACAGGGTATTATCTGTGGCTGACTAGTCTAATATTTTCTAATTGAAACAGATAAGCCATCAGGTTGAAGAAATATAGAAGTAGAGCTGCTTATTAATTTTTAACACATACATTGAGGTTTAAGTATAACAAAATATTACATGTCAGTCAATTTCCATTTCTTACCCTTGCTTTATTTTCTCCAAGCAGATCATAAACTCTCATATTCTCTTATGTTGAATAGCATCCAGAATAGATGCTTGTGCACCTTTCTTTTTTGGGAAGAATGTGCTTAATTTAAATAATAATAATAATCTTCTGTTTCTGTCATGTATTAGACGCTTGCCACTGATCTTGCAGTTTCTGTTCACACTGATTGCAAAAAATGTGGGGTTACCCAATGGACACTGCATATGACAAAAAATGAATCATACTAATTAAAGAAAGTGAGGCTACATCATCTCTTTAGCTTAGGGCAGGATCTATGGTGTCTGTGCTATTTCTGACTGAGATTTATTTAATGGTATAAAATTGCTTCTGGTAGAAATTGTTTGCTTATCATGTTTGAAATATTATGTGTTGAGACCACTTTGCGCTGTAAAAAGTTGACACTAATTACAATTAATGTGAGGGCTGAAATTTATTTCCAGATTTATTAAGGACATACGTCCATAGCAGTATTTCTTTAGAAGGAAAATGTATTAGAATAATAATAACAGCAGTTATTTTGGTGAACGCCTGGTTTGTACCTAATATTAGTAGATTAAAACTGCAAAAGTGGAATCATTCTAGTGTTTTTGTTGATGTTCTTGAAGATGGTTCTCCTTCCTCATGAGTAAGAGAAATTCTGTTAGCATTTTTTTAGGAATAATTCCATTTAACTGTCAAACTAATTTGCTGTAAATCTAATTTGGTTTCTTCTGTGCTTTTGTTTTCTTGTTGCATAGAGCTGGTCATCATAGGGGGAAACTTGAGTGAGTTGTAGCAATTCCCTCCCAGAAGGAGGCAGCTTGAACTGCCTGGTACCAAGCTGTGTGAGAAGTCATAGGTTTCCATGAGTTCTGTTGGCATAACGATCATTTGCTTTCCAAATGGTCTGCATATTGTGCTGCCTTACTGAGTGAAATTTCTTTGGAGCATCTGATAAATGTGGATCACTTTCTGGACCTGGCACCACCTCAAGCTTATTACATCTGTTCAACCTGTCTTCCTTGATTTGTCCTGTGCATTCCCATGAAGGGTTGTATCCAGATGCAGCTGTCTTGCAGGCATAGTACTAAGCCCTGTGCCAGTCTTGAGATTTCTGGGAAGGCATCCAAACTTCTGAGAGGGTCAAGAGGAAGCGGTTTCCTGTTCTGAAGTGCTAGCCCATTTTAATTTGAGCACAGAAGTGAATGTTCTAAATGTCAGAAAATATTGCATATTTGTCTGATTATGGCCACGTTTAGCAGATCTAGTCTTACTTTTCTTGGTTTAGAAAGATCTTGTAGCAAAAGTGACCTATTCTCACTGATGTGTGAACAAAGTAAATGTTTGAAGGCACTGAACACATCCTCAGGGTATCAATTAATTCCTGAAAACATGACAGTGAGGAAGGACAGATGCAGGAACCTTTGTGTTTCTTTCCTTCCTTTCTTCTTGACACAGAGGGAAACCCAGAGTCAAAATTCTCACTATTCCATTCATTTGTAGTGCCTTTCTGACTTAGGAGACCTAACTTAGGGAAAAGAGGCAGCATTGGCAGCTCCTTGCAGTGGACATGTAAACAAGATGAATTCATAAGTGCTGAAAGTTTTCGGCATAGTCTTTGGGCTTCAGTAGACAATTTATGTCCCCTGAGGTTATTCCAGACATAGGCAGTCATAATAGGTACTGCAAGCCTACTGAAACTCATCTTTCAGGACATATTTATGTTTATTCGCTCTTAGCATTGTCTGTGTTTTGTGTATGTATGTTAATATAAAAAAAATAGGCATGTTATATAATAATTTGCCCTAAGGCCTCGTATTTTCTTGGTGATTTTAAGATTTGCAATTCAAATTTGCATTACTTAAGCAGGAGCAATGTTAGTAAGCAGAAAACCCTTTTAAATAAAGCTGTCTTCCCTGTAAGGAGATAACAGTGATCTTCATGTGAATACAAATATATGTATTTTTTTACACAGTTTGAGCGTATGGATAATGTACAGTATTTGTATATTTATGTACTTAGAGTGTAAATAGAATCCTTTTTGTAAAGGTGCTTGTACAGACAAATCAGACCTCAGTAGGGTGAAACACAAGATAGAATTATTGAAAACCAAAGTAGAATTCTAAGTAGTAGTTTAAAATGTCATTTAACCTATTTTCCACTGGTATTTTAATTTTTTATGGAATATATCTTAGAGTTATTCAGGTTTTTTGCTTACCTGTCAGGACATCTGTTAGTGCATTTTCATGCAAGAAAGTCTGACACACACTTTGTTCTTGGTCCATTTTTGTGTATACTCCTGTAATGTAACAGAAATTTCAAGCTTTGATCTCTTTTTTACTAAGAGTTTTAACATCATTACAGAGTTTTAAGAAAAAGTTCATGTTTTAATGGTGTGGGAAAATAGTATTCTGTGAAGCCTTGGGGCTTAACTGTTGCAAACTTGGAGTATTGTAGGCTTTTTTGGCTTTTGAGGAGACAAATCTGGGGAAGACGAGAAAGGAGGTGGTTGAGAAAGGGAATTGAAGGCAAACATTGGAACTTTGAAGAGACTGTTCCTTTTGTAGATGTTTCCAATTCAATTTTCTAAAAGAAATACTGAAATTAAGCATGGAAAATAATTACTGCTACAAAGCAGCACAGAATGAAAGCAGTTGAATAAATGGTTTGTTCCCCAAATGTAGCCCCCTGTGTGTTGTAGGTACCTTGAGTATTGTCTATTTTATTCCCATCTTTCAATCAGCTCAGCATTATCAATAAGCTTTTCAAATTTCCTCTCTAAGAACAAAAGATCAATATGCATTCCAATGAAAGCACATAAAAATGTACATTGTCTTTGAAAAATCAGAGTGCCAGATATTGGATGTGGCATTCCAAAGCTTGTAATGACATGGATCACAAAGCTGTTGCCCTATTAACAACCTAATATATGCAACCATCTTTGTATTGCTGAAAGAATGTCAGCTGCTACGTACAAATATGCTACAAACCTTTCTGAACTTCTGAATTCCTCTGACAGTGCTTTTGAACTTTGTCATTGATTTTAAAGATACAATATGTAATTTTCTTTCCATAGCATGCAATATTAAATCTAGTAGGTAATTGTTTCCTTTCTTCTACCAGTCAGAACTGGGGAGTTGTTGCGTCTCATCTAATACTACTTAATAACAACTCTCAGAATATCTACACAGATACAGATGCTGTTCCTTCAAGGAGAGTTTAAAGGTTTCCTACTAACTTCGTGCCACTAAGTAGAGGCAGTGCTGCTTTGTAAGGCCCTGACCTTTGATTACATGTACCTATGACAGCTGTGTCAAAAACTGTATTTAACAAAAGGTTTTATCTGGCCTGTTTTAGGTGTGCCTTCATTAGGGGTTTTCAAAAATATACAAAGTATCAAATTACTACTGATATCCAGAAGATCAACATTATGATCTTCCATTTTGATTTTTCTTGCCTTTTATATTATCCTATAGTCTAGCTTTGAAGTAATCATACTTGGTTTTGGTATAAACAAGACCTCGGACCTCAATAAGAAAAAGATTGAATAGGAAAGACCTTACATATTGTCTTCTCACGTATTATAAATAAGAAAACATTCTCCCAGTCCTTTGCACTTCATGTCTTAAAAATAATAACAAAATAGAAATTCTCTCAGCTTCAGTACACAGTTTCTGTTCTGTACACACAAGAGCAGAAACAAGAACCAAGATGTAGCTGTAAGCAGTAGCTTTATGAAACACCTTGGAACTAAGGTAATTTTGCTTGATGTCCTTCATTTTCTTATTTCTTTCACCTCATGGATGGCTGCTGTCATAGTCTCCAAATTTGCTAATAGCTGCTGATGTTAACCTCTGTTTTCACTTGACTGCCTCGGAAGAATAAAAGGGGTGTATGTGTTGTGGTGTTTGCAGGTTGTTTTTTTTTGCATGTGTGTGTGTGCTAAACCAGTATTTCTATGGAATGCTGGCCAGGTGTATGTTTGTAACAAGTTAGAAAAAGGAGGTTTCTGAGAAGGTGATTGACGAACTTGACACATGGTTTTCTGACTAGTCCCTGTTCTAGAATGCATCTAGTACAAAGGCAGATGAGACAATGCCATACTGTTCTAATTCTGTGTGTGTAATTGCCACTGAGAGGTGAGACTTCTTGGAGGTCCTGTGATGATTTAATCTTTTTCTGTTGAGTTTCTGTGCTGCTGAGGCTTTAAGAAAGCATTTGGCTTTGTGGATCTAAAATTCATTTGTTTGAGTTTGCTTATTAATAAATGCTCTAAAACAGAAATCTTTCTCCGATTTTACTGTCCTTGGTAATTTATGCATGTATTTATTTACAAAGTGTAATACAAAAATCCTTAAATCTGTTTCTTGCCTGATTGGTAAGAAAAAAAATTGGAAGTGTTCAGGAGCATTGACAGATTTCGCAGATGCAACTTGAGCTGTACTTGGTGTGATATTAATACAGTGATTTAGTGTCTTTACAACGGTTGCTTGGAGGGAAATGTCATTTTCTGCTTCTCTAGTGGATGCGTCAGATTCAAAAGACTCTTGAACAGTATTACAGTTATCACAGAGTAGGGAAAGCCAGGCAGTGCTAGACTAGTCCCAGGCCTGTGTCTTAGATACACAGCATTGTTTCATTGGCTACAAATGACATGAGATATGCAGAAAGTGAGACTGACAAAAGACAACAGAAAAATGAGTCACTATAGTACCAAGCAGCAGAGCTATACTGCTAAAAATGTGACTGTCTCTGTGTGTGCATGCCAGCAAAACAAAATTTTTGTAAACTTAGTCATTTTAAAAAGTGCCACTGTACATTAGTCTTTAGAACAAGAATATGTTCTTGAGAAAAAGAATATCATGGCTTGTTTGAGAATCTCTTAGTTTTGTGAAAAGAAGATCTGACACCAAGTGTTGGACAGCTAAACTCTGCTGTAGTTCCTTTTTAAAACCTTGTTTTATGCGTTGCTTGCAGAGCCAAAGCTAGATTGGTTGCAGTTACAGATCTCTGACCTCTAGGTGCCACCAGTATGATAGAAATATGACCTCTTATTCTTAATCAAAATCCTTGCAATTAACCTGGTAATGAAATTTTAAGTAGCAAAATATTTCATAGAGGAGAAACCTCCAAAGAGGTTGAAGTGGTTCCCTCGAGTGCCAGCCACACTTTAAAGCTCAGAATGTGTGTTTTAGGGGAAAGATTCCATGTAGTACAGTAATTGACACTTGTGTTTAAAAAAACCAACAAACATATGACTAGGCAGATGAGAAAATGAAATATGTAATGGTCCAGGTAGCATCACTGAAATAACTGTAACTATTTTTCAAGATTTATTATTAAGCACCTATCTTGTCCTTTCAATCCCTTGGTTTCTACTTACTGAATATGTAGTCAGAAGAAACAGCTTGGATTTTGTTTTCTTTTTGTGAGTGGAGAATACTTTGGATATGATGTTTATGGTTATGGAAATGAAGACTTTTGCTATACCTAGCATGCCATTACTTAAGATTCTATTTCTTTTAATAGAAACTGTTTCTTGTAACAATTTTTTTAGTGGGAAGATGCCTTATCCTGACACAAATGAAGGACCCGTGTAAGAACTACTAAGCTGAATTCATTCATACATATGATGTATATGTGAACACACAAAGCTACAATGCTAATGATATTGTAAAATCAGATGGTGGGAGCTGGGGGATCACCTTTTAAGTGTTTTTTTTTACCATTATTGTAAAGAATGCAAATTGTGCTGGAGGTTGCACAGTGCATGCATTTCCAACACGCATAATTCAGGGAACCATTGCGTACTCTTTTTCATCGTTGCTGATAATTTAACTTTATTCCTATTCCTCCTTATGTTTGTATTTTTATGCAGGTTACTTGGATAGTCTTAGACAGGAGTTTAGTTTATGATGAAAGTTAAATTAAGAATGGAGTTCGCTAAGATAGACTTAATTTCTTAGATTGACCCACAGGCATGTGTGATGTGCTTTTGAACCTCAATATGACTTTTCTGTCCCATGGATTTAATGAAGAACACAGAAAGAACAATTCTGGTGTACTGTTTAAAATTACTATATAGATTTATATAGAGAACTATCTAGAGAAGTAGTTAGGGCTTGTAGGAGAGCAACAAGGAAGGCCAAAGCCCTCTTGGAACTGTAGCTGGCAAAGGAAATACAAGAGAACAAGAAGGGCTTCTTCAAATACATCAGCAGAAAAAGGAAGAACAGGGAAGGTGTGGGGGCACTACTGAATGAGGATTAGGATTAGGAACTGGTTGCAAGATATAGTTCAGAGGGTGGTGATCAATGGTGCCAGGTCCAGCTGGAGAGCTGTGACTAGTGGTGTCCCCCAGGGATCAGTACTGGGGCCAGTCTTGTTCAACATCTTTATCAGTAACATTGATGAGGGCACAGAGTGACTGCTCAGCAAGTTTGCTGATGGCACCAAGACTTGGCTGATACAGCTGAAGGCTGCGCAGTCATCCAGAGAGACCTGAACAGACTGGAGAGCTGGGCACAGAGGAACCAGATAAAGTTCAACAAAGACAAGTGCAGAGTCCTGCATCTGGGGAGGAATAATAAACTCCACTAGTACAGGCTGGGAGGTGATCTGCTGGAGAGCAGCCCTGTGGAGAGGGACCTGGGGGTCCTGCTGGATAACAAGTTAACCATGGGACAGCAATGTTCCCTTGTGGCCAAGAAGGCAAATGGGATCCTGGGATATACTAGGAAGAGTGCGTCTGGCAGATCAAAGGAGATTCTCCTCCCCCTCTACTCTGTCGTGGTGAGACCTCATCTTGAATACTGGGTTCAGTTTTGAGCTCCCCAGTTTAAGAAGGACAGGGATCTGCTGGAGAGGGTCCATCGAAGGGCTGGGAGGATGATTAGAGAGGGGACTGGAGGGCATGGCTTATGAGGAGAGGCTGAGAGACCTGGGGCTTTTTAGTCTGGAGAAGAGAAGACTGAGAGGGATTTGATAAATGTTTATAAGTATCTGAAGGCTGGTCAGGAGGGGAGGGACAGGCTCTGCTCACTTGCTGCCTGTGATAGGACAAGGAGCAATGAGTGTAAGCTGCAGCAAAAGAGGTTCTGCCTCAATACAAGGGGGAACTTCTTTACTGTAAAGGTCACAGAGCACTGGAATAGGCTCCCCAGAGAGGCTGTGGAGTCTCCTCTGGAGACTTTCAAGGCCTATCTGGATGTGTTCCTCTGTGATCTGTGTTAGATAGTATTGTCCTGCTCTGGCAGGAGGATTGGACTCAATGATCTCCTTGGGTCCCTTCCAACGCCTAACATCCTGTGATTCTGTGATTTATAGGCAAAAGAGATTTCTAAGGCACCTTTTATACTAAAGGCTGTGTCTATTATATATACTATGTGAACATTTGTAACACATGAAATATTGATGTCAGAAATTGTTTTCAATTGCAAATTTTGCTCTTCTAGTTTAGAAAATTGTATTTACCTCTATGGAATATTATGGTTTGTTTTGTGGTTTCATACTGTGCCCCATTTCAGGTTTGTAGTGAAGAATATAATTTTGGATTACAACGACGTTCAGTAAAGTCGATGTCATCTTGTGCCTCTTAAGCCAATTTAGGAAGGGCTAGGAGAAGCTGCAAGTTCTTGTTCTGGCTTGAGATGGAATTGATAGTGCTGGGTAAGATTACTGTAGTAATTTTTTCTACAAAGACCACTTTCTTAAGGGAGAAGAAAAATGAATTTCTCCCTTTCTAATACTGAAACTAGAGCTGATAAGAACAAGAAGTTTTTTTTCTGCTGTTTATTGTTCTACTTTAGGGATTTTCTGTAAAAAAGTTGCCCATGAATTTCTGGAAATGAAAATATGTTGGATAGTTTATCCAAACAAATGGTATCAACATATTTTTTTCTTCCTCATCCTGCTACTAATATGAAGGAGTAACATACTTTATTTTAAAATAGCAACATACCCCGGTAGGTCTGGATACAAACATTATGTACAGCCCTACACACAACCAGATATTATTAATTTCAATAAAACCTAAGAAATTTATTTATTAATGAAATAAATATACTGTGCTTCACTCTTCTTAGGTTTTGTGGTTAGTGGTTAAAAATGCAAGCACTGTTGAGATAGAAAATTGCTGCTTATTTTATCTTGCCACATGTCTGTAGACCATACAGAGAAATAATACCTTCTGTTATTCCTTTATTTTTGAGTCAGAATCTTTTGTGCAGTTTAAAAACAGCATGACTAGTGTGCCTCAGTTACTCAAGATTAGTATTCAGTTTGAATATTTGTGCTGTGTTGAAAATGTAGAAAATATAGATTTGTACTAGAAAATGAATTATAATGAATTTCTTCCTTTTGTATTTGATTTGAGTTCTTACTTTTGAAAGAGATTAAACCAGAATGTTATCTAAAACTAATATCATTAGTGAAGAAAGCTCTGTGTGTGTGGGCAGGATAAGGGTTTATATATTAGAAGATTGAATTCTTTGTTAATAAATTTCACTTTTTTTATAGTAAAGTTTTTCAAGTTGTGTGGATATGCCATGTACTTGAGAAATACTGTGTGATTATAGTTATTAGGTATCTACTTTCAAGCCAAATGAAAATGCAGCTGCCTCATTTTCTGGGCAGTTTTCTAGTTCCATTTTCCTAGAAATGATCCATGTTCATATCTTGGCCACCGGCTATAAATACATATGAGTTTATTATTTTTTTTCTTTAAATGCTTCTCAAAGTACAGTCTTTAGCGCAAGGTTAAGACAGCAGTACAGTGACAAATTAAGGAACTATTTGATTGCTCTTTATAAAACATTATACCTACCTTGAATAAAGTCTTGCTTAACAGTTTTATATATACAGTGGACTTGTCTGCTGGTGCGTGTACTGGTGAATATGACTCCTGGAGATAGGGGACACTTTCAGTCGAGGTTATGAGTGACATTCTGCTTACTGCTGCTTGAAACAAAAACTCTAACATTGTTTGGAACAGATTTAACATTAAATTGCCAACAAAATATAAATTGAATCTTTAATGAAAGGAAATAGGCTACTTGGGGAAAAACTAATATTTAACAAGTAGACAGAATTTCTGTGAAGTATGAAGTAGCTTAGATACCCATTAAAAATCCTTATGCCATTAAGTTGATTCTGATAGAAGCTTTGTTTTTCTGTTCTTAACTTAAAACTTTGTCATGTCTCAATATATCCATTTTAGCATGGTAAGCTCCTTTCCAGAGAAATGTTAAATTTAACTGAATTAATTTTGTTCTTGTAATCCACCATGAAATCAAGGTGGAAAATTGAAAGTTTTTTGAAGAGAAAGAATGAACTATGAATAGGGGGTAAAAAAGGCTTTCCCACTGTAGTAAAAGTTTAATTACATTCTAATTTGCTTCCATTGTCTATATGCTTTATTGGGGAAGAAGTGGCTGTAAAATAGCAAGATTTAGGAAGATGACAGTTTAACATTGTTACTGTGTTTATTTTCCATTAATTCTTTCATATCATGCAGCTTTTGGTGTTGTTTCTCCAGTGGACATGAAGGGGCAGTGTGGTGTTGCCTATAAATCTTCCTTTTTTTTAATCTTTTCAATCTGCTCTGGAAGATCATGGTTTGAAATACAGATATTTTATCTGTATCTATATCTGTATGTGCATGTTAATCCTTTTAAGTTAAAGAAATATCTTAGAAATGTCAATACAGTTAAGATTATTCATGTTGAAAATGAGTCACTCTTTTCCCTTTGTCTGTTTATACTCAAGAATATAGGTATTATTCAGTATTTTTTTCAAGACTGTTAGGGTTTACAGATTTCCATATGCTAGAAGCATGTGAAGAGTATGAGCAAGCACTCAGAGTACAACCATGCCTGATATATAGAGTGTCATAACTTTGATTCCTTTTTGTTCCTTTCTCTGCTTGTTTTTTAACTTTGGATATTAAAGCAAGTTTGAATTAAGTTTTCCTTCTTAATGACAGCTGATATCTATGCATTAATGGAGCACTCCAGACCTGAGCTGCTGGAGGTAATGGATATATTCTGCTCAAGTAGAATAAGTTGGTATCCAAAGCAGACACTGTGTCTCTGGAAACCACTAAACAAAACTGAAGGATTGTGATCTTGGGATGTATGATCTGAAACAATGATTATACATGCAATCTTAAATATTAGGAGGAAAAATACATACAATGAGGCTGTTGAGATACTGGAATAAGTTGCCTTGAGATGCCCCATCCCTGAAAGTGTTCAAGGCCCAGGCTGGATAGGACCTAGAACAGCCTGATGTATTAGAGGCATCCCTGCACACAGTATTGGGGGGTGGACTAAATGACCCCAAAAGGTCCTGTCTAACCTGAACCTTTCTGTGATTCTGTACTTACTTCTGCTGTCACTTTTATCAAGAGCGACAACATTCGCTTCAGTCAGGTTTTTTGTGACAGTGTTGTGGTTAGTGTAGGTGGTATTCTCTCCAAATGATGTAATAATGAAGATTTTGACGTTAAATTTTAGGAAGAGAGTTTGGCTCTGCCAGGATGAGTGGCAATCTTGTTCTTGTATACCGTGTCACACTTCTGAAAATTTTATGGTGTGGGTTTTTTTGGGTTTGTGTTTCTTTGGGGTAGTTGGGTTTTTTTGTTTGTTTAACGCAGAGAACTTTGGTTTTGCTTTTGTGAATGTTCAATTTTGTTTCTAAGAATTGTAGAATATTTTGCATGGAATATGGAAAAATCTTGCACCTTTTAAGTTTAAAGTCTTCCTAAATAAGTGGGGCTTTCTTTCATTGTTAACTCTTAGCATCCTGGTCTGTATATCAAGTCTGTATTAGGTCTGAAAAGTAAATAACGATATTGAGAAACTCAGGTTGCTTTGAGGATAACATGCCCTGAATCAGTAGTGTAGGAAATACCATGTAGTTAGAGCAATTCTGTAGTATTCTTTTCCTTCCTTCTGGAGTGATCACGAGCTGAAGAAGTAGGTGTATCTAGAAAGAACCAGAGTTATTTTGGTGAATGATTTTTACATGGATTAAGTATTGTATCTTCTCTTATCCTAAAATGCTTTCATTTACTTAGTGTTTTTTATGCAAACAGTTTTCATCCTGATGCATATTAAATAATTCAGGCAACAGAGGGGGAGAAAAAATAAAAACCAAGAATGATGGTTCTGGTAATTTAAAATAGAAAACGATGGGAACCCTTTTAGCATCTAAAATAAGTATATAGACTGGATATTAATACTTCAGCCAAAAAGTGGTTTATGAATGATCATTAGTTAATAATTTGCACATCTCTGTATGCTCAAAATATCTGTTTTCTGTTTTGACAAACTCCTTATTAATTCATTTAGGTGCTTAAAATATGAGCAGTATTTTTAACTGTGTGTTAGAAATCTCCAGGAAAGGTCAAAGTACATGTTCTTCAACTTAAATTCAATAGATTTGATCTCTGTTAAAATTCAAAATTAGGTGGAGACTTCCAGTGAACTTTAATAGTGACTTTTTTCTTCTATTTATTACAGGGTTATGATAGACATGAGCAATAAAAATATCATTTGAGAATGCCATTGTATCGCTGCGTGACAAGTTTTCTTAAACTCTGAGAAAATAGCTTTTTTCTTTCTATGTTTATTCTATGATCACCAGTGAAAAGAAGTCAGTATCACAGCCAACTTTGTATGAGTGTTCTGTTTAATTATTGAAGTACAATGTATGGAGATTAAAAGATTGTGTGCTTACTTAGGAGCTGTGTTATGGTGACCTTAGAGGTAAATGTGTTTTTCCTTCCTTAGATGAAGGGGTTTCACTCTTCACTACTTTCAGAAGCAGAATAGTGATGTTATTGCAGTATGTCTTACTAGATGAATTTTTGAAAAATATCTTACTAGCCGCACTTGTCACAAAAGATGGATGTTAGGATATCAAGGGATTGAAGCAGTAAGGCTTTCATATTAGGAATTAAAAACCCCAAAGCCCTAACTATCAGACTTTTGACAGAGGACTCATTTGGGCAACATCAGTACACCCATCTTTCTCCAAGTTTTTCTTGGACAGCATTAGGCTCCAATTCTTCAATAGCAATAGCCGTTGGGAAATTGCAAACAAGAAAAAAGTCATGTATTTTCATGTCAGATTTTACGTATCTAAACTGCAAGCATCTTTCACAGATGCATGCAATTTCAAGTGCAAAAGTGCCATGTGCAGTTTTTAGACTTTAGAGAAACAACCTATATCTAATTAGCTGCTTGCATAAACAAATGCTCAACTGCATGGCTTGTATGCACATCAACTGACTGCAGTTATGCACAAATTTTCTTGAAAGCAAATGTCATTTGCGCTCATTGTGTGAAAAGATTGTCAGTGTCTGGAGAGTAGCATAGATGTCAGCACTTAAAAAAAGTGGCTTTACGAAAATGGGTAGGCTGAGAGGGCTATTATGCAACATGTTAGGAGATAATACGGTGTTTGTTGGTCACACATGCTGGAAGTACCAGAAACTGAAGCAGGAGAGCATGTTCCTGCTCTTAAGGACTTCCCCCCCCCCCCCGCGCCCCGGTCCCCAGCTCTGTGAAGAGATTTGTAATGAATGGAAAACTTTCATTAACAAGTTGCCTCCTTTATAAATGAAATGAACTTGCAAATGATCAGAATAGCATTTGGCATATCATTTGTATACAAGGAATAGGCCTTAGAAAATTTGATGAATTGGTTCATGCAGTTCAACAGAAGTACTTTAGAATTTGGGCTTTTCTTTGGTAGCTTGTGCCCCTTTGGTCTCTTAATTTTCTTGCTATCTGTGCAGACCCTTTACATTTTTTCCAAACCTCCCCCCACCCTTGTTCAATAGCTAATCTGCTAAATTCATGCAACAATTCCTTCACTGAGTGGAAGCGTTGTTCTGCCTGCTTCATACTAGCTTTGTTACTGTGCAGTATTTTTCAGCTGTTTGTGCTCATTACCATACAGCTGGTATTTAGAGGAGAGAGGGAGGCAGGCAGAAGCTTGACTGTCTGCAAGTATAAGAAGCTCTTTTGCAAATGGGGTGCTGGCAGATGGGACATGTGTTTAAACGGGTTTTGCTGATAACAGACTGCATTAAAAATCATTCTGAGAAAGTCTAAGGTCAGCCCCATGAATTCAGAACTTGAGAGGTATTCAGCTTTTGGAAGACCTTTATAGAATATTAATTAACCCTGGTCCACAAAAGTGACAAATGGATTGTTTGCAGAAATGTTAGATGCTATTCTGCTGCCCCCACTTTATGGCTCATTTCCTTTAGCATCTTCTGACCTGGTTTGTGAGTTTTTAAGAAAAAGCATAGGATTGTATACCATGTTCATAATCCGTCATAATTGTTGCCAAAACAAATGAGTGAACAATCAGTAAAACTGCAGATCTCATGGAAGGAAAAACGATTCTCCTTTTGATGTTGCAACTGAACTTCACATTATGTACAATTATATAAATCTTTGCTAGAAGCCAACCTTTACATATACAGGGAAATGGATTCTCTTTCTGGCAATGTGCATAGCACTGCATTGGCTGAAATTAAGAGGTAAACGGTAAAAGTTTGGAGTTTCTATGTCTTCTACTGGATCTAATACTGTAGCTAGGAAAGAGGGGAATAAGGTTTTAGGAGCAGCTTATGCTGCTCTTCTAGGCCTGAAAAGGAAGCAGAGAATTTTGAGGCTCAGTGCAAGCTAAGAACAGGTGTTTTGCATTTAAACATGTGATAATTAGTTTCTGTCTGAAATACAAGGTAGTTACTATGTGCTAGCCTTATCTCTGCATGGGTCTTAGTGCATGGCCCTCGTAACAGGATCATCAAATTTCTGTATTCCTCCTGGAACTTGATCCATTTTGTGCAGTGCTCGAGCCATTTGCAATACCTGGGGGTAGACTAAGCTGTCACTTTGCACAGATGGAGTGCTCTAACAACTGATGAAGGGTGGAAACATCAGTGAGTTAATATTTGCCAAGAGTATGCATACTGTCTTTGACCCTCTCCTTTGTAACCCTTCAAGATATGATACAGAATGCTTTCCAAAGCACTGAGCATACAATAAAGCAATAGACTCAACAGAAGTATTGATTCCATGGTATGTTATAGTTGGGGGTCCAGGGGGGTGTTTCCTTTGCTTCACCCCTTTCTTTTCTGTTGGAGACAAACTGCTTGCTTCTGGGTTACTAATGCTTCTTTTTGTTCTTAGTGCACACCAGAAAGTCTCACATGCATACCTAAAAGCAGATCAAGTGGTCTCAGGACTATACCTGAAATCTTGTCATCTTAATTTCTCATTCCCCTTCCCGCTTTCCCTAGCTACATTAGTTGGGGTAGTGAAAGATACTGCATCTGCCCATAAACCTTGCTTTACTAGAAGGTGTGTGCAGCAAAATACTGTAGTTCTTAAAGCCAGTACCTGGAAGTCAGAAGAACTCTCATTCCAAACCTGCTGAGAGACATTTGTATAATGTAGGTTGGCTTTTTATATTCTGGAGAGAATAGAGCAAGTTGAGATGCTTCTTACCTACTTAACTATTTCTCCAGAGTTTTATTTCAAGGAAAGTTACACACCATGTGGAGGTTTTCAAGATTAACACTGCACAGCTGCAAATAGCATTGCTGCTTTGTAGTGTGTGGTACACATGTGGGAAATGTGGTGCAAATGACTTTCCTTTGAAGGAGTTAGTCTGTTCATGTTTAAAATGATATTGATAACACTGAAGATTAAGGTGGGGCTTTGTGTGTTCTGCATTGCAAGTTAAATGCTGTTCACTGGTTAGCTTTCACATTTTAAGTGCATTCACTTTCTGTTTGGCAAGAGCAAAGAGCAGAATTCACTAACTGCAGCTCATTAGGTGTTCTTTACGTTATGATACATATTGGGGAGGGGAGGGGATGGGAGAGGGAAAGGATAGCCTAAGTAGGACCCTGCTCTGATAGCTGCTGCACCTAGTTATCCTCCATACCAAGAGTTTATAAAATCTGGCACTTTGCTTTTGCCCATCTGTCTTAAAATGCAGATAAAAGTACAAGAGGCTATGAACAGCTGCTGTCTTTTGGATCCAGCTTTGCTGGCTGAATACTTTATTTGCACGCCTGACATAAAGGCACCCTCATCCTTTCTCCCTCCTTTACCAATACTGCTGTTCCTCCAGAAGTTAGTTGTTCCCTTCAGCTTTGCTGGCAAATGGGTGATATAAGTGCTCTAATTTGCTTTAGGCAAAGTCAGTTAAGTTTAGAAGGCCATTAAAAGTGATTTAAACTACCTAGAAAATCTTTTGCATCAGGGAAAGCGCAGCAGGGTCCTAAGGTCAGTAAACTCTTGCAGAAGGGTGATAGAATACCTTGGGAGTAAAACATCTTTAACTGGCCAAATTGTTCAGAATAAACATCTGTCTGTGGTGCATATAAGCATTTCTGTCATCATAAATGCCTTCTTATGACTGCTTGTGCTAGTGTTGCCACTTTGATTAAAAATCACATACTAGGGCTTGTAGGCAGACATTTGCTTGGCTAAAACACATGCCGATGGAAACCTTCATCTCTCCTTAGCTGGCTGCTATTGCCCCTTTGGTGGCGGTTATAGCCTCAGTAGAGCCCGCAGAGCTCCCACACAGGCAATGGGGCAATCAGCCAGAAAAGCTTAGCCAATTTAAAAGGGCGATTTGTGCTAACACAGCTAATTTTGCCTAAAAAGGATTTAAAAACTCTTCTATGGATTGTTACTTTGGTTCTGCAGTGGGGACAGTAGCATCTCTGTTGGTGCAGCTGAACATGGAGGAGGACATGTAACAAGAGATGTGTGATGTCCCGGTGTGACAAATGGGCAGCATATTCAGTAGGAACCCTACTTGGCATTGTGGCTAGCCCTGTGGCTTAAGATGAATGATATGTTAAAGCATCTTGTGAAGTGGAATGATGAGCAGAGATGAAGAAAAAACTCTACATGTATGTTTCAGAAGTCCTTTTAGGTAAAGTAAGGGGCAGCTGTAAATTACTTTGATTTATTCTTGCATAGCAGAAACCACTTTGCAGGCTGTGGATAAGTGGTAGCAGGGGATGTTGTTATGTATGTATGAATGTATGAGCACAATGTCATTTCAATATTAATTTGAATTCAGATCATGTGTAAAACTTATTCTGTGGGAATATTTGGCCAGTAAATAATTTAAGCACTTGCTATAAAAGAAGTCAAAGTGTCTAGGTAAGTTTTTTGCACTAAATACATAATTATTGCATTTATGGTATAAGTTAGAATCTTCCAGTTCTACGATGTCATCTTTATATTTGTGCTACGGAATCTCGAAAATCTGAGACTCAAGAGAAACAAATTAAACCTTTAAAGCTGTCTAAGAACCCACCCCTTGGAATGCCTTTTACATGGTTTTTACCATAAATAATTTGGGAAATTTACTGAATTCTTTTGCATTATTATAACTTTATAGGTGTGTAGTTTGCCCATTCCATCTTACCTCAAAAATAATACATGTGACTATTACTCTTTGCTTAATATCTTATTAGTGTTCAGGGTTTAGAATTGATAGGTATAAAGATTGGGACAGACAGAGAACTTGGGCTTTCTATCTTTGCCTGTTACACTATGTGTAGATGAGTATTCTGATGAAGCTTGTATAGAATCTTATGTGCTCTTAAGGTAGTGACGACTATGCATTAAAGATGAAAACAAATAGTCTTAACAAGCAGCCAGCAAGCACTGCTGCAGATGAACTCGAATGATGTTTTGTCCAGAACCTCATCCCACTAAAGGTATTTTATACTGAGTTGTTTCAGAGAAGTTTGTGATAAAACCTTCAGTGAAAAACCAATAGTGTAGTTACCTGTGGTAACTGAAAGCCGTGGAGAAATCAATATAATGAATAATCAAGATCTGAAGAACACATCAAAGATGGTTTTCAGTGAAAAGATGTTACTGAAACTTCACGATGTTTAGAGACATTGTGTTCTGTCTTTGTTACGGTAATATCCTGGATGTTCTGCACTTGATGCTTCATTGCATTTGCAACCCATGAACAAAAGCGAAGTTGTCAATTACTGACAACAGAGAATGTTCTCTTGGAGCTCTTCACTTTTGTGAAAAGATTGTCTGCTCTTAGCTCAGTTTTCCTGTTGCGATTAATTGTACTTTAGAGCACTGTGCTGGTGGACCTTCAGAATGTTGGGTTCTGGAGAAACCGCCCAACCCAGTTAAGTTACCCAGTTAAAAAACACATCAGTCCTGCTTCTCTGTAGTCTGATAAGAGCTGTACTTTAAACTCGAGAATTCAGTATTGCTTCAGTTGTTAATAATATTTGATACTTACTATTCAATTAGGAAACAGCTCCAAAAAAATTAGGCAAATTATAATAATTGGGAAATTGTTGCAGTATTGGCCCTTCATGTGTATTGTTTAAACAGAAGTGTACCCAGATGTACGGCAGGTGGAAATACCACTAGGGAAGGTATTTCTGCAACAGTGTCAAAGTCCTGAAGGAAAGTGTTTAGCAGTCTTATTCACCAGTCTTGCAATAATACACTTCGCTGCAATATACCTGTCTCTAGTTTCACTTTAGTGCCATTCTTTTAATTTTATTTGCTCAGTGACCAAGTAGCTGTCCATAACTTTGGTTAAATGAAATTCTTAGATGCTGTTCTGTAAATATATTCTGTGAAGCTGTGAAGAAGTCACAGCTGCTATTAAGTTTGCCTTTCTTTGGGTCTTAATCTTTGGGTTACAAAGGGTGTTTTGTATAAATTCAGAATGGAATTATACAGCCTGTTTCTATCAAATCTCTACAAGAGAGTTTTTAGAATCAGAATGGTTTAGGTTGGAAGGGACAGCCACTGTTCTCCCATTCTGCATATGACTAGTGACTGTTTCAGTCATTACTATTTTTACATCCTACACTTGGTTTTAGGAGAGAAGGAAACAAAATCCTAATTCACGTGAGTTTTGCAGATGTTTGGAGGGAAATCTGAATCGAATTAATGTATTTTTTCAGCATATCAGGATTTCCAGTGAGCACAGAGTGTATATGCAGTGTCATAGACTTTACTGTGAAGGCCTGTATTGAGGGAGAATACTGTGGGAAACCAGTTGTCATCTGAGAATGCTGATAAAATAATTTTTTAATGGCCTTAATTCAAAATAGGAAGTGCAAAGACACAAGTACTTTGTCACCATTGAAGACAATGTGAGAAATACAAAGATATGCCTTGTTTGTGAAATGAACAAATTATTATGACAGATATCAGCTGTGAATAATGGAAGGCACTTCTGGTCCATATTAGTTTATGCATTATATACCAGGAAGAATAAGAGTACAGGCTTCAGTGGCTGCAGTGCAGTGATTCGCCAAGGTCTTGAAACTATGGATAATGGATTTATTCTGTTTAGCTGAAAACATCATCATGAAGAATTTATAAATAATAGCCATCATGGGTTCAGATGTTTCCAAAGCAGGAAGATAATCACCTTCCTCTTGGTTACAGATATTTCCTGTTGCAGAGTGTGCTATAAATCAGATGAAAAATGTACATTAGACAGCATAGTTTACCAGGCAGAAATTGAATTCTGCTGTGACATCCAGTCCAATGGTACCCATGCTTTTCAGTAATACACTCAGTGTGTTGCTAGCTGAACTTTTTTCCTTGGGGGAATGGACAAGAGTCAGCAGTAAGAGTGTTATTATTTGGTCCTCAGTCTCCATAGTTGTCAGAATTGAAGACAAAACAAACTGTATCACAAAATTATAGAATCACAGAATTGTTTGGGTTGGAAAAGACCCTGAAGGTCCACTCCAACCATCAACCTAACACCACCATGGCCATCAAACCATGTCCTACACTTTTTTAACACTTTCAGAGATGGTGACACTACCACCTCCCTGAGTAGCCTGCTACAATGCCTGGCCACTCCTTCAGTAAAGAAATTTTCCTAATGTTTTCCTGACATTCTATCTGAACCTTCTCTGATGCGACTCAAGGTAATTCCCTTTTGTTCTGTCACTTGATACTAGGGAGAATAGACCAACACCCATCTCACTACAATCTCCTTTCAGGTAGTTGTAGAGATCAATAGAATCTTTCCTTAACCTCTTCTTTTTCACACTAAACAACTCCAATCCCCTCAGCTGCTACTCATTAAGAGTTGTTCTTCAGACATTTCAGCCAGCTTTGTGGCCTTTCTCCGGACACATTTCAGCAGCTCAATGTCCTTCTCATAGTGAAGGGACCAAAACTGAACACAATACTTGGAAGTATAATCTCACCAGTGCTGAGTACCAGAGCAAGATAATTTTCCTACTTCTGGCCAAGTCATTCCTACTACAGGCCAGGATGGTGTTTGCTGTGGTCCAGGTGTAACATGTCATTTTTCAGAGCTGGACTGACAGACAAATGCTCTTGTGTCTATTAGAGTAATGGTTCGCAGGCCAGTGAAGTCAGTGGCGAAGTTATTTGATGCTTCTGCCTTAGCAAGATCTGTTGTTTCAAAGATCTTTTCAGTGCCACTACGTTCAAAATGATGGTAACATTTGCACTGCACATTCTTTTTTACCTGCTCTTGGGAAATACCAAAAAGTTCTCAATGTAATTGCAGTAAATTCTTTGAGAATGGATAGAAGTAGTCAAAGGTCTTCACTTTTGTATTTCTCAACAAAAATCAGGACAGACACTTTCAGAAATCTTCATATGAATCTTGTTTTCCTTTTTCTCTGTGAGGACAAACGCAATGATAGTACTGCACTTTCAGTCCTTCCAGCACAGCACCAGTTGATTCTCTGTGGGGGTTGTCATATTTCTTATCCATTAAAGCAGACTCCTTAATAGCTCCTATCACAGTCAGGCAAGCTTTAGAAGTTTAGAGTGTCTCTTATGAGACCTGGTATTATACATCTAATTCATACAAGTATGTCTCGCAATCACGATTGCATTGTTTCCAAAGAAAATACAAGAATTATCCTTTCCTCTCTGACGCATCAAAGCCCAACTCTGAGGAGGGCTAAATCTCCTGGCAAGAGGGCTGTGGTAAGATTTGTTATTCATCTGTGCAGCAGCCAGTGCACAAAAGCTGGCTAAATAGCGTTGTATCAGCCATCAAAGTTTAGTTGTGCATTCTTGACAGAAGTTTTCTGTTTGATGTGTTCCTTTCGCAAGAGGAACTGCATAGATTGTGTATGTTCTTTACAATGGTTTTGGTTGTTGAAGCACAGAGTGAGTCTTTTTTTTTTTTCTACAGTAGAGAGGAAAAAATGCCATCCTAACCATCTGTAGATCAAACAAGGAAGGGAAACGTACTTCATCTTACCTGAGGAATTTATTTCTTTTGAATAAGTTTGCAGGTGGTGGTCCGCATAGGAAAAAGTTCTGTCCAAAATACAGAGGAAAAAATGATATGAAAAACTTAATTCTCTTTCATTAAAAGGGTAACTGTGCTGTGGAAAAAAAATGTCAGTCTGCAGGTTAGGACATGATTAACTTTGTGAAATCTGTCATGTGGTGGGAGTTCCAGAGAGCGGGATGAATCTTGCTTTGGTTCCAGTGACTGACAGGTCTGGTTTGTCTGCAGTTCCCATCTAGCATTTGGCATTGAGAACAGCACCTGAGGTAAGAGGTGGAGGCCAGACCACCCCAGTTGGATGTGCTGCTTTTTCTATTAGTATTGGACAGACATCAGAGTCCAGAGGCATAAGCATTGGCCCTGGCAAAGAAGAGAAGCTTTGAGGCCAAACCAGATATTTTGCAGCTTCTTTTCCCAAAGGCCTTTTCTCTCATTTCAGCTTGAGTAGAGGTGGACTTCAGGGACCAGAGAATCTGGTTTGCTGGTCTTCTCTCTCTGCCATGGTTTGACGTAAGGTCTTGGCCATGGTATTTGTTTGGTATTTGTGAGAGCCACTAGCTGTTTAAAAATCTTCCATTTCTAGAAGTGTATTCAAGATATGAAACAATATTTTTAAGAACAAAAGCACTATTTTTATTAAAATGTGAGGTTGTACTAATGTCTTTCTGGTTGGCAAATAACTGGTTTACATCAAGCCACAACTTAAAACATAGTGCTTAGAACACCATGAATACAAAATTGTGTTCCTTCCTATGCCATGTGTAGGAGGAAACCATCATACTGCAGATACAATGAAGCAGTAGATTTTGACATTTTATTAAGGTTTGGACATATAATCAGTCTTCAATGTTCTGTTCAAAAAAGCCTCTGCAGAAAATAGTAGAAAATTATCATGCAGTGATAAGAGAGAAACATGTACTGAATTTCAGACTTATGCTCTTGTTACTTGCTCCCTCACATTTCCGTTTCTTTGTGTGTTGTCTTCATGGATTCTGGTATTCTGAGAGTAAAGTTCCTTTTTTTTTTTTACTAAAAAGACATAAATAGTAGTGGCTGGATTCAGATATGACACAGTTTAACAATAAGTACAGAAATTCTTTCAGTTCTCAAAAGCAAAGCTAATAGGTTTTCCCCCTATTTTCTTTTGATTACTTTTCCAAACATACAAGAAAAGTTATCTATCTCTGACTATGAATTGAGGTCCATGTTGTGTTACATTTCTCTGGGGTGAAGTTTTTATCTATTGTTTAAATACTAGCATCAAATTCTGTACTCTGATGATAAACACAGTCACTTTTTTTTGGGTGAAGTTATTTATGTCATTACTCTTTTGAAGGCTTCACTACATAAAAAAATATTTTTTGTAAGTTGTCTTTTGCAGATACCTCGGTGCAAAAAACTGATCCTAGCTAAAATGGAAGAAAAAATTGTTTATGCTTAAAAGGAACAGTTTCATCTCAAGAAAAGTACACCATGTCTAGGATAAAACCTCCCTCCTTTTACTGATTAAAAAAAAATAATTAAATCTGGTGTATTTAACATTTTAAACCAAAAAGTTTTTTCATTATTATGGCTTTGCTAAAATAGGTGGGAGAGGAATTATCAGTTCTGTTTATTTGCCAGGGAACAGATTTTAAAAAAAAGAAAAGGAAACAGCTTACAAAAAGAAGGATCAGGTATTCAAACAGGAGTTTTTAAAAAACAACACACAGAGATAAGGTTGTAAATTCTTTGTACTGTCTTTGACTTTGTATTTTTTTGTATATTTGAACTCTCCCTCCCAGGACTTTTTTTATGTTGCAGATTTCTGTACATGAGTGGATTTCTTAAAGAGGTTGCAGATGCAGACTTGAAAGGTGTCCTTCAAGTCAATAAATGTCCTAAACTTCTATAAGCAGATTAGGCCTTGTCAAAGTTTTTGGTTGCTTTTTTGGGGGGTTGGTGGTTTGGATTTTTTAGGGGTATCTTTGCTGTAAAAGTATGGTCTGAGTTCTAGCCTACCATACTATTCCATGTTATTTTTCATTATACTTTCAGAGGTTATCTGTCACAGCTTATACTTCTACAGGCAAATCACATGGATGATGACTATGCCTTCCTGATAGCATACAGAGATTTTCTGGTTAAAGAAAAAAGTGAGTATGGTTCCTTCTGCCAGATTACTTTTCTTAAAAGTGATGATAACTTGTGTGATAGCTTTGCTGATGTGGCTATGAGGTCTTACACCCTGAAAAGTCCTAGTTTTTACCTACTATTTCTTAGCTAACCAAACCCTCCATTTGATTATAGTTAAACTAGGCAAAGAGCACTTTCATAGGCCAGGAGCTGAGATCCAGTCCTACCACGAAGCTTGTGCAGCTTAAGATACTATTTCTTCCAGATGTTTGTGGGCACTGTGTTCCCACAGCATAACTAGTAGAAGGAATATGCTAGTATTCCACATCCGTGTCTCTGTAAAATCCAGAGGCTTAGTTTACACCGTTGCAATTGTTGATAAACTCATGTCTGAGCCTCATAGGTTGTTTGCCTGGGTAAGCACAGCACAAGCCTTCTGTTTAAGGGAAATGCCCTCACAAATCTGCTGGCAAAGTTGTTTGTCAAAATGAAATGGATATTTTAAATAGTAAGACTGTGCCAACCTGGCTTGTTTAATTAGAGTGGATTAGGTTGGGCTGTTTGCATGAGAGCTACTTTGCTGGCAGCTGCAGGGGGCTGCAGAAGAAATGATGTATGACAGACAAGTGAGGCAAGCCTGTTACCTCCTGGGGTACAGGGGGCACTCCTTCCACTGGTACAGCAGAAGTACTGTAACTGTGTCAGCGTGGAGGGTAGTCACAGTCTTAAGAGCCTCTGTTGGCATCAGTACAGAAGAAGTAAGGACTGTAGTAAAATAACCTTGTGACTTCGTGTAGCAGTAAAAAGTCTGTGGAAGGTGAAGGAAATGTGTGATTTGAAGATGCTGGAGATATTTTACTGAAGAGTTTGGAGTACATATCTACCTTAATAAAAAGATGTTTTTTAAATTGAAAGTGTTATATGGGTGCAAATGCATGTTAGGAATAATATCTGTGCAGAATGACTGGAAAGTCTTTCCCTCTGGTGAAACCACAACCACTCCTAGAACACATCAATAAAAAGTTTAGAG
Organism: Pogoniulus pusillus; assembly: GCF_015220805.1. Taxonomy (NCBI): domain Eukaryota; kingdom Metazoa; phylum Chordata; class Aves; order Piciformes; family Lybiidae; genus Pogoniulus; species Pogoniulus pusillus. The sequence continues at coordinate 15,470,808 of NC_087272.1, read as the reverse complement.
GTTTTTTTCCCCTGATGTATGTTTTTTCTTCCTGCAGAATGAAACTGTAGTTTCATTTAGTTGGCCTGAGCAGTAGGAAGGGAATAATTGTGGAGTGGGCTCCAGAGCACACAGCCAGAGTCTCTGAAAAGTTGATACTTCATCTTCCAGTATGTATGAACTTGTGCTGCTCTTTCTCACTACTCTTCTGATGTGTCTCATAAAAAGAAGGCAAGGGACTATGAATCCAAGTCTTCACTATAAATTGCTGCTTGTTAGATGTCCAGAAGCTGACCTTGTGTATATTTACTAAGATGTAATTCTTAACAGAACTTAGGTCTTGTATGTCTGTAGGTTACTATAGTTTTCCCTTCACAGAGCCAAGAGATGTGCAAAGTCACATGTAGCAGCACTGGAAACAGAACTTGGGACTCAAAAAGAAAAATTAGACCAAAGACTTGTTTACTCAACTAAGCCATCTTTTGAACTGAATAATTGAAATGTGCATCAGGAGTGCTATATGTGTGTCTGGCTTCTCAAAGCAGTTATGGAACAAATTACTTGACCTGCCCCATCACATAATAGGGCTGGGGTTTTGTGTGTGTATACGTGTGAATGAGCCAGGACTTCCAGTATAGGAGAAGGTCATGTCATTGCAACAGTGGGTAGCAAACACAATTGCCCTTTATGGCAGATATCTTGGATTGAGTCATTTATCTCTAGAATTTCTCAAAGCCACTCTTGAAAGTCAGGTATGCCACTCTTTGCACGTATTAGTTTCAGGAGGTTTTAATGCTTAAAGCAACAGTAATGCAGGTTTATAAAATCTCTGTTCAAGTCCTGGCAGTACCGTGAGTTCTCAATGACTTTGTATCCCTTCTCTTACCAATAGGGAATCCAATGTATTTTGGCTTCTCCAACTCTGACCAGTTGGTACTGTGAACATACCTTCCATCTCAGCTATGTTGGCTGAATAAACTGCCACCCTTCATGCTACTTACAGGTATTTGCCATGCATCCCGCCAGCAGACTGCTGTTTCAGATCTGCCACTTAAGCTGCTCATGTCATCACTTTTTAGCCTGTTTAAGGGGAAAAAAGTGCATTTATTGCCAAAGATCTGCTGCTATTTATAGTTGTAAAAGCCACAACTTAGCTCATGAACCAAAATTAGTTGAGGGAAGAGTAACCTCCTCTTCAAATACAGCTATATACAGAAGAAGGTATGCCTGTGGCTTTCTTTGTTGAGAGCTGGTTTTGACTGTGTTGTTTCAGAAAGATGCACTTGGTCCCTGCCTTGCAGTGAAGGAAATCTGTAGAAGGGTGTGGACATTTCTTTAGGAGATAGTAGTAGGCATGAGGAATGTTTCTAGACTAGACAGACCTCTGGTCTAGGATTTTTTCAAACATAAAATATGTTTGATTGTCAGTGGTCATCTTCCCACAGGTTTAAAAATGGGATTTTGAACTGGGAAAATCACTGTATTCTTCCCTTCTAAAGGCTTTGTTCCATTTTTGATTTCAGTTGTCTCCTGGTGTAGCCTAAACTCATCGTCTCTACTCTCTATAGAAGCATTGATACGGAGGTGTGATTGCAGACTTGCTGTTCCCAGCTATTACCCCCAGATTTTTTTAGCAGCCAAAAGGTGGGAATGGAAATACAAAGAAACAGTCTGATTCCTAGCCAGGTTTTCGGTCCTTTCCTCTTTTAGGTTAGCTAAGCCCTCAGCTTGTGGGCCCTTCCTAACATTTGTTCCCACTGAGCTGGGGTTTCTACCGTATGTCTTAAGTAGATCTTACTTTGAAAGGGTGATTTCATTGCAAGGAATATTGATGTTACTTGACAAGCCCTTATTATACACATTGAGCTATTTGTTCTCTTCCAGTTTCAGTATCACTTCCAAAATGTGCTAACAAATTTATTAGAAGCTCTTAAAATTAGTTTAATATGAAGAAGCAAATAAACTCAATTCTGTTACTGGTTTAGTGCAGATCAAGATAATATTCTCACCTCTTTCCCAGAGGCCTCGAAAGGAATAATGCAATTCTGTTCTGGCAACCATACAGATAAAGGGTTGTATAATTGTGTTATGTGGAATCTACTGCAAGGTGCTTCTCTTTTCCCTTACATTTAAAAACATTATGAAGGCACTAATGCTGGGAGGAGGAAGGCTTAACATCTGAGCTGAGTGCTAAGAGTATTTCTGAGAACTGTGGTTTTGGTTTTGGGGCGTTGAAAAGCTCGAAGAACTGGTAAGAGGTTTATAAAGACTTGCTGGACATTAAGTGGTTAATTTGCATTCCTGAAATTTTTGTGTCGCCTCTAAGGAATCAGTTGATAATTTCTTTCAGGATGAGTATTTTCTTGGGCAGGACTGGATTTGTTGACACAGAGATGTCACCATTAAAACTTAGAGAGCATAAGGTAGATCTGTGACAGGGGCCTGTGTGGATGATACTGTAGCAGCTTTTGTCCATCTAATTTCAAACTACCCTCAAAAAAACTTCTTGACATCATCAGCTGGATGGTTGTTGGATGTGGTCTCATTTGGAGACCAGTTATATATGGTGTTTCACGTGCTAAATCTGATGGTACCTCAGTAGAGAGAAAAGATGGTTAACTGCATTTAAACCATTTATTGCCGTCTCTGTAGGTATTCCACATCCTTGAGCACAAATTCTCAGGAGTTAAAGACATTTTATTTGCATATTTAGGTAGATACAAAACTAGACAAATGCTAACTGCCAGATGCAGATAAAGAAAAGTGCTTCCCAAAAGACTTGCTGGTGATTCTCAGAATCTTTGACTGCTCCTTGGGCTGCTAAACCCATTCTTATACTTGGGTGGGCATCTGCTAAACTTGAGTTAGAGTTCTGCTTCCTACAAAATACGTTTTGTTCCAAGAAAAACGTATAGGTTTTGTGCAGGTGGAGGGGGCAATATGGTAGTTTTTTTAACTTTTTCTTTCTGAAATGAGATTTCTTTTATTACAGCCATCTCTTTAACCTTAGTGTCACTGCCTCTGCTTAGAGAATAGCTTTAGGATCACAGGGATCTCTAAAGAGATACCTTTTGGATTATAATAGATGTCCCCTGGAACTTGGAAATGAGAAATGATTTTATGTGTCTTGGAACTGTTGACCTGTGCATTAGATCAGTGCAGGCTCTGTCTGAGTCTTCCTCTTTTCTTCTTCCCACATTTAGTGTAGAGTACTGAACAGCTAATCCAGCTCACTGTTGAAGTTTCTCTAGCACTTTTCAGAGTCCAACACAAACCAGCCAGTGATATAGTAATGTAAGTAGTTAGAAACAAGAAAGGGAACAGATCTCAATGTAAACGTTCTTGCTTCCTGGTATCCTCATCTGCTGAGATTTAATTTTCCTATGTGATATGACAAATTAAGTACTTAGCATTTTCCCTGTTGTTATTTTGCATAAAGAAATGCAAAACGTGTTATTTTCTGGTTAATGATGTTACTACTCTAAGATCACCTAGTGTGCTCTTCACTACTGAGCAGCCCACGCATCTTAGCACAGATTTGAAGCTTGTCTGTCTAAAAGGAAAAGGATTCCAGAGGACTCTTTGAAGGACTGTACTGATAAAGAGACTCTCATTCCTGTCTTAAGTAGAAATGTGTCTTACTGTTTTAGCTTTTAACCTACTAATCTGTAATATCTGAAGTGTCTCTCTGAATTACAGTGAACGTTAGTATTTTCTCTATTTTCTTTGGCAGTTTGATTTTTCAGTCTACAGTTGAGGCTGTTGGATTCCTTAAGTGAGCTTCTTACCATCCTTACTGTTAATTAGTATCAGTAAATATAAGTGTACTTTTTATAAGGCATATGAAACACTCTTGTTGGTTAAAAAAGATCCACAAAGCTACAATTTTTTGCTGGATGACCATGATCAGGTAGTGTTAATGTGCCAACCTACTTAGGTTAGGGTGAATACCTTGGTTTTCAGTCTTGCATAGCAGAGAATTAAGAGGATTGCTTGGTGTGGTGTTGCATGCACATTTGGAGATCACGTGCTGTTCCTAAACACAGGGATTTCAAGTAATTTGTAATGGGTTGAGACTTTGAATGAAGTTTGCCAGAAATCTAGTGGGAATCAACATAAAATAGTCCCTCTTATTGGTCAACCAATTCAGCTTTTTGAATCAGTGCCGTCTAGAAGCTTCTAATCCCTCTGGTGATAGTGATAGCCTTCTAATTTTAGTCTCTTTCAGCTTGCAGTTACTTGCAAAGCACAATAGACCAGTGGAAAAAAATCTGCATTTTAAAATAGTTTTTGAAGAACAGGGTAGGCATGAGTCATACCTGTCCCTGCAGGCCATAAAAAGCCATCAACAGTTAGCTGGGAAGAAGTGTATTTAAACTTTCTTCTTGGCAATTTAAATCACTTGATTCAAAAGCATGAATGAGGTTGTAGTATTACATTAAGACTTTTTATCAAACTTTAATGAGGAAATATATTTATACAAGCAGCAAATGAGGTTTTTTTCCCAGAGATTTAAATCAATATTCCTAAACATTTTCTATGGCTTTACAAGGGACCAAAGTGAACATTTTCAAATCCTGTCCCAAGGGAGCATTCAGCTAACAGCTAAGACTGTATTTGAATAACCACATACAGACTTAAATTTAGGTTGGTAAGCAAATTATCTGGTCAGTGGCTTGTGACACATTTTGTTGGAGGTAGACAATAAAATTATGAATATTCAGAACCAGACAGTTTTCCAAGGCACTAGTTTGCTCTGAGTATGAAATCAGACTAAAGGGAAGAGAGCACACAATGTATGAAGCTTGTGTTGGACGTTAAATTCCAGGGAACCTAATAGTACTCTGCTCTTTGATTTCTACCAACTTTCTGATCAGAAAACTAAGACTTCTGCTAAATACCAGACTGCAGACTGATGCTCTTCTACTCCCTCCCACTTTCCTTTTCCACTTCATTCAGTCTCTCCCTGTCACATCAGCAGGCCCATGACGTATAGCAGGATTTCATTTTCCATTTCTGTGAGGAAGATTGGCATATATAAACTAGTTTGGCAGTGATTGAATATTAGAGATGGAATATAATAGAGAAAAGAAAATGGAGGAAAAAACCCTAGAGATTTGTCAAAACATTGTTGGCATCATTTTAGCAATGGTATAGCTAATAACATCCTTTAGCAGTTGCTTTCAGCAAAAGAGAAGGAATAGAATTAGGACATATATTTGCACAGGCTTTATTGCAGCATTTTAAATTCCTCTTCTCTTGTACTAATTCCAAATAATAGTTTTTGATGTTTTGCATTTTTCTAGAATATTGAAATGGTTTAAGATGCAAAGAATAAACTTCCCTGTACAGTTGACCAAATTGGTGACTTTGGACTATTCTTATACACTGTGCTTTGTAGTATTTCATTGGTTTCATTTTTTTGGTAAACCAGTAATAATAGATGGGCTACATTTCCTTCAGTAGTTGGATTTGCCAAATGCTAAGAGTTTCCATAATGTTACAAACTTTAAAACCATGGTTGCCATTTAATTTTGTGGTTACAAGTGAATCTGAAATCTCTAATTTACTCCATCCTCTCTACAAACAAAGAAACTCTTAAGTTTCCAACCCCAGGAATTCAGATAACTGACTTGCTGTTTATCTCACAGTGAGTGGATTGGTTTAGGGAGTGCATCAGCTGAATCAGCCTGAACTGAAAAGCTGGCAGAAGTTTTGGGGAAACAGTTGAAGCTGCGATATCTGAGGTTTGGAGCAGTTTTCAGTATGCAGGTTTCCTTGAGGGAAATGAGGGGGAGTTGACTTGTAATTTTTTTAATTAAAGTATAAATGTTACAGTCTGGTAAAGAGAGCATAAGCTTTCACTGATTCTTTTCAGAAGAAGCTTAGACACAACAGTGGACAGGTACAGCCTTTTTTATGCTGTGGTTTGTAGGTTTCGTGCTGTTAGAAGATATCTTTGCAACACTGCCACATTATTTCATACTTTTTGCATTGTATCAGAGATCCCTGGTTTAGGTATCTGTTCTGGACTCAGATGTGTTAGAGGTATCTATCTCTAATCTTATCTAAATAATGCTAGATTCAGTGTAAAAAAAAATTATTAGCAATTCCAATCCCTTTTATCTGGATGAGGGACTATGTACCCTGAATAATGCAGTGTAATGCTACTTCTCTTGTAGTAGCTGACAAGTGTGTTGTACAGTTTCTAGACTGGAAGCACCTGTTCAGGGAAGAGTTCATTTACACAGGGCAGGTTTGCTGGCCTGTTTGCTCTGTCTTTGGCCCCTTTTGACATGAAATTGCACAGCATAAGGTTAATGACACTAGGTTAGCAAGGCTTCCAAACGTCTGGTGTGACCCCAGCATGCTTGGCATTCCTTTCTTCTGTGCAAAGGTTTAGCATTGATTCCTCTGTGGCTGGAAGAATGTGCTGGGGGGAAACGAGCTTAAGTTGTGGCTCCCCCAGGCCCCTGGAGAGGGGGAGTTGTCATGGCAATAAATCATGAGAGCTCCTGGAAGATGAGTAAATTATCTTTTCTGCACGGTTTGAGGTGAGAAAAGGAAGCAGGATCAAGCAGGTATAATGTGTAATTGTCCCCTTTGTAACTTTTGCCTACCAGTAGGGCAGAACGTGTGTTGTAGAAAAAGGACTATTTGCCTGCCAGAGATACGTTGGGCTGCAATGAGTCTGTTGTCCCACCAGGTCATAGTGTGGACTAAACTGAAATGCTTCCTTCCCCTGCACTCACCGAGCATGCTGGGCCCAAAGGCAGTGTGGGCAGAGCAGCGTCTTCCCTGCGGTGGCTGCTTCCAGCTGCTGTGCAGTTGTGGCCAAGTATGGCAGAAGCAGCCAAATACTCTCTGATGTGCTGCAGCCTGGACATGTTTCCCCTTGCTGATGCTTGGACATTGTATAGAAAAATTCTTTCCCTGAATTCCCAGAAAGGAATAAACAGTGGAAGAGGATAGAAAAGGAGTAATAACGGTGAGAAAATATATCATCTTAGGCTAAGATGCTGTGGAGAGGGCAGGTGAGAGGAAGGTAATGGGGCGATTGCTGGGCCAGGAGATGGATATAGCGGAGAGCAGGGGAATGGAGGACTCTGGGGCTGGTGGTTACAGAGAAGCAAGGATGAAGAAGGGACAGGGGAACCCCAGGAAGGTCACAGACATTCAACAGAACAAACTTCTCTCTAAAGCTGAGATTCATGGATCCCATCCATGTGGTATGAGAAGACTGCCCTGAAACTTACTGGCACATCATGCTTCACCTTCTTGTAGTGCCGTTGCACCAAGGATTTCATCCTGCTGCATTAATCACCGCTGGATATCTGCAGCAGTGAGGTATTACATTGGAGCTCAGGCTGTTCCACGTTAGTGGCACACCAAACAGAGAAGCACCGTGTTGTCAGATGATTGGAGGGGGGAAGATTAAATTTCCACATTGAAAAATCCTGCCAGGATGCTGTTCTGAAAACATTCCAAGTTTGCCTTTACAAACTTGATGCATGTGCACATGTGGGTAACAAGTATCATAAATTGCAACTACAGACGCCGTTTTTTTCACAGAATCTGTCCTACTTAGTATGCTCTGTGCACAGGGCTGTCTTGGTAAGCAGCTTTTTAGGAGTAAAAGCATCTTGCACCTGTCATTTCAAACTCCTCTGAATGCCTGGTTTTGTAACCTTTATAGGCTCTTTAGGTAATTCAAGCAAGAAAAGAGATTTGACATTTTTAATAGTCTTTTTTTTCCTTTAAATACTTCCTAAATCCTTCTGGTATAATCTTTAATTCCAGGAATTCTTCTGTCTATAGCCTAAAGGCTCGGCATTAACTCCTTATCATTCTCGTGTACTACTAATGTTGTAAATAGACTTCTATAGATTATGCCAGATAAATAAGCACTCCTTTTGGCAGTCAAAATTAAGCTATCTAAAAAAGAAAAAAAGAAGGGGAAGTTAAGAAAACTTAACAGAAAAAGGTAGTAGGTAGCAATAGTCTACTTGTATTCAGTGTGATGGACAGGTATTTTTTGAAAGCCTTCCAAGTCCAAGCAAAACTAACTTTCTCTTTTTTCTTAACAAAGGGGATTTCCCCATCTGCTGCTATTTGAGTGAAAACAGTTAGAGCACCTGTCTTCAAAGGCAGAAATGCTTGCTTCAACAATTTGGAAACATTCTTGTAATTGTTTAAAAAAAAAACAACCAAAAACCGAAAAAAAATCACCAAAACGCAGCTGATCTCTGTTAGGATTTATTTCTCCTTTTTTTTTTTTTTTTTTCCCTTGGTGGGGGTGGTTATTGTGTTCCTCTTCTGTTGATCAGCAAGGAGGGCTTGTGTTTTGTACGTTAACAGTACAGAATTAAAGAACAATGTTAAGTGCTGCATGGTTTTCTAACTTGGTGGAATATGTCACAGGCAGAATCTGTGAAATTATAAGAACAGGAATATAAGGGAAAACTACTGAAAATAAAGCCCAAGTGTGGTGCTTTAGAAAGTAACAAAGTGCAAGGTGCAGACTGCTGTCTTTGTATTGCCTCAGGCTGTGCCCAGGTGGCGTCTGGCTGCTGGCATGGCAGGCCATGCAGGCATGCCCTTGACTTCAGTGGCATGTAAGGATATCCAGAAGAGCAGGCCAAGGGAGGAACCCAGATGGGGATGCACGTTGCCAGCTTCCTCCACAGAGCAAGCATGGGTGCCAGCAGGTTGCAGGGGCTTTTCAGCAGGGTGATATCAGGCTGGCTGGCCACAGCAACCTGCGCAGTGCTGCTCAGGCTTGTGCAGGATGTAGCATGCAAGGTCATCTCCTGGGGAAATTTAGTGGAGTACTTTGGTCGCTGAAGCAACTGCTGCTGTGTTTCAGAAGCACAGTCCTGTTCAATGTGAACTTGAGTGATTAGCACAGCTAATACTGCATCTATAAATAGCATTTGCCTTACAATATATTAAGTTTAATGATATAATAAATAGATTACAGTTAACTTTAATAGGACCACAATGAATAGAGGCAGTTCTTATGACGATCTGCTGCTGATAGTGAATGTTTTGCAAGATGCAAATGTAACACCTCCTTCCCCTTTGAAAAATGAATAATGTAACAGTACTGTGTAGAAACAAAACAGGAAAAAAACAACTCATAATGTCCCTGTTGCACAGAAAGCAGTCAAGTACGTGAAAGCGCAGGTTGCATTAGCAACCTTAACTCTGCTCCTTATGAATATGCATTATGAAAAATGTTTATTATATGATAATATTGCTAGTTTTAAAACAAACCATACAGGATTTCTCTGTAGGAAACTTCCCTATGCCTAGCTCCACTGTTACTTTGGTCTTCACTTTAATAGGTACAAAAATATTTTAGGAATAGAACAGTTTGGGTTTTTGTGTTATTTTAGGGGGGTGGGTTGTTTGTTTTGATATTGATTGATTGGGTTTTTTTGTTGTTAGATAAATAGTATGCGGTTCTAATCAGACAGGCTTCCTAGGGTTTTAACATGACATGTTTAAGGAAGGTTGACATTATACCTCCTGCCGTTGGTTCACCTTGTGCTTGGTTTGCAGTAAAACATTAATATTTCAGTATCCATTTCCATTTGACAGAGAATTAAGTATGTTTTTCAAGGCAAATAAGTCATTCTGTGATAATAATACAGCCCTACGGGTTAGGAGGATGAAGCCTGAACTGCAGATTCATAACATTTAACCTAAAGCTATAGTTTGGCAAGCTTTTAAGGTAGCTCTTCTGGGGGCTTGGGAAAGTTAAAAAGGCAAGCAGACTGTACCTTTTGCTATGCTGGCACAGACATCTGTGTGGCCATGCAGTGAGAAAGATGAGGAACCTGACCTGGCTGAAAAATACCCTAACAAAAAAGCATCTCTAGGTCAGCTGCCATCCCAGCCGACCACACAGCCATACAATGAAAGCTGTGGTGGTACACCTGAGAAGGTGACACAAGCATAGCAATGACTGGCCAAGGGCAGCTATGGGTATGGACAATGCTTTTCGGTGGTTGTGCTGGCTTAAATGCACATCAAACTGTAGCCAAAAGCATGGTGCCTCTAGGTGTTAATAATAGCCTTATGCTCTCTGCATGGAACACTCAGGTCACAGTTCATCATACCTTTTTCTCAGTGGTGTAGCTGGCTCAAGAAGTTTGTGCTCTGTCTGTGAATTGCTCATTTTCTTCTGCTGGCTTGGTTTTTTGACAGGGTAGGGCAGAAAATTAAAACACTAGCTAGTTCTGGAAAAACAAAATAACAGCAACAAATCAAATGAAAAACTTTAAAATTACTTCTCACTCACTGGTTAATCTGGTTCATAGAGCATTTCTACAGATATTTATTCCTTCAGAATTAAAAACAAGAGGCGTTCCGGGATGAGAATGAGTCAGTGAGACTTGGACATCTTTAGGCTGGCATTGCCAGCAAGAAAGTGTGCCTGGAACTGCCCTTCTTAAATGGGTGTAGGACAGCTTTCGCTGTACTCCTTTAAAACAACCTAAGCATCCAAGTGTATGTTTCAAGTTCTGTGCCCAACTACAGGCAGCCAACAACAAAGAGAACAGGAAAAGTATGACCTTCACTTCTGCTCTGCTGGAGACAGTGTGATGCCATATTACATTAAGCCTGTTTTTGCAACCTCTTCACTCTTAAACTGTAATGTTAAGTTTATTCCAAATACCCAGCTCTGAGGGTCATTACATGCATTCCAGGTTTAAATCCTTGTCAAAGGTATTTTTGCAGTCATTAACTAGCACACCTTTTGAATCCTATCACAGTATATTTAAAACTTAGTGTTTGGGTTTTTTTTTAAAGGCAGATTTTGAAAGGAAATGGTTTATGGGAAATCCACGCTATATGCAGAGATACACCTTTTAAAACTGTATTTATAATCAGCTTCATACAATTCTCATAAAATCAGAGGTTTTATTAATAAATATTAATCTGATTTTTTCCAGTAGCTATCTGTGTCATTTCCTTCCCTGCAATAACAAAACTTAGGAGCTGTTTACAGTTTTGCTTAACTACAGCACCTTCCTTTGCATGGAAATGAAGAATAATGGGTTGAAAATTTCTGTTTGAAAGCAATCTTCAAAATGCTTTGCCAAGAACCGTTATACAGATAGTAAAACATTTCAGTAATACCTATCATACTTTGTAATATCTATTCCCCACTCCATTAAGTTAGCATTAGATGACTTTGTGCAATTTTCTGTGTTGCGTCCGTGTGTCCTTCCTCCCTTAATAGAGTTCTGTTGTTTTCCCTACTTCATCTCATACCTTAAGTTCATCAGTACTGCAGAACTGTGTCATTGATCTGTAAGCTACCGATGAATCATACTGCAATGGGCAGGATTGTGTTTGCTTTGCACTACACAAAATTGTAAGGTTGAATTTCTTTCTGTAACTATGTTGAGGCAAACGTGCTGGCATAGACCTCTCTAAACCTGCTGCAGGTGTTATAAGTAAATTGAGTAGAAATTCTTCCATCTAAACTGCTTCCAAGGAGCCAGGTTGCAGTTTCTTCATACTTGGAGCATAGCAGCTGTTGGTCACTAACATTCATTTCCTCAAGTCTAGTCTGTTGCATCAATACTAATTGTATATACTGCACAAACACGTGGTTAAACCTGAGTGATAAGGTGCCTTGTACACAGTGCTCTTGAACTTCACCTGTAATCCAAATATCGCTTTTCCTTAATTGGTCAGTGTCATAAAATTTTGTCTCACTGTGCCCAAAGGTATGGATTTTACCTGTAAAATTTTGCTCCATTTTAGCACCTAGGATATATGCTAATCAATCCCAAATAAACAACATCCTTAAGGCCATTGCCTAGCCTAAGATGAACCAGTTGAAGCAATGAGAACAAGGAAATCCCAGTGGGTCATTTTTATTTCCTGTGTTCAAACAGAAAAAGATCTGATAGCAGTAGTGGTGGCCTTTTGTAAAGACCCACCTTGAATTACTTTGGAACATGTTTAACACTTGCTATTGTATGGAGTATTTTTTCCTCCTCTAATACTTTATGCAAGTTAGACTCTAGGACCTGCATTTCTTTTGGACTGAATGGGGAGCTTAAGGCTTAAATGTTAAGTGTGCTAAGCTAAGATGTAGTTAAATGTCTAAAGCAGATGGCAGAAGTACCTCTCTGTGGGGCCAGCTTCTTGCCTCAATGGGAGCATTTGGCAAATTAAATGAAGTATGTGGTGAGATGAAGAGTTCAAATATAGAAGACAAAGTGCTGGCTGCTGCAGCTGCCCAAATTAGATTACCAAGCAGAAGGGATGTGTTTAAAACCTAAGCAGGTCCAAATTCAAGGAAGAGAAAAAGTAACTAGGCATAACTGTCCTTTACAAGTCATCTTTACTGTTTCCAGGGTAAATCTTGTGCATCTAAGGATTTGGCCCCACTTGATTAGGGTGTTTGGTTTCCTGGGTGGAAAAAAAAATGCAATCCTATTAGACAACACACAGAGAAATCCCTCTGAAATGTTTATAAAAGAGTCAGTCTGCTGAGCGTCTGCTAAATGTGCAGAGTACACAGATCTCTTCTGGCACCGTCATGAATGATGTATATACCCATATTAATGGAGAGACCAAACCATATTGATCCACAGTTCCTCCTGCACATGTCACTGTTCCTAAAGCACATATGTGTATGTGAAATGCCAATTGCAGATTTTGCATACCATGGTTTAAGCACCAGTGTACTTCCAAAATGCTGACTGGCCATTACCACAGCCAGACCACCCTATGGTCTCTCCACTCAAAAATGTTCAACTAAAAAAACCAAAAAATATTGTTTCTTTGGTCTGTTGCACTGTAATCTCTGTTCTTCTGGGGATTATATAGCTCTGCGGGTGATTCTGTAATTCATTCTAGTCTTTCATTAGAAGTAATAGACATTCTTAATTACAGCATGCCACATGACAAACTGGTAAAGGTGCTAGAAATGTTGCCAACAGGAAAAGAATTGGATGGTGTGAATTTTTATTAATTAAGAGCTGGCAGTACTGACAGAAAACGAGATTGGACTTGTGTCCACTGGAAACTGTAATTTTGGTGTAGACATTTTTCTAAATGTCATGAATTGTATGCTGTTCATGGCTTTAAAAACTTGAAAAATTATCTTGAGCTTAAAATAAGCCAACTTTTGCAGTTGAGCATATATCAAATAAGGAAAGAAACACAGGAACGTCTTTTTCTCTTAACCTTGCTTTATAAACCATGGTCTTCCTCAGTGTATCCTGTCATGAGCATTTACTTTATACCATTAAGTAAGTATTCCTAGAGCATATTAAGTTACTGCAAGAAATATTATTGCAAATGTCAGTAGAGATATAAATGAATGCATTATCTCTGCTTCTTCCTGTCAGGCTCTCAAAAGCATCAGAGGGGTTGAGGTCTTATTCCTCCACCACTGTATTATCCAGGAGAGTGCAGAGTGGAGCTGTGTGAGTTATTGCGCTGCTCAGTCTTCCTGGGTTGGGCAGCTCCCTCACTACATTTGCAAAGCCTGAAGTAATTTCTCATCATGGAGAGTGTGGTGTACCTATGACAGTACACTTTTTGAGGACAAGGGAGTTCTCAAAGTCAAGGGAGAGACTGAAAGTCCTTTATAGACAGGAATTTAGAGCAGGAGCCTAACAGCAGATGCCTTTAGCCTTTGGTGGAACATGTTCCTCTCCATCAACTACAGGGCACCTAGGCTGTGGAAGAAGAGCAGACACCCAAGTGCAGTAGTCTTGTAACTACTTAAGACTGTCAAACTTAATGTGCAGTGGAGAGGATGATTATTTATTTGTAGAGAATTGAAAGCAGTATGACTGTAGAGAAAAAATAGTGAATATGTGAGAGCCAGAGCCATATCCATATGCAGTTTTTGCCTTTTGCTCTGAGAGAGGCAGACTGCTGAATAAGAGATGGTCACCATTCAAATGTCAAAATCTGTCTGTGGTGCATGTATCTAAAATTAGGAAAAAACCCAAACCTTTTGCATGAAATAAGTATCTGATATACCAAGTTTTCTACCACTAGGAAATCATTGTTGCGGTTAGTACGTGGGCCTTGACTGAGGTGAAGAGATTAGCAGTGAAGTCAGTGTTTGTGGTTTTTTTTTTTACTCTGACAGAACATCTGCCAATCATGATCAAAAGGGAAGGAATCGGCAATAGCAGTACTCCAGAAGAGAGGAAAATAGTAATTTCTAATTATCATTCAACTCATTGACTGCTTACTTTGAGGCACAGTTTGTTCAAAAGATACATCTAGTTATGCTGTCAGGTTACACTTACTTTTGGGCTGGGGAGAGGCTGATCTCTGAGGTTTTCCTACCAGTGCCCACTGCAGTGCTGGAGGAAGAGTAGCCATCATCCCCACTCTGCACTGATTGCACTCCCAGATGAGGGAAGGGGCAGAAGTAGCAGTGAACGCTACAGGGCATTATGCATGCATGTGTGTGAAGTACTTCGAAATCCCCACAGCAGTAATGTTCAAATTCTTTCTTACTCTGATGATTTGGGTGTTAATTTGCTTCCTGTGATTATTTAATGTGTATATGCAGCCAGTGTTTCTTTTTTCCTTCCCCTTTGCATGTGATGTGCTAGCAAAGGAAGACAGTAATAGTCTCCTGGGATATGTACAGCTCTGTTCATATCCGAGGTATGAAGTCAACTCAAGACCATTTTGTTCTCATAAAATATACAGCACCGCTGTTTAATGGATAATGGCATAAATGCCAAGATTTGATGGGCAGAACAATTTTCACTGGGAGAGACAAAAAAAAAAAAAAAAAAAGAAAAGACTACAAGGACTCTGTGGATGGGAGATATGTAGAACTGTGTAGAAGCAGGAGCTCGTGTGTTATGGGGTAGTGATTTTGCCTTATCCAAGTGTGCTAACACTTAGGTATTATAAAGTTGGAATACATGGGGGATACTTTGTTCAAGTACTAATGACTAAGCTGACACATTTTACCAAAAGTAATGGCACTTACTTAGATGTGTCTTCTTTTTTCTACTTTTTTTTTTTTTTTTTGGGGGGGGGGGGGGGTAATTGTTGTTGGTTTGTGGTTTGGTTTTTTTTTTTTTTTTGTACTGCTTTGGGTCATCAAGGTGATTTCCTCTCAGGCCGTGTAATTGCTTCTGTTTGAGTGTATCAGTCTGGAAGGCTAGTGAGCATCTATCATCTGGGGAAATTAGAGGGAGCGATGGAGGTTCAGCGCATGCGCTAGGCAGGCCGTGCTCTGAACCTGGGCAGAAAACTTTGCGGGAGGGGAAAACAGAACTAACAAAGCAAAAACACCCGCACCCCACCAAACAAAAAACCCAAGAGAGTCCAGCTTCTGCAACTGTTCTTATTTATCTGTATAGGAACTACAGGCACCTAAGTTGCCTAGCTGCTCTTGCAGGTATCTGTCTGAGAGCCCAACCATATGTCGAGAACTCCAGTGCCCTTGACTGGAGACAGTCAGGCTGAGTCGCGGGCGTTTGTTGATGTGCATAGAGCAGGAAAGGACCGAAAAAGGAGTGTTCTTTAGCAAGTAATTACGTAGGGCTGTCCGTACGCTTTCACTGAAACGGAGGTGAGACTTCCCGAAGACTGCAGACCAAGCTAAGATGGCTCGGTGTGGCCTGAGGACCCTGGCGGTGCGGTGCGCGTGTGGGCTGCTGCCGGTGCGCTGGGAACTCGGCGCTTTCCCCGGGAGCGGTTCTGCCGCCCCGTGCTGGGAACGGGGATTTTGCTGTGTGTTACGTAACTGCTGGATTCGAGCCTTCCGACTCCGAAACCCTCAAACCCCGTTTATTCTATTGTTTAGCCAATAGAGGGTATTTCAGTCTCTTTTTCCCTGGCACGGCCGTAGTAGGTTCGCAATCACTCTAAAATTATCTGCACCGGGGAAGGGTATTTTGCGTCTGTCCGGGGTCTGCAGTCACGTACGAGCCCAGCTGGGCTCGCCGAGGGCGGCGGTGCAATTAGTGGAAATGAGCTTGTTTTGCTCCCACTTGTAAAAGCGGGAAGCGTGCGGCAGGGGGTTAACACAGCGAGGGCTGGGGGTCAGGCTCTGTCCTCTCCGCGGTTTGGGGGTTAAGGAAAAAAAAACAGAGGAGGGAGAGGAGGGATAACCCCAACCCACGCAGCGCTGTTTTCGTCCCGGGTGGGGGGCGGTTTCTCGCCGCCGGGCCCCGCGGGCTTCCTCCCGGCCGCGCAGCCCGCAGTGCCGCGCCGCCGCTGCGGAGGCGGGCGGGGAGGGAGGGACGGGGCGGGCGCGGGGGGAGCGGGAGGCGGGGAGGAGGCGGGCGGGCGGGCAGACCGGCGGGCAGCGGCAGCCGAGCTCCGCGCGGCGCAGGCAGGGCAGGGCCGAGGCGAGCCGGGCCGAGCCGCGCCGCCGCCGCCCGCCGTGCCCGAGCATGTCGGCGCGGGAGGCGGTGACCTACCTGCCGGATAAGGGGCTGTACTGCCAGCGCCTGCCCGGCCGCCGGGTCCGCGGGGCGCCGCAACCGCGCAAGGGGAAGCGTGCCGACACCATGGGCTTCTACGGCACCCTCAAGATGATCTTCTACAAAGTGAGTGGCCGCCCCTTCCCCCAAACCTGGCTACGCGCCCGCGGTGGGAGGGAGGGGCAGGGGCCAAGACTCGAGCTCGAGGGAGCCGCGCGTCTTCCGCGGCGCCGCTCCGCGGGCGGAAACGTGCCGGCGGCGGGGGCGCCGGCTGGCGCTCGGCGGGGCTGCAGTGCGCGGCCGGGGAGCGCTGCCAGCACTTGGGGCGGGCGGGGATGCGGAACGCAGGTCCCTGCCCTTCTCTCCTTTTTTAGTAGACTGCAGTCTCCAATTATTTCGATAAATAAACGTTGTCCACAGGAGTTGGGTTTTCCTGGCGACATTAAATATTTACGGGCATGATCGCTCGGCGGTTTCTGGTTTTCGGCTACACAGAGCCTTACTGGTGTCTAAATCTTAACAGTAGACCTCACTGCTGTAGAGAAAGTTTTATCTTCTTCATATGGAAAACGACATTTTTGACCATATTTTTACTTAGTACCTTTTGAGATGCTGGAAGTCTGCTGTGTGGTGGACCCCGTGAAAAAGTTGCTTAAATTACCCAAAGAAAAACACACCAACCAAAATAAGCAAGTGAAACCATTATTAGAACAGAGAACTGCATACCGTTTATTAATGTAAAAGAGTAAATCACTGCAGCTGCTTATTCTACTATAGACTTAACACTTTTTGTTTGTAAGGTCTGCTTTTTTGGAAAACTGCATCTCTCTCTTACGAGGAGCCAAAGGGGGGAGGGGGGAGCATGATGAGGGTGATTATAACCTCTCAGCAAGCCAAGCTGGAAATAGAAATTCTCCTTGTGCAAGAGAAATCCTTTCTGAAAAGTCTACCATCAAATACTGAAATTCATGCTCAAACATCTTATTTACACTTCCAGTAATTTTGATGGCTCACTCATCTAGCACAGTGATAAAAGATGGTATCCATTATTTTTCAGTGATGCTTACAACTGGTTTTCCGGGGGAAGCGTGGGGAAAGGCTGCTCATCCTGGGGCACGGGGAAGCAGTGAGGTTGAGGCAGATGGTTGGTCAGTGCTCAGGGTGGTTCTGGCTGAATGCTCGTCTGATGAAATTCTGTGGAGTGTCCCATGTGAGGCATGAGCAGGAAAACACTGCTACAAGGGAAGTTCTTCTGGGTGCCTTATAGCGGTGACTGTAAGAATGAGACCAGTTAACCTTAGCTTTTCTAGTGGTGTAAAGCACAAGATTTTCAGCGACTGTTTCTAGGGAAACCTATAAAGGCATTTTAAAAGTAAAAAGAAAAAAAAATACAAGAAAAGTATGTGGACCATACACACTAGAGAATCTTGTTGGGTGTCGGTGTTTCATTTTGAGGTAGGCAGACTGATTCAGTAAATGGTTAAAATAGATATGTTACAACGTAGCATTCAAAAACTCAGGTCAATTATGTGAGAAAGAAGGTAACTTTAAACTCTTTTTTTTTTTCCTGGGGATCAAATGGTCAAAACAAATTCTTGAGTTGTAATAGATGTAATTTATGTGTTTTGCATCTTACAGTTGTAAACATCAGCCAGCGTTCTTCTGGCTAAAGCATTTTAATGTATCACATCTTAAAAAAGGAAAACCAACAGAAAACTCAGAAATTACATTTGACATACGTATGTCTCATTGAATCCAAAACCCTGTGGTTAAAGATTACCCAAATATGCAGAAAGTAATCTTTATTTGTCTGACTGAATAAATATGGCTCTGTCTGGTTTCCATCTCTTTGGTAATTTTTGCAGGCTGGCTTCCCTTTTAGCAGCTGCCCTGCTCATTATTTGGTTTTGATCATACCTAATTGCGGGTGACGTTCAAAACCGAGGTTTAGTGTTTTTCATCCTAACCCTTCTTGTAAAAATGCGACTTAACCTGTCAGTTTTACTGCAGTTTTATAGATGTTCTCAGTGTAAAACTTAAAAGGGTAGACAAAAGAAAAAATATATTTTAATTTCTTCTTTTTAGGTCCTAAAATGTCTATTTGTTTATATAATGCAGATAGGCTACCTAAAATTTAACCATTTCCATGAGAGACTAAGCAATGAACCTGAACACAAAGAGTGAAGGGGTTTGGTTTAGTTCCTTCCCTCCCCTCCCAGGGGAACAGAGAGAGAATGATTTAATAAATAAGCCAAAATAGAGTGCTCTATACTTTTTCACATTTGAAATCTGAAAATTAAAAGAATGTAATTCAAAGAGATTGTAGACCCTAACCCAGCAATAACATATATGTGCACTGTGTTAACCATGTATCAAATATTATTGGAGGTACAACCAAAACATGTTGCTTTAAATCATCTTGTGAATGTCAACTTTGTTGAAAGTCAATATGTATGTAAAAGATAAAATTGATTAATTTTACAGAAGTATGCAAGAATAAGGCTGGTCATGTAACTAAATCCATGTTGTTATTCTTCCTTCACCTTGCAGATGAAGAGAAAGTTGGACCATGGCTCCGAGGTCCGTTCTTTCTCTCTGGGAAAGAAACCCTGCAAAGTCTCAGAATACACAAGGTAATGAAATGCAGTAACAGAACACTGGATATCTTTTGAAATGTTAAGCCAAATTCCTGGCTCCTGTTAATGTTAAAACACTGTAAAGTAAAGAAAGGGTGGTATCAGCATTTATGTATTGCTTAGATAATTGCATGAACTGAGGATGAGTTTTAATGAAGTAACCAGACTTGCATTTCTTCAGTTGAGGTTTGTGTTTCATTCTAAGTATAACACACCCATTTACTTAAAGACTTTTTTGAGGGTTGAGAATGAAATCAATCACATTTTTTTATGGGACATAATGATTAAGCCTAAGATTATTACAAACTGTGATCGAATGTATCACTTTGCTATGGTAACAAGAATGAGATAATGGAAATTTATGTAGGCAGAGCAGACCATCTGATCTTAACAGGAACAAACACATGCTTGTTATCCACAACATGAAAGCACTATGGGTTCTACTCTGCTTCCTTATTAGTCCTAAATGGTACCAGATCACATAACTAGCTGCTGCTGTTCTGGTCAGGTGCTTTGTGGGGTAAAACACTCCTAAATTTGAGAGGCAGTAGTAGCTTAGGCCCTGGGTACACACCTTACAACTGCAGTTCTTACTGGATGGTTGCCATAACAGTTGTGCTTGGATGCCACAGTGCTTCCTATCCTGTGTGAATTTACATCATCTTACGTCTTTTCCCTATAATAAGCATCAGCCCTCCCACAAGCATTGAGTTTGCCTTCTGAAGTTGTCTGGAGGTGTTATTTCTTTTCAACATGGCATCATACTCTTCAGTCATTGGATGGCTTGATCTTGCAGAAGTAATTTATATATTGTTTCTGTACTTCTAAGAGGTGATGAGCTACAAGTTAGGGCAGTTTGGGGAAACAAATTCCAGGGTTGCTTTTCTGATCTGTAAATGCTGCAGTAGAGAGGAAGAAGGGGATATCTTGCTGAAAATCTTGTGTTGCAGCTTCCACATTCCCCTCTAGTCTCAAGTTGGTAGCATCTCCAGATTTCTGAATACAGTCTAATGGAAGAACACTCTTCTTGGCCATCAGTTCCTTGGGTGACACACTTTTCTCTGCAATCCTGTAAGAGCAAGCAGTTCAGCAACAAAGAAAACACTGTTTTGTCACATGTCTGTCAGATTCAGAGGAACCACTGGATTGTTCACCTTCCACAGAAACCTCACTGGCCATTAGGGGAATGAAAACTTATGGGAAAAATAAAACACAAACAAAAATCTTGTGGTTTAATCTCAGGTCAAAGGAAATAAGCTTTTAGATCCTGTTTTGAGTAACTGGTTTTGGCTGAGAACCAGTGTACAGCAGAAGAAATTAAAGTGGAACTTTTCTACTGGGGCAAGCTTAAGGCTATGTGCTGCTCAGATCCAAAAAAGCCAATTTTAAGAGCCTTATTTTGGACCTTAAATGATAGGCCACCTGCTTGATCTCTGCACAGGTAATGAGAATAAGCTATAAACCAGATTTTGTTTCAAAAATACTTTCAGTTGACATTGCTTGGTTTTTGAGTCATCATTGGCATAAAAAATCCTTAAATAACATCTGATCCTCTCTTGCAAACTGCTTGATTATACATTATTTAAATAACGTTTAAGCAAATGATGCAGTTCTTGTGCCTGCTTGCTTCCATTTTCCCTAGGATCAGGCACTCTTTAAAACTGGCAGGTCTGATGAATCTTTGCTTACAGCAGGTGAAGCCCATAAACAAATATCATTAAGAAGGTCCACCTGTGAAACCGTGGTTTTGTATCAGCTGTTTTCTCTCACTGCTCAGTAAAATTAACACTTGAAAATAGGCCTGTTCAAACCAGTCTTTAGTTTTCTGTACCAGTTTGGGTAAATGCTAGGACATGCTATGATTGCCCTTCAGAATGCGAATGATTAGAGTGAAGTATTTGTAGACTATGATGAGATAAATATTAAAACAAACTTGCCTTGCATCGTTTGAAGTTATTCCTGTAACCACTGAGAAGCCAGGGAAGCCATGAAGCTTATACCTACTAAAAAGCTGGATTTACCATACACAAAAGCGAAGGGATTTTTTTGAGTCCCACACTGTATTTAAATTTTTCATGCTTGTGCAAACGCTACTGGAGTTCCAAATTTCCTGCTAGGGGATACGACTTTGATATTCTGTGAACGAAGTACTTTACATTATGTTAAAAAAAAAAGAAAAGAAAACCTAGTCAGCTGTATTTCTTTAGACTCCTACAATAGCAGCTTAATCCTGGCTCTTTTAAAAGCTCCATCCCATATGAATGAGCTGGGTTTTAACATGTCAGAGTGAGAAAATCAAACTGCAATTCAGGGAGCACCTTTGGCTCCTTTTCCCCTCCTCACCTCGCTCTCCCCTTTAGTTCCTGTGTCACACCATCAACGTGCAAACTTTTAAAAGACTGTATAGAGTATTTCAAAGCCCAACTCCAATCCATTAAGGCACTAGAACTGCTTGATACTACTAGTTCTTTGTCAACAAAGTACCTTAGGAGCTAAAAATAGGTACTTTTTTTTTTCCTGTTTAGTGATGAAGCAGCACTAGCACATTTCACATACAGGTGAGACTCAGAGCTCTGGCTTTCTACATCACCAGTCAAAAGGCACAAATACAGCCCAGAAAGAAAGGAAATACTCTGTCAAGGAAAGGACTGTATAAACCTGTGTCTTTATAGACAACCTGCTAGCCAATTAATGGAGTGGTAATTTTTCATCCTTGAAAGGTGACCCCCACTTCTCCCTGGCTGGAGAATTAGTACTGCAGGGGTAGCAACAGGCAGGTTTATGAAAGCAAGGCAGCTGACCTCTTGAGTGACTGGCAAAACAATTTGTCGTGTTACTACTTTTGTAGCAAGTTAAAAGAATTTCGATAATAGTTGCAAATCCTGTACTAGATTTATTTTTTTTTTTTGTTCTGTCATAAAATTCTGCATTTGCCTGAATGTTCTGCATGTGACTCTCCCTCTTTATTTGTATTGTAGTACTACAGGGCTGGTGCCATGCTCCGCCACACCTACTACTTTTGGGGACCTGAGGGCAGCCAATGGCCAGGGACAGCAACGTCGCCGCATTACATCTGTGCAACCACCGACAGGCCTTCAGGAATGGCTGAAAATGTTTCAGGTAACTAGCGCTTAGAGAGATAAATATCTGAAGCAGCTGGCACCCAGGATTTAAGTCAAAAGGTGCTTCAGTAGAGGCAGTCCTCCATACACAGCCTAGAATGTTTCTGTCCTTGATTTTGTGTATTGTTGCAAAAACAAATGGGCATCAACTTTAAGGAATAGTTGTTCCCCTTCCAGCTAGTTTCTGCAGAGATTCACAAAAAATAGCTGTTTTCTCTGGCATCTTACCAAAATAACTCCTCTTCCTTGATGCTTTCACATCTCTGCAGTGTCTTACCAACATGTAATGACTACCTCCATCGTCTCAAGCTAACTCGAGACATTTTCACTTGGAGACTAGTAAGCATTAGTACGTGGTTTGCTTCAGTGCAGATATAGCACTAAATTTGACATTAAGTCTGGTGTCTTCTAAAAATAGAAAGAGAAGTTTAGCAAAAATAGATTAAAAGGAACCTCACTGTTAACACTGTTTGCACACTGAACACAGTACCATCCAGTAGATGTGTACACAGTTAAAGGGAGGGGAGAAAGTGGGTTTCTGTATCTTTCCAGCAGCCTTCAGCAATGCCTGAAATGTAATATGACCAAAGAAAAGTTGTGAAGGACAGAGCTATGAACCACTTGCACAGGTCAAAACTGCAGTTTGCATGGACACCAGTTTGGTAGCACCTAAGCTAGTTTTGCATACATTAATATAAACATCTTTTGGAGCAGGCCTCTGCTCCTGTTCCATAACCAGTATCATGGGGATTTTTTTGCTCTATGATTTTGATCTGTACTTTTTAAGAAACTGGAGTGAGGTCCTAGTCATTAATTAGACAAATGAAAGTATTATGCCTTCCTGACTTGTTTAATAAACTGTTACTTCTGAAAGCATTTTCAAAAGCAGTAACTAATACAGCCACTGTTTCAATTATCATAACAGACAAAGGTAGAAAAGCAATACTGTAGACAGCATAGCAAGCATACTCCTTTGCAGGCAGCAGCATGCTTTTGGCTTGATTTCTGCTGCCACGTAATACTGTCAGTTCTGAACATGAAAATAATGTAGAATTCCTTCCCTCTTCATTTTTATACGTTTATAAAATGCTTAAAATGGTGGAGATTTGGAATTAAGATGTTCCTGTACACATCCTTCAGTTTCTTAAAAAAATTAACATTTAATTATTATGGGGTATCTTTTTTGAGACTGTTCAAAGAAATCTGTCTTTAACCCATAAGCGTCCTGTTTGAATGGTACTCTATATATGATAATGTAATACCATGTTGTATTTTAGTGTTTGCTAGTACTAAAGCCTTTGTACTAACAAAAGTTATTTTGTTAGCTGTAATGTGTATTTTCTTACATAAGATTGATAGTAATCAGTAGTTATATATTTTAAAAGGTGGTGAAAGGCTGAATTGTTTTAGAAAGTGGTGCAAACATTCTTGACAGTAAGAGTAATGCTGTTGTCTGTTTGGTCAGGATATAAGAGAGAAGTCTGTAAGCCTGTGGAAGTTCTGCCTATAGTTACTTCAGTGTTAGTAATTTGGGATTAGTGACATAGAAAACATGCCTTAATAAATACAATTGGATACTTCTGACTTCTCAGAATACTTAGTTGCCTAAATACTAATGCTAAATGCTTGTCTATACCCTTGAGGGAGAGAGAGAGAACTCTCATAACTGGAGATCATCAAGTAGCACTTATTGATCACTTCTGTCACTGGTAGGTTTTATTGTGTTCACTAAGGGGAGTCCCTTATTTCAGAACCAAGAGCTTTCAAAGTCAGATAGCTGTATCTCAGTGTTACGTCACATTTGCTAATGCCAAATCATCTCATCTTCTGTGTGGTAATTTTCCATGTGAGTTTTATGAAAGGGGTGAGTATTAAACAGTGAAATAATAAAAAAACATTCTTTTGCTTTAGTAAGGGGAGATAGCTCTGTCCAAAGAGTGACATTAAATGGCACATGCAGCATCATTCTTGCAGTACAAAGTTTTTTTCTGTACAGAGACAGAAATGAAAGAGCTTTATTCTTTATATACTGTATGCCTGTTAAGCCTGCCTAATACAACAGTCTTATTTCATATGCAAATGTATTTCAAATTAATTTTAAAGCTAGATTTCCAGGAGAGCATTAGCTGGACAAATGTACTGTTTTAAAGTAGAATTGTCTTTTGGCACAGACACTTGCAGGAGCAAGTGATACTCAGGTTATTTTGAGGTCTCTCACCTGTAAATTGGCCTTCAGTCGTTCTCCTATGTTACCTTTTCAAGCTAAAAGCAAGGCTACTGCTCAGATATTAGAAAACTGAAGATGGCCTTTTTAGGTTTGGTGGGTTGTTTTGTGGTTTTAATTTATTTTTGCATGTTATTGCTGCTGTTAGTGTTTATAATTAATTTACACCTTTTACTTTGAACATGACAAAAAATAATGTAGAGAGCAGGAATGGAAATGTAGCAGTGTTTTGCTTTTTAAAATTAAGATCTATATTGATTTCACTGAAATGCTACTCTGCAAAGAATAATAGAGAAGCATAATAGGTTGAAACCATTTGATTTCTTAAGGGCCTGGCTTTTTCTTGTTGTTTTGCAGTGAATCTTGGCTTCAGGTCTTTATAATATCCACTATAAGATTTTTAAAACTCAAGGCCCAAGTGTATCCTTACAATACTTTTACAAGACTAGCTGGGTATATTTTTAAGTCACTGAATTGCTTGCCATGAGGAAGAAGAAGGTCAGCTGCATATTAAGTTCATTCAGGAATGGTGCAGCTTTAAGAATTAAGTTCTCTATCTTTTCACTCTTCCTACTTTACATACTTAGAGTGTTAAGTTTTATTTAAGTAATTTAAATTTTGCATTTTCTTGGAATATTAGTGTTGGAAAGTTGTTCCATACACTTTAAGTGCAGGCAATCACTTTGAGTCTAGTGAATGCTGTTTTTTTGCCTAAAATGGGAAGCAATTTTTTTCTCAGCAGTTTACATATTGTCCAAAATGCTTCTGCTGTTTCTGGCTGGCAGGAGTACTGTTCCTTGCTTTTAAATAAATAGTTGGCTAAGCCATCTAAAATGTAATTACCTGCCATTCTCCATTTCTTACTTTTCCAAAGATGCTCAGGAATGCATAAACGTGTGACTGAGTAGTTCACCTCTTAAATGAAGTAAGTAGTAAAGATTGTATCATAGCCAACATTGCAGCATTTTCTGCTCTGTATCTTGCAGTGGGACTGGGTGATGAGTTTGGTGTTTCCATACAACCCTTATGCACAGAGTAGGTGAGATCCACACTAGAACTATGTGCTTCTTTTAGCTTCGTTCATGTTACAAGTTTGTTTCAGAGGATCACTGCAGACTTAAAGCTGATGTCCCACTCATGCATGCTTATTTCCCATTGGTTTGAATCTCAGGGCAGTTTTGATACATACCAACTTGACTCCTTTCAGAAGAGGCTCTATGTTGTCCAGTCCATAGTGGCAACATAAGAGCCTGGACCAGTTGCTATTCCTTTGGACAGGTTCGCAATACTTGTGTAGATGTTCACCCCAAGTGACCAGATTAGCTCTTAGAGATGGGTTAATGGGGGGGGGGGGGGGGTGTGCTACAGCACCAGCTGCTTCCAAACCCCTCCTCTTGTAACAAGGTTGATGTAGACAGTGTTTATTTCAGTGGGTTTTGCTTACATGCTGTTTTCATCCAGACTGAGATACCTTTGAGGTAGAGGATGGCAGGGTTTTCAGTAACTCATCTGAGAGTCAGAAGCAGGCTCCAGAAGCCCTCAGTGCAGATCTCTGTAATGACAGACCTCCATTAGCAGAACTCTGTGGCAGAGAACAGCACCCTGAAATTAAACCTTTTAAAATAGGACTCCTAAATATACTTGTGATAGAAAAAGGATATAATTGCTGCAAACTGTAATTGTACAGATTTGAGCTAGCAGATGAGATCTGTGCAATAGAACAGCAGAGGTCATGAAAGGGCAGAGGTGTAGAAACAGGTAAAAAAAGATTGGTGGCAGATCAGAAAGGAGGCATGAGGTAGAAGTTGTAGATGCATCTAAAATGTCATTTATATTGATTATAAAGCAGTTTTGCATACCTAAAAAGAAACAGCATTTGAATGCAATAGCAGAGGGGAACAAGAAGGGATAGTTTTCAGGTAGGTAGTATCATGGATGCAGCAACTGCATTACTAACTGAGGAAATGGTATGAGCCAGCCAGAAAGCTTTGGCTGGCAAATCAACACCTCCCTGAGGAAATGGAAGGGAGGAGGGGGAATGTTTGTCTGAGGGCTGTATTTCTGGCTTTCCAAGGGGTATGTGAATGAATCCTGAAGTTACCTTTTTTGAGGGGAACCCTTGCCTGTCATAAAAGTTTTAATTTTGCATTAAAATGCAACTCAAGTTTTGAAGACAAAAACCAAACAAACAAGTGTTAAAGTATATTCTTTGCAAGGTTCTTCTATTTGAAAGGGAATCATGTGGTGGAAATCCAAGGTGTCTGGACACTGCACCACATATCTCAGAGGTCTTTGGCCATATGCAAGGTTTGCAGCTTCGAAAAGTGTTTGGAACCTTTATTTCTCTTTCTTTCTGTAACGTTTGCTCACTGTTGTTTGTCATCAAAGCCACAAACGTTTTTCTTACCCTCCCACTCGAGCAGATTTTTGCAAACAGATCAAGCCATGGGGCCCTGAAACGGTAATTTACTTGTCTTGCTTTCATTAACGCAAACAGTTGTGTTCATCTGGCAAGGTTTCATCCCAATTTTTCATGCCAGACATTTCCCTCTGAGACCCCTTACAGACTGTAGCTGGAGGTTTGTTTGCTTAAGTAAAAGACTGAGGGGACAGTGGCCTAGAGAAAACATTTTGTAGCAGCTGATTGCTTAAAAACAGCCTTAGGTAGCTGCCTGTAGCCATCCTCTAGTAATGAATGGACAGATGCAAAAATGTGCTGCTTTTGTTCTTTAGCATCTCTTTATCATTTTAGAATCTTTTTCCTCTTCTGTTCAGATGGGTATTATGTCCTGTCCAATATCTTTATAGATGATCTGGTCCAGGGAATTGAGTCCAGCATCAATAAGTTTGCAGATGACACCAAGTTAGGAGCAGGTGTCCATCTGTTGGAGGGTAGGAGAGCCCTGCAGAGGGATCTTGACAGGCTGGATGGGTGGGCAGAGGCCAATGGGATGAGACTTAACAAGGTCAACTGCAGAGTTCTGCATTTTGGCCACAACAACCCCAAGCAGCGCTACAGGCTGGGGACAGAGTGGCTGGAGAGCAGCCAGGCAGAAAGGGACCTGGTAGGTAGTAGCTGAACATGAGCCAGAAGTGTGCCCAGATGGCCAAGAGAGCCAGTGGCATCCTGGCCTGGATCAGGAACAGTGTGGCCAGTAGGATGAGGGAGGTTATTCTTCCCCTGCACTCAGCACTGGTCAGGCCACACCTTGAGTCCTGTGTCCAGTTCTGGGCTCCTCAATTCCAGAGAGATGTTGAGATACTGAAATGTATCCAGAGCAGGGTGGCAAAGCTGGTGAGAGGCCTGGAACACAGCCCTGTGAAAGAGGCTGAAGGAGCTGGGGTTGTTTAGCCTGGAGAAGAGGAGGCTCAGGGGTGACCTCATTGCAGTCTACAACTACCTGAAGGGAGGCTGTAGCCAGGTGGGGGTTGGTCTCTTCTGCCAGGTAACCAACAACAGAACAAGGGGACACAGTCTCAAGTTGTGCCAGGGGAGGTCTGGGCTGGATGTTAGAAGGAAGTTCTTCACAGAGAGAGTGATTGGCATTGGAATGGGCTGCCCAGGGAGGTGGTGGAGTCACCATCCCTGGAGGTGTTCAGGAAAAGCCTGGATGAGGCACTTAGTGCCATGGTCTAGTTGATTGGCTAGGGCTGGGTGCTAGGTTGGACTGGATGATCTTGGAGGTCTCTTCCAACCTGGTTAATTTTATGATTCTATGGTATTATAAGGACAAAAACATCTAAGCTTTAAGAGTTGCATATTAAGATAGTGTACAGTGAAATTATTAATCAATAACGTGCTCATAACTACTAGCAATATTTACCACAGCAAAAACCAATACTCTTCAGGTTGAGTTGTTCTAGTGCAGCTGCTTATAAATTAAGAGTCAACTGACTTTGGACATTTATATCACAAGGCAGCAGCATAGTTATTACTTTCCCTTTTTCTAATTCTTCGAAATTCAACCGTAGCCAACAGATGAGATTAAAGATTGCAAATGTTTGTACCTAATACCAGATAAGCTCTGGGTTAATGAAACAAACCTCAGTTGGAGAGTTGGTGAGATAGACGTTTCTTCAGTTCATAATTTATTGAGAACTGCTCTCTATTGCAAATGTTTCTATTGAAAGAAGTAAAAACTGTTTATAGCAGAACTGCTGCAGTTTGTGCTGAAATATACTTGCTTCTTTTCAGTGCTCGGAGGTGTTGGATATGAGACATGGAAACCCTCATGTTGTATGGTGAAAATCCATGTACACATATACAGATGGGAAATGTTTTCTTGCCATCTTAGACCAGTTTGCAACTGTATGGAAAGGCTCAGGTCATAGGAACTTCATTTCCCTTCCGCTTCTCTGTTCAAGTAGGCTGTCCAGTGTTTGCTGTAGAGAAGGAGCGTGTAACTGGGCTGAACAAGCTGCTACACACTGCTGGCTTTCTCACAACTGTCCCAACAGGTCCTCACACCATAATTAAGGCAGCAAGGCTGAGGACAGAGTGGCTGGAGAGCAGCCAGGCAGAGAGGGACCTGGGGGTACTAGTCAACAGCCAGCTGAACATCAGCCAGCAGTGTGCCCAGGTGGCCAAGAACGCCAGTGGCATCCTGGCCTGTATCGGGAATAGTGTGGCCAGCAGGACCAGGGAAGTCATCCTGACCCTGTACTCAGTGCTGGTTAGGCCACACCTTGAGTACTGTGTCAAATTCTAGGCCCCTCAATTCAAGAGAGATGTTGAGGTGCTTGAACCTGCCTAGAGAAGGGGGCAATAAGGCTGGTGAGGGGGCTGGAGCACAAGTCCTGTGAGGAGCATCTGAGGGAGCTGGGAGTGCTTAGCCTGGAGGAGGCTCAGGGGAGATCTTATTGCTCTCTACAACTACCTGAAAGGAGGTTGTAGCCAGGCAGGAGTTGGTCTCTTTTCCTGCACACCCAGTGACAGAACAAAGGGACACGGTCTCAAACTGTGCCAGGGCAGGTTTAGGCTGGATGGTAGGAACCAGTTTTTCATGAAGAGTGATTGCCCATTGGAATGGGCTGCCTGGGGAGGTGGTGGAGTTGCCATCCCTGGAGGTGTTTAAAAGGAGGCTGGATGAGGCACTTCGTGCCATGGTTTAGTTAATTAGAAGGGTTAGGTGAGAGGTTGGACTCCATGATCCTAGAGGTGTCTTCCAACCTGGTTAATTCTGTGATTCTGTGTGACCAGTGTTAATTGTCAGAATCAAATCCAGAGAATAGCAATGTAGAGCAGGAGTAATGCAGGCCCTGAGATAGCTGGCAGATTAATGCAGAAATCTCAACTGCAAGGTATCTTGCCTTTTTAAAATTTCAGTTAGCCTCTTGCCATAAATGTAGTATCCTTTGTATGTGCTAATTTACTTGTAAATGTCACTCTAAAAAACATTGAGGAATATGAATGTAAATCTGCTCTCAAAAACTATGATGTCCCATTTTCTCTCACAGGCTTTATTCATGCTCCAGTTCTGTTGCTAGAACAGCTAGCAGTGGCTGTTGTTCTTTTTTTCCTGTAAAGATGTTTTTTCTTTAAATTGCTTTCACATGACAAATCAAGACTCTTTGATGAGCATAGATGAGTTTAAGATGTGCTTTTCAGATGTGTACTGTATTGTCACTAATTTTTTCTACAAATGATGCTGCTCATTTCCACACTCTCAGATGAGAGCCTTAGTAAAATCTTCACATTTTATGGTGCCCATTAGTAAAAATGCAAGATAAGAAAATTACCAGACAAAATCCCCTGTTTATTCCAGTCTGGATTGATACTTACAAAATATACATTGGTTTCTAGCCAGGATTCTGAAATTACAGCACTGTCACTTAGGGACATAGCATAGTAATAAGCAGGCAGTAAGCTAATGCATTTTCAGAGAAACTTCCTTTTGTTCCTTTTCATTTAAAGTTTTTGGTCTACCAGATAAAACATAAAGGTTGGAAGTTACCGTCTCACTTGAATGCACAATGGAGCAAGATGGAGAGGGAGCATGTTCTGTTGCAAGCCCTTTGTTGTCAGTAATGTGTATATAGATTTCATCAACTGCAAAAGATGCTTAATTAATTAAATTATTATTATTAAATATTGTTATCTATCTAATTGCTAATCTGTATGTGTGTGTATAACAAATCCCTTCTTAGCTTATGAATCAGTGTAGTCATTTTGAATATTTTTAGTTGATTAACTTCTCATTTTTGTGTAATTAACATGAGCATTTTTCTTGATGGCTTTTTATATGCTCTTTATATGCTTGCGTTTAGCTTGATAAGGAAACTTAGGTTGCCTTGTTGGCAAAGCAGCAACACTTAGGACTATAACCCAAACTAGCACATTAAACTAAGCTTATTGTTTCTTTTTTTTCCTTGCAGAGCTGGAGTGGACCAGAGAAATTACTTGCTTTAGATGAACTAATTGATAGTTGTGAACCAACACAAGTGAAACACATGATGCAAGTGATAGAGCCCCAGTTTCAAAGAGACTTCATTTCGTTGCTCCCAAAAGAGGTGAGAAACAGAAGGTTAATAGTGGGCTGTGCACTGCATTAGCTGCTTCCTTTTGAAACCCTCCACGCTAATGCTGACATTCAGTTCCGCTAGTGTAGTGATGTAAACTGATGCTAGAGGTCCACAGTCTGGCACACTGCCATAACATGGCTACTGTAATTTCAGCTCCACATACCTTATCTGCTGCTAGGCATCTGGGTATCTGGAAATATGGATGACTCCTTTAAACAAAATCCCTGTAGCTTTAAAAATATCTCTGTGTCCTAATTGGGCTGATTGTGCTTTTTTTGCGAGAACTAGTTCTGTTAGGGCATGCACACTCAGAAGTTTCCTCTGGATGTCAGACCTTTCTGCAGGTTATTCTATAAGTACAGGCATTTTTGGCTAATGCTTTAAGTGGCAATAGCTTTCGTGGATATTAATTTTGAATTTATTTTGAACTTTACAATCTCTACCAAAAAAATAAACCCAAAAGCAAATCCATAAAAAGCACTTCTCTCTAAGGATAAAACCAAACCCTGCTTAAGCAGATGTCTTACAGTAAGTCGTTTACTGCAAATCAGATCATGTTAATAGAAGTTAAAGAGAAACTAGGATTTAGATTGCAGGGTGTGCGCTTTTCATCTTCTGTACGTAAATGCTGTCCACAGAAGAGTAGTTACTGCTGTCCTTGCAACTACAACATGAGGGTGTGTGATGAAAGATTATAAACCCAGTTTGCTACAGTTACTAAATGAATATGTTTGAGATAATTGAACGGTGCTGCTTCTGAACTTGATACATCTCAGGGAATTGGAAATTGTGTTGTTATTTGGAGTAGGAAGTCTATTTTCTTTTTCCAGATTTACTTCTTTTTTTGTTTTCCATGTGAAACTGTCATTAGGGGCTGAAGTCTTCATAGGTCTTCAGTTATTAACACACTACAAACCGAGTTTTTAAAAGAGATTCTGGTGCTAATATTTGGTTGCTGTGTTTAACATGGTCTTGTTGCCTGAAGACTGTTCTGTGTCTCTGTTTCTTGACATTTTTTCCTGATGTATATCCTATTTTTGAATACTTGGATGTGCAAGACCCTCCTTTCCTTTTATAGACTGTCATCTTCACAAGTCAGGAAGTGTCACAGCCTTCCCTTGCTAGTTAACATTTGTAAATGTTAGAAGCAATGTATGCAATGAGTATTAACTCATTACAAAGGACATAACATTAGTGTTCACAGAAGCACTTCCTAGGTATCCTACTTCAGAAGTGGAAAAGACACTGAGGGAGGAGAAAAGTTTATTATTAAGACTTTTTTATGGTTGCCATGTTTCTAGAGAAGCTGCCCTAAGCAGCCTTATTTCAGAGGCAAAGGAAAGCAGCAAGACATTGTATTTTGAGAATACAGAAGATACTTTGCCACTTCTGCGTCTACTGAGTTTGGAAATTTAATACAGAATTGATAACAGTAACTCACAGATTAGTTGTCTTCATGTGATTTAGGGGCAAAACTAATTCAAGTACAACCAGTGATCTAGTTATGCTATAAGCGGTAATCACATTAATTATTATTGCCGTTTTTAGCAGTTCCTTCACAGAAAAGAGAAGCTATTTATCTGTAAAACTTTTTGATTGGTTTCTTGACTCCATTGTAAACTACTTTTAATTTTTCTGTTTTCAATGTTTTTTCTTGCCTCTTGAAACCAGAATATTGTCAAGCACTTAGCTCTGTGGACAGGCTGACTTTCATTGGCAAAGCTGGCTTCACTAATTCTAGCTTCCCAACCTGCAGTCGTTGTCACCAACATTAATGTAGTTAACGCAAACAAACCTCATCGAGCTAACTCCGTTATCTCCTCTACTTACACTGGCTGCAGAAGGGAGTGATGAACCGAGCTGTTGGGGCAAGAAGAAGTTGTTGGGATCAGTAATTCTGTAAACAGGCTTCCCTGTCTAAGGCAGCATCCTGTGAACACACGCTCTCGTGAGTTGTCGCTGTGTATTAACATCTGTAGTTATCCGAAGCGCTGTTGGATGCAACGCCGTGATTTTATTTATTACCTAACTAGGACAAGAGGATGATTTGGAACAAGGTTTTTCATCAGAAACATCTTTGTTTCTGATGCAAAGACAGTAACTTGATAGCTAAATAACCAAGAAAACGTTTGCATTCCTCTTGAAGCAATGTGCAATCCAACAATTAATGTGAAATGAATACCCCTGTTTTCTTGCTGAGACTTAATTATTGAAATCACTTGTTTGTAAAAACTAAGTAGAAACAGAAGGAGTTTTGCTGAGATCAACAACAAAAGATGTGTTGCCACTGAGCAAGTGAAGAAAAAGAGACTGCTTCTTACTGGCTATAACTGACACTACAGCAGAGAGTAGTCCTAAATACACTGGAGTCAAGGTCAGATCTTTGCTACTTGAGGTTTTCCTCTAACTAGATCCATAAGCTGAGACAAAGGGATGTCATCTTTCAAGTACTGCTAATCTTAAAGTCAACTGTGGGCTGTGTTGACACGTGATGACTATTTGGATAAATACAGTCTAAAATAAATGTCACCCACATGTAACCTGGTTTAGCATCTGCTGGCCAGCAGTTGTAATGAACGCTTTGAAAGCGTCCATATTGGTATAGATGAGTGATATTTAAACAAACTCTGCTGTCAGTTAAGGAATATCCAGCAAAACCAGAAGGGATCTCTTGCATGTTTGATTCTTGCCACATGCAGGATCAACTGATGTGTGTTTGGAAACAGCACTTCTTAAATAGTTTTACATTCCAGGGAGTCTAAAAGGGTGGGGGCTGGTGTTTCTCTTGTAATAGAGTGTCTTAGACCAGATCCTAAATGCTGACTCCCTCAGTAAGGACAGAAGGAAGATTCCTCAGATTTATGGCTTAGGGTGCATATGGAATCTAATGCATAAATCAAGACGCAGGTCTCACAAGTGTGGAGTCCTATGTGCATAATGTGAGCTGCAGGTGATGACTTGCAAACAAGGTGTGGGTGTGTGTGTAGTCAAAATGCAAGCAGTTCTGATGTACTGAATTTTTATTTCCTGCTTGGTCACTGCCTCATCTAAATTACTGAAAATAAACATTTCTCACATAATAAGGTCAAAAAATCTGCTGAGGGCATCAGCCTCTTACAGAATTCCAGTCTGTGCTGCATAGAAAGGCAGATTTCATTTATATACATCCTAACTTCAGCTAAAAATTAAATTAAAAAAAAAAAAAAGCTAGACACAAAAGGATACATCAGGCAGATGTAGAAGTGGAGTATATGACTTCCCTGACAAAGTTTGCATCCACCATTTGAGCATGTAAGTAATTCTCTGCATTACTTTTTATCTATAGTGTTCTTTCTTCAGAGTCTGTAGCCATGGAGAGGACTTCTTATACTTCTGTTTTCCATGACTGGGGAGATGTATTGTTGCTGTCAAGTAGCAAAGCTGTACTTGGCTATCGCACCCTTAAGGAATTGTCTTGAATTGTCTTTCAAGTGCTTCTGTTCCTGCTTAAGATAGTTTTGTCAGTTTTATCATGGTCATTTTATGGCTTAGCACAATCAAATGAGGTCTGAATTTTCCCAAGAAGCTGTAACTTTGTCAAATGAAAAGCTCATCTTCTGGTGCTCACTGGGATTTCCCATGTGGTTTTGGTAACTTAACAGGTACAGTATTGAAGTTACCTGGTATCATCCTGCATCCTAGTCCATAAAACTCCCCATCGCATCTCTTGGGAGTGTGTTTGCATTCTCATCAGAAGATGGGCAATGTTTGCTGTATTCCCCAGGGCTGCAGAACGTTTCTGAACTCAAGCGTACACAGCATTTACTTATATTGTATTTTAGGCTTCACAACATCATAGCATTCTTTCCCTTGTGCTCACATGCAAGTGTTGTACTTTCTAGTTAAACTCACATAACTTTTGGTGCACTTGGTAGCATAGACAATTATTTTAGTAATAACTCTGCTAATGATTTAAAGTAATGTGGGTTACACTTAAAACCAAATACAATAGTAATTTAATCTGATGCCTCCTTTCTTGCAAATACCAGACTAATTTCTGATGTGATTTGCATGGATATAGTTAAACTCAACTTTCGTGTGCCCACTGGAATAAACTGTTTAAGTTTCTGAGGTGGTTTAATAATTTACTGTTTCAATTTCCTGGATCTCAGCCCCTGATGTGTGATAATACTTGGGAATTACTTCACTCTTCCTTTCAGAAGGAATTAAAAAAAATACACTTTCTTTTTGGTTTTTGACAGCTGGCACTGTATGTGCTGTCATTCCTGGAACCCAGGGACCTTCTGCAGGCAGCCCAGACATGTCGTTACTGGAGAATTCTGGCTGAAGATAATCTCCTCTGGAGAGAGAAATGCAAAGAGGAGGGTAAGGCTGAGCAAAAGGATGGATGTTATGGGCAAAATGTGGCTGTCATAAAAAGTACAGCTCATTTACATAATAAGCTTAAAGTTTTACAAAGGCTATTCTTGTGACTTTAAGTTTACTGCTAGTGATGCTTTCAGCTACATGGGCTGGATCTCTGTTGAAAGTAGGACTCAGAAGTAATCCACGGAGCACTAGAAATGAACCTAGAGTAAAATTTGAACACCCTATTTATAAAGTATACTAGGTGTATGCTTTTAAAATAGTTATTTTTGTTTTTTGTGAGAAGTATTTTTATTCAAAATACAACCAAAGCACATAAAAGCTGAGATGTAAAAATGGCAGGAGTCTCGCAGTTTGTGAGTAAGATGGAGGAACAGCTTTTTCAGTGGTTGAGTAGAAGAGATGCTGAAATTTCACATCAGTAATAGGAAAAATTAACAGAGAAACAGCACATAGTAGGGACAGAAGCTGCTGACTGAACTGCCTAGAGAGGGATATGCAGTCTGTAAGCCACGTGGATATTGCTTGCTTGCACCAAATCACAAACATACAGTGCTTCAGCAGTAATGTGAGTGGGGAAAATGGCTCCTTGGAAAGTAGCCACATATTTGAGGACAAGAAAAATTCACACTTTCATTTTTAAGGAGAATTATATGAACAAGGAGTCTGTTCTAGGGGGCGGGTCACACATCATCTCGCATCCCAATCCCTCTTGGATGCAGGCAAACACAGTAGTGCCTTGGAGTATGAGGACAAGAGTTTGTGAGAGGTCAGTGAGGCTTTAAAAAACATACCAGTGTTAATGTTGGTGGAGGTCTGTTAAGGCACCTACTTAAATTTGTTTTCTTTTGCAATGGAAGCCAGGTGTCTTAACTTCTTAAACCTTCTCTAACAATTCTTCTCTTATAAATTTCAATGAAAAGTGCTTAAGAGGACAGAGTGAGAAAAATGGAAGTCGAGAGGGGAATGAATCTACATTTGCAAACTTTGAAGTAAAAATAAATTCAGCCAGGCATGAGCACACAGACAAACAAAACAGTATTGTAGACTGGTTAGACCTAGTGAGTTGCTCAGCAATCTGAAGCGGTTAATTAATTCAAGACTTGCAGATAGAGACACCAGTGAAAGGGCTAAAAGCAGGAGACTGAAATCCACATACTGGCAAGAGACAAGATTCTTGCTAGTAATGAGATTCAGTGGAGCAAGGAGCTGCATAGGGGAGAGAGATGGGTGATAGAGTTGTAAAAAAAAAAAAAAAGAGCTACCCATAGTAGCAGGGCTAAAACAAAGCATTGCTGCTTAAGTGTCAGCTCAGAAAAAGAATAGCTATACTTAAATTGCAGCCAGGAGAGGCTGCAGTCCCAAAAGGCTGCACACAGCCTTTCAAATCAAGGAAAGAATTGCAAGTTCACTAATATTGGGAGTCAGAGTGAAGTTAACGGTAATGAAGATGGGTGACCAGAGTGGATGACTGCAGACTGGGAGGTTTACTTTTTGAAGGATTTGAAAAAGAGTCAGAGCAGTTAGGGAGTTTGTTGGAGGAGACAACAAAAGGGACGATCTAAAACCTACCTAATAGGTTGGCAGCAGTGAATGGCAAACAAGCGTTTCCAGCCGTGATTATAGTAATGATTGCCCTTGACAGACAAGGGAAGGTGTAGTATGAAGAGCTGAGGAGCAGCGCCTGACACAGTGTGAACATTGGCACGCAGGAGGTTGTTAGGTCGATGCAGTATTTAATATCAGAGATCACTGTAAAGGTTTGGGAGGGAGAGAAGTTGTTTTCTTCAGGGTGGCCTCATCTTTCCCCCTTCCTTCTATTTTAAAAATTCATTTCAGGGATTGATGAACCATTACATATCAAGAGGAGGAAAGTAATCAAACCAGGCTTTATACACAGCCCGTGGAAAAGCGCCTACATCAGACAGCACAGGATTGATACCAACTGGCGGCGAGGAGAACTTAAATCGCCTAAGGTGAGTTACTCAGCTATGTGCATGGTGCCGTGAACAAAACAGGATCTACTCATGCGTTGGTTTTTTCCTCCATGCACAACAATGCAATGTATTGCCACAGAGAACAAAATACTTGTATTTTAGCTTACCTTGGGTTTAAATTCATTTCTGAACACCATGTTAGTAAATCAAAACGTGATTCTTCATGCAGCTGAAATCTTTCAATGCTGTTCTAAACATTTCAGTACAGGTTTTGAATTGCTATAAATATGCTGGTCTCTTTGAAACAGATAATCTCAGCAACTTGATTTAAAGTACTTACATTTAAATTAAGCATACAGACACATATATAATATATATAACTACAGCAGCATTTGCACAGCTGGGCCATGTCACAACATGAAGATACTCCACAGCTATTCAGTAGTGATGTAATGCTTTATTTTTGTACATTTTCTTCTAAATTGAGCAGCCCAAGACAATAACTTCGTTCTGTGTTGAGATGGGTTTTCTAAATACTAAAATTCTTCAGTGAAATTGGCGTATTATCTTTACATCTTTTCCAGTATGAAGATATGAAGCAATGCTTCAGATCTTGTGTAGAGCAAAATAGCAGCTGTCTAAACTCCTCGATAGGCTGGGGACAGAGTGGCTGGAGAGCAGCCAGGAAGAAAGGGACCTGGGGGTACTGGTAGGTAGTAGCTGAACATAAGGCAGCAGTGTGCCCAGGTGGCCAAGAGAGCCAGTGGCATCCTGGCCTGGATCAGGAACAGTGTGGCCAGTAGGATGAGGGAGGTTATTCTTCCCCTGCACTCAGCACTGGTCAGGCCACACCTTGTGTACTGTGTCCAGTTCTGGGCTCCTCAATACCAGAGAGATGTTGAGATACTGGAACATGTCCAGAGAAGAGCGATGAAGCTGTTGAGAGGCCTGGAATACAAGCCCTGTGTGGAGAGGCTGAGGGAGATGGGGTTGTTCAGTCTGGAGAAGAAGACCTTATTGCTGTTTACAACTACCTGAAGGGAGGCTGTAGGCAGGTGTGGGTCAGTCTCTTCTCTCAGGCAACCAGCAAAAGAACAAAGGAACACAGTCTCAAGTTGTGCCAGGGGAGGTATAAATTGGATGTTAGGAGGAAGTTCTTCACAGAGAGAGTGATTTGCCATTGGAATGGGCTGCCCAGGGAGGTGGTGGAATTGCTGTCCCTGGAGGTGTTCAAGAAGAGATTGGATGAGGCACTTGGTGCCATGGTCTAGTTGACTGGATAGGGCTCGGTGATAGGTTGGGCTGGATGATCTTGGTGGTCTCTTCCAACCTGGTTATTCTATGACAGTGAAGAGTTGGTCAGAAGCATGAAGAAAAGCCATCTGCTTAGACTTTTAGTGTTTTAAGGCAATTTGCCTATTTTTTTGATTACAGTATTACAAAATAATATAAACAACAACAAAAAAATGTCCATGGAAAAGCTATGGCTGTATCCTGCTGTTTATTTGGCCGTGACTTATGTACATGTCTGGCAATAGTGCATCTTGCCTCGCTATGCCACATCAAGTTATCTTGGAATTATTACTAAAATTACAGCCTGGGGCATTATCCAAATGCCCATTTCATTTCCATGAGCATTTTGAAAAGTGGTCAGATGTCTTAAATAGAAAATTCCTTACCCTGTGTGTAAAGACTTCTGGCTGTATTGCAATAAAATACACTCAATTGCAATTTTTCCCCAGATCAAGCATTGAAAAATCCTACCATGCTGATTCATGTTTCCAGTGCAACAAATTAATGCTTTTGTTTGTGTTTCACTAAGT
Organism: Pogoniulus pusillus; assembly: GCF_015220805.1. Lineage (NCBI taxonomy): Eukaryota > Metazoa > Chordata > Aves > Piciformes > Lybiidae > Pogoniulus > Pogoniulus pusillus. The sequence continues at coordinate 15,431,758 of NC_087272.1, read as the reverse complement.
TAATCATTTTCTAGAGTTTGCCTGCTTGCTTGGTAAGGGAGGAAAAAAAATATGTAGTAAGCCTTGACCACCAAAGTAGAAAGATACAGCAAATACAACCTCATCCCTTTCACCCCAGGCTGAAAGAACTCTTGCAAGTTAAGAGTAACTTGGCCACCTGGGCAGTGTGCCCAGGTAGCCAGAAGGCCAGTGGCATCCTGGCGTGTATCAGGAATAGTGTGACCACCAGGACCAGGGAAATCATTCTGCCCCTGTATTGAGCGCTGGTCAGGCCACATCTTGGGTACTGTGTCCACAGGTTGGACTCAATGATCTTAAAGGTCTTTTCCAACCCAGTTAAATCTGTGATTCTGCAAGTTAATGGAAAAGTGAGGAGGTGGAATAACTGCACAGGAGTTGAGCAATGTCCAACAATTAATTCAGCCTACTTTTGTTAGTGATTGTTCCTGGTACATTTAGGAGGCTTACAGTACTGTAGTGTGCCTGCTAAGCAGTGCAGTATCACTCCATGGAAGAAGGGAAATACCTTACCAGCTGGCAGTAAATTAGACTTGACACATGGGATTAAGGGGCCTTGTTATTATTGAAGCAACCCTAGCATTTTCTAATTTGTGAATCAGAAGACCACTTTGTTTCTCCTGTTTCTCTCTAATCTCCTGCATTAAATTGTGAGTGTACATTTTTATGTTCTTTTATCATCAGGTGCTCAAAGGCCATGATGACCATGTGATCACATGCCTTCAGTTCTGTGGGAACCGAATTGTGAGTGGCTCTGATGACAACACACTGAAAGTGTGGTCAGCAGTCACAGGCAAGGTAAGCTGCTGATTTTACTGAATTCCTTAAGAAATGAGCTACAGGTGGGGCACTGGTATGGCAAAAATACTGCTCTGCCACCCGACCACAGCATTCAGTGCTGTCTGGTGCAAGAATTGGAAAAAGCGCTGGCAAACTTCTGGGTCATCTTTTCCTACACAAAAAACTAGTCTAGTTACAAAAAGTCACCTTGATGCAAAATTGCAATGCTGCTCATGTTACCTTTGGCACGTATCCTTGTTCTCTTGGTGATTCTCTATTCTTGTGGAGTCGTTTGTGACACGGATTCTAAAAAATTTGGACAGATAAGTTACTTTATCTCCCTGAAAGCTTCGTTTAGCCTGATTTTACCCTTCTGGATCTCCCTTTCTCCCTTGTCTTCTAGCATTCTTTATGTTGTTTTCAAGTTATTGAAATATGGGGTGTTAATTTTACTGACTCTAATTTCAAATACTGAGTTTATTTTTCTTTCTGAGCTCTACTATAATCCTCAACCATCAAAAAAACCCCAAACCTCACCCCAATCAAACAACAACAAAAATCCCTTGCTCGAAGTTTAAGTATTTCCTATTAAATTAGATCCAGCACAGGTAGGAATTTAATAAGCTTCAATGATATGATTTTGGTTTAGAGAACAAAACAATATTGCAATCAAAACAATAGTAGTACTGAACATTTCACTCCTGTTAGAACATGACAGCAACCCAGCACACAGAGTTTTTGTTGTAAGGTGACTGACTGACCATGCTCCAAGGATATAGGAAAGGCCTCAGGGAAACAGCACTTCTTCCTTCCAGACACGTGCTGTGTGTACTTAGCCTTAAGCTTTTTTAATGGTAATAGTTGTGTGAACAACAGGACAGCTATCTAGGATAACATGGTTAAGAAGTAAGAGGTGTCCACTTAATACATTCAGCTTTAACATTATAAAGTATTTGTGTTTGCATGCCTAGAAGATCCTTGGTAGGATTCTAAATACTACTGTGAGGAAAAATACAATTAAAAGCAATAGGCAGCCTTACTGTGCCTCTGTTGGCTTCCTTACAACAAACTAATCAAGGAATCCATATTGAAATTTACATTTTTGTAATTGAAAAGGGCAGCCTATACTCAAGTGAAGAATAATTCCTTTGTACATATCACCCTCTCAAAAGTAGTATGTTCCTTTAAATTCATGAAATGGATCACAGCAGCATGGCTTAACAATTCCTGTTCAGTAATTTTTGAAAGTAATTACAAATTGCAGTGTGACTCTTTAGCCCAAACCTTCTAGAGAGCCAGAAATTGCCGTTTATGATGGAAGAATGCTGTGTGAGCCTTCATGCTCACTGCTGCTGAAGAATTAATAAAATAAAAAACCCTAAAGGTTGGTTTGTGCAAATGAACATGACTAAATAATTCCCTTGACAGATGTAAAGCCCAAAATAAGGATTCTGTGTTCTTACTGCTTTAGAAGGATGATTTCTTACAGTATGAGCAAATCAGTTGGGTTTCTTAAAAATATAACAGGAACTGTAACAGTATAACAGCTATGAACTGAAAAAGATGGATTCGATAGCAGTGAATTAAGCTAGGAGTCAGGAATTGCAGAGGGCTAGCAAAAAAATGTTTGAGAACAGGAAAAAAGCAAGGCTTTGGGTGTTAGAAAGAACAGGATATTAGCAGAAATTAGTATAGTATTGCTGATGCAGAACAAAATGGAGGACATCTATGCGATTGAAATGCAGCATGCAGTGATAATAGAACATTGCAGCAGAAACTCACAAGGATGTTAAACAACAAAGTTCTGTTTTTTTTTTTAAATGCAGTTGATCCAGATAACCTTGTTGTAATGATTTTTTGCTAAAAGTAATCTGTGATCTAAAATTGTTGTTTTTTCAAATGGTGTGGGCACAAGGAGCAAGTCCAAAGGGTAGTCAGAAAGCTGGAATGTATCAGTGTTTAAATGGAGTAAACTGAAAGACAAGGTAATTAGGATACATTATCTCAGATAAAAAATATTGGACTACATCAAGAGGAGTCAACTAACAGTTAAAGGCAGGCCATGGCAATTAATGCCAGATAGCATTAGATTACAGAAAAGGAGATCGTCAGGCTGTCTTGACCTCTTTCCTCATGCAGTTACAGGTTTGACTGATAAAAATACTCGTGCAGAAATAGACAGCTATATGCACTGCAAGGCCATATCCCCATGGCACAACTGAAGAAAACAGAGCAATGCAAAAATCAACATGGCATGTATTTAAGTGGGTTAGAAAGTGGGTAATTATAGAGATCATGTTGTTATGTAAATGCAGAATCTTCATGGAGTGTCTTTCTAGAGGGGTCTTGCAAGGATCTCTTCTTGTCTGTGCTAATTAGCACTTATTGCTGCCTGGTGAGAAAGCATATATAGTTGGTACTTGTAAGGATACAGGCTGAGAGAGGGAGAAAGGTCATTGTTCCAGAACCATGGAGGCATTATAGAAGTGGGAGTGAGCAAACAGTGTCTCTGCAGAGTGAGAAACCATGCCATCTATTTGGGATCAAAGAAGGTAGGCTGTGCTTGCATGTTGTGGGGTTCTCTCCTGGGCAACAGGGAACTCTGAAAAGGGTTTGAAACATGATTTTGCAGTATTGGTGCCATAGCTCTGGCTTACAGAATGCAGTGTTTCTTGGATAAACAAACAATACAAAAGGAGTTTATGGTTTATACATTGGTGGTAAAACTACTGAGTGAATGCTCTCTGCAGCTCTAACACTTGTGCTTCAGACTTCTATCAGAAAACCTGCGGTGACTCAGAAAAATGCCTGGAGAAAATGACTCAAGGCTGAAAAACACTCCCTGTATTGAGAAATCTGAAAAGACAGTTTAGGTTATTAGGGGGAAGATTATAGGGAAAATTCTTTGTAGTTGAAGTATCAGTGATGGAGAGAGGAATTCGATGAATATATATAAACAATGGGAATTTCTTGTTCAATCACACAGTAGCCTCCATGGGTCTTCTGGCTCTTGCTGTGAGGCTCCTGTTACTTCCTAAATTCCTTTTTCTTAAGTTTCCATTCAACTCTGTCAAAAGGGTAACTAAGCAAAATATTTCATTTCAGTGTTTGAGGACACTGGTTGGGCACACAGGTGGAGTCTGGTCATCACAGATGAGGGACAATATCATCATCAGTGGCTCTACAGACCGAACACTGAAAGTCTGGAATGCTGAGACTGGAGAATGCATACACACCTTGTATGGACACACCTCCACTGTTCGCTGCATGCATCTCCATGAGAAAAGGTAAGGATTTGTCCAAAGTACAGCCACATTTACACTTGTATTTGCCTTGTCGTTTGCACTTGTGTTCACACAAGATGCTTGTTAAACTTGGGTATCTCATCCGACATTGAGTGAAATACAAACCAGGCAAAGCATTCAAACTACACTGCATAAAACAAGAGAAAGGAAGTGATTAGTAGAAGCAAAAGCGTAATGGTACTAATTAAAGAACAGAAAATCGTGTCGTGTATTTTCTGAAGTCACATTCTCTGTTATTTCAAATCTACTTCTTTGTTACACTGTGATCCAGTCTCCCACACTCTGAGTAATTTCTCCTTTTTGTCAGTGTTACAGACTTCTACTTGTTTTACTAAATAACTTTTTAAGAACCATTACTACAGTATTTTATTTAAATTTTAACATAATTTCTGGCTTAGTAAACCATGTCTTGAGTCAGTGAACATTGGTAGGCTCTTACTTAACCATGTATGGAGCTGTGAACAAAGTGCCTGGTGTTGCATTTCTTTCTTTTTTTTCTTCTCCACTGTTTTGAAGAAGGATGAAGTTTTTTCTTACCAATTCTACAGCTACTAATTCCTTCTCATTTCTGTTCTTACCTTAAATTTTTTTAACAGTATAAGCTGAATGGAATCAAGCAGAATAACTGTTTCTTTACTAAAACTTCTGTTTGTCATTAGTTAACTCAGTCATTAAAAGGAAATGCTCATAGCACTGCCTGGAGCTCAGCATATTCACAGGCTTTCAGAGGTAGATACAACAATCCACACCGTTTCTCGTAGCATTATTTTGGTGCTCAGGAATGAAGTGCCTTCTTACATACTGGTTGGTATTTATATCAAATAAATCCTGAGGAGATGAGAAGCAGAGGAAGAAAAGGCACTCAAGTCATCTGCAATCCTAATGGAACGTCATGCTAAAGTAGACCTTGAGTGGCTGGTGAACTAATGTGATATGTTCTAATGTCCCAAATTAAAACTTGTAACTGATTTGTACACAAGTCTAATTGTTTTAATGTTTTTGTGTCCAATACTAAGTACAGGAGGGGTTTTCTTCTTCCTCCAGAGTGGTCAGTGGGTCTCGAGATGCTACACTGAGAGTATGGGACATAGAGACGGGCCAGTGCTTGCACGTTCTGATGGGCCACGTAGCTGCAGTTCGGTGCGTTCAATATGATGGCAGAAGGGTTGTAAGTGGTGCATATGATTTTATGGTCAAAGTGTGGGATCCAGAGACAGAGACCTGTCTGCACACACTGCAAGGGCATACTAACAGAGTCTACTCATTACAGGTATGTGATTTTTCATCTGCTGCTTTAGTTTCCTTAAGTAACATTTAAAGTCAGCCTATTTCACCTTGTTTATTAAATTGTAGGTACCTACTCCAGAGTAAGTCAGGACACAAGAGTATAGAGTCATTTGTAATTGATGGTCTCCTCTTTCCTTTTGTTAATTTAGAAACTGAGATTTTTTTAGAAGAGCTTTCTTTTTTTTAAAAGCACCCAGTATAATAAAGCCTGACTCTATACCAGCAAGTGAAATAGTTCTGTGGGTTTTGCTGGGTTGCTTGGTGGGTGTTTAGGTTTTCTTCAATCTTGCATGTATTTTGGAGCTCTGTTTCTGATTTCCCAAATAATATCTAAAATCACTGTTTTAAATGAATCACATGATACAGTAACTGAAAATGTCCACAGAAGTCTATTGGATCAGTGTTCTGAATTAGCAGATCTGTTTACCTTTTTTTTGTAGTCCCATCTTCCAGTTTCAAACTGTAATCCACAGTAAGACTGAACCTAAAATCTTTTGTTCCTACATAAATCTCCAGCCTCCTACTTCGTTTTCTCTGAGTAGAGGCCAGATCTACAACTGTGAGGCTTTGTCAGCAGAGGCACGTTGTTAGGACATGGCACTGCGCTGTGGCATGGCCTACCAGCCACGTGGACTGCTCAGCAGAACTACACTGGCAAAGATACATGTAAACCTCATGTAGACTCTTCTTACCTTTACTCACCCAAAAGATCATCTTGTTCATTCATAAAGTCAAAGCGTCACTTCCAGGCATTGAAAGGCGAAAGGAATTAATTTCATGCTTGTGCCTGTTCTCACCACACTCTGGCAGGACTTGAAAAAAAAATCAACAAAGACAGTTCAAAGTGGGGAAATTGCATTTGGCATGTAGCTGCTCTGGTCTGTGGCTCAGAAAGTGAGGCTCATTGCTAGAGACATTTTTCATGAAGTGTATTCTTCATAAGGTGTATCTCTCCATAACAGGTTAAATAGGAACAAAACACCTAATTGGTTTCCTTTCCCAAAATACTAAGTAATGTTTATCCAAAGTCTTCATCCCTTCCATTTATATGCTGAGGAGTATTCTCTAGACAAGCAGCATGTTAAAAATGCTCTACTGCTTTACCTGACTATCTCTTAAAAATATTCAGGGACAGTTGGGAACAGCATGTGGTGCTCTGCCTTATCTTCACCAGTGGCTCTTGTTTTGGCACACAAGTAGCCACATCTTGTTCTGATACTGTTGTAATAGTGGATCAAATAATTGGGTTGCCTTACACACCAATACTGTCTATACCCTGTGAATGGAACCTGGCATTCTGAAACAGATGATTTGGGGCAAAAGGCTACAGCTGCTTACAGTTTTAGGGCTAAAAGAATCATGAAAATTTCATGGTGAGCTCCTGCTGTCTGGCCTAAAATAGCCCCAAACAGCAGAACAATCCAGCTGAATACTCACCCTGTCTTCTTTGACCCTGCTCCATGGCAGGTTCTATTATATCTCAATATTTCCTTATTTGTCGACCCCCTAACATTTTCCAGCGTTCTTTGTGCAGCAGTTTAAGGCTGCTGACCATGTTGTGTTTTCTTACTCTTTCTTAGCTGCCTTTCAAGTAATCCACACATTTCAGAGTTCATGAGTAACAGCTCAATCACTGATCCAAACCACTGTCTGTTTGACTATAGCAGTATCAGAGTAAAGTTTGCCTTGAATGTCCAGCCTTAAAGCTCTCTTTCTGAATACCTTATGGACATGAAATACAATTAACTTTCAGAAGAGGGGAAAGGAATGAAGGGAATTCAGAAATTGTCACATCAATCTGATTTACTTCTGTTTAGGAGAGGAAAACATTCTGTAGTGTCTCCACCCAAATCACTTGCTGGGCTACTTAGCATTCTTCATCCTTTTACCTGAACTCAAGTTAGTTCATATTTTCTTTTGAAAGCAGAGTGTCTAAAACAGGATGCCAGATTCCAGTCAAAGTCTTACCAAGTGCTTACTAGAAATGAGAAATTGTTTTATGTGCCTTACAGAGAATACCTCCAGTTTAGATACCAGAATGTGTTAAGTGTATCTTCACCAGAAATGTGGTGCACACAGCCAGTCACTCTCTACATTATTTTGAACCGAGGTGCCACGCTTAACCATGTTTGACTGCAGAGATGTAAGAAGTTAGTTTTCTGCAGGTTTTATAAGAAGCAACAGTCTCAGACAGTTGGAGTGCCCTTAATTAGGTTCTTTCTTTGCCATTATTAGATACTACTCGGTCCACATGGACAAGTAGTCTTGGATTGCCATAGGTGTAACAAAGATTCCTGCTCACCCTTCATTCTTCCAGGCTTCAGCTACACCTTGATTTGTTCCCTGCCAAGCTCAAATATTCACTATCATTTTTTTACTTTGACACTCTTTGCTTTGGGTCAGTTCTACCATTTCAGATATCATCCAAATCCTACTGAAAATACTAAATGCCAAAGTCCTCCTGAAACTCTTTCTAACATTTATAATATTGCTGTGAACAGAGTTCTGAATGGGATAGTATCTCTGCCTCAAATTTTCCTCTCTCTCTGTGAAAATACCACCAAGACATCTGCTGCTTCACATGGCTTTTTACTCTGTCACAGAAAAAAAAATCATACTGGTTAAGACCATTTTCCCAGAAATCTGTGTTTGCTGCTACTTACTGCATTGCTGAGGGCTTACAGCCAGATTGATTATTTGTTAGTTTCTTCTGAAAATTGAAGTTAGGCTGACTGATCTGTAATTCCCCATTGCCCATCATCATCTCCTTCAATAAGGAAAGGAATTGTATTTGCCATCTGAAACTTGTCTGTCTTCCACGGGTTCTCAAAGATAGCAGCAGATGTCTCTGAAATTGTCTTAAAACAACTTGCCTTATGTAGGTTTTTTCCCCTGTTCTAGCAAAAGCTTGTGCTCAGTTGTCACTGGTGTTAGCACTGTGAGCCTACACTCAGATGGCTGAGGACTGAAGCAAAAAAAATGTTAAATAGCTGGTCTCACTTGGAGTTTCCTTCCCACTGAGCATAAATGAGCTTTTTCATTTTGGCCTTTCTCTTGTTTGGATTTGTTGTGGGGGTTCTTAACAGAATAGTGCTTTATCATCCTTAACAGCTTGGTTTGTGCCTTGCCTTTCTGATGTTGTCCTAGTGTGCTCTTTCAAACACATCTATTGATCTAGTTTCTACTTTTTTTGTACAATTCCTTGTGCTTTAGCCAAGTGGGTCTTGGTAATTTACTACACTTCCTATCTTTCCTTCACACAAGGATAGTCTATGTCTTTAAGAAAGTGCCAACTCTCCTGAACTCTTCTTCCCCTCAGAGAATAGATACATAAAAACCTCCTGGAAAGGAAGCCTCAACTGAAGTATTCCTCCTTGAGGCCCACTAGTTTTATTCTGCTGCTCTTTTCCTCTCCTTTTCTTGAGAATTCTGGACTCTGAGGTCATTGTCACTATCTCTTAAGTTACTTTCACCTTTATATTTTTTACATGTTCAGCCCTCTTGGTTGAAAATGTCTCACCTCTCAGCTGATTTCTCTACATATTTGTGTTCCACATTTTATATCTATAACAGAGAAATCCAAGAAATTGGACATCCCCGTTAGCCCGTACGCCTTTCCCTTCAGTGCCTAGGAAGTTGAAGTTCCTTACTGCACACAATTATGTTTATAAAACCCTAGCATTTTTCAATTATATTCCTTCCATTTTTCTGTTTTGGCTTTTCTGTAGAAGATGCTGGACTAATACTGTTGTTGTTCCGCTCCTTAAAGTCCCTCTGACTTGCAAAAAAGCAGGTTTGTCTTGTTAACATCATTGGAAAACTGCACTCTCCTCCTGCTACACTCTGCAGTGTGGGGAGGATTCTGTTGTGTTTAAAGCAGCTGTATTACGTTTATAAGACCAAGGGTTTAAAGTCTTTCTCCTAAAATCATGTACCTCATAGCCCATGTCTACTGCAGGAAGTGACAATGACCATGAAACACCTGCTCTGATTTCAAATGTTCTATATAGGCTGAATTCTTACTTCATAGCATAGTTTCTGAATAGATCTAGCATCTAGTGTTGCCCTTGGTGAATTAAATGCTTAACAGCTTTCTTCTTAGGGTCCCAATACAGCTGTTTGTAAGAGATTTTACCTTTCTCGTAGTTCGACGGCATCCATGTGGTGAGTGGATCTCTGGACACCTCCATCCGAGTCTGGGATGTGGAGACGGGCAACTGCATTCACACGCTAACAGGCCACCAGTCTCTCACAAGTGGAATGGAACTCAAGGACAATATTCTTGTGTCTGGGAATGCCGATTCTACAGTCAAAATCTGGGACATTAAAACAGGACAATGTTTACAGACATTGCAAGGTGAGCTTAAACTACCTGCATGTAAATCAAGCTGTCTGCAGTAATCTATGCCACAGGTTCTATATATAGAAAAACCTGAATTGCAAAGAAGCAAACACAGACCACTTACAACTTAAATATTTTTCTGATGACAGCTCCTTCTTCAGTTTAGAAGAACAAAATGTATTTAATCTAATCTATTCAAATCAGTTGCCTATTATGAAAGGCAGATGGTCTGGACTGATAGCAATTTGCTACGAGTATATTAGCCTAATAAGGCACAAAACTATAGGAAATGACATCTCAAAACAGTCAGTCAATGTATTTATTTAGGGGTCACTTGGATGTTCAAAGCCCACTGATTAATTGGACTGGGAGGCAAAGTACGCTGTCTGTTGCAGTAAATCAAGAGAAATGAGCAGGAAATGTTTGCTTGCTTTCAGTAGGAAGAAAGATTTTTCTTTTCAGACAGATGCCACTCAGGCATCACTCGTACAAACACATCCTTTTCTTTTTTTCCTACAAAAAAGGTCTTGCGTCGCTCCCACAGATCACATGCAGCATCACTGGCTGGAGCAGAAAATTAAATCAAGCTGATTAACAGTATATATTTATATGTCAATAGATGACTGTCAGTATTTACTGACAGGGTAATCTCATCATAACTCTTCAAAAGGACTGGGAGACAAACACAGCAGTCACCTAGATGCTTAAATTCATTCTCACGGGTGTCCAGGTGCACGCTTGCCCTGCCATTTGTACCCCACAAAAGGAGGTCACTGTAACAAAGGAAGACAGATTGGGGAATTTGTCTAAACCTGCCTTTGCTTTCTGAAAGCACAGCAAGACTTCTGTACCTTGTAGAGTGCACAACCTGAATTAACACATCTAATAGACAGAAAAGGCTGCATGCAAATCGTCAGGTATTTGTTCTGTCTGCAGTGCTGTCTGACATGACTTTCTAATCGCAACTAAAAATGTTTTGGTTTACTGTTACAGGTCCCAACAAGCATCAGAGTGCTGTGACCTGTTTACAGTTCAACAAGAACTTTGTAATTACCAGCTCAGATGATGGGACTGTAAAACTTTGGGACTTGAAAACGGGTGAATTTATCCGAAATCTAGTCACATTGGAGAGCGGGGGCAGCGGAGGCGTCGTGTGGCGGATCAGAGCTTCTAACACAAAGCTAGTGTGTGCGGTGGGGAGCCGCAACGGGACTGAGGAAACAAAGCTGCTGGTGTTGGACTTTGACGTGGATATGAAGTGAAGGGCAGAAAGATGAATTTGTCCAAATGTGTAAACGATGTTCTCCTTTCCCTCCCCCTGAAAAAAAAAAGAAAAAAGAAAAAGGAAAAAAAATCCCTTGTCCTTGGTGGTGCAGGATGTTGGCTTGGGGCAACAGATCCTAAAGACCTACAGACTACAAAGGAGAAGACAAAGATGACAAACTATAACTGACAGGAGAGGCATTTGCTGTCTCATCACATAAAAAGGCTACACTTCTGACCGGGGCAGCTTTGCAAAAATGCGACTTTTGAGATGAAACCAGGTGCAATTATTTCTTTACTTTCCTCCAACTGCTCCTTCAGCAGTTTGGAGGTGAAAAAAAAAAAATATATTGTTACAGTTCTTGTTAAAAGCTTATTTTACCACAAAGATCTTGAAAGAAGGTGCACAGGCGAGTCTGCTCGTGCACCCCTGGGCCACTCTAGGTCCTGGCAGCCCCTCCGAGCAACGAGCTGTCCCTTAGCCCTGCTCTGAGCATAGGGTTGGACCGGACAACTTCCAGAGGGGTCCCTTCCAAGGCCTATGAGCAGTCACTGGTTGACTTTCAAATACTAGAGAGCATCTGCAATGAAAAAAAAAAAAACAACAAACAAAGAGTCCATTCCTGGTGTGGAAAAGCTAAAATATTACTGTGAATTGTTTTGTACAGTTTATCAGAGCTTTTTCTGTTTTTTTCTTTCTCCTTTCCTTTTTTTTTTGCCAACCATTGCCAATGTCAATCACAGTATTAGCCTCTGTTTAATCTACTTACTGTTGCTTCCATCTACACTCTTCAACACATAAGTTGCTCTGAGGTGGCAAGTTGTCCTGGGTTTTGAGAGTCCTCTGATGGATTTAATTCGCAATGCTGGTGCTAGAAGTAGGTCTTCAATTATGGGATTGTTGTCCCACCCCTGTACTGTATTCCCAGTGGCCAAACTTATTTATGCTGCTAAATGAAAGAAAGAAAAGCAAATTATTTTTTTTTATTTTTTTTTCTGCTGTGACGTTTTAGTCCCAGACTGAATTCCAAATTTGCTCTAGTTTGGTTACAGAAAAAGACTTTTTGCCACTGAAACTTGAGCCAACTGTGCCTCTAAGAGGCTGAGAGTGGAAGAGTTTCAGACAATTAAGAGTGAAGTTTGCCTGCAAATAAAGAATTGAGTGTGTGTGCAAAGCTTATTTTCTTTTTTTCTGGGCAAAAATTAAAACACATTCCTTAGAACAAAGCTATTGCAGCCTGTTCTGTGGGGAAATTTTTCTTTGTGAGGGCTGTGGTGAATGGAATAAACATACATTAAAAGGAAAAAAAAAACACTGACAAAATTTTTAAAAAATATTATAAAATAGAGAAATGAAAATAAAAGTTGCTGGTCAGTCTTAGTGTTTTACAGTATTTGAGAAAAACAAACCAAACCAAACAGCTGTTACAGTTATTGCTGGGAGGAACTGACAGAGCAAAAACGTACGTTTTTGTAAAGATGTCACATGCAAACGCGATGAGAAGCGAAGAGAGTCAAAAGGTTTGCCTCATTCTCCAAGAGCCACAACTCAAGCTGAACTGTGAAAGTGGTTTAACACTGTATCCTAGGCGATCTTTTTTCCTCCCTCCCCCCCACCTTTTTTTTTTTTTTTTTAATTTTGGTTTTGGTTTTATTTATAGTCTGATTTAAAACAATCAGATTCCAGTTGGTTAGTTTTAGTTATGTAACAACCTGACATGATGGAGGAAAACAACCTTTAAAGGGATTGTGTCTATGGTTTGATTCACTTAGAAATTTTATTTTCTTATAACTTAAGTGCAATAAAATGTGTTTTTTCATGTTACTATGTCTTTTTTCGTTTTCCACTCCACCCTCCTTATTTCTTGCTCTTAATTTAATAGGATATATCCTGTGAAGGGTAAAGCAGGTCAAGTTGCTCAGCTTACTAGTTGATGCTAAAATATGTCACAGGACTTTTTATGTAACCCTTCCACAAACAGGTGTCCTCTCCTTCAGTTGCCATGTAAGATTTGTCCCATGGACTTCAACAAACATGCAGGAAAGCCATTAGCTTCCTATCACTAAGAACGTGTCAGAACTTGACTCTGGGGGGAGTTAGCTATAAAAAGCTGCTCAAGTACGTAAAACTTCTTCCAATAGCATCCAGTTACTGCATCTTAAATGGAAACAATGTTTATTATTTATGGATTTCCATCAATTGATTGCAGTCTGACAGCAGAGAGTAAATCCATAAATACAACTAAAATCAAAGTTAGGATTGTAGGAGAGCTTGAAACAGAAACATGAAAGAAGGGAAGAAAAAAGCCCAAAACCACATAATACTAGATCAGTGCAACAGTACTTTTATCAGTGCCCTCAAACCAAGGTAAGTCATCAGCTGTCTCTGAAACTTACAGCTTGAGTGCCAGTTTATCTTTCAAGTCTCCTTCAATAAAAAAACAGTTGTTTTCTTCCATGTAAGATGTTTCTGTTGGGGCATAGCATTTACTTGGTTGTAACAGCGTTCCCTATGGAAAACTCATTAAAGAAAACCAAACCAAAACAGTAGAAGTGAAAATACAGGGATGGAAAAGAAAAATATTTAGGTACTTCTACATCACTCTCTGTGCTCCAATCTCTGCATTACTCAAAATAAGCAATGCAGAAAGATCACACTTCTGTCTGGCCTCTAGTGATTAAAAAGCCATGCAAAATGACTGAGCAGCTACAAGTTGTAAAAATCTGTTCACTGAGTTGGTATTTAAGAGAAAAATATTTGCAGCAAGCACTAACATATAAAAGTTATGATGAAGTTGGTATTTCTGTAGAAACAAAGAGCCAATCATCTCCTAAAATGACAGCAGAAGAGTTCCAGGAGTTCACATTGTTCTGCTGAGCTTACAGGGCAGGACTTTCAACCCCCTGATGACAAGATACGTCAGTCTGTCTGAGAGGGGATAGCAATGGAAAAGTAAAGATATGAATATTTAATGCAGGGGAGAGAGCAATGGCTTTTAAGATTATGTAATTTTCTTCCATGATTTGCAGAAATTGCAACAACATGTTTTCAAAGAGCAAAGGCGCTGGCCTGACCGTGTAGGAGAATGAGAGGTTTCTGAGTAACGCTGAGCTGGAGGGCAGGCATACAAATCGGGGCAGAAGAGTGAAATAACAGGACAGGAAAACTAATAAATCCAAATCAGCTCAAGCTGTCTTTGAGTACACTTTAAGCAGCCAATGCAACCAGGAGCAAAATGTGCTTAATCAGAATTGAGAATTTTCCAGTTAACAGTGTAGTTCCAACACTACCTTATGTTCAAATTACTGCGGAATGACTTCATCCTGTTAAGCAAACTATGTTTTTAGCTTACTTCGTCCCAGATTTAGGTTAAAGACCCAAAAATGTGCTGGCTGCAAAGTCAAGGTATGATAGGCTGTCAAATACAAAAAAATACCTGTCATTAAATACTTAAAAATACCTTTTAAAAAGGATTTTCCCCTTCAACAGAACAACTTCACAAAAGTTAATTGTCCTAGTGCTCTAAAGACTTTTGTGGTAAGTAGTAGAAGTTGATGTTGCCTGTGAGACATCTAAAGAACATAGTTTCATGACTAGAAGTCTGTTAATTTAAGTGACACTGTTTCACAAATGGGCCTGTAGTGAATACACTATGTGTAAGAAACTTCAAGCAGTTCTTTACAGTCTTCTTCATACCCCTTTAAGCTGACACACCCTGAGATAGGTCACTTGGTAAGAAGTCCTCAGTTTGGCAGCGAATGCTCCAGCTGAGGCTGTTTAGGAAACATCTTCACTTTGCATGACTAGATTTTTTAAGATAGGCAGGGCGTTTTCTTTAAACCATTTAGAAATAGCAGTCTAAGTCTGTACCTGCTTTATGCTCTCCAATGCACAGACGCTTCTTGAATCTAGCAGCTTAGTCACTGTAGGCTGTGTCAAAATACCTGCAGCTATCCTGGAGAGATAATTGCCATGATGTTTCTGCCATCTTACCCTCTTGTTTTAATGCTGATTCCATTTTTCTTGTTTTAGACCCAGAAAGAACTTCCTCATTTGCTCCTGTGTCTGAAGCCAAGATAAAAACATTAAAACATTTTTTTTAATGTGCATTGTTCTTAGCAAATCTTGATTTAGGTAACAAGTCAGAACTAGCACTGCTGCTATGGTCTCAACTTAAGAAATCAAGACAGATATTTGGGAGCTCTCTACACACATTCAGTCAGATCAGCAGCTCTCCCAGCAGAGTACAATGCTGCTTCAGAGCCCACAAACAGAATTTCTTCAGGGTGTAGCTAAACCTGGAGCAGCTCTCTAGGGGCACACTCCAGGCACTTGAGTCACTGGTGTACCTTGTGCAACCAAACCAGACCTAGTCCAACACCTCAAAAACACACTCATGGACATTTAAGACCTCAGGACCAGCAAATCAGTTCTACAGCTCTGTTCCTACAGCAGAGCACTAATTGGTAGTGCAGGCGTAACCTTCAACAAACTCCTGTGGCACCCTTAGTTCCTGATTTGTAATCAGTATCCCGCTCCCATCTAAACAGTACTGCAGAAAAACAGAATCTGCCTCATACCACTGTAGCATTTTTCCCAGAGGGAAAGTTTTGGATGGCCACCACTCTCATCATGCTTATGGAGGGGTTCTTCTGGTCATCTTATGGAACCCACTTGAAAAGAAACAGATCTCTTGCTGTAAGTATGGCCAAAATCTTCTACCAATGAGTCAACACTCGAATCATGAAATCATTAAATTCTCTAAATAGGCAAAAGAACCTGATAGTAACAATAAAAACTTGCCAGTAATTACTTGAGACACTCTGAACAAACAAGTGTTATTTACTTAAAGATTACTATCCAAACACACTGACCACTGAATCTTTAACAAAAATAGGAATGTTATTTTCTTTCCTTTTCCTGCCATATTATCTACAACCCTGATCCCTGACCCTGTGCTGTTTAGTATTTGACCATGAGACATGACGTTTAGGATCAATGATACATGAAGTATATGACACACACCAGCTTTTTCAAACTGCGTTTTAAAATGGCACATACAATTTTTCAAACACCTCTTTGAGCATTTGCACAGGTTTATAAATACAACAGATGTTGTAACAGAAAAGCTGTTCCAGATCCCTTCTGAGATAGATAGTCTGACAAACTAGGTGCCACCAAAAAGTCAGCAGGCAGTACAGGCTCTTGCTCACTGTTCAGATTGTCAAATGACCCCAGCAGCTGTAGCGATACTTCAGAGGAAAGAAATGGTGCATTGTGCTGCCACGAGTACACACTGCTGAGGGGAAATGCTGCAGCACTCTCTGAGACTGCAGTGGCCTAAGAGCCAGTGGCTTTATGCCCAATGTGTACTGCATTACTCACACCCGAATGGGACCAAAGAGTTCTAGAAAATCATAACCAAGCTACAACAGGCTCTCCCCAACAACCAGACATGAGAGAAATCGTTAGTCACAGAAGCTGCCACCCAAGAGCTTGGCAGCACAGAAGATGCAGCAATGTTTCTAAACTACACACTGCTCTAAGCTATGCACAACTGAGACTTGGCCAAAGGCATCCTCCAGCTCTCCTTTGTTCTCATCTCTGCCCTGCTTATATTCAGCTATCTGGTCCCCACTCACAGCCAGTTTAGTCTAAGCCTATGTGGCAGCAGTAGTTTTGCTGAAAAATAAGCTGAGCTATTCATTTTCTGCACTGCTGTGCTGCTGCAATCTACACTACTTATTGCCACTTGCTGCATGGAGCCAGCACAACTTCAAGTCTAATGATGAATACTCCAAAGTAGTACATGAAGATGAGAAGACATCATTCATTCCAGAGTGAGAGATTTATCATCAGCACTGATAAAATTATTTCCACCCTGAACCTAGACTGAATAGAGTATTCTAGACCTGGTGCAACGAAGTAACTTTCAAGTTTATTTCAGACATGAAGCTTTTAATGCCACAAGTCTCATCTGGCCTGGGTTTCTTCGTGCCTGCAAAGCAAATACATTCTAAGACACTTCAGAGAACATGGATCTTTTTGTCTGGAACCTGGGAGAGGTCATGGTCTGTAGACAGCAGAAAAAAACATGGAAGGTATATGTGATCTGGGTCAGAAGTTACTTGTGAAATTGAGAGAAAGGCAGGTGCAATGAATTTCAGACTTCTGTCCAAGAGATCATAATTGTAAGTACCGTAATGGTTAGTGTGGGGAGTTTCATCAACAAAGCACAGGAGTAAGGTTTCTTTTTGAAGCCTTTAGTCTGGCCGCCCTGTAATTGTGGATACAACCAACCACATGAACTTCTCTTACCTAGGGCAGGTTGCTTGATGGGAAGATGAACGAAATGCGCCTAGACTCCTCCTCTATCTGGCTCCTCATGCCAGCCAGCCAGATGTCTGAGGTTCAGGGTTTGCAGGGTGCTTACAGTGCACTATTTGAGTGTGCTTTGTTCTTTTAATTTTAAACAGGAAACGTGGAAGGTAGAAGATCCAAAAAC
The DNA here is from genome assembly GCF_015220805.1 of Pogoniulus pusillus. Taxonomy (NCBI): domain Eukaryota; kingdom Metazoa; phylum Chordata; class Aves; order Piciformes; family Lybiidae; genus Pogoniulus; species Pogoniulus pusillus. The sequence continues at coordinate 15,414,257 of NC_087272.1, read as the reverse complement.
TTCAAAAGCAGCTTCCTTTGCCAAAGGAGTTGCATTTCAACTCAAGGGCATTCTCTAGATTAAATATTCAAATCTGACAGTGTGGGAAGATGCTTACCCCCCCGAGAAGATTGGCGATTTCTAAGGGATAGTGGAATTCAGATTAGCTGGCTGTAAAAATCAGTGTGAAAAACTGAGCAGTATAACTGTTCCTAAATGGAAGTTTTATTTTGAGCTCCTCGATTTGAAATAAATTTCTAATAATACCACAGCTTCACAGATACACAAACAATATAAAACATGTTGCCTTTATCCTGATATACAGACGATCTGAGTACTACATTCCTCTTTCTTTTCAAACTGTCATTTGCTTTTAACCTTCCTGATATATTTCATTGCCAATTGTAAATTTTCACATTATAGTTTGGAAAAAGAAAGAACTGAAAAGCTGCAGACTAGACAGGGCTCCAAGAATGTGCCTTCAGACAGTTTGCTACTACTTGTCTGCTTTGGTGTTCATCCTGTCAATTCTCAGTTGACAGGAGTGAATGTTTCAGTTAACTAGCATACACATTTCCCCAAACAAGCAAGCTCTATAGAAACAAGTTATGTTCTTGTCCCCAGGGGGAAAGTTCCTTGATTTTTGCTATTGGTAGTTCTGTTGCCCATTTAAAACATTTTTTAGGTATGCACTGGGTGGTGTCTACCATCCTGCTGAAAACTGCCAAGCTTCCAAAACCCCAATTTCAACCAGAACAAGCCAGAAACATGATGTTGTGTTCACCCTTCAGTCCAACAAATGTATGCCTTTCAAAACCCAGTACTCATCTTCTGGATTCACTGGTCACAGGCAGACATGTACTAGCTCCTGAGACCTCACTGTTTATCACTTTCAGCCATATGTCAGAATAGGGAGAGCCCAGAGCAGAGGAGCAACAAGATAGAGGAATGCTGTATGTGAGATATCACTAATGTGGCCATATCTTAGTACAACTAAATAGGATATGACTCCACTAAGCCAATTTTAGTTGAAAAATTCAAAATTACAGTCTCTAGGCTTGAACTACATACTCATTTCTGTACAAACACGTTCACATCTTGAAACACTTCTGGTTTTACATATTTTTCTAAAGACTTGACAACTACATCATCTTTCTGTTTTCCTCTATTTGCTTCCCTGATTTTCTCTTTAGACACTCACACTTCAGTTTCCTTACATTTTACTTCCTCCTTTGTCTTGTTCCCTATGTTTTTCTTTTCATGTTTTGCCACTCATGTCCCTATTTTTCACAAATTTATTATCTTACTCATTTTTCCCCACTTTGGGATTTCTCCAGTGTCATAGCCAGGCTCTCTATCTTCCTTCACCCCAGGATCTGAGCTGGTGAGCTACAGTCTTTTTCATGCCACTCAACAGATGTAAGATATATGGGAGATAGATAAGACAGATAGAAGCAAATATAGAGCACTTGGGGGAAAAATATTTATCTATTTCAACATGAAATTCTAATGTTTGTCTATCCACAGTCCACAGATCACTTGAATGGTCCAGCAATAGGATCAGGCCCTCTAAGTAGAAGCTGTTCTACTAATTTCACAAACAACTAAGCAGCAAACATTGCCTAATTCAGTGCTCATCAAGCATTCTCTCTTCAGCTTTCTGACCAAAGATAGTATTTTCTTTAAACATCATATTTTCTTGCTCCTTAGGAAATCTATTCTATAAAGGTAGGCTTGAAAATACTTCTCATTACAAAATGTGCATGGTGCCTTGTTTTCTAAGCCTGTGCAGAATCTGGCAGCTACTGTTGGTGACAATCCTCTAGAGGGATTCACCTCTGGATAGAAATTGTCATCCCAACAGATGCCTTTTTCATAAAGCTTTGTACAAATAAGAATTTGAGGCTGTAAATGAACCTGCATTCCAAACTTAACAACAGCAGCTGATGTTGCTGCTGGTGCTACCTACACAGCATAGCTGGGAGAGCACAGCCTGCCAGGGGGTGTTAGGAATAATAGATAAACCACATCTGAAACAATCCAGTGCACACTGCTCACTAATTCTTAATGTGCAGTGACAGCATAAACAGTAAAAGCTCCAGAGCCAGTATAAGAGGTGACTGCATACTGGGTATACTGCCCTGGCACTGGTGAAATTCAGCTGCTCCGACTGAAAAAAGCCAGGGATATCCAGCCCGTCTCTGAAACTTGGCTTCTGCAAAGTGTTAAACCAACACCACTTACTTCAACAGGATAAGCAGCTAATAAGAACGATATAAGCGGTCCAAAGCAACAAAGCCACAGATAATGTATCCTCATAGATACAAAAAGCAGCCAAAACGAAGCCCACACAGCAATCCAAACCAGCAAAACTCAAACCCAAATCCCCATAACTTCTATCTCCACATTACATTTCACTAGATACTGTTATCAATTGCGACCTTCTCTCCTTGCAAACAAATTCCCACCCATACACAGCCCAAGCTTTTTGTGTGCTGTACTCACAGACTGTACAGCTGCTAGCAAATATCCACTGAGAAGAATCAGTAAGATTTGCCTCACAATTTGGTTTTTGCTCTTTCTATTCAAGCATTTTGTGCATGCTTGTTGTTTTACAAACAGAACAGTAACTACTGTACTTCCCAATGGCTTGAACAAAGCTGACAATAGAGGAGTGTTGCCACCTAGTCCTTCTAGGCTGAAGGATCATTGGATCAAGGAAAACAAGTTAGAATTCGACAGAGGTTCAAAGTCCAAAAAGCAGGACATGTGACTAGCATTGTATCTTGAATGCCTGAGGTAAAGAAGCCTTCCCCGCTGACAACTGAGCTAATACCCCGCACAGCTAACAGAAGCCACCATGTAGCACATAAAGGCAGTTAAACCTGACAGCATAGACATAAGGATAGGAGCAGAGGAGAAAAAAAGAAACAAACAAACAAACAAACAAAAAAAGATGCGTGAGCCTGATATGGGGATGTTCTGCTCTGCTCTTGGAAAATCTGCACACTACCCCCAGCATGCAACCTGATTTATCAGACAGCGCAATGCGGACAAAATCCTTCTGACAGGAAGACAAGAGTTCCTTTACTGTCCAACCCTCCAAACAAATTCAGCTTTCTAATTAATACTTGAATCCAGTTATTTGTGCACACAAACTGCAGCTTAAATTTTCTGTATTACAGAAGCATCTTCTCCCCATACCCCCGGCTAGAAGAGTCAGATGCACTGCCAGCTATCAACCTTTTCCTCTGGGCTGGCCACAGCTACCACACACTAAACATACCCACTCTAAAAAGATCCCTTTCTCCATGGTTGTTCTCTGAATATTAGGAATATTGCCTGCACAGAATATTCTTCCTATCGCACTGGCTTTCAGTAAAAGCAATACAGGTGAGATAAGACACTGCCTCACAAGCCTGAAAATAGAAGAATTGTTATTTCAGCTGTGTGATACACAGGAAGAAATTATCTCACTCATAAAATACAGTAACAGTAGAATTAACTCACGCTAAACCAAAATTTACCTTGTCTACATTTTGGGACACTTCTTCTGTACCTGGGGGTAAGAGGGACAAAGACAACTGTGAAGGGGACAAAGACAACTGAGAAGTTCAGGTAGTATTTTTCCTTTCCAGGAGGAATGGCTATTTCAGCCTGCTCTTTAAAAAATGTAGAAACCCTGCTTTCAGTGAAACACTTGTCTCTCTGCCAGCCAGCTCAGGATATAAATTCTACCCTACTCTTGGAAAGCAACACGGGCTTTGGAGAGCTGCTCCTGCTCAGAAGCGTGCTGTGGGATGAGGCACATCTTCTGGCATCCATGTTTGGTAGTGAGAGCATCTTTCTGCCCAAGTTTCCATCTCACATCATCTTAGACATTTTCTAGCATCTACCCAATGTGCACTAAACTGAGCAATTGCGAGTTCAAGCAAATGATATGGAGGAATGGATAATTAGCCCCTAGGAATGCATCCAGATACAGTTATACTCAATGGAGGTTAGAGGCCCAATTCCTCCTCATTTTAAATCTGATATTGAAAGAATTTATAGAGCTTTAGCCAAGCTACTAATTTGCAATTTTACTGCAAACAATTTACAATCAAATTAAGTGAAAGCTAGAAGCAAAGACTACATTAATGACTTCATTTTCTTTAACATTTCTCTTCATTTTATCATCCAGTGAAGACCAATCTTAAAAAATTGGGTAATTGGCCAGTAAATAAATAGAAACTTTTTTTTTATTTCATTTTTACTGCATAAAAGCCAAACTGCTGGTATTGTCTTTCTGCTGAGGACAGTCCTGTATGACCAACCTCCAGCAACAGAAACTGGGAAAGCATCACCATTTTTCAGACTGAAAATTCCCGTTCTAACAAAGCTGTATCAAAGCAGTAACAAAGTATCACACTATCTGAATACAAAATTTAGTGTTCTGGAAAGCAATGTGCAATTTGCAAATTATACAGCCATATGTACTATAAGATGTTACTTAAAAATATAGTAACTATTCTGTCAAAAAGGAAGCATGAATGTCAAAGCACCTTTTGCAATACTCCACTCAAGTTTCATCTACACTAAGAGACATCTAGGTGCTTCTAATTCTTTTTTTTTTTCCTTGGGCTTAGACACAGTCTGAAGGCATTGGTTGAGTGCTAAATCTCAGCCTAGGGGAAGGAGTAAGGAGAGGTGACTGTTCACAAGGCAGCGGTCAGCCTGAGGCTTGCTCTGAAGAGAGGCACTCAGCTGCCCTCTGGAACCAGCTCTAGTGCTGAGCTGATCTGCTGAAACCCCCAGAGAGCTCACACTTTTATAAAAGATACTTTTCTGGGGCCTGAGTGAGCTGAGCTGGCTCAAGGGGGTCACCTGCCAGCACATTGGAAGCAAGTGGCCAGGAGTACAGCAGATCTGCCTTTCTTAGTGTCAAAGAGATACTAAAACCTCAGAAGACAGCGAGTCAGGCCATTATTGCCAAAACTGTTGGGGAAAGTGAGGGTGCTGCTGGACTGGATGCTCCTGGTAATCTTTTCCAACCATAGTGATTCATAGTGATTAGATGTTGTGCTGAAGGATTTGGTTTAGTTAAGGACTTGTCACTATGAAACTAATGATTGAACTCGATGATCTTGAAGGTCTTTTCCACTCTAAGCAATTCTGTGACTTCTGTCATGGTCTCATCTGTCTCACTTATTCTCATGCTCAACCGACACTCAGACTCAATACAGATAGTTAAACCCCTCTAGTAACAGCGATCAGTGAAATCTGCTTGGGAGCTCAAACCACATCCTCTGACTAGCTTAACCACCTTAGCAAGCAGCACCATAACTGTACCAGATTGAACTGCTTTTCTTAACATAATGATCTGATATTTTGCCCTAACTTAAATATCCATGGCCAGACAATTAGCACAAACTCAAAATACCAAGGTACATGCTGCTGTTATATAAGTCATCTTCTGAAGGAAATGTAGTGGATGGAGGGACCTTCTGTGCTTGAGATACCTTATCCTGAGTATTCTCAATACAATCTCAGCATAGAGGAGGACTCATGCACCCCTACAGTAAACTTCCAAACTCATCTCTATGCCCATTCATCTTCATTTGCATGATGCTGCATGGGAAAGCAGGAGAGTGCTGTAAGAGCAGAAATCCCACGAGCTGCTGAGAAAGTGTGCAATGTCTGGGGTGCAAGCCACTGCTTTTGCCTCCAGGTATTCCTGCAATATGTTTGCTCATTAGGAGCCCAAAAGAAATACACAGTAAGAACCTGCAGTTACAGAACTTGATCCCAGTGCAAAAGAACAAGTCAGAGTCCTGCTTAAGAAATGCGCAATGGTGGAATTGCAAGATGCTGAGACACAGATTGGCAGAAAATTGGTCCTGCCTCAGCTTTGCTAAGCAAATCAATATGCCATCAAGGAGAGTAACGCAGCATGGTAAAAAGAAGATTTGTTTGCACAACATTCCGTTTCTGATGGTTTGAAATCTAAATGCTTGCTTCTTCTAGCTAAGTAAACACACCACAAAACATTCCTCTGAAGCAGAAGTGTGTCACAGAAACCCAAGGTACAGAAAGAACTATCCCGTAAATGTCCTGCTAGGCTGACAAAAGAGGCTGCAAGAACTTGTGCAGTTGACTCAACCATTATAACCCAGAAAGAAAGAGTTTCGGCCCAGGTTTTTCTGGGCTGAGAAAAAGAATTAAGAATTGATTTCAGGCAAAACATTAAACATTACAGTGGTGAACAAAGAACAGACATAATTTTCAACTTCCAAGTACATGTCAGGTCAAATTATTTTCAGCACTGAATCATAGAATAGTTTGGATTGGAGGGCACCTTTAAATATCTGGTCCAACCCCTCTGTGATAGGCAGGGACATCTTCTACTACTTCAGATTGCTCAAAGCCAGCTTGACCTTGAATACTTCTGATGAAGGAGCACCCACAGCCTTAGTAAAAATCTCTCTCTTCATCTTTCTTATAAGCCCCTTTATCATAACTCACTAATCATCTCACTGGAAAATGATATGAGGAACATGCTAAGGAAATGTAGACTGGGAAAATATCCTGAATGCCTAAGAGAAAAGACAAATGCCACATCAGGATTTGGGAAGGCAGCAATATCAACTAGAGATAAGAAGAACATACATCTTGGAAAACTTAGGCAAATACATCAAATAGCAATTAAGAAAATGGGTTTATTTCCCTATAGTCTCATATCCCACAATATCATTCACCCTTGTACAGGAAGAGTAAAATGAACGTAAGGTGTAACAAGGCCAGCAGCTTTCCTACAATTACAAAGGGCTGCATGAGGTGCATGCCCCTGAGCCCTGTTAAGAAGGAGAACTCAGAGAGGTAGCAGTGCTGCTCATTATCTCTCACCACAGAATACTTGGCAAAGGCAGGGTGCAAAATGCAGTTGCAGCTTTAGATCAGCCTTTGCACTCTGGTACCCACCTTGGAGCTGCTTTATGGTGGTCCAGCCTTCCAGCACAAGGCAAAGGAGCTGAAAGATGCCAACTGTCAGTGGCCACAGGGCTCATTACAGGTACAGTCACTGGTGAAGAGATTACCTAGATCTCTTCCCTTCCTTGCAATCACCTTTGAATGCACAACCATTAGCCTAAAAGCTTTCCACGACCCAATAAACATTTCAGTCACTTCTCTGTGCTAATGGGTATTAAAGAGCTTATATTAGCCAACTTGCATTTTGGCCCCCCAGCAGGGAAAAAAAACTTTCAGAAATTACCTGTGAAAGATATTTGTGAAACACAAATTTGCCAATTGTGTTGGCAACAAACTTCCAAATGAGTGATTAAGCTGCACAAGCAGAGGCATAAATGGAAGGCATACATACACATACAAGGAAAGGATCATTTAGTGCCAGTACCTTAATGTAGAAAAATACAAGGACTCACAGGGCAGACATCCAAAGTCCTCAAGAGAATTAAAATGAAAAGGCTGTAAAAAAAGTTTATAACATCTACAAATATTTGAAGATGTAAAGCCAGGAATTTTGTGAGTTAAAATAAAGGGAAAGATCTATGTACAAGAGGAAGAAATTAAGAAAAATCAGACCACTTGAATGTAGACACTTCACATTAAAATTTAATAGGCAGTGGAATAGTTTCCCAAAGCAAGCAGCAGAAGTTTGAAAAACCTTGGCTTTTAAGGTACATCAGAAAAATATCTGAATGGCAATTTAGATTCAAAACTTGGAGAACATATAAGGCTATAAATCATTGGTAACAGAATGATATATTTTTTAAGTCCTCAGCAAGGATGTATCTCATAGAGAATATGCCATGAGACAGAAGTGTGAGCGTAAAGCTTATCCCACTTGCAGTACACAATTCTCTTTCCTTCCCCTGCCAAGCCAATATCAACTATTTCTACCGTGCAGCAAAGCAGGACACGTTCTAGTCATGTGCAATTACTCTTTGGAATGTAAACAGTACTTTCAACATGCTGCTGTAATCCCTATGGTGGCCCCTAATGGAAGCTGTGTCTTATTCCCATTTCCAGTGGGATGACAGCCTATGATGCAACTTCACTGTCAGTCTGGCCTAGACTGTTCCCCTGAGACTGCAGAACCATTCGTAGCATTGAAAAAGCCATTTTAAGAAACATGGAAACATAAGTACTTTATCCCTACTTGACTCCATGCCAAAGGGGTTGCACAAAAACCTCAGGATGTTTCTGTGCTGAATATTATGCAACAGCTACCTTTCTCATTTAAAAATCTCAGCTAAAAATGAACAAACAAAACTCTCCTGCTAATTTCAAAACCTTCACTCTGATAGTTCACAAACTATCACAACATAATAAGATTTCTCAGTTTCTTTTTACTCCTCTCCTACAAATGCAGAATTTTTGATCTTCAAGTAAGCTTGGTTTCTTCTCTCCTTGTTTTTTATGTAATGGTGTAGCCAGAGCTGTTCCCTTCTGAACCACTATTCTGTGCCATTAAGAACATCTCTCTGCTACTGTAAGCACCCACCTCCTTTAATCCTTTCATTAATTTAAATATATTCTAAAAAGCACTTAGCTCTCTACTGGGACTCCAAAACAACTGCTCTATTAGGAGAGCCCTATGCAAGCTTCACTTTCTAAGTGAAGAGCTTCACTTGTCTAAGTGCAAGACAACTGTTGCACTCATTCCCTGGAAGCACCAATACTGATGGATGCTCCTGCTGGAAGGCAAAAGTAGCCACCCTCTCTTGATCGGCAGCCTGGCCAAGGGCTGCAAAATGAAGCGTCCATGTCTCACGACTCAGCGTCTACTGACACTGAAGGCTCTAATTCCCAGCACAAAAACTGAGCACATTTATTTTTTTAATGGAAGCCTGAAAAGATTTCTGGAAAGTAAGGGAGTGTCACTTAAAGAACAGAGCCAATAGTTCTCAGCCAAAGATCTCCAAGGGCTTTAAAGAAATACCAGTATCGTTATCCTCATTTTACAGATGGAAAAGTGAAAAGATGATAAGGTAATACCAGAGTCAGGGCCATCAATTCAAATGAGATTTCTTGTAATTGTTCACTTAGGTATAAATCCATTCTTATCCAAATTTATTTAACATGTAATGAAGTAGATTGCAGAGACCTTGCCTTGTTCTAAAACCAGATAAATTATTGTTTAAAAAAAAATGCTCTCCTTATTCCCTATTTAGTTTTGACTGAAGAGCTGTTAAAGATAAAAAGCAAGCTTAACACAACTTAAGGCTTGCACAATAAACCCATACTTTAAATTCTAATTCTGACTGAATCTCATACCAGTTTCAGTGGGGCAAGGTTTTCCCCCTGGTAATGTGTGGTAAAAGGGGAGAAAGATAAAATTGTAAAGGCTCTTTAATGAAGTACTAGATTCAAAGGACAGAAAAGTTAACTTAATGAAGTATTTAATGTAAACTCAGTGAGCTCATTTCCCAGGTGAGCCGGATATCTGCTGAGCTTGCCTTAGAGGGCAAAACGCAAAGATGGTTTCACCTTCTAAACATGGCCTGGGGCACAGTTAGGATGATTTACTTTAAGACAGTTTAAATGCTCGTGGCTTATTCTGACTGAAGATCACATCTCCTGACAGTCAAGAATACTGAAGTACTGAGGTTAGATCCTGTCCCTAAGACTCCAGAATAAAATACAGAAGGCACACCACAAACAGCTGAAAAGAACAACAGCCTTCATCTCAAAAAGCTATCAAAGAATACCTTTGCTAAATAGAAGTGTGTGTGTGAGGATAATACTAATTAAAAAGGTTATTAATTGAAAGCTTGACATTTCTTTGTACACTGTCTGACACCTACAAGCAAATAGTTACAGGGAAGAGTAAGTAACAAGTGTCAGCCTGATAAAAGCAATGACAACAGTCTTGCAGGAGAGAAAAGTGTTCAAGAGAAGTCTTCAAGAACATGTGGTAGACAAAGAGACACTTAAAGACTGGAAAGTGAGAGATATACAGAGTGGGGACAAAGGGAAATAGAATTAGTTCTCAGTGCACCTACCTGTCATTTCTGGAAAGGTTAGAGAACAATAAAGATTTGATTTACAGATACAAAGATTTAAGCAAGGTGATCAGTAGCAGTCAACACAAATTACAACAATTTAACCTCCTATAACATTACTAGAAAACCTGCCAATGATGCCTAACCTACCTCATGCAACGATTTCACAGTGAATCAAGGGGCATATGAGTAATGTAAAGCAGACACGTTGCTAGTTGAAAACTTCTGTTTGCAGAATAGCTACCACTCACTTGATCTACCGAGACTCTCTGTATACAGGCATTTCATCAGTGCCTTGGATGCTGTAGTACATTTGCTGCATTTGCAGACTGTATGAAGTTGTAAAGGGCAAAAACTAGTGGAGAACAGGATTAAAATCGCAAACAATTCTAAGAAAATGGAAGAATGACCTGAAATAAGTAGGATGTTTTTTTCAGCAAAAAACTCAAATGTTAACTATTATACTTCAGATCTTGCCATTGAGCTGAAGGTCACAACAATCAACTGCAGAAACACTCCACATGAAACAACTGACCAGGAAATACAAGGGGACCTAGGGAGTTTAAATGGCTCAGAAATCAAACGTCAGCCAGCATTGTCACACTGCTGGGAGAAGAGACAAAATCCCCCAAACATTGCAACGCTTGCAGCTACCAAAGCCTTTTTTTTGTTCAGTTTAGGACTCTATATTAAAAAAAAAAATCCACTATCTGTGTACCACTTTGAATTTAGAAGGGTGAAGATAAAGATGAACAATATCTGGATAGAAGGCCCTTGGAGCAAACACTGAAAGAATAAAAGGAAGTGAGAGACTGAGAAGTCAGTTATGTAGTGCGTGTAAGAAATGCTGCTGTAAAGAGGAAGGAGTAAAAGGTTCTCCATATTCAAGGCTATAAGAAACCAACAGAGTTAAATACACAGTTTAGGGTTATTGCTTCACTACCATAATGCAAATCTCTTTGGCAAGATTAGATGACTACTGGTAGCAATGTTTGAGGTACCATTGAACTGCCCTGGAGAGGTGGCCATGAAACAGATGATCTTGAGGTCCCTATTTTACATTATTTTTATGCAAAACCTAGTTTTTAGAACACTGTATATGATTCATTCACTAGGCACATGTTTCATTTCCAAATTACTATTTTCAATGTGTTTTCTCTCTTTAGAAAACAGAAATTTTCTTGACTTGGGTTCAGTATATTCTTCCTCTATCTACAGCAGCATTTACTTCAGAACTTCACACATCAGACATGCACATTTGAGCAGCATGCAGTATTCATGACTCTATCCTGGCTGAGAAAGGCACAGAGCCAATGATACTCTGAGAGCGTAGGCAAGGGAGAAACAGGAGGGAACAAGTCAGCAGTGCTTGTTAAGGGAAGGGAAGATAGGTTAGGAAGAGGAAAAACTAAAGGAACCAGGATTAGCCAGGGCAAACCAGAGAGTAAATAACCTCACAGTTAGGGCAACACTCCACATCTGAAGAAAACTGTCGTGTTAAAACAACCCACTGAGCATGCTGTTGTACCTTTCCATGTTCTTTTTCCTCCTCTCCTTCCTGTCCTTCCCACCCTCCTCCACCACACAAACCTCACACACTCATCCCCTCTGCTTTCTCTGGATAACTGAAGTACAGAAACATGTTTACACTTGTTCTGCTATAGAATAGGATCTTTAAATTGTGTGAGGTGGAGGCAGACTGATGTTAGGCTGCCAAAGAAACTGGAAAGTAGGAGTAATCGAATGTGAGCTTTTTGGGATCTGAAATCAGATTAGCTTTTGAGATTTCTACATGTTGTAATGGGCTGGAAACAGGAGCTTAGATGGAAATCAACACTTTGTTTAGAACTTCACTCCCAATGGTAAGTATTCCATGCCTTCTACTTTCCTAAGCAAATGGTGGCAGAAGACCATGAAAAGAATAAAATTTCCATTCCCTTCTTAGGCACTTGGCAACTCTGCTTCCCAATATACTGCTTCTTATTTAATTACCACTTCAAACAAACCTGTGTTATAACCACAGTGAATGCTTTGTTTTCCAACAGGCAAAACAACACCATAAAGAAGATTTAAGGCACATCACTTTAACAGTCATAGGAAAAGAAAACAATATCCTTAGCAGAGAAGCACAGATGAAACAACAAAGGTGTGACAGGTTGCTTTAAAAGAGGAGGCAGGGGAGTTACAAAAGTAATTATTAAGGACAATGAAAGCAGGAAGGGCATCTACAAGTGAAAGAATGTGGAGCTTTTCCACTGAAGATTGAAGGACTATGATCTAAAACATCCTTCACATTTTATTCACAAAGCCACAACATTTGTGGTAGCGCAGACTGGAGGACGTAACACAAGGCACTTGCTGCCTTCCACTATTTTACTCAGTAAGCAGCCGCTACTACTTTATCTGCCTATTGTTTTCTTCCCATTTCTCTGCTATTGCAAGATCCCACCAATGCTACCACTACTGCAGAGGAACAGAAAGGTCCTTAGGCAGTTTGTATCATTTGCACCACTGTATTATTTGGTACAACTAATGCACCAACAGGCACAAGAGCTTTCTGTGCACTATACGACCTGCCGTTCTGTTGTTTCTTCTGACGCACTTGAATGGATGTATTAAGAGACATGAAATCGCTCGAGATGATTCCAAAGTACATTTCCCTTTACTGAAAAGTGGCACATTTTGCCTTGATATAGTAATATATGGATTGAGTTGGGATGGTATTTTTCTGCCTGTTTAAATCGCATATCTGCAACAGATGGAACAGAATAGTTGTATCCATAGGCCAATATCTGAGAATTATTCTAGTGTAGGCAATAATAATCATCAAAAATGGTAAAATGAAGTGAAAGTTGAAATTTAACTCATCAGTACATTATTCTCCTCCTTGTCACAGAAAACTTGGCAATAACTACTTCCTGCTTGTGATCCTTTCTGAATTCAGCCAAAGACTCAATGTGAGATTTTTCAAAACTTATCTAAGGGACTTCAGAGCTCAGCTGGGCAGGAGTTCCCACGTTTTTACTCCCCAGACAATACCAATCTTTGGAATATAGCTAGGGAACATTTGCTCCCTAAAGGAATAAAAATTTAAATTATCTGTGTTTCCTACCAAACAGGCATTTCAGGATTTTCTTTCAGGTAAGGCAGTGTAGCCAGACTACTCTGCAGCTGAGGAGTGTGGGAACCGAAGTGCTGAGGAGCTGCAAGTTTAGCAGCTCTGAGAATCCAGGCCCGTGAGGTGTCACAAGTCAGGAACAAAGTTTCAGCTGCCAACCAGCTGGTACACAATCAGAAAACCTGGGATTTGGGGAAAATGTCAACTCACCACATAGCCCTTAAAAGCCTGAGCAGACAAGGACCCAACTCATGTAAGGTTTATCAAAGTGCACCTCATATTTGTTTGCTTGTTTTTTATGAATTAATTCTGAATGAAATCTGTGATCTTATGTCACTTAAGTCATTCAGAAAATCCTTCCCTCCTAAAGCTAGTATGAGTGAAACTGCAGAGAAACAGTAATACAGAATGGCAAGTTCATCTCCATCTATATGCAGAATAATTCAGTTATACTTCCACTGGATTTCTTCTAGTGACGATATACTGCAGTATGAAAAGGAATTGCAGTCCATTAATGGCTCTTCAGTCCCAAAAGCAGAGACATCTAATATCACAATATGAAGCTTATCTAGACTGTTAGGTACTTGCCAGAGTGCAACACTACAGTACAGTTGGGATGCTTAGGCCTAACACATCTTTGAATTTTTACAATCTTTTCAAGTTCTACAGAAAGGCTACAAGGTGTACAGGCAATTTGTCTCCATTTTGCTTATTGCTGGATAACTTGGGAATACCTATAGCTTAAGTAATAGATCCAGCCAAGAAACATACAATGTCTGGTCACCTCTGAGGAGCAATAGAAGCATGACTATTTGGATGCTGTCTTAAGAGAATTAGAAATCTTTCAGAAAGAATTTTTTAAGTGCATTACAGTTTTTCATTCTTTTCTTCCTCAGGTGCAACACCCAAATGGATGAGAAGCTACACATCCTTGTCAATACTTATTTGTTGTCCTGGTTTTGCTTTGCTAGAAGTATGATTTGCCAGATCTGAAGGTCATTAGCAGTTTTTGACTTAGTCAGAGCAGCTGATCCAAGGTGACCCACAGCTGTATCCCATACCATAAATATCACACTGATCATAAAGGGGGGATTTCACTGAGGAACAGCGCTCCTGCATCTGTACTTCATTTCCCCCTGCTTCTCTCTTTCCCCACTCTCTTATAATTCTGCTCCTGAAGACTGCCTTCCCATTTATTGTGACCACTGTACACTTGCTGAGTATAACCTTGTATGCTTTATACTGGCATTGCTATTAGCTCTGCTGCTTCATTAAATCTGTTTTCATTTCAACCCATAGGTGTCCTCTCCATTTCCCAATCTGCCTTCTTGGCTGGGAGGGGTTACTGGGCGGTAGAGCAATTGCTACAGTTCAGTCCCTTATATGGGCTAAATGTAGACAGCTGCAAAGCCATACAAATATTTAAAGAGAGTTGGAAATCCCTGGAAGGCAAAACATCTTTCAAAGGCTAAGAAATTTTATTAAATTACTGCCTTCTACACTATACAATCTCCTTACCTACACAGGAAATGGTAGGTAAGGTACCAGATTAAATCAGTTGCACAGCCACAAGGCATAGTGCAATAAAGAATCCATTACCCAAATCATTTTATACCTAAGCAAACGGAAAATGTAAAGTCTTCTACATTAGCGTGTGATGCGGATGTAAGCCCTGTGTCCCTGATGGGGAAGCAAGACTACTGCTGCCCATTCTGTGTGTGACTGCAGCACCGGGCCACCCAGTTAGCTAACCACCTCTTTTATTTAAAGATGTACTAAATATATGCAAGAACTCTGCATTATATGGTTGAACTCTGCATTATATGGTAGCAACAAAGCCAAGAAATGTCCTTCTAACTATTTGTTAGACATCAATGCAAAGTTGAGGACTGAGAAGTTATTATAACTAATTTTTTTCACTGATTTTCTACAACAAGCTTGTATGTTTCTCTGAAAAATGTTTAGTGCTTCAGAGCTGCTCACACAGTGCAATCCAGGTGATAAACATAGTTAGGATTTCACTGTTGTTTTGTTGTTGCCTTTTTTTCCCCCCACAGCTCTGAAAAACAGCCAAATGCTTATCTGGACATTTATTCAGAAGTGGAAATTCTGTCTCAAGGACACTTATACAAGTCACAAGAAGGTGAACCAAAATGTGCCAAATTTTGCTTACTATATTAACGTATGTAGTTCGGCTGAAATGAGTCAGACTGCTTCTTAAGCAGGCTCCATCATCCATGAAATCCATGAAATGTAAAAAGAGAACAGATACTATCCAAATCTCAATTCAGAACATAGCATTCTGCCTTTTTAAGATTAAGTTCATCATCAAGCAAAGAGGTTAAGGAGAAAAAAAAAATTAAATCTCATCAAAGTCACTAAATTACACTGATATGGGGTCTACATTCTGCTGGTCACCATTTATGAATGAATACATAGCTGGCATAATTTGCCATCATATACCCTATGTTAATAAAAGATTATAACAGGTATTGCCAAGTCAGGTCATATTTAAGATAGCTGATGATTGCTCAAGAACTGTTAAAATGTGAGGAAAAAGCCCTATCTAAATGAAAAGAGCCTTTTAAGAACATGATTTCCGTGCTTCCTAATTTCTATATCCAGCTCAGCTGGTGAGAAGAGAGATACCAATGTAATTTACCTTTCTCATGTATAATGACAATGGCTGGTTTTTTTCCTTTTTTTTTTTTAATGGAAACCATTGTATTACTGTTTCCATTCTTGTTCCAGAATAAACAGCCACAAAAATGAAAACTAATGCAGAAGATTAAAAGGCTATAGGCAAAATTTAAAAACAGCCTAGGAATTCTTATCCATATAGCACACAGCTGATTCTTATCCATATAACACACAACTGAACTCTCTCATCTCACCATGGTTAGAACTTAACATTTGAAAATTAAAGCTAAACAGAAGTATGCCTTTCATCTTCACAGCTCCGTAGTTATGACACCTCATAGAAATAATAGTCTGCTATGGTCATGTAGCAAGTATTTTTATATTAATCTGTCTAGTTAGAAATTGTATAATTTGACTGGAGAACAGTATATGTAATGGCTACATTAAGAATAAGACAGTAATATGAATGGAGGTCTGCAAGCCTGACCTCGAGAGGATGGGAGAATTTAGAACAAATTTTGAAAGGAAGGCCGATGAGTGGTATGGACATAAAGGCAAAATGGGCAAAATTCAAAGAGCTGACATGGTAAGATAATCCATGTTCTGGACAAGGACAAAAGAAATTTGATCAGTCTCATACAGGTGGACTTCAGTAAAGCATTTCCAATGGAAACCATTTGTCAGTTTAGAAAGTGGCTGTTTGAAGGAAGAATAGCAGCAATGTCAGATAGCAGAAGCTTGGCTAGTGAGGATTTTAAAGGACAAATGTAGTTTTTCCTTCAATGTTCTTGGAATAAAGAAGTAGACTAATGGGAGTCACCAATGTGGGGTGTCATTGCCAACACAGAGGAGGATTACAATAACTACCCCCAAAACAATAGATTTCTGTGATGATGACAAAAAATATAAATGTGAAGTGAGTCCCACATAAATGAAAGAACACTGTGATTATGCTCTTAGGAGCTAACTGCAGAGAGTCCTGCAATAAGCCAAGAGCTCATCATTAAGAAATTACTACGGTGGAGAACATATGATCTGTAAGATTCCACTATGAAAGAGACAAACACAGTGCTAGGAAACATTAATCAAGGCATTTTCAAGTGGACAGAGAAGCATGAATGTCACTGTACAGTGGCTGTCTTGGAAAACTGCATGGGAAAATGTCTTCAGCATTCAGAGAATCACAAACCAGGAAAGGACAGGGAAGCACTACACAACAATCCAGAAGTGTGTATCTTACAAGAGGACAGAGAAGCTGAGATGTTTAGCATGATAGAAAACTGGGGTGTTATATGCAATTACAACAGGATAAACAGGCAGGGGGAAAGCTGACACGAGAATAAAAGAACTATAATATAAAAGAGCTATAAACAGGCCTTAAGGCTGAAAATTAGCAGCAGTTTCTCAGGTGTTTGGGTAGTTTCATTGCAGAAGAGTCCATCAGAGTAATTCAAGCTAAGAAACCCAACCCATGCTGCTGGGTACCCCCCTGCCACTTTGTATCACCAAAGATGCATAAGATTAAAATGCATTTTATGCACTAATGATGTCTACCAGTGCTGCAGAGATGAGGAGCAAAAGGAGAAAGTGTCGAGGTGTCTTATACATTAGAAGACAGAATCACTAGTTTGGTGGTGATACTTGATATAATACAGCTTGCAACAGCAAGGGACTCAAGCTGACAATATCAATTTTCTATGTATGAATGTGCTGGCCTGCATTTATTTATAAATAAAGGAAATAATAACAATATCTGTGGAACACAAGAGAAGCCAGCAATTTTATTTACTTTATCCCATTTCAGGAATCAAAAGCAGTAAAAAGCAATTCAGAAGAGATTAGTGGTTGCTAATGCTTTCACTGCAATAGAGGACATACTCACAGAACACTGATATGGTGTCTTAAGGAATGACACTGATAAATAAAGACACAGCAGTGAATCAAAAGACATGCAAACCTTCTCTAGAAGCATTCCAGGGTGACAAAACTAATGACTTCTGTATATAATGACTGAAATGATTTTTTCCAAGCAGATGTAGCAGACCTGCCCCCATCAGTACAGTTGACTAAGTGTGGCACACACAATGCTAGGATGTCTGGTTTGAAAACATTTCAGCACACAAGATTAATAAACTATCACAGTCTTAATAACATGCATCTGGCCATTAATGTTAAATATTTTTATGAGTTATTTTGTTAAGGAAATTAGCTTCATACTGTCTGTACTTCAGTACTAAATATAGCACTACCATGTCTTTCCCCATCTACTCAACGTTAATAAGAAGTACTTAGGAGTCATACAGCATCTCTTACTATCAATTGGCATCAAATATAGGTTGACTCTAGTAGCACACTAGTGACTGTGCTGGGGATGGGGAAGTTTGCTTTGCTTTTCCTGAAGGGGAGTTTCTGGTAGCCACTAACTGCTCAGATGGATCAAGATTTGCCATAAAGGATTTTAAAAAGCTAAAGGAAAACTGATGGAAGAGGGGAAAAAAAATCCTGGAAGGATGCTTAACGTAGACAGCAAATTCCAATACATGCTTAGTTCAGTTTGTTTGGGCCTAGCATCACAATCTCACCTATGCAGAGCAGCTCATTCCCCAGATTCCCTTCAGGCTTGACAGCTCAGCAATATTATGGCTTTGACAGTTGAGGGAGACTGTCTCAAGAAAGTGTTCATTTCTGAGGTGAAATACTAGAGATTGACACTTGTGGTTATTTTGCAAAATAAGTCAATTCAACAGCACTTAGGGGCAACCAAACAAAAATGAGATTTGGCCTTTTGAGTACACATATGGGGAAGAATACAGTGAACCACACCACATGTTTCTGAGATTACTGGGAGGTCTGAGATTCCATGGATGCATGTAGGGACAGGAGATGAATGAACTGAAAGGACAATTAGCCTCTTATCTCTTGAACAGATTCTACAGCTCATGCAAATCAATTTAACATGACTGCTATGCTACTGAAAAAAAATTCAAACAAAATCCAGCACTGCTGAAACTTGATGCCAGCACAATACCTGCTCTCCTGGGTAATCTGTAGCATCCAGTCATTGCCCCTGAATGAGTCCCATCCTTGCAAAAGGAGGCAAGTAGGCATCACTGAAAGAATATTCTTGCTCACAGTTCTGGCTGGGACATGATGCAAAACAGTGGCTCCCTTACCTTAGCTATCAGGAATTTCCTCATACTGCTTTGAGGAACCAATCCATGAGTATGTCTTAAGTCATTCAGCATCATTGCCTCTTTCTGAGCCCTGGCTGAATCCAGCAATTACACCACCCCACCATTTTATTCTGAATCTAGCAGAGCCATATGAGGTACAAGATAAGACATGCAGGGTATTGCTCGGACAGCTGTCTGAAATGTATTAAGAGTTGGTGTTGCCCTGGGATTTCTGTAGCAGTGCTGAACAGGTGAACCAACAGGCCACTGCTTTGGATGTCTGAAAGATGCCATCAAACCACTGACTGACAGCATCTCTCCTGTGGCAGCACTGAACCCTGACATCAGTGGGAACTGGGAGACTTCATAACTCCAGGGGCAAGAATTTGCCTCTTTGAGGAGGAGTGGCTGTTGGGTCAAAGTGACCCTCATCAGAGGTTAACAGGAGCAGAAAGGTGCCAGGGTTAACAGGAGCTGAAAGACTGACTGAGATGTGAAAGGAAGATTTTATTAATCTTCATTTGCCAGAAGTAGGTAAGAATTTACCAGAGGAAGCTCAGAGCTTTAAAGTTTTGAACACACTACTGGTCGTTCCCACAGTACAGGGTGCTCCAGGGAGCAGCAACTACTTCCCAACTCCTTAAAAGCAAAAGAAACACAGCCCTATTGGGTGGTAGGCAGGGCCACGTACATCTTATTCCAGCTGTATAGCTGCCACTGTAGGACATGCCCCAAACCCATCATGTGGCCTGACAGTTTAACAATCCCCCCAGCACCCTATCTGTTCAAGCGCTTATTCATCAGTTTTACAAAACCTAAGCTAAGCATGGGGGACAAAGTTGAACTGTGAGGCTTTGCAGAAGGTCCAGAATTCACATTAACCTCCTCATGCTTATCCACATTATTTAGCACAAAACCATGTTTTCTTCTTAGCACTTTGGCCTGAATATCTCTGAATTGCAAAATTTGTAAATGAACATAAGAAGAGATAACTCAATTTGCACAGTGAAGGCTTAAAAGTGTTTTTCTTATATGTAATCTTAGTCTAATATATGAATAACCATAGAGCTACTTTCCTGTTATTTCTTGTCTTTAAATTGGTGTATCTCATCTTTAAACAGAACCAAACTTATTTTTCTCCCCGAGGCACACAGTCCACAGGCTGCAACTACCCTGGAATCATGCCTATACATTATTAGAAAATGGTTTGTGTACCTACATGGAGGACTCAAGAAGTGCAAGGAAATGTGAGATTTCAGATCAAGCCACTAACATTTTGCACTTCATCTGTTGCCATACAAAAATTTATCTTCTAAAAAATAAAAACAAAACAAAACAAAACACAGCACTGTTTTCCCTGCACACAAATGCTGTCCTGCAGTCACTAATCTCTGACTGCTGCATCCAGATTTCCAGTTGCACAGTCACATGGCTGTGCTGGATGGGAGAACGAAGTATTGGAGGAGCAATCGGGGGGGGGGGGGTGGAGGGGAGTGGTCAGAAGAGATTTCACCTGAAGTAGCCTCTGATTGCAGTCCTGTTTTTCAGCTGAAAAAAGGAAGGTGGAGTGAAAGGACGTGACCATATAAGGCTGTGAGGACCAAGGCTGTCTGTGGAAGTCCAAGACAAGAGAAGCCTTCTCCAGAGCTTAGGAAACAACATATCACCACCAAAAATTCCTTCCTTCACCAGACAATAATGACACTCTCACTAACCTACAAAATGTCACAATGTCAAGTGAACATCCAACTGCCGCAGTGATGGTAGAGTTGGACTCTGCTCTAAAGAAGGTGGCAACGTGCCAGCTCAAGCAGCCTGACAACTCAAGGACAATCTCTGCTGGATTTGATCAGCTGAGTTTCACAGACAGGCCATGTGACACATTGTCACTTAACACACAACAAAAGGGTTATTTCTTCCTGCTAGTCTAAAGCCTAGATGATCCCTCTGGAAGATGCATCAGCAGAACACTGAAGAAGTCAGAAACAAAGCTGGGCCTCCCTCCTTCGTTGAAAAAGGGAGTTTTTTTCTCCCAACATTTCTATGAAGTGCCACTGTCATTTAGGAGTAGAGATTCTTTCACTTTGGTCATTTGGCAAGGAGATATGAGTTGCTGAATTATCTCCCAAGGAGCACAAAAAATAGAGTGGAGCATGATTTGGAAAGCTGAAAGGCAGGACCTAATGCTAAATTTGCAAGCTGATGAGCTAAATCTGCTTCCTGTGATAACTGCTTGCTGCTTTTTTAACACTGAAATTAGAAACTGATTTTTACCCACAGAGGAAAAGACAAGAAATATAGTCAATGTGTAAGTACTGCTGCAGATTCTCCTTACCCTGGACACAGGGTCAAAGTCAAAGACAAGAATGACCAGCACAACCAGCATTGGTGCTGACTTGCCCTTCAGACACTGCCGAGGTCAACATTTGCAGGGTATGGTAGTGCTCCAAACCCAGTTTTGATCCCTTCAGGCTACTCCAGTGATCAAGTCTCCTGTGTTCAGAATAGGCAACAGCTACTATCAAGCTAGCAGAGAACTGACACAGGGTGAGTGTAGTGTCTGCTTTGCTCTGCAGAAAAGTATAATTTTCAGCTTAACCAAAAGCATGGAACTAGGCTGTTATCGATGAAAAATACAATGGTGCATGACATCATGTAAAATAGTGGCACAAGTCCTTGGATTGCACTACTGCATCTGCTTAAAACAGCAAATGTAAAAGCTATGAATCCAGCAATAAGGGACAAGATTGTAATTCTACAAAGGCCAGGTGAAGGGCAGGTTATGGACAACAAGGAGCAATCCAATTTGGTTACACTAGCTAAGGCAAAATTTACAATGGCTATCAATCCTCAGGCTTTAAGGCATAAACTGAGCACCATCTGGGGCCAGAAAGAAATTTCCCTCTGTGGTACACTATAACACAATTGGCTGCCTGTATTTCTTCCTCTGAATCATCACATATTGGTTACTGTCAGAGACGGGATACAGGACTGTACGGATCACTGGTCTGTTCCAGAGCAGCAATTTCTATGTTGTTCATTTTTTTCCCACAGCTCTTACAGATTACAATAACGTTATTAATATTGCAGCAGTCATTTTCTCAACATACAATAATAGGTTTTTCTAATTCTGAAACAAATGCCAATAGCAACTTAAGTGACTCCAACAACTAATCAAAAGCACCAGTCTATACTTTTATGGGGTCTGAGTGATTTACTAGTTCTGTTTTGGAAAACAAATCTAACTATCTAATTACTTATATTTGCAGATTACACATCAAACAGACTATCTAGCATTCAATTTAACAATAGTGACAGCATGAAGAAAAAGCACCAATCATGTTTAAAAAAGTAATTTGAAATTCAGCTCCAAATTTATTTTAAAGAAAAGATGTAAGTATTGTCTTTCTGACTGAGATTTATTAACACTCTCCCTTTCCATTATCTGAACATCTCACTTGCCCTAAAGCACATCTGTAAAGACAGTGAGAGACTGCATGCATTTTCTATATCCATAAATTACAGATGTTGCTTTGAGCTACTCATCTATCAAGACAATTTTCCATCAGAGTAGACCAACCTGAAAAGTATCCATCTAACAGAGAATATGGAAAATAATTAGTAAAAGCACACAGTCTGCAGGTTTAATTTGTTTTACTGGGAACATTTTCTACCCAAAGCTTTATAATAGGGTGTGACAGAACACAAGGAAGCAAATCAAAGACCAAACCACACTTTTGGGTATCAAAACAAAGACATTGATGCATCACTGCCATGGTGTTGTGTACACATGGTTCTATAACAAACTCAGTAAAGAGAATATGGATAATTTAATGGCAACTTCTGTGCTGAATAATTTACAGTAATACACAGTTTCCACCTAATAACTTGAACAAGCTACGTGCTTCTATGGAAGAGCTGGTGGCCTGTATATAACACAGTATGTGATTATCCTAAAACTGAAGTGTATAGAATGAAAGGCAAATTAAGAAGATAATGCAAGCGGCGCTTTTACAAAGAAAGATTCTGCCATCACAGTGCCCAGTTACTGTATCTTGACCTTTCCACTTTCATAGCCAACTGAAAAATGAATAAATGCTGAGAAAGCAGATCACAAGATTAAGAACATAGAGCCTTTCCTAGGCTGCATAAAATACAGAACATGACTTAACGGAACAGAAAAAGGGAGAACAGTATTTGTGGGAGATAAAAGAAAGACACATACTTGAACAGTTCATGCCAATCGTGCTTATTCTAAGCAGAAGACAAATACTGTATTACTGCCTTCAGAGTTGGGTAAAAGAAAAAAAAAAAGACAGAGCCTTCATGTACAGAAAAATGTCAATTCTTCCACTGCAATTTGCATTTCAGAGACAATAAAATACCCTGGGCTCCTCCTGGGTCCTCTCCAATACAATCTCTGCAAAAGCCATTGTTTTACTTTGTTTTGTAAAGCATTTTTGCAAAGATGAAACTGCAGGTTTCCAAACCTATGAGACAATTTTTCTTTTCCTCTTCACTAAAACAGAAATCTTCAGTGGAAAGAAAAGTATTTCAATTCTGTTCTGACTTAGGCAAATAGAATAGAAAATTATATGAGAGAAGCTGTAACACATGATACAACAAAACTTTAGGCTTGATTTCCCCACAGTCAGATGAAGTATATCTTAGGAAACATGGGAAGGAAAAGGAAAGACACTGGAGTACAAAAGGTTCACAGCCGTTCTTCATAAAATTATTGCCATCTAGAAAATGAATGTTTTACATCAATGCTTCCATCTCACAGCTACCTAAAATTTCTCGGCCACCCATGCTGCATGTAGCAGGCAAGATTTTCAAAACTGGGTGCCTTTTGGACATATATCTGCATGTAGGTACTGATGCAAGTGCCCTCATTTTCTTAAATGATGACTATCCAGCAGTCCTCTGCAGATTTAAATGAGAACTTTGGGGCACTCAGCAGAAGAAAGAAGATTGCACTTATTTGGAGGCCTAGCTTGTAAGCCTCACTTTTAAAATAAAAAATTATCCGGGTTTTATCATTACAGTTAAAGCACTGAGACTCTCTTTGGAGTCCATCTGTGCAACTCCTGACAGGCTGAAAGAATACCTAAAAGAGCCAGGCACTGCCTCTGTGTCAAGCATAAGCACATTTTTCCACCACAGTATTCCTAGCCCTTGTGGACATGGCAGGTGAGAGATCAGAGCTGGGATCATACCTAATTTTCTAGAGATCAGTGCCATCAGGATACAGAGCACATTTCCTAAACAAGGACTTTATAGGCTTAATGGTGCAACTGGCTTACTCTAAACCCTTCTATTTAAAACCCCACCATTTCTCACAGAGAACACTGCTTGTTACACTTTCAATAGCATTAGCTTAGAAAGAGGAAAGTTTCTGACAAGTACATCTTTTCATTACACAACCCTTTGCTTGATTGGTGCAAACAGCAAAAAAACCATCAAACTGTTTTATACCTTTTTTGGTGTTGTTTTTGTTTGTTTGTTTTCACATAGCAAGTAGATGTCACGAGAAACTTGGTAATGAGACCCTAAAAAAATGTCTACAGGACTAAGTCAAAACCTGAAAAGGCAGTAAATCATCCACTGTAAACACAAAGAAATTGAAGGCAGTTTAAGTGATGCAAAATCTTTGATCGACTGTCTCTCATCACCAGTGAAATATGAGAAAACACAAAGAAATATGTTACGTGCATCCCCAGGAAATAGAAATACAGTTAATTAAGAAATAGAATTTTGCCTTTTGATCCTTCTAATAATTCTCCTTCTTTCTCACTGACATGTACACAGAACGACAAGAGAATGAAGGGTTTAGGTCACTGTTGCTAAAGGCAATATTTTGCACAAACCTTCCCTCCCATGGTGCTATGGACAGCTTGAAGCTCGTGTCTGTCCTCACAACATATTCTCTTTCTCCTACACATACTGACACTTAAAATACAGAGCGTGCTTGACCTGGCAGCAAGATGTTATTTTCCTAATTTATCCAACATTAGTCTCAGACTAAGGAGAGAACAGTTCTAGCACTTTGCAACAGCAATTCCTAAACCACTCTACGATGTGAGAAGCACTTAATAATTAAGAATCTATTTCTACTAAGCAAGAAAACAGACTATCATAATCAAAACCTTCTAACTTTTAAAATTCAGTAATACCTTAGGATGATTTTTTTCTCCCATCTGCCTACTAGAATCAGAAGGACTGGAAATTAGGCCCTTCAGAGAAGCTTCTGGGCAAGCAGTGGTCTTGTGAGAGGAAGGGAAAAAAAACTCCAACACCAAAACCATAGTGATTAGACTAGGGAAAGTAAAAGGCCCATCCAGGATGGACTCATGGCTTGAAATCTCTCATCAATGCCAAGGCCCAAAGAGAGTGACTTGATACTAGTACATGTAAGGGGAATCCTTATCCCACCTCTCCTAGCTTTGAAAAACAGAAGAATATTGGTATCTTACAGTTTTGATTTGGGATTTCTAAACTGAGGCAAATTTAGAAGGTCTGGATTTTTCAGAGACGATAATCTGCATCATCTGAAATGTAAGCCTGAAAACCACAGCCAAGTAGGAAGACAGTGTCATGTTCTGATTCTGCTGTAATGATTATTTTGCACATACTTTGTATCTATTCCTCTAATTTTTTGTACAGCTCTAATGATGCAATTTGAATTTCCCATATGATTCCACGATCTCTGTGAGAAAGACATCAAGATGCAGTTAGATAAGCAGTTTGTGCTACATCTTGAATTAGATTTTTCCAAATAAGCCACACTAAAGATAAGCTCTGATCACCATCAGAAGTGCTACCTTGCTCACAAGGCATTCAGACCTCTCCAGCATATATCTGCAAGGTTTTGTAGACAAAAATCACAACACACAGCACAACTCTTCTCTTCTTAATAAAGACAACTGCAATCCCCAAGGCTGTTTGTGCAAGCTGCCATTGTGGGTGCATAATGGTTGCCTTACACATTAGCACAGCACCAACACACCTACCTTTGTAAATATAAACAAGAAAATTCAGGCCTCTCTGGCATAACAATTAGAATAACCATTTTATTCTGTTTGATTACTTCCCTCCACCTCTTACCCTGTAAAATCAGGCCGTCTAACCTGTTTTCAATATACATAGCAAAGTGTGGTAAAATCTAACAACATCTATTCCTTCAAACTGGAATTTTGCATCGCCAGGTTCTTGCAAAAGTAGTATAGTAAAAGACAGCTTATTTGAAGGGTTTGCCAGTAAAATCTGGAACAGATTCTGCAGCCAGAAAGCTACAATATAGAAGGATTTTAATGGCTATGAAATGTTTCTTACTCTCTGGTAAAATTAGTTAACAGACTTATTTTTCCTCTCTAGGGGACTACACTCAAAAATCTGCAGGTGTGAGAGCTAAGCATATAAGCATACTCGTCCATACCCAAAGCCATTTGCCCACCACACAGTCTGAGCAGCACTGCACTATTTAGGAGCACTGAGGAATAGTGTGCCTGTAAGACAGGATTTTAAGTAGTATCAGCAGCATACTGTGATGAATGTGCATCACATCAGTTCACACTCTTGTCTGCCTCTAGACTGCAGCGTCTGTTCTCACAGATAATGATTGAATTTGATGGCTATATTCTCCAGAGCCTCCTCCCTCCAGCACTGCTTCACACCTGAACAAACACAAGTGCAAAATGCTTCCACTCCGATTTGGTAGCAGACTACTGTCTTTACAGGGTATAAACAAGCACACAAGATGGAAAAAGCTCAGGCTCTGTACGTAGCAACTCAGTAGGTCCATAGCAACTACATCTTCAATTTTTGGATTTGCAACATTACTTTTACCACAGTATGTACCGGACTAGCCCCTGGCTGCCTTGCTAGATAAAGCTTTCCAAATAAGGCACGAGGCTGACAGACAATAAGTCAGTCTATCATTAATTAAAAATAATTACAGAAATCATTAATTAGCGAAGAAAATTTAAATTCTGGTCCTGCAGTCAAATTGTTTTCCCCTAGCATGGAAATAGGTCTTTTAGGTCCTTGTTAGTCCAGAAGCAAACTGATACAGGAGATAAAAACCTGCAGATCTCTGACCATCTTTTTCTGGGCAGAGGAAAGTTCTCTTCTCTGCACATTATTGACCTAGAACATACCTGCACACAATATGGAGATATTGCTGGACTTTATTTATATGCCACATTGCTAAAATGACAAAAAGACATCTGACCAACAAGCATATCCAGTCCTTTCCCAACATGCTGCAGTGCTGAGACTGTCTCCTCAGCACCTTTATAATCATTTTGGCAGCAGCCAACATTAACAACACGAGTACAAAAATAATGTTTGTTTCAGCTGATTCAGATAAGGAGGCAGATTTTGTAGAAAAGCCTGGAGGGCTTCCTAGCAGCCAAAACAGTTGCTGGGCTATAGTACTTGCCAGTGGGAATGTCGGGGTGGGGAGGCTGTGTAGATCTGGGACAGCGCTTCCGGTATCCCCAACATTGCCAGGCTCGCTCTGTCCTTTGCATAACCCTAGGTTCTTTCACATGTAAATAGTGCCAGCACTCTGCACAGCTCCACTTATCCTATATATTTTTAATCAAGCAGGCACTTACAATCTTCAGAGTTTTCCTCAGAAGTCTCTGAAGTTTCTGTTGTAAGGCTAGATGGGATTTGTAGGTTGACTGTACTAAGCCAAAATTCTGCTGCTTTTCAGGGACAAAGTGGATCCCAGACATGAAATTCTGAAGTGCATAATGCTGACAAGACCATCCCGCCAGATACAACATGGTGGCACTCACTGTGGGTATGTCTGAAATACCTCTAACAAGGGAGGTTATTCTTGCCCTGTACTCAGCACTGGTCAGGCCATACCTTGATTACTGTGCCCAGTTCTGGGCTCCTCAATTCAAGAGAGATGTTGAGATACTGGAACATGTCCAGAGAAGGGCAACAAAGCTGGTGAGAAGCCTGGAACATAGCCCTGTGTGGAGAGGCTGAGGGAGCTGGGGTTGTTTAGCCTGGAGAAGAGGAGGCTCAGGCGTGATTTTATTGCTGTCTACAACTACCTGAAGAGAGGCTGTAGCCAGGTGGGGGTTGGTCTCTTCTCCCAGGCAACCAGCAATAGAACAAGGGGACACAGTCTCAAGTTGTGCTGGGTGAGGTGTAGGCTGGATGTTAGGAGGAAGTTGTTGCCAGAGAGAGTGATTGGCATTGGAATGGGCTGCCCAGGGAGATGGTGGAGTCACAATCTCTAGAAGTGATCAAGAAAAGATTGGATGAGGGACTTAGTGCCATGGACTAGTTGATTGGACAGGGCTGGGTGCTAGGTTGGACTGGATCATCTTGGATGTCTCTTCCAACCTGGTTGATTCTATGATTCTGTGATTAGCTTGCCTAAAAAAAAATTTCTTCAAACAAGGTAGTCATCACTCTGTAAATTTGCTATTTTAGCATGACACCTCTATAACAGCTTCTCTGCTTAGAGACAAATTTTAATAGAATTTCCTGTGGGGCAGGAAGGGGGACAGTACTGACCATGCACCTGTTCCCCAAAGGTTCATAAATGGTCTCCTTTTCTCCCAAAATCTCCACATATAAGATGTGGTATTAGACAGTGTTTGGGGTAAGAGTCTCTTCAGCACTTAGCCCTGAAGATGGTCTTTTTAATAGCTGTAAAATCTGCAGAGGGAATATATGAACTAACAAGTTTAATGGTTCTTTTGCATTTTACTGTGTTCCACAGGGACCAGGTGGTTTTATATCCTCTATCTACATTTCTCCTGAAGGTGGTTTAGAATTTCCATTTCAATCAATGCACAGAATTTATCAGTGCTCTTCCCAAAACCACATGCATTGTATGGGGAAAGTAGGTTATACAAATTTGATTTCAAGAAGTTAAATCATTGACTGGGCAAGGCAAGCCTCTATGAAGTTACAGAGATTGTTCTGTAGCATCAGTAACAGACTACTATGTTGTCCTCAGTATTGTCCCCTATTAAAAAAATTCCTCCAAATAACTCATGTTTTATAGAGAGGTTAGGACCAGAGATTTAGGGGGCATTCTTTATGTGACATTTTTGTTAGAGAAAGTGGCATCCTGGTGCTTTCTTTTGCAGCTTTGGATTTGAAATCTCACGGTCAGGGGGGGAGGCGGTGTGGAAGGATAGCCATTATTTAATTAGTGCTCTTCTCAATTACCATCTGGAGTTAAAGATGAACAAGTAGGTATATATCCAAGAAATTCTCAGAAGAATTACCTAACACTAACTGAATAAGCAGAAGTTCAGAAAATTGATCATCCTCCCTCACTTTGGCTTCTTCAGAGATTTTCTTCCTTTAAATTGGCAGAAACAAATGCCAAGTAAGCAGGATTGCATGCTCTCCTTTTTCTTCCATGCTCAAAGAATACAACCCAGAGGTAGCTATAAAATTGCTTTCTTTCTGAGTTCCCAAACTCAACACATGGAGACCTGAAAACCCACAGGTAAGATACTCTCTGAAAACAAGAGAAATTTCATTAACCACAAAAGGTCAATCAGGTCCTACTTGGGCATGCATAGAGCTGATCTGGATACGAAAACTGTTA
Source organism: Pogoniulus pusillus (assembly GCF_015220805.1). NCBI lineage: Eukaryota > Metazoa > Chordata > Aves > Piciformes > Lybiidae > Pogoniulus > Pogoniulus pusillus. Next base: position 15,384,749 of record NC_087272.1, on the reverse strand, counting down.
AGGATGAACAGCTGCTCAGAACCCTGGAAAAATCAGGATCTTGCATACAGGTTTTAAAGCCAAAACTTAAGTATCAATTCAACTGTGTAGTGACTTTCACAGCTCCCAGAAACCACCCTCCCTAGCATACTCTGATGCATGTCTGGATTAGTCAGCCCACAACTGCTACTTGATGAAACAGCATACAGTCAACGACAGGCAGAAACAATGATTTTGTAAGAAGACTTGAGTAGAAAAAAGAAATCATGCCTGCTGCTCACCAATTGCTAGCTGTTTTGAACTGCTATTTCAAGGATTTGAAAGGACTCCATTAGCTTGATCCTTTGGAGATTTAGGCAAAACAAAACCAGACCACTACACTGAAATTGTCTACAGATCACTTGTTTTCATTTGCTGTTGCTTTACAACAAATTCATTTTCCCCCTAATAAATGCAGTGTAAAGGTTTTCTTATGGAGGGCTATTTCAACCCGCAGGAATAGGAAGCTATTCCATAGAGGCTAAAATACTATTTGGGAGGAGCAGTATAGCTCCAGCTCCTACATTACTTCATCTTTGGCAATGACAGATATGCTGGAAACTGCTCCTGTCTTACTGAGCAAGGAAGAGGCTGGAGTATGTAGGCAGCAGCTACCTAGAGAGGGAAGGAAGGGTAGCTCACATCAGTGCTTCTCTCCTTACACTAGAAATGGCTTTCCTCTTCTGGCCTTCACTTTAATAAGAGCAGAGAAGTACAACTTTGCCTTCACTTCTGAGAAGTATTAAGCGAACTTTGTGTATGATTACCTGAAAACAGCTTAAGTTTTGTGTTTAGTAATTACACTAAAATAATTACATTTTATACCACATCACTATATGTGAATACACAAAAAGACCAATAATTTCTAGTTGAAAATCATCTGCAGCAGAGCCAAACTTATAGTTATGCTGAGGGAACCTGTGATGAGGAATCTTTCTCTCTAATTCATAAGAAGCCTGAGGAACAAATTCATCCAGCATCCAGGGAAACATCACATCTAAAAATCTTAACAAGATGAGTTTACATCAGTTGTCAGTATTTTCATTTTTGGGGAAAAGAATTCTGTTTGTATCATGCCAAAGCAGAAAACCACAGTTACTCCTCAGGAAGACTAGTTCTTTGCCTTTTGAAATGTCAGAAGAGTCAATAAGAAACCAGTCAGAAAACCAAGGAGAGTTGACTGACTGGGCAAACACAACCATGAGCTGTGTTTGCAGCATCACGTATCTTCCACCTGTTTACATGTAAACTCAGTATTCCAGGTCCCAGATCGCTTGCTGCCTAAGGAAATAATGTTGAATTATGAGTAAGCACAGGAATGCTGGGGAGGGGAGAAGAGGAATGTCAGTTACACAATTTTTACACTAATCCTTATCAGGCCACTCTCAAGGCAGAATATCTGTTTCCTCTTGCTTTCTCAGCTGGAGCTAAGATGTTTTACTAAAAGTTAGCTGTGGATAAGAGGGAAATAATGATAAGAGAACAAGCAATATAAAATGCTGGAGAAGTTGGTAATGGAACCCGGTCTACTCTTGTATTCAGCAAGCAGGAAGGGTTTTCCCCTCCCACTCACACAAAACCTCCCCTCCACCCCCAAACAACCTTTCACAGCAGCTATCTAATTAACAATGCTGATGTAGGAGGATGAGCCTGCCTCTCAGTTCAGCTCTGTCTCACAGCAGAGGCATGCTTTATTACTAACGCAGTAGTTTACTGCTGATCATGGAATAGAAATAGATTTAATCTGTTTACATATGTACTTTTTTGTTAAATTTATTTTCCATACACTGAATATTTCTTCAGCTAGGCTAAAGCTGGATAAAACAAAGATGGTTCACAGAAGAAAGTGCTTTTTTATTACAGCTGTTGGGTGTTTGGTCAAAACAAAAACATCTACAAAAGCCCCTTGTTGCAGGTCAACACAAAGAGCCTCACACCTAAATACTAGAAATAGTGAATAGAAGAGATTCAGTAAAAAACTGCAATCATGTAATACAGTAATGATTATGTATTTATTCTTATGGAGTAAAAGCACTAGCATGCCCAAACCATGTACGGTGTTTAGCAATCACAATCAAGCAGGCTCAGAGCCCTGAAGATCCTACATTCTAACCCAAGTGCATATTTACAAACAGATTGTTAATAGAAATATTTCACCTGCATATGAGAGACGTCATCCAAGCAAGCTCAGTTTTGATGTTGTTTCACTAACGAATTTTTACTTCCTGAAAAAAACCTGGCACCCCAGGCCACAACTGCTGTTCTTCCTCTCTGTTTCCATTCACATCCACCCACTTCAGCTCCCGCCCCTTTCTTTTTACTCCATCTATCTGTCTTTTTTGTGCCCTCCCATGCCCTTGGCCCTCTTCAGTCTCAGCTCTGCTTGCCCTCACCATACCTACTATCTCTTTTCCAACACACCATTTATCAGATCCCACTCTTCTGTCACTACCCCTCCAAAGACCCTTGCCTATTTTTCCTCCCACCTGCACCTCCCCACTTCCCTTTCCAGCTCCTGCTCCTACCTCCCTGTTATTGCCAATTCCCCAGGCTGCTCCTGTGGTTTCCACACTCAACCTTTCCCTCTCCACACTGTCAGGCAGCAATGGCAAGAGAAAACCAGGGAGAAATCAGTCCTAGCACTGCATACTGCTGCAACAGGAAAAGATTAAACACAGACAGCAACCAACTCAGATCCCAGAGCCATAAAATACAGTGTATTCAGTTGAGTGGGCATCAAAAATACCCAAAGGACAGATCATGCTGAATGAACATAGAATCTTCAGTATGCTAGAGCAATATGCACAAATATATTCAGGCTTACTGCTTGGACCTAAATGTCTGTTTCCCTGCCCACAAATCAATAGCTCATCAGAAAACTGAACACTCATGAATCTTGAACTCAGTCATTAGGTTCTGACTCATCTGCCCACTGTGAAGACTTATTTAGATTTTCATAGGCTCACAACTTGACCAAAAATGGAGAACTTAACATAGCTAAACACAGACTTTGATTGATGCCCTGGCAAATTTCAAGTCTCTACGTAAAAATAGAGTGGACCTTTGAAAGCAAAGCAGGTATGCCTCTATTTCAACACAGGTAAAATACTTTTACTCCTTGAACTAATTCTCAGAAATGGTCAAACTTACTCGAAACTCTCCCACAATGCATCCTGAGGCAGATGCTTTGCTTGAAGAAGTTCATCTCAAACGCTTAGAATTTGAAAAAAAACATACAATTTAAAATGAGGTCTCCATAACAGAAAGCACCAGACTGTACTATCTTCATTTATAATTAGCATATATAAACCCAGGGTTTTAATTGTTTTTTCCACATTCTTGCAATTATAGTTATTGTAAACATCACCCTCAAAAATTTAGCCATCATTTTATGTCAGCTCTATCTCATTCTGTGGGGGAGAACAGTCCAGACCACTAAGACTTCTACACAGAATTCAATGACTAGATTTGCAAGAAGGAACAGACTAACTCATATAAAAGCATCTCTCTATTTCCCCTTTTGTGTTTCTTCAAAATATCTGAAAAGGGTTATTTCGAAAACTGTTTCACAAAGATGTCTTTATGTGGGCACATATTGCAAGTTGCTTGAAACTGAAAGGAAATAAACAAGGTGATGTTCCCTTCATGTTCAATGTTCCTATGACCACTCATTTTGAGGATTCTTGGCTCCCCACTGATGTTAGTATGATTTGATAGTGCTCAAAACAGTGCACAGTTGGCTTCTACATTTCAAAACCAAACACAATTACTTTGCCTTCCCTCTTCAGAGGGACAAACTTCAAAGAGAAGATGCAAAACCAATTTAAAAAGTTAACTGCAAATGTCACATACTGACCTTGATCATCCAGAACTCTACACAGCAAGAATTCCACATCAAGGATTACTAGACTTGTGAGGGTTTTTACCAACATTTGACAAGGCCTCTCTGATGGAAAAGGCATGCTACACTAACAAAAAATTTCTACTAGTGTTTATTTTAATGTAAAAATGTTATTAAAATTGTCTTAGATTTGTCTGCAAAGGGAAAAAAAAAAAAGAAGTTGGCAGACCTGCTGATGCTTCCAACTGGTCTTCCAGGACCTTTGTATTATTGTTGCTGTTATTGATTTCTCACAACTATTAGCCAAGCCTGCTCTGCAAGGCAAAGAGGAATTGCCACACAAGTTTTTACTGGTAGCCTCGGACAGACATTCCCAAGAACAGTATCAAAATATTTTTTAAGTTGTTAAATTTTGGCCTGTATTATTCCCCTTCAGTACTATCAACATAAATATAAAAAAAAATCATGACTCAAGCTCAAATGTCTTTAGCAGAACAGAAAAGATACTTAAAATATAGATCAATACATCCATTAGAATGGGTCACCAGAACCTATTCATAACTCTGTTTTGAGGGATGTCACAAGGTAAATAGCCTAAGACCAAACAAAAATTACCAGAGTGACTTCACTGGCTTTCTGAGGTAGTATCTGTTGGAACAATAGAGGATATTTCAGCAGGCTCTACAGTTCTGTGAAGGTTATGAAGAGACTGTGAAACTAGTGCAAATAAAAAAAACAATGAATAAAACATTTCCAGTAACATGGAATTCTCTTTACTCAAACTTTCCTTAGTCAAATTTCTTAAAAATAGGTTATAAAGTCTGCTAATTATAGAGTACTGAACCTCATTCAGTCAATCACAGTACTGGATCCACTCAGAATAAACACTACCACTACTGATAAATGTACAATATTCTCCTTAATACCACTTAGCTCCTTATATGAACAAGAGCATAATTAAGGTGCTTGATGCTGATCTATGCAGAATACTCATGTCTAAAGGAGCCACTGTCAATATTTCACATTGCTGGATGAAGCGTAACGAACACTAATGAAGAGCTTTGTCATGGTCTTCTACAGAAGTCTAACAGTCTAGGAAACCTGACACTGAACACATTAGTTCGTTCAAATCTTATTTCCTAGTCTTCACCTGCAACTACCCATCTTTGACTCTAGTAAGAAAAGTTAGTGTATTTTCCCTGCGTTGACCATATCAGTTTACTCTCAGGAGTCTTGCATAAATGCAGACTCTCTATATGCTCACGAGTAGCTATCCAGAGGAGGCAAAGCAAAACAGACCTAAGTTTACATCCATCCATTAGTGTCTTCAGGTTCTGTAATACATGCTCCTGTGATGTACACGATCACCTTCTCTTTAGTGAGATTCAGGAAACACACTTGTTGATTCACATCAGAGCAGAAGGCCACTAAATAAATCTAGTATTTGTAATAAGCAAGTAAATTGGAAAGTGGATCCCAAAAGAGTGTCTTAACTTTTTTGTCAGTACTCTTGCTGAGATTATTAGAGACCTCACAACACAGACATTACACTCGTATAGGGATGCCATTTGAATTAGGTAATAAAATCTACTGAGTAGTAAGATTTTAATCCTCAGTATCTGGTATTGCACAAAGACTTTTAAACCAGCTTTTTATGATAGCTGAATGAAATGAACAGAAGAACCCAAATAAATACAGAAAAGAGGTTTCTCACAGTAGCACTGTCCTACTTTTAAAGCTTTTACTCTAATAGCGATGCTATTCTCTACCTCCCCTGTAGCAGATTACAGTTTTCTCCCGTCTTTGTAGCATGGCTAATAAGTTCTGGGTTAGAGCAGCTTTGACCTCAGGCTACTAGTATGTTGAAATCAATTATGCAAAGCCCATTCATTCTGATACAATGTCCTAAACGGCTGCTGTCACAGCAGTAGAATGGCTGCTCAGATTGGTTTCTTGGATTTCTCCCACCCTCCTTTTTTATCATTACAATGCCTTCATCCATTGCCAAAGTTGGCATTCTTTGTCAAGTATACTGCCTCCTTCCTAGGATGCAATGCTCACTTCAAGATTAATCAAAATCAGTAGCAATGAAAGCTGAACACATGAATTCTGTACAACATGAGTTTTACATGCAATGAGATTAAGAACCTAATTTATTCAGTATATAAAGTCACTAATCTGATTATGAATGTTTATTCCAAGATTAAAGAAGGAAAATTCTCTGAAGGTGTAAAAGCTGCTCAAATTTAGGAGCCTTTTAATTTTTGTCTTTAAGTGGACAGACAATATGTGTATTAACAAGGTACTGTGATTTATATTTAGGACGTACTTGGATACATTAGTTCTTAAAAGTGGAAATGGCTAGCTGGCCAGCTAGCTCAGATTTCTTGTCACACTTATTTTTATAACATTTTTATCCGTTTCAATGGAAATAATGAGTTTTATTATGATAGAGTGAGGAACAACGTCCAAACCCCAAAATCATTAAAACACACTGGAGGGACATTGTGACTACATACATGAGGCTTCGTAAGACACTGAATGAAATTCTTAATCCAAAGGCACTGAAATGGGTGGACTTCTCAAGGAGCTTTCTAACTTACAACACTGTCAGGAAAGCTTTTTTTTTTTTTTTTTTTTTTTTTTTTGTAAATAAAAATTGAACATGTCTCTGTTGGTTTAGTATGCCAAGTCAGCTCAACAAAGGGTCAGACAGGAAGCAGAAAGGAGGAGGGAGCGGGACTACCCCTTTTGGCAGTAGCAAACCATTTCACTGGCACAGCTGACTCATGAGACCTCACATCCTACCTTACTAAAGGATGTGAAAAACAATCTGAAAATATACTAATGAGGCTAAAAATCATTAATTTACCACATATGATTCAACGTTACATTTTACTCAGAACATAACAGCCTTTAAAATGGTATTTGAGCCCATAAATGAAGTTAAAAATTAGCAGCAAAAGAACCACAAGTGGCTTGTATGTTGCCACGGAGATAAATTCAGAAAGAAACAGGAAACAATGCTTCAGTCTATGAATGTGAGGTACTAACGTGGAAGGAGAGGCATAACTTTCAACTTGCAGATCTCCAGCGTATACAAAAGACTCCAAACAAAGGACACACAAGAACCCCTCAGGAGGGCTGCTTGAAACAAAGTATCAGTATTTCACTACAAAACAGGGAGTGCTTTTTCAGGTACATTATGTCTGATAGCAATGCTGATTTAAAAAGAACCTGACTTCCCTCACCCCTTCTCCATCTGCCTGCCTTCACCTCTCCACGCACAGGCCATTGTTTCCAGCAAGGTGCCAACACAACTGCTTGAGGTGCGACTGCAAGGCATGTCACAGAAATCTCCAGATTAAAAAAGACAACAAAACATTCTAATTAGATTCAATAACTGTGACATAAATACTTTCCAATAGTAAGAATGATACTGCACTTGAATACATAATAGGGAAATGCTTGAACTAAGTCATGCATCACATAATGAAAAGCTTTAAAGGTACAGAGCCATTTCTCTCTAAATGCACAGGACTGAGCCTCAAAGGCTACAGGTGACCACACAGCCTAGTTATTCTGCGCCTAAGTTACCCCTTCACAAGAGTATTTGTGAACCAGAAAACAGGAAATGTGCAAACTATCTGTAAAAGAAGCACCTGATGATGCCCAGTCATACCTTTAGCTTTCATAGCATCAGTTACACGCCACCCTCTAACTTACACAAAATTTGGGAAATCAAGAAGGTGCAAAAGACCAGGAGAGAGCTATGTCCACCATAAACATCCTGAGGATGTAAACACAATGCAGTACAAATATTGCCAGTGTTGGCAGAATGCTCATTTTTTGCTTTGCTGCTGCAGGACTAGCCTACTAGCACTTGCAAAACTTGTTCCTTCCCCATCTCCCAGCCTCCCCCAAACCTTTTCAATTCAGTCTCAAAGTGTAATGATCATTAAAAACAATGAGCATGTCTGGCGCAAGTAAACGTGCCTTGACTATCAATGATTCATTAAGTACCTGGCACTGGATCCATAATATGGGATTCTGACATGGAAATAAAAGCTTTAGAGCTCATTCAGAACTACGAGGTTTACATATAAAAGGTGCATCTTTGTCTAACAAGAGAAGACTAAGTCCCGTGTGATGATGTTGATTGTTACATCCACTGTATCAGCCAATTTTCCTATTTAGATACCACCTTTTCCAAATCACAGATAAATTAAGTCAACTTTAGCTAATGTGGTAATGATTTGTAGTGAGTGGCAGAAATTCCCCTGTAATTATGCATGAATTGATGTGTGATTTCCTAATGAGCTTAAGTGAAGAAATCATCATTTTGTGATAAATGCCTTAGTTCTTAAAATGCTCATAACACATTTCTAATAAATTTAATCAAGCAACTCATACTCATGTAACATTTACAATTATTAAGTGTGCAGTCTTTTACTCTGCCTTTTAGCATTGGCTGATTGCTGTATGTTAAAATTTAGCATTTTATAAACATGGTTATAACAACCATTATGTTATTTTTGCTCAGAACCATGAATTACTTCAGTTTGAAGTTAATTTACATTCTGTACAAGTTTCATGCCTCAAAGGCAAAATTCTTCTGACATTTACATATGGATGTACACATTAAGAAATTAAATCAAGCACTTCTACCTTTCTGGACATACCTCCTTTAACACTGTCATGTCAAGAAGAGCAAAATCTCACTATAGAAAGCTTACTACTGGATTCCCAGTTTAAAAGAATTCACACAGTACAACTGCTTCATCTCTCTGAAACATCCTTGATCAGTCACCACCACTCCTTCAAACTCTCCTGTCTGAAAACCAGTATCAATTCAGCTTGGTAGCAGAGATGAATTTTTGTGGGAGTTGGAGAAGAAAAAAGATTTCTAAAATGACCTGAAGACATCTTATCCTATGGTATCTTTACTAAGAAATTTAGGTTAGATCTTTCATTCTATAGCAAGCTGCTTTAGGGAATAGCTGACTTCAGGGATTCATAGATCTAGACTCTTCTATGAATTGCCCCATCTCTAAAGACCAGCTGCTTCCTGCACTTCCACATGGTTAGGTGCTGGAATTTAGCTATGCCAAGTGTACCACACAGGTTAGCAGCTTCCTAAAAGGAGGTTTTGCCTGACCAAGGCAGTTTTGGTATGTTTCCTCACACTGTCTTCATAAATCCCTTCTTAGAGCTACAAAAGAAAAAAAAGGTAAAAGAAGAAACCTGTCCTGGCATTTCACACTACAAATAAAAACTTCATGTAAAAAGTGTATTAAATTCAAGACAATGAAACTGACCAGTTTTAAATGTTGACACAGTGTTAAATTGCATTGGTAGCAAACCTCAGTTGTCCCAATTCCTTACATAATGCTGTCCCTTGAGGTAGAAATGATCATTCCAAGAACTACACATTAGCACCTCAAAAGACAAAAACTGAATCTACATGTATCAAAACATACAAATGTTTATTCTGATGCTCGGGTGGACTGAAGCCATTTAAATCAGAGTTGACACGAGGAATACAACCTAAAAACAACCCTATACTGCTATCTGAAAAACAAAGAGGTTTGGAATAACTACTTGAGCACCTGTGTTCCCTGGATCACATCATTAATGCATAATTATTGCTGAATACATTGATTTTGGTTTGAACTGAGCAACTTACCAGTGAACTCAAGTTCCAATGATCTACATTCAAAAGGATTTTATTATGTGTTCAATTCCCTTAGGATACCTAGAAGAACTGTAACACGAGTCTGTCTTAGCAAATCTATCTCTTAAGAAGCTCTGTATTACAGCTGTTAATAAATCCATCTAGATTATAATCCTCCTTCCTGTCTTCCCATCTGCTCCCACATGAGGCCAAAAAGGTGAATGTCAGTGACTGACTGAAATCCTCTTCCTGAACAGGTATTCATTCCCTCCTGATCACTCTGATACAAATTTGAATCACAGGAGAAGTCAGAAAATCATAGAATGCTTTTGATTAGAAGGGATCATTAAAGGTGTTCCATCACCCTCATGGTAAAGAACTGGTTTCTCAAATCCAATCTAAATCTACTCTTCTCCAAGTTGAAACCATTGCCCCTTGTCCTATCACTGCAGGCCTTTGTAAACAGTCTCTCCTCATCCTTCTTGTAAGTCCCCTTCAGGCAGTGGAAGGTTGTTATTAGGCCTTCCCAGAGCTGTCTCTTCTCCAGGCTGAACAACCACAACTCCCTCAATCTGTCTTTGCATCAGAGGTGCTCCAATCCCTATATCATTTTCATGGCCCTCCTCTGGACCCACTCCATCAGGTCTATGTCCTTCCTATATTGACGGTTCCAGAGCTGGACACAATGCCAAAGATTTTTAAAAAATAATTTAAAAATACATTGATCACATAAGCTGGGATTTTCAGAGGAAGAAACACGAGTTGGGCTTCTATTCATTTTACATTCCCCTGAATACCCCAGGTCTAGCATGTCAAAGACACAGTGTGAGAAAAGAAAGTTTTGAAAAACATAGGGTAAGTAGTTCTCTTCAGAAGAAGGGTAATTGTCACCTGACTTAAACAGGCTTCAGGAAAAGCAAGTATTCCATAACTTGCTTCACTTCAAGGCTTAGTGCATAATCTCCTTAATTCCACTGCTTGCTGCAACAAAACACTAACTTTTTGGTATAAAAGTTAAGAAAGCTTCTACTTATTGAACCTCAAATGTCAAAATTTGCATTGTTTTCCTGCAGCTGTGTGTGCGCTTTTCCAACTGGCTCACACTTAAATGTAACTAAAAAAAAAACCCAAAAAATTAGCAACCAATACAAGGACTATTCCATTAAAAAGTGTCCAAAATCTCATTTTTCTGTTGTAAAATTAATCCGAATAAAACTGTGCATATTTTCCTTCCCCTGAAATATTTACTTTACAAAAAGAAATGTTGCATTTTTTAGTTAGTAAAGGACAGGACACAGCAGTTTGCTTTTTCAAGTAAATACTCTGAACATTCAATATTTCTCACTTAAATAAAAACCATACACTATCCTTACATTTTTTGTACAGGTACTAAGCCAGAGACACTCTCTTAAAAACACTGTGGTTTGATTCTCCCTGAAAAAGTGAGAACTTTAAATAGTACTTATCTTCTTCCTTTTCTTTATATGGATCTAGAAGTAGTATTTGTATCCTGTATATGGACTCAGCTGTGACATTACTGACCATCCCATATTTCAGTGTAAAAACGTTTTTTTTTGAAAGGCAAAATAATATAAAATAATTAGAATGCTGTAATACTAGCATTGTGTTTTCTCACTCTAAACTCATATCCTGTAGTAAAAAGGAAACACTGCATTCATGTGATCTGGATCTCAGTTTAATCCATCAACATTTCATAATTTTACCTGGCCATCCACATTTTATGAATGTTATATGCACTTTCCACTGAGATGTAAATACAATGACAAATATAAATTCTCTATTCTCCTGAAACACTGAAGAGTCAAACTTAAGCCATAAAGGCACTAAAATGAACAGAGAAATATGAATAAGTGTATTGAGCTACATGCTTTTTCATTAACATAGATTAGTTTTTGTAAAATAAAACATGTTGTTTTTCCTTTCTATAAACATACTGGACTCAAATTTGATACATGTACATAATCTGCCAGACACTAAGAGACAATTCTATTTTATTGCTTACCTAATAATGGAGACTAACTACTTTTGGATGGCCAGCAAACAGTAACTATAAGACAGATTTCACTAGAGTAAAAATTCTAGCAAGTTTTGCCAATGTAAGGAAGCCAAATGCAGGAGTACTGCAGTTGCAAAGTGTTGTCTGACTGTCATGCACCATACCCACAGTGAATACCTAGTGAAGAGTTGCAAACCAGACACATCACTCTTTACAGCTCCAGCTAAAGAAAGTGTTTTGGTATATTTCTAAACTTAAAAAAAAAAATAAATCTCAAATAACTTTCAAAATAGGAACCTCTGTAATCAGCTGTATTGTTTGTAAAAGCATTTCCAATTTCAACTGTATAAAAGAACAAATATATTAATACTAAAGTACTACAGCAGAAGGCATGAAATAAAAGTATAAATGTTTTAATATCTTAGCACTATCTGTGGCAGTGAATATTTTTACTGTAAATAAAATTTCATTTTATGCTGAACTATATTGGCATCAATAAAAGGCGTGGAAGAGATGGGATAGGTAGAAAAGAGGTATGCTACCCCCAAAACTGTTCCCAAGTGTAAGCCTGTACTTTGGATGAGTTGGATGAGTTAGCAGAGGGGTTGTGTGAGTTGTATTCTTGAAAAGTTGATGGTATTAAATGAATAGTAAATAGTACCCTTTACCCTCAAAATTGCGTTTCCACTCCAGCATTTGCCAATATATTATATATAGTTATTAGAGCACATTGAAGATTAATGAGCACACTAAAATATACCCACACCCCCTGCTTCAATGCCACCTGGAGTCAAAATGATGGCATTAACTCACAGGCTCTGCATCCCAGGAACCAGTAAGCGGTGCCAAAGAATCCTTGTTAAGTTATAATTACAAGATTTCTGTTTTTTTCCAAGCCACTTCAGGGGCAGATGCATGTGATCTCAAGATGTCAGCTCTTTAGTATTAGATGAAAATGAGAGATCATGAAAATAGAGATCATTAACTAAAGCTAGTGAAATAACAAAAAATTAAAAACACTTTCTATGAACTGCTTGCATTTTCCAGTGCATCACAGCTACTCTTTGCCTTACACTAGCCTATACTGTTTTTTAATGAAAGTTACAAGAAAAAAAGGAAATGTATTTCTAAGGAAATGTATTTTGACACACTAAAAAACCCAAGCAGAGGTATATCAGAGTAGGTGCACTTCAGCATCTCATGAAGAATGGTTTAGCTAGGGTTTTTAAAGCTTAGTCCTTTTTTTACCACATTTTCTTTATATGATTCTATGAAGCCTTAACTAAATTCAGAATTATAAAGGGAGTAACTTCCCTGCCTCATGTGGTAGTAGAAAGAAGTCTGACTGCAGTAACTCCCATTTTTATACATCCAATAAAACGCCAGAGATATTCCTATTAATAATCACTGACAAATGCAAAGGAAAAAAAAAAAGACTTAAGTTTTAGGAAGAAGGGGCACTTATCAGTTATAGAATTCATCTGGGTATGACACAGGTTGCTGCAGATGTAAAGCCATTGAAAGTCCTTGCTTCAGGGTTCTGGAATATGAAATATTAATATTGTATAATTTTGCATGATGTTGTTTAGCTACTGAAGCATAATTCAGTTCCTTGGTGCACAGATACAAAGCAAACCATGGAGGAAAAACCTTTGGTATTTTACCAAAAATAAAGGCTTTTCTCTGTTCTGCTGTGTGTGATGTATGATATCCATGTGCACACTCACTAGTGTTTAGATACTACAGATAAATCTGATAGGTATAGATATCAGTGCAAAAGCATCATGCATTTGTTTATTTGCTAAAGATAGTGACTTCCCACAGCCAAAGGCTGTACTCTCATAAATACAACTGAGTTGGGCATAGTCAAATTCCAGATTCAGGAAGCATCCTTCACTGTACTCCCCAGCTCTTGGCTAGTTTGCACTTATTCAGACACTCTATGTACAAACAAAAACCACAACTAAAAAGAATCCAAGAAATATTATGGACAGGATATTAAAAGCTATTGGTATTTCAGTTTGATTTCCTTTCTGTTGAGCTAAGTCTAATCTGAAATGCTCTCAGCAAATTCAGAACACAAAGCCCACACACTCTACCATGGATTTGCAAAATCAACCCCAAATCCAGGGTTTCCCATGACAAATTCACTTAATTTTTCTGATATTCACTCTGTACCGAAATCCCAGTGATAAGATCCAAAAGAATAACACAAAGAAATAACAAGTGCCCATTTATTTTTTAACCACTTGTTTGCTTTTATACCTCTTCCACTTAGTTGCATAATAAACACAACTGCAAGATAGCATTGAAAGAAAGTGTCAAGACTTCAAGAGGTCATGCTTAGAAATCCAACACACAAGAGACAGAGAAGAATGGCAACAAGATATCAGGAGTCCATGATAATTCTTCTTTTAGTCTGTCACCTGCTTTTTAAAAATTTAATTATATGAAATGTTAATACAATATATCATTACAAAGAGTAACTTTTTTCACACACAAAAAGGTTATTGTCAATACTGCTGTGAATAAAATTGTAATTGTTCTTTCAATTCATGCATTGGAAACACCTAAATAAAAATACATAAGCATGAGAAGGAATTTTAAGATGAATACTTTGGAAGATTATTTGCCATTGTTTTCCCATATTTATTGTCACAATATTTTACAACTATCTATAAACTGTGAAAGATTTTATATTTTTAAATAATGGTTACATCTCCTATCTTCCTTCTCTTACTCCAAACACACTTCACAGGGATTTTGGCCCAAGCAAGAGCTTTTAGATTATGGCACTACTTAATATGATGCTAAATAAGCCTACAAACATTAACACGCCTTGCATCTCAGAAAAGAAGTCTATTTCCTCATGTAAAATCCACTAATTTTCAGTCATTGTGCCAGCTTTGGCATAAGTACCATGTCACAATCTGGAAGGCCTGATAAGGAGATAAAAAATTACCAACAATAGAAATATGTTATGACCTTACTGGCATGTATAGATCTGTTAAATGGGAAACTATATACTCAGTGCAACCTCAAATGATTTTCTAACCTACTGTTGCCAGAGGAAACAATCTTCTGCAAAATTATTTTCCTATAATTTTTTACTCACAATTCAACAGATATCTAAAACAGATAGAGAGAGAATCACAGAATAACAGGGTTTTGAAGTGACCTCTGGAAATCACCTAGCCCAACCCTCCTGCTAGAGCTGGAAGACAGGAAGAGAGTAAACACACAGCAGAAGTTCCTGCAAACTGCACGTTTTCCTTGAAGGCCCTAGCCAGCAGATTGGAAACGTGACCATTTCCAAGTTAGTCTGTCAGTTCTGCCTTTGTATCTCAAGAAGCTGTAGGAGTAAGAATTACCTGGGCTTGGTCAACTACCTGTATTTACCATCTATTTGCCAAAGAACAGAGGGATAGTATGTAACAGTAATTTAAAGCCCTTTGGAAATCAAGTCACTACTGCTGAGTGTTTCTATACCTCAGGCTATATGAAGACAAGTTAAGTGCTGATTCTGAACTCTACCATTTTGTTTTATTTTGCTACGATGGGCAGGCTGGGAGTTACCCAAGACAACAAACATACACATAACCCTTCTTCATGGTAAACATATAATTTCCCCAGTGATCCAGTAAGCAATAACAAAAAGTTATGTGTAGTACATATAGTGTTTATATTCCCTTGGGTTTAATATGGCTCACAGTAAAATTGATTTTCTGGAATCTTGCAATAAACCTCATCAAAGTAAATGAAACCCACGCTGGCTTTTTATAAAGTGATTGGATTCAGAGTGATAAATTAACCCTCAACATCAGAGAGGCTCCAAATAATGCACTTGCTCGATTAAACTCCTCCAAACTCTGTTTAGAATTTAATTTTTCTATAAGACTTATTCAACTCTCTCAAAGCTTCCAACTTAATGCTTACAGAAGGGATAGCGAGTGAAAGCTATATATTTTCTGCTCAGACTAAACAGATCAGCCAGATTTATATCGCTGAGTACTTGCTTGACACTGTTCTCTAATGTATATAAAATCCCCCCACTGGTAGCTATTAATATCTTGTGGGAGTAAGAAGGAGGAGAAAAAAAAATTACTTTCTGCTAAGAATTCCTAATGAAACATCAGGAACTGAGAAGGACTTATTAAATCTAAACTTTTTTACACATGTGAATTCAACATTTGTAAGAGATGATGGAGCAAAACCAAATGGATGTCCTGCAGTAACAGGCTCACAAGAGGCTTTCCTGCACTATACATTCCCAACAGATGATTCTCACTTGAAATGACCACCTACACTTGCCAATGCAGATTATTCCTAAAAAATAATTCCAAGTGACCTTCCCTAATATTCCTCAACAGCCTCTAGTGACTTTCCAGATAAAGAAGTGTATGATGGCTATTCACAGATACTGTGCAATTTCTATGAAAGCAATTTGTTGTTTCCATACTTGTTCCTGGTTAATTTTTTTTTTTCCATTTAACCAGGATTAAAACCTCTGAGATTTTTTTTCTAATTTCCCAGCCTGTCTAGGGAAAACAGGCTGCAGTAAACAATCATGCCCTATTTTATTCCCACTTAAATGAATTATCATAATAATAATTACTAGCAAAACCATCTGGTTTCTGCTCAGCACAGACGGCAAATTCTTTGACACATTTCTTGCATTTCCACTTTTTCTTAGTCTTGAGGCTGAAGGTCTCAGGCTTTTTTGACCAGTATACATGCCCACCTCACAGCATGCCTGATAGTACAGATTTATGGAGAGACTGATGATCACCAAAAAAATGTTTCCTCTGTTTATTCTACCTCTGATAAATTATGCCTTTGTAATAATATGTTCTCTTTAGAGTATTTCCCTGCTTTTTGTACAGATGACATTTACACGTAAACAAGTTCTTGCTGTTTTTCCTCACTACTGAACAATATCCAGGAAAAGTAATGTTCCCTTTGGCAACATATTGGCCTGTTATTGTAGAATGATCCTAATGTTACTATTTAAGGGTTTGAATTAGAAAGTAGGGCTATCCAACAGGAGCAGTTTAACTTTCTATTTAATTAATAATTACATTCAAACAAAAGAAAATTTTGTGGTAAACAGAAAGAAAAATTACAAATCAACTCATTCACCATGTGAGACTTTGAACAGTATTGGCACTTAAGGACATTTACTGCATTTCCACAATACCTTCTATCAAAGGATCTGTATTAGCAGCTGCTGCTGTTGCTATGCCTCCACTGAGCACACTGCAATGGAAAGCAGAGCTCAAAGTCAGCAGCAGTCATAGTCCACACAGCCCAGAAGGAGGAAATAGTTGTGGATGAGAAAGGGACCACATGAAGTCAAATACTGATTGCTGTCATGATGTCTACATGTTTTTCCTTAGTGCAGAAGGGGAGGTAGGGTCTCTAAGAGTCTCAATGGCTTTTAAAGGGGCCCAAAAGAAGTTGAGAAACCACCAGACAAGAAACAGCTTAACATCATTTCCAAGCCATGAGTTTAAAAGAAAAAGTCTCATAACTTTGGGGAGCCACGCAGCATGTCTGGCCACTGATGCTAGGAAAAGCTTCTCAAAGGCAGCAGGAAACTCTTGGGAGAGGACAGGCATTTACTTGCCCTGTGCAGCTGAAGACCAACTGGTTGTGAACAAACCCTGCATGCAGCACAGCCTTTTCCAAAAGAGTCTGCCTCAGTAGTCTCCAACATTTCACCCTCATTTCATCCTCTTTGACTTCTCAGCCTGGGGAGGTGCTCCTTCACAAGCAGGGCAGGTGGGCAGGGTCCACACTGCCCATCTACTACCCAGCATGCACACAAGCAATGAGGAGGTCACACAGATGACTTAGGCCCTCACTCTTTCTCAGAGCTGTCTCATGGATGCTCTGCACTAAAGACTATGTCTGTATTGGTAGTCAGTAGGCATCAAACGTAAAGCAGTCCTGAGCTCCTTCAATATTACAAGGATACATAAGGTCATCTCACTTTCACTTCCTTGCCAAAGTGACTCTTATGCCAGAAGTACGAGGGAGAGTTGCCAGAGCTTGGCTTAAAAGCAGCTTATTAATATCAAGTAATTTTGGATCCTGAGGTGTTTGAAAAAGTAAATAAATGCCTCATTTAATAAATGGAAACCAGAAGCATTGTGACATTCAATAACATGTAGAGACAGAAGCAGAGCTCAGGGACTGGGACTTTGCTGTCTGACCACTCCTGCAATGGTTCTCTCTATATTTTTTGAAGAACTTGTGTTAACAAGGCCTGATGGCTTTACTTTTACTGAGCTCAGGGATGTAAATATTTGGCTTGGGTTCCCAGCAATCCAAGGTAGAAGAAAGCCCACCCTGGCTGGTGTTGCTCCCATGATACATACCCAGCAATGTGATCAGTGTAACCTGGTTTATACCTCTGTTTGAACCACAAACAATTCACCTTTCTTTCACCTAAATTTCTCTCAACTAACCACGATATGTAAGATTTCACAGTTAATCATTATAAGGTTAAATTCATAAAATCACTCTTATACAAAAGAAGCAATTAAAACCAAGCATGTATTCATTTAATAAAAAAAGGCCTATACTAACATAAGGGTCAATATATTTAAATGCTTTCAGCAAATTACTTTAAATCTTATTGCAACATTTTACATTCTCTGTATCTTCTTTATAAACTCTCTGTGATTTTTCATGGTTATTTCCTTCTCACTTTTTCAAGTTTTATAATATTGAAAAGTTATCTTGAATTTGCTGTTAAACATTTAAGAAACAAACAACCCAAACTTCTGCAAATAAAGCACAAAATACTGTCAGATTTCTACCGTGTAGGAACATCTCTAAACACATAAAGGAAATATGAGAGCACTCTTAGCCATTACTTCTACCGCTGGATGTAGAATATATTTACAGCTTACAACATCTTAACCTCCCAATTCTGATTATCAACCAATGGATAACTAAATTATAATTTAGCGCTACATTGGTAATGCCAAAATAATTGTGTGGTGGTTTTACACCACCTAGAATTTGGGCTCTGTCCTCCAGAGGAAAATTTGGAAGTAAAATTAAATTACTATTTTAAAAGTAGGCTAAATATATAAGGCAATAAACATATACAGATACGTATACACATAACTAGACAATAGCCCAGCTACCCACCCTTGGGCAAAGCCCAGGCACCACCCGGACACTGCAGCCTGAAAGGCCACATTGCCTTACTTTCTACTGCAATATAACCCAAACAATGGTCAGAACAGAGCAGGGAAGGCCAGAGGGAGAGACAGAGGGAAAAACAGACAACTAAGAGAGCAAGAACCCTCTAAACTTCCAACTTTATAGATAAATAATAAGCCAATGAAATGGGATAAATACATCTCTGATATTTCATTCAGCCCCTTTTGAATCCAGCCCCCTGAACTCTCTTTCAAATTCTCTGGAAAACTTTTATTTGCAATTTACAATTAAGACAGCCTTAAACTGTAACCTCATGAAAATAAGTTCTTGTGAAAGTGTATTTGATTAGAATCTTTACCCAGAGATTAACCTAGGCTCCTGAGTATGAGGCAGTTGATTGGTATCTAACAAATTCTGCATTAAAAGAAAAAACACAAGACTTTTCTGCAAAAGATTATGCTAAGCATATAAAAATCATATTTTTTTGAGCTAGGATTAATTTGGCAGTTTTGTTTTAAGAATCTCATCTGAAGGCTATACTAATATAAATAACCTCATGGATTCAACTACTTGTGCATGTAAAGGCTGCAGTATGAAATTATCTGTTCTGAGAAGAAATAAAAAAAAAAAAGGAAATACAGTTTTCATGATCCTAAAAGATGATCAAAGCCTTACAGAAGTTTAGGAGGGAAAAAACTTAGGATTCAGTCTTGCCAGTACCTGCCTCAGGCTTCTTTCACTTTCTGAAGAAAACGAGAAAAAAACAACAAACCACCATATTTGTAACTGCTGCTATGGAATGTATCCATTTCACCAAGTTGTCTTTCACAGACAGTGTAAAGAGTCCTTGTTGAGTGGTTTGATTTTTCTACTGCATTTCACTGTTGCAATGGTTGTAATCATAGAGGATTCCTAGACATCTCAGAAATCCATTTTGGTGACTAAGGTTTGGGGCCAAACCTTGCATTTATACAGATATGCAAACAACATGAACCATCAGGTACCTCTGAGCATGTCTTTATCAGTGCTTATAAACTCTAGCCTTCTGGTCCTCTGTTATTGGGAGGAATCTTAAAACAAATGTTTCCTCACAGCAGTATGCCAACTTCGGAGTAGGGCAATTTCTACAGAAAACAATTGCAGAAATTTACAGGGAGGAGACAGAAGGAGTTCAGGGAAAGCAACTGCACTACTGTGAGGTCCATCCAGAATCCATGTGAGAAAAGCAAGCACAACCAAACAAAAGGTCCTTCTGGAAGTAAATAGTAGTATGTGCAGGCTAAGACTATGATAACTTCAGCTACATTTCTCTTACACACTTGCACTTCTTTAGAAAGGATTGCAGGGACTGCTACAGTGAAAACTAGGAGCTTTGTGAATCACATCTTCTGGAAGAGCTGGAATCAGCCACAGGATCTGTGTGGTACAGCAACCAATTTTTCATCTCTACAAAGCGCACAGCAGAAGTGCGCTACTATGAAACTTGCAAAGACCTGCACTTTCTTGTTCTAATCCCATGATAAAGTTAGATTCGAATGGTAGACATAAATATCTAATAATAACAGACACTACTTTTAGATCATGAAAAACGGAGGTCAAAGATGAGCCGAGCCAAGTCAAGCCCAGCTGACCCAAAAGAAGATCATTACAATTCTTGAACCTCCACATTTTGTTACAGTGCACTTTTGAACACAAAGCATTTTCTTCCACATTGGTATCACCAGAATATTCAACACTGCTGAAAATCAAACTGCTTCTATTTATATGCCTAAGCATTGATTTAGGAGACTATTTTAAGCATCTCAGTCTCCCAGCATCCATTTTCAGCATAATACAGGAGTGTGAGCAGTATTAGTACACTGTCAAAATATATGTCTTTAATAGATATACAAGCCCTGGTAAAACTATCCATATGCCTATTGATCCTCCCTCTACCGTCATTTCTCCCGCAAGAATTCCTTTAGTTTCTAGTTCCACGTGAAGCATTCAACATCTACAGTCAGACAGTTCAGAATGGAAAGGTCAGAGCTGAGCTGAGCTCAAAGGTCAGGATCAGGCTGAGCTCAAGAGTATAGTTTGATGGTTTCACTATCTTTATAGTCAGACATGGGCTGCCCCTTCCTGTAAAGCTCAGGCCTCCCAGTTACATAGGAAGGAATGGATATGAGTGCTCAGTGAGGAGCTAGGCCATGCTGGAAAGGATGCTTTTTCTGAGGTACAATGACTGGAGGTAGTTTATGCAAGAGCCCTGAAGGCCATTAGCAAGTACATGCTTTTAAAAGCCTTGGTCAGAGTACACCCAGTGAGAAAATCAAATGCAACTTTGAATTAGAAAACACCTTTAAATAGATAAATAAACCACAAGCCTCTTTCTCTCTACAATTGCTCTGACAGAGATTCCAGCAGCCTTTCTCAAATGCCTGCAGCAGGGAAGGTATAAACTCTTCCCTCTCCCCTCTTGTTTTTTCTAGCCATAATTTCAGCAGCTCACTGAATCACATAATTGTTGAGAATCACAGAATTATTGAGGCTGAAATCAAGTCCAGCCTATGACCTAACACCATTACACTGACTAGACCATTTCACTAAGTGGCACATTCAATCTTGCCTTAAACATGTCCAGCAACGGTGACTCTACCACCTCCCTGAGCAGTCCATTCCAATGTCTAATTACCCTTTCCACCAGGAAGTGCTTCCTAACATCCAACCTAAACCTCCCCTGGAACAGTTTCAGGCCATGCCTTTTCATCTTGTCACAAGTTGCCTGGGAGAAGACCCTGACCCCGACCTTACTACAACTCTCCTTCAGCAACTGTGGAAGCCAGAAGAACCTAGACTAACAAATAGAAGAGATAACAAACTAAAGACTAAGACAGAAAGGACAGCCCTTGTTTTAAAATCCATTTTATATTTTGCTATATTTGTGTAACGGTATAGGTGGGATCTATTCCAAAATTAATACAGTTTATTAATTTTGATCTTTAGCAATCTCACCACTGACCATAATTTTTAATAATAATAGGTTCTTTGCATGGTCATGGAAAGTATTACACAGAGGGAAATAAACAGGGAATCTAGAACACTTAAGAAGTAATTATCAATAATATAACAAACATTAAGTATTTAGGAAAGAGAATCTTGTGGCTAATATGCTGCTTGCCCTCGAGACGCTTGAGGACCTGAGATGCTCCTTTCTGCTAAGGCAGAAGGCACATTAGAGTGCAGTTATAGACAGTCTTAGGAATATTTACTCACAAAATATTATCTCCAGATTCCTGGGGCTAACTACAGTTTCCAGACAGTACCTGAACACATAAAGGGAGTTCTGTCAGTGTCTTGATAGCCATTGAGAGGCTTCTAGATATTGCCAGGCTCAAACAAGGTGCTGCAAAAAAGGCAGATAATCTCTGACCTGATCCTGGTTCCTCTTGTCATGGAGGTTTGCAGAGGTGCAGGTGGAATCTCTTGCAGATGTGCAGAGAGCATGATGTCAGTGGCTATTCTCACCACCTCATGAGGCACTCAATGCCTTCTCCTGGTAAACTTGAGGCACTTAAGTTTCCATGTACTTCAAGCCCAAAACATCAGAGCTTTGCTGATATGAAGCACAAGGCAGAGCAGAACACACGGAGGCAGAGCAGAGAGGCAGAGCGGAGCAGCACACTGCTTGCCAGACCTTTTGCTGCAGGTAAGCTAATGACCTGGACATCAGATTGTCCTATTTGACATTCATTGTACAAACTCATTGCCAAATAAATCCTTCCCTTATACCTGAATTTCTGGTAATCTTGGCAAAAGAACCCCTTTTATCTTGCCCCTGCCTCATTCCCTCCAACATTAATCTACTTGATGGCTTTCTCCTTTGTTTTCCCTCTTTACTCCTTATTTCTATATTCCCAGAGGGCACATATCCCTCCACACATCCACAAACTTTTGCCTGATCCAGATGAGACTGAAAGAAATGTCTGAGACTCCTTTCCTAAGTACAAACACTTGAAGGAAACTATGCTCAGCTTGATGTCTAAAAAATATTAAGTAATAGTAGATGCCCAAAATGGAAAAATATTCCTGCATTGGTCTTGATTATGTCTAGCATAGGAAGTGGGTAACAACAAACAATATCTCTTACAATTATATTCATTATAATGTCAATAGAACTGGTATTTGTGAGACAATGAATGTATTAATGTGACACATCTTGCTGCACAAAACAACGAGGTGGATTTCCAGTATTTTAATGCAAGAGGTCTTCTGCATTTTAATAACCTGAATGATACAGAGATCATGCTTTTTTCTTTTTCTCTATGGGATTACAAACCCCAGTCTCTAACAAAGAGAACATCTCCTGGAAAGTACTGTCCCTTATCTGTCATCTTGCAAACTGACATAGACTGACTTGAATTCATCTGCATCTGCTAGAAAATGCTGTCCAGGTAGGGCGTAAATCCTGCCAGGCTGTTTTAACCCTTGCTCTCCTCTGCCTGTTGCAGGTCCAGGAAGTTGATTCAGATGAGCAAACAATAAGGGTTAGACCCCAACAAAGCCTTGAGGGCTAGGGGCTTAGCACCATGTGTCAGGTGTCTTGCTGCCCCTCAACATGCCTGCATGCTCACATGAGGCATGAAGCTTTGAATTCACTGGCCAGAACAATGATGCCAGTGCCTATTGGCCAGATACATTTTCAAAATGATGTATTTAATGGGGAATGATTTAGAAACTGTGCCTTTCTGCACTGAATCTCCACCAGGAGCCATTCACAGCTTGTTAACTGGGAATCATGGCGGACATGTGTATGCACCTTGCATTAGCTCGGCAGCAGCATCTCAGTTCTTCTCTCCTTCCTTCTGCCTGGAATATTTTGTGTTTTTAATCTGGGATCATTATTATAAGTTTTGGAAGTGTCTTTGTACAGGAGACTTACTCAAGGACCATAATGCTGTGAGCACATCTCCTGGAGTTAATGCTAAGGCTCCATAAGCATAGTTAGAATTTTCCTGTTCTCGCGTTCCTATTTTTCCAAGTTCTGATTGTTTAAACTGTTAATTCTGTGTTTATAAATACCCCATATGCAACTATTTCATGTCAACTAAAAATCCTAAGAATCTCTGAGAATTTCCCCGATTTTAAAACCAGTAATAATAAAATTAATATTAACACAGAAATATTCATAATTTGCAAGCGGGTATCAATTTCCACAGCAAATGCTCAGG
This sequence comes from Pogoniulus pusillus, assembly GCF_015220805.1. Classification (NCBI taxonomy): domain Eukaryota; kingdom Metazoa; phylum Chordata; class Aves; order Piciformes; family Lybiidae; genus Pogoniulus; species Pogoniulus pusillus. The sequence continues at coordinate 15,360,813 of NC_087272.1, read as the reverse complement.
ACATCACAGGATCAGACCTATGTAAAACTAAACATGTACAAGTGCTGCATCTACCTGAATCTTCTGACTTGCTCATCAAATTCACAGCTTTAGGGTTCCAGATGAAGAGGGAGAGATACTATTTTTCTTACTAATTTTTCTGTTCCAGAAAATGTGGAAGACTGAAAACTGCAACTTAGCTGATACAGGGGATGGGAGGAGAGAGAGAGTAGAAGGATAAAGTACCAATGAAACGCTGGCAGTTTTCTATATTTTTGCCAATTGTGGCTAAAATCACAGATGGTGATGTTTATGAAGTGTATAAATCAAAGCAAATTTGCCTAGATAACCAAGTTAAAAAACATTCTCTTTCCTAAGGAATATTATGGAGCAATCAGTAAAATCCAAAATATATAACACAAACTGAAAATTAAAGAAAACAAATCTTTCCTCTTCCCTTAAGTCAACAGATTCTCTGAGACCAAATAAAGTTCTCGTCCTTCTTTCAAATCTTCACTATTCAGCAAATCAATAGTTTAGTCATACCATGAAAAATGATGTATCCATATTCTTCACAATTGACATTTGCTAATTGTCTCCAAGGTCGCATTGATTGCCAGTTGTTCAGTTTACTCAGCTTCTGTTTTTGAGCCAAATAATATGATCTTTGTTTCATTAATATTTAATAGTAATTTAGATTGTGCCAGATGATCTTAAAGCTCATTTAAATCAGCTTGAAGATAATATTAAGCTTTCTTCTAGTATAATCTATTACCATAAATGATTGTGTCATCTACATATAAATGGTGAGTTGACTATGATAATGAAGTGCAAAGATTATCAATATAGAATGACAACTGCATCTGACTTAAAATAAATCTTTCAGAGAACCATTTAGTCTGTTTTCAGTGGTAGAAGATGTATTGTTACACTTGAAGGACTCTATAAAAAACATACAGGATTTGGATCACGAGATATAATACTTAAACCCTCAGTGAAAAAAAAAGAAAACAACAATTCCAAATTGAGAACTCTCTTTTTTGAGTGTGGCAATTATAGACAACACAAATCTGAATAGATTATATTTTTCATACAACAGGCCTTGATTAATTGTAAGTTTATTTTAAAAGAGTGATTACATGAAAGAATGTTTTTATTTAGACTGGGCTTAGTTTGTTTTGCACTAAGTGGTCATTTAAATTAGTTCGTTTCAATTATTGCTAAATGTCAAGCCCACTGAAGAAAAGCACCTGAAAACTGTTTCCTCTGTAAAAACGGCAGCTGGGAGGGCTGCAGGGAAACCCTGCCTGGCAATAAGGCTGCATTTAAAATAATTAAATTGTCAAATTCTCTAGGCTCATGGGTTTAATTAAAGGTGGTGGACAATTTTAGGGACAAAAGAAACAATTGCAGCAATGAGAAATACTAATAAATACATTAAAAATGGTTTAAAATAGATGAAGAGAAGGTAAATGCATTAACAGGCAGATATTTTCTAAGGTAATTATATAAAACAGTACCACACAGCCCTGCAGAAAATAGTGAGGTGACAGAAACTACTGGAACTCAGTGCTTGCTGCGAACTGGGAGAACAAATACACTAGATCTGCAACACCTCTTGTTTGCTTTTCATTCAAAATCTTCCTGCTCAAAATTTCAGGTGTTTTGATACCTTGTAGACTTAATAATTTATCTCAGGTGTAGACAGATTGTGGAAAATAGTCAGGGTCACTTTGGCCTTCTAAGATCTCAGCTCAGAAGTTTTCATCATTGGTCTGACAGATGCATTTGTGGCAATAAACTGGTCACAACTAAATCTGGACTGGAAAGTGGAAGGGTTTTATTTGTTTAAGAATGAAATTCTAAAAAAGTCTTGTAAATGTGATTAAGGAAGCAAGAAATGTACCAAGCAAAATAGACCTACAGAAAGGACAGAAAATTAAATTAAGAGAACTTCTAAAATCAAGAAATTAATTCTGTGGAGTGATTCCTAGCAAATCCAGTCCTCAGAGAAATGCAAACAGTTTTGAGAGTTTAACTTCATGGTTCAAGACCACAACTTGTGTGGAACAGAAAGGAATTTTCCTTCTTCAGTCTATCACTTGAGTTCTGGAAGTGGGATGACACAAAACCTAGCAAGTAAACAGAGTACAGCTGTGCTCCTAGTGACGTAAAATTCTCAGATGAATGGCGTCCTGCTTACACACAAAGGATTAAGCCATTCATCAGGCTTAGAATCACTAGGACATCTGTCTTCCAAGCCAGATTAGCAGGGATCAGAGGGGTTTTATTTGCCCCAACAGTAATTTTAGGGCATGATCAGCTTCTTGGGATCACACAAGAGTTAATATTACAAATATTTCGCTAGTACACCGAGGTGGAAGACTAGTAATGTCTTCCATTCTCATGCTTTCTGCATGGAACATGTTACAGGTGAAGCTTTTAGATTTTTACTACGATCTTAAATTTATCTTAAGTGTGGAGAATGATGATGTCTGGTGATGTAGGATAATAATGAATTCTTCTGACAACCGTACCTACTGTATGGTTGTCTGCCACAGCAAGAATGAAAAGATTTTGTTGCCCAGATGCTGTCTACTAGTACTGAATTCCTACTTAGGCATATGTACATCAAGCACAGTGTACACTCAGGGAAATCACTTCAGTGTCCCTGGTCTTTCTCCTTTAGTCTTCTGCAATACTTAAGAGATGAACAAATGTATATTATTTCTGTACACAACATGGATTTTTATCAGATAAGAGCAACTTTTTCTGACTGTCATCAGCTTCACTTCTGACTGTGAAAGAAGGATGACTTTAGCAGTTGTGTTTTCTAAGATTAGAAAACTATGATAAAGAAATCCAGAAGGTCAAAGAAAATAGGATTTTATTAACAAAGGTAAAGAGAAGAGCTGAAATAAAAGTTGCAGCTCTCTGAACAGAATGAAAAATCTTGATTCTCATGATAGTGGACTGGAGACATTAATATTTAGAACCAGTCTATATAGCACGGACAGGAAAAAGGAAGAGCTGGAGGCAATTTGCAGGCTACAAAAGCTTCACTTGACAAAAGGTTAGGGATACTTGGACAGTCTATTAATCTGCTCACCAATGTACAGCTTCTATTTGATGCTCTGAATATATTTTGTACTTTGATACTCAGCAACCCAGTGTGGATTATGACTGCTTTGTGGTGTAAAACAGGACCATGGCAGAAAGGGCAAAGCTAGGCCACCAGCTAAAACAGCTTTACTGTAACAGGCCACTGATGATGACCAGCTTCAGTCGCTGATCTCTAACGACCACCTGCCAGGACTCTCCTCAAGAATCAGAACCCACACAGTTCAGAAAAATGTATGATAGTTTGAAATAAAGTCCATGTGACAAAGTGCTTGTCACCTACAGAGGTAGCAGACTCTGCAAAAAGAAATGGCAGCAGGACATTCTGGTGTCTCTGAAAACACCAGTAAGAAATGAGAAGACCTTCTAGAATGGGAAAGATTTCAGCTAAGGGAACTTTTTTTTTTTTTCAGATGAGTGTTACTACTCATACATCAGCAATTCTCACATACTCTCTCTTTTGAGTGACACAGGTCTTGCACCTGATGGAGCAGAGATGAACAGAATGCTCCTCACCCTTACTCTCCCGCTCCCAAAAAACAGTGCTTGCAGAGGTGAAACTAGAGATGGTGTTTGGATGCTGCCAAAGTTCACTTTTATTGAAGCAAAGAAGTTCAGCTAAGGCTGGGCCTAATGCAGCTGAGAAAGAACAAGATACGAAAGACTAAGGAAAAAGTATCTATAGATTTCCAATTTTGTAACCTACTCTCAGTGTCACAAAACCAAGAATATATCACACAAAACAGTGACATGAAAAAAAGACTAAGTGGCTGCTAAATGAAATGCAGATAATACCACTTTTGCAAGTAGGCAAAACATCTTCTTGCATCTCCATTAACTTGTTCTATTCAGAATCACCCACAACAGGTGGTAGAGCCTGGATGTAGTGTATTTTGTACCTTGCAACAGCTGTGAATGGGATACACACTCAAATGTTAAAGAAATATTACTTGCCACAACTGTCTCACATGACCAAGAGCAGTTCTAGAATTCAAAATATTTCCTTGTTCTGAAGTTAAATTGGGCCACAGAGATATTCATTCTGCAACTCAATACTCACAGGTTTTGAGAGACATATGTACAGATAAAAAATGGCATTAGAAACCTGCAACATTTTTCACAATTTGGTAGGACATTAGTACAAAACTAGGGTAAATGATTTTTAAATAATTGTATTATAGACTTCAGGGGCTAGTTCTTCAGTAAGTGTGAGCTATTGTAGTTCTGTGGACTTTACCTAAGATGACTTACATTAGCTGACAGTTACATGTTCTATGTAGCTCCATATTTAACAGCTTCATCCAAAGAAATGATAATGCCCAAATTGGAAATCTAGCCAAAATATTTGTTAAATGACTTTCAAAGTAAAAGTCAAAGCTGATGAGTAATACTGAATTACACTGTCTACACCTACAGCTTTTTCTAAATAATCGGGAAAACAAAGGGAGAAAGTCGTTGAGTGAATGAATGGGATGAACAGTGAGCTTCATTTAGAGGTCTTCATAGAAACATCTCTTAATGAAGTTTGGACATAATATATACCTTTTCTCAGGTATATACATTTTCTCTTGTCATACTGACAAGACTCCCACAGAAATGCACCAGTTCCTTACTGTCAGCAGGAAACAATACAATATACATAGTTTCTTTGTAGACAGGACCATAAATATGCATTGTAGTAATTCTTTTCTTTGTATATATAAAGGTCTCCCGAATGCAAGAAACCAGGAACAGAAGAGCTTAGGAGTTTTCATAGAATCATAGAATCGATCAGGTTGGAAGAGACCTCCAAGATCATCCAGTCCAATCTAGCACCCAGCCCTGTCCAATCAACTAGATCATGGCACTAAGTGCCTCATCCAGTCTTCTCTTGAACAACCCCAGGGATGGTGACTCCACCACCTCCCTGGGCAGCCCATTCCAATGCCAATCACTCTCCCTGGCAACTTCCTCCTAACATCCAGCCTATACTTCCCCTGGCACAACTTGAGACTGTGTCCCCTTGTTCTATTGCTGGTTGTCTGGGAGAAGAGACCAACCCCCACCTGGCTACAACCTCCCTTCAGGTAATTGTAGACAGATTGCTTTTGGTTTGTTTGGGTTTTTTTTTCCCTAAAATAAGCATTCTAAACCTTGTTTTTTCACTATTGGCAATGAAATTGTAATAATCAATACATACTTTCAAGAATATATAACATTATTACATGGTTTATCTGCCTCCAAGATTACAAATAATTCTTGGCAATAGTCCTAGCGCACATTAATGTTAAATATAGCAATTGCATTCAGAGATTAAAGATCCTACAACTTGATGAATGCTATACATTTATTATATTGAATGTATCTAAGATGCATCATATCATGTTCTGTGCATAAAAGATCAAGGCAAGCTTCTATTCTAAACATAATTTTGAAGGCAATTATAATTTTATATATCTATATATAAAAAATATTTTAATTAAATTCACCTTAAGTTGGAAATGTTTATTCACTGCCTAAAAATCAATCTTTTAAAAATATTTTCTGTAGATTCAAGTTTTTTCTTCTGCCACCATTTATTTTCCTACTTCAGCCTAATACTAAATAGATTTTTAAAGCCCTACAGCAAAAAATAAATGTACAGAGAGATCACCATTTTCTTATACATAGTCCCCATCTGTAAATGTATTTTTTTTCTTCATTGATACAGCATTTTTATCCTTCAAAATAACACTTTATAATTTTTTCTCACTAAAAATGACAAAAAAGTAAAAAACACCACTGAAATCTAGTATTGTCAGCTGTAGCACAGTGACAGTAAGACAGAATCAGTGGCAAGGACACTAAACAAGAATTGACAAATTTCACAATGTAGTCATCATGAAACTCAACTCTCCTAATTTTGAAGGATACTTCCTGAAACTGGAAGAAAAGCAAAGAGTGTTCTATGGAACATCTGTTGGTTATGCCTCCATTTATTTAAAGAATGTACTTGTCATCACAGTTTGCCCTTTCCACTGCCTACTTCGATCAGGAAGCTTTAGACTTCCAGCATAAGTTAGCCTGCTGTACCTTCCTAGAGCATCCAAGGCCTTGCTTGAGTACCCTCTCCCGAGGAGATGAGTCTCTGTTCTCTCAGATACTTCAATTCCCATTCACAGTCCTAACAAGAGGAGAACCCACAACTTAATTGTGAGGGAAAAGACATTTTCAGTTTGCAATAAAAGTGGAAGCAGATTAGAGGTAATGGCAGATAACATGCTACAGATTACTTGCTTTGATCCCATGTACTTCTACTTTATTTCCAGTTTGGTCCAGTTAGCAAGTCACTTGAAGAATCTTGATGTGCAAATGGCCTTAAACATCAGTACTTGCCCTTTTCCAGCCTAATCGAGTTCCTCACTGGTATGTTCCTGTAACCTCTGCAGCAAAACAGGACTAATTTCAGAATCAGTAAAAAGGCACTTTGAAGAGACCTTTAAAATAGCCTTGTAGATTTATTGGTTGGACTCAGATCTCAAGGCTCATCTATTTTATCAGCTTTTCATCACAGTACTTCTGTTGCACTTACTGAGTTTTTAATTTAAGTGTTTATGATCTACTTAAAATATGGAAGTACAGAGACTGCATTAAAATAACACCTCAAATTCAATCTTAATACCTATGAATAGCATCTAATATTTTATCAATAGCTCACCATCAGCTTTGCATCAGGCCACCATTCAAAAAACCTTAACAGCACTCAGACATTCACAAATCTCACCTACTAGTGTGGAAATCAGACCACATGAGTTCTTGCTTGCATATCATTGGATTAGCTCTCTCTGTTTTGTATTGCAATTGCAGAAAATAGCTTCCCAGATGTTTGGGCTTTTCCTGTGGATAGAGATAGGACTGCTCTTCCACCAAGTTGCTCACAACAGGAATTTGACCACAACAGAGTGCTCTGGGAGGCACTCCAGGCACTTGTGTCATCAGGGCACTTCAGTAGACTTGTGATCATCATTTGCGGTCCCATCATGATTTAAGGCCCCATTCCTTTCACCCCCACCCCAGCATATAGATTACTGAAAACCAAGTAATACAAAGCTCCTCTTGTACCAGCAATAAAGAGTTCTTAGGGTCAGTTTCTTGAGCCTACATATTTTTTCTGTTATAACTACAGAATACTGAAGGCCTATTAGTCCATAGAAGGCTGAAATCTAGCTACTCTAGAAGGTGACTGAGCATCTCAAACCTTCAGTGCCTCAGTTCTTCTGTCATAAAATGAGGACAAGTTTTTTCTCTAACTCACAGGGATGTGAAAATCAAAACTACTTCAAGATAACGGGGATGACAAACATTCTCTAGAGTATGGCACTAAAAAATAATCTTGGCAAATAAAATGCTTTGGTTTAGCACTCCTTGGTTACTCACAAATTAAACATTTGATGAAAAAAGTATAACAGCTATAAAAGTCAAGAAACCCCAAGCTCTAACAGTCCTGACAGTATTTACTTCACCCTTCTACTACCCCAGCAGGGCAGCTCCTCCTTAGGGCATTGGTTGATCCTGTACATGGTAAAACCTGTGCTGCAAGATGGTGAGTGAAATTACAGATCACAGCATCAGCTTCTGAATTCTCTGTTGTTAATGAATTTAAATCATAACTTTAGTGTTAGGTTGTTTTAAGGTGGGTTTTTCAGGGCTTAATTTCTGAACCAGTATGCACACTCTTCTAAAACTCCCAGGTAACTTGGTTCACTTGTGGAACTGAAATGTAACCTTTAATTTTACAGCCTATACTTCAGAAAATTATGCATTTGAATGGCTGAGACTTTTGGAAGGTGGGAGTGGTACACCAACCACATAAGAAGTGGAAAGCCACAAGAGAATTCTTTGTGCTGTGAATAATGAGTCAGGAATACAGTTATGAAAAGCACATATCCCACTCTTTCATCAATGTGCAGACTCTTTCCTAAAGCTATTCTCATCTTCTGCAGCCACTGGTAAAATGCACAGACATAACCTCAGATCCAGTATAAACAAATGAAATGTAAATGTCAATGTGGCTGTAGCTACCTCCCCTAGAGCTGATTTGCCACAGGATTAGACTGAATGTAAATAATAGGGAAAGTACAGCACTTTAAAAGAAACATGTCAATTTAAATTAAATAGGGTTTCTTATTTTATCTTACAAACCATGATCCAAGTAAGATTCTCTGGCTTTCTGCCAAGCAAGTAGGCACCAGGCAGTGAAGACCAATGAGTATCCACCTTTTGTGTCACTTGAAAGTCTTTGGATTAATTCACAGCCCACTATTTGCAACCCAACTCAGCAATAGCCCACTGCTCAGCTCTCATTGCCTGTGCCTTTGGTGATTGGTATACCTTACTAAACACAGCATCCCCAGAAGCAAATGTCCCTGGGAGCAAGGTCACACAGGCAAGCAGATACAGGATGACTGCCAGCTTCCTACACACTTGGGATACTTTATACAGCCTGTGTAAGTATGTATAAAGACACTCACTCCCCAAGCACCACACCCTGGAACAGCTGAAAGAACAGGTCTTAACTCTGCTGCAACTTGTCCAGCACGTTCAGTTTTGCAGTCTCTGTTTGACTCAGACAAGATTTAGCTCTGATCAAACCTAACGCAGTTGGTTTGCTTTCCTGAACGACTTCAAATACCAGGACAAGTCAACACAGATAAAAGTATTAATATTTGAGTATAATCTTTCTATCTTCAGGAATAAGAAAATGAAGAGCCATTATTTGTATTATGTGGTAGTACTAGGTTTTTTTTCTTTTACTCACGGGAAACACTGTTCTTAATAGTATAGCTTTTCAGAGATTAGGATAAGAACTCTTTTCCCTTAAATATCTGGGCTAAAGAGTCCACACAGATTTCCTTCTGTGTTGGGGTCTCAGCTCTTCAAGAATTCTGATTTGTGATTCTTGAAATACTACTTAGCCCAATCCTATACATTTCACTAAATATTTGCTTGGAAACACACACATAGTGTTTTCTATATATTTAAATTGTATTGCTATATAGTGAACATACAACACTGTGGAAAAAACTATTTTGGGGGTGAGATGTGGTTACAGGTGCATATTCTGGACCATAGATTAGTCTAGCTTGCTTTGATCCACTGATTACTGCTCAAGCACACCTCAATCATTTTTATAGGTTGACAGTACAACAGATGCTTCTGCAGTACCAGATGGAATTAAAAACTTGTGGTTGTTTCTAAAGTAATTTTTTTAAAAGTATCCTAAACACTAATAATATTTTTATTTAAATGTCTAAAGTTTCAAAGGACAAAATATCCACCTGGTCAGTGCATACTTTGAAATTCCATGTGGCATTACCAGGAATGTTTTCTTAGCACACAATGTCTTTCTTGTTTGATACAGTTTTAAGGCAAGAGTATGACAATTGTATAAGAATATATGCACATGCACACACACAAAAAAAGGCTAATTGTAAGCACCATGGTTGTTAAGATCCATGAGGCTGAAGGAAAGGCTGGCATTAGAGGTGCAACTCCATTACTCATTTTTTTCCTCTCAGTATGGGGCAGCACTGGACACTGTAGCAGACCCGGCCAGTAGGTAGCAAAATAAGAAGTGAGATCAAATCAAAGCAGAAATGCAGACATTTTATCCCATTCCTCCAAGGATCTTACTGTTAAACCTGCTATGATTGCCTTAAGCAAGGTTTGACCCACTAACTGTCCTGAAATCAGATATGGTGGTATATTTTGGAAAGCACAAACTACATGCCTGCCTCAGACTTTTCAAAGACGTTTAGCTCAAACAAAGTGACAAGAAATAAGCGCAATTACAATTTCTCCTACACTATCTGTAATTCAGTCACACTCTGATTTAAACTTTTGACTCATTCAGTTTTTATGCTGGTTGTTCATTTTATAATCCAGTTGTTATGTTTCACTTTCATTACTTATTTTCCTTCGCAATCATCCTAGGATAGGGACTAATTATTTTAATAGCTCTCATTACAACATGCTGGTGCATTTGCTTTTCTGTTTTAAATGGAGTTATGTTTATACAACCTCTCTCTCTCTTTTTTTTTTCCCCCTTACTAAACCATGAGAGAAATAGCAAACTTCATTATGGGTTACACAAACAGGACTTCTAGCAATTTTTTTCAGCAGTCAGTGAAATGAGAGTGAGCATGATGAAAGTGGTGGAAAGACTCACATCCAAGGAATTAAGAGTTATACAAAATACTGCAACATCACTGCATCTATGTTTTACTGGAAAGGTTTTAAAGTTTTTTAAAAAGCTTGAAAATAGAACCACTCTTGAAATAATTTTATCAAATATATGAGCCTGGGAAGGACACATAGGCACAACTTAAAATATCAGCAAATGTTAAAGCCAGAATAAAATAATCCCTCTCTGTATGCATGCACATCTGCATGTGTAATTATCTTAACTTCTCAACTCCAAGGTGAGATATTTTCATGAGCAAATAGATTTTCCCTTACCCACATCTTTGCTTCTTGCACAGCCCTGACTATAAATAGTCCCTTCTGTGAACAGATTCTGAAGCCCTGGAAGGGGAAGGATGATCTTGAAAAGCGGGAGGAACTTCCTTTAGAAAATATCAAGAGCCAAAGATAGATGTCCAGATACTTGGACACAACAGGTATTTGCACTGCTGCCTGAACTTACAGACCTGCTCATGCGTATCAAGTGGTTTATGCTCTAGTCTGCATCTGTCACAGACACACATTCATTCACTGAGTGTGTGCTGGATGATACAAAGGTCCCCTACCACAGTAAATAAACAAATAAACATGTAGACCCTGCTAAAAGCAAAGCAACCAACCCCAGAGACTCAAAGAGAATGCAGATCAGTAGAAACTAAAAATCTCTAGTCAAAGCAGGACTACCTTGAAATCTTGGTCAAGTGGCACAGGACCTGTTCCTGTGAAGTCATGAGTGTCTCCAGAGATTGGTTTTCTGAAATCTCTCTTGGGACAGTCCAACTCATTGGGAAACATTTTTCCTAATATCCAGCTAGTTCAGCCCTTGCTCCAACTTGTTGGCTCCTCTCCTTTTGCTGTTTCTGCCTCTTTCTGTTCCATAGCCTCTGAGAATTGTTCTAAAAGTAGGCACATGGTATTCCAGATGAAGACTCCCAAACTGCTGACCAGAGGACAGCAAGGCCTTGCCCATACTTGCTCAGCATGTGGCTGGCTTTCAGCAATGCAAGGGTACACTCCTGACTGGTGCTTGCTTTCTTGCCCAGTGGATTTCATCCCCTTCTCTTTGGGGCTGCCAGCCCCAAGCTGCACAATGAACTTCCTAAGGTTCCTGGCAGGCCAATCCCTTCAACTTGCCAGAATGCCTCTGAATGATAGTGGGACCTGTGTTGGGGTCCTTCTGAAGGACTGTGACCTTCCAGCATGTCATTATTTTTTTCCAAGCTGGCATCACCTGAGAATCCTCTGAATGTATACTTTGTCTTATCAGGTTGTTGCTGCAGGTGTTAAGCAGTGGCAGCTACAGGTATTACGGATGAGGAACAACACTTAAAATAAGCTTGCAGCCAAAGTATTAACTACTGACCTTTGGGGCCTGATAGATCTGCCATTCCCCCCTACCCCCCATTTTGTAATTCTGCTCATTTTAGTCTATATTTCCTTGAGTTGATTATGGTAGTACTGCAAAAGACAGTGCTGAAAGCCTGGCTAAAATAAATCACAGAGTCATAGAATGATCTGGGTTGGAAGGGATCTTCAAAGGTCATCTATTCCAATCCCCTCTGCAGCAAGCAGGAACATTTTCAATAGATCAGGTTGCCCAGAGCACTGTAGAGCCTCACCTTGAATATCTCCAGGGATAGGGTCCCAGCTACCTCCCTGGACAAACCTGTTTCAGCGTTCCACTAGCCTCACGGTACAGAACTTTCTCCTACCATCCAAATCCACTGCTCTCCTCTCATTCATAGAGCAAATAATTTCAATACAGATGACATTAAGGCTGATCATCTAAAATTTGACCCAAATCTGCATTTGCTCTTCCCAATCCCCTTCTCATCCTCTGCATGCCTGGAAGTAGTGTCTATGAGAATTTGCTCCACAATTTTCAGGGTTTAAGGGATGCATCCTGCAGTTTGCCAGATGTCATTTTTTAAAATGAGCACACTATTCCTTTCTTTCAAGTCACCAGAAACCTACCTTGATTACCACAACTTGTCAAAGAACTTGGCTTTACAGTGACATTTGTCAGCTTCACCAGTATTCTTGAATGGAATCTGTTTTATCTGGCAGACTCCATGCATCTAGTCGACACAATCTATTCCCTAACTTGATCCTCTCTACTACGGACAGAAACTCTCTTCCCAAAAATCTCTCTTGCTAGGCTCCTATACTTAACTGCTGTAAATACACACAAAACCACCAATGCCATGTCCAGAATATTCAATCAAATGGCATCTATATGTATAAGCCTGTCTATTTGTCACTGATAGCAAACCAGACAGTTAAATACTGCAAAAAAACTAATTAGAAGTGCTCACAGTACATAAGGGTACAGGACTTTGTCAGCATGTGAATACCAGCCTAAAAAAAACAGTGTTTTCCTGAGAACAGCAAAATATGGTCACAACATTTTGAACCCCAGAGGGTTTTACACCTGGTTACCAATAAATGTAATGTGTTATTAATAGAGAATTACATTGATGGCAAATGTTTGCAATAAACTCATTGTCCAGACAGTACATTTCACGTGCAGGAAGCAAAACTAGATTTGGGTATTTGTCAGTTCAAATTTCAGTTTTAATTCTGTGTCTTCTTCTTCTTTTGCAAACTCTGTTACCCTGTATGTAGGCTGTATTTGAAATGTGTTGACACCTTCTGCCTTGATGCAGCTGGCACCCCAGATCAATTACTGGACACCTAACTAGAAAACACTTGAAAGGAAAACCACATGTGGCAGATGATATGGTTGGCTCTCAAGCTTGCTGGATATTGGCTGACCCAGCATAGCTTTGTCCCAGTGGAGTCCCTTTATTTTGAATCTTTTCTCTGAAAACCATAAACATTTCCAAATATCTTGTGTACTAATTTGGTTTTCTAGTGTCTACCACAATGTTGATGCGGTAATTAAATCCATCATTTCCTAAGACATACTCTGAGCTTTGAAAGCAGCCTTTTCTTGGTTCCTGTAATTTAGTCTGATCTACTTCCAATTCTCGACATTCTTTTGATCTTCTGCTGCAGAGATGCCCGAAGTAGCACTGGTTGGTGATTCTCTGCGGGTTGGCGATGCTGAGCAATAATCAGTAAGACTATCAGCACTCAGACTTTATTTGGCTTTCGTTGTAGTTCTTCAAGATCCAGTTTGGATTAAGGCCTATCCCCCTGCTCATACAGACTCCTAGCTTTGTACAGCTTAGCCAAAGAGGCAAACAATCACTACTCACTGTGGGAATGACTGCTTTACTGAAAATGAGGCTTCCAGCACCAATTATGCAAACAAGCTCGGTGGCGGTTGGACAACTCATGTTGATAGAGTCACTGAGCTTAGGCTGTTGCTGTCACTTACATGCAGCAGCTCTGAAAAGGATGTGTGCTTTAAATTAAAGCACTGCCTTCCATGACTAAGGGCAACAAACTCCCATACTCCCACTGAGTAAAGATAGTCACGCCTTGCTATATCATGACACTGAAGCAAGCTCTCCCAGCTTCTCTGCTTCCCAGGCAGCCCCTCTTCAGATGCTAAGGTACACTAGAGCTTCATGTCAGACCACAGTATTAATGAAGCCATTAAGGGGTTTAATTTTAGAGAGTGCTTATGGTTTTGATATCTGTTCAGCTTCTAATCAGGTAAAACTAATGTGAAGAAGAAGTTAAAAAGATTCTCTCTCTCTCTCACTGTTCATTTTGTCTCAATGTGGTCATGCAGAATAGTTTCATCTTTATTTGAATACTAATAAAAAGAGACAGCTCCACATTATGAATATGTCCTCATACTTCATGCATAACCAACATTTTTACATATCTACAGTCAAATTGAAGGCAAACAGAAGGACCTAGCTACTAGCATTTTTCATTAAGAGCCAAGCGAGCATTCTTCTCCCCTTAGTAGTATGCTCTGTCATCATTTAAAGGACACTGAGTTAAGGAAGGATGAACCGCGTGTCACTACTGTATATCCCACAAAATTGCCATTTATGCATCAGGACAAAAAGACTACTTGTTACATTGAAACACCTAATGAGATTTTCCATTAATATTCAGTCCTTTGTTCTCACTTCTCTCTGGTTCTGGCAGCAATTCCCCATGACCACTGCATAAGGTTTCATCAGGTTAGTTATCCTTGAGAAGTACCTTCATTTGCTATCAAAATGACTGGAAGTATAACTTAGTTGGCTCAGCATTAGGCCCTTCTCTCCCTCCCCCTCCCTACTCCATTCATTTAATTTAAGGAAAACAGTAAGAGAGACTTAACTCCACTTCTCTTCTCTTTCAGGTATGATGAAAATAAGATAAAACCCCTCTGTCAGGTCTGTCACTAAAATTTCAGTTTATTTATTATGAGATAATATGTTTTTCCCAAGGGAGCGAGCTATTCATCTTCTGACACCATCATATACTAAAAAGGAGGGAGAATGCCTACTTTGGATCAATAAATTCCTTTGTGCCAATAAAGGTGAAAATTTCAGGTAATCTTCTTGTATATTTTTCAGGAGTGCAATTTGTAAACAGTGTACTGACTGGCTTATTTTTCTCCTACAAGAACCTCCCTCTGAACACTATTGCCAGTACTGCTAAGAGTATGTCTAGGAAAGACAATAAAGAATCCTGACAACCATTTGGACATCTCTTTTTTTTTTTTTTTTTTTTTTCCTTCCTTCTCCCTTTCCTGACTAAAAATTCTCTGCTTTCCCTTGGCTGTATTTTATATTCTCCTTTTTTGTGTTCTTATCTGCCCTCTTTCTTTATTCCCCTCACCAACAAGAGCTTGTGAGCCTTTCTCCTTCCCTCTCTCTTTCATTCACTGTGAATGCCATTACCTTAGGGACATCAGGAAAATTTCCAGATGTAAACAAAAACATAAATCCCTTTGCTTCTCTGCTCCTACTTTGTTCTCTTCTGTATTTCCCTCCTCCTGCGCTTCAAAAGTACTTTTGTATGTTTTGCCACCCACTGAGACTGAGGGTGGAAGACATGAAATCAGAAGCAAACAAAACCTCTTCTTGCTTTTAGCTTAGTCATTAATAGCACCATTAGCTTATTGAACTCCAGGATATATCATGTCACAGTTCATGATTCAGGGTCTCTCAATTGCTCTTGCATTGTTTATAGCCTGAGTCAGAGTCTTTCAGATAATTTAGGCTTAATCGTTCCCCTGCAACAACAGTCTTATGGGTGCCGTTTAATCAAATCTACCAGTCACGCTACGAGACATCTGGAGGTTTCAGAGGAACCACCACGCACTGACTTAGCATTTAGTTACTCATGGGAGCAAAACTGTTATTTGTGCTTCAGCTTGGTGAAAATGTGAAATGACAAGGAAGCTGAGTGACCTGAGGTGTCTATATATGTTTTGTCAGTTTGGGAAGAGGAATGAGGAAAGCATCTTGACCTCAAATAGCAGCCATGAACCAACAACTGATTGTTGTCCACTGTTTGCTTAGGTTTCTTCTGTAACTAAACCAGTGCAGACAGAAACCCAATCAAATACCAGAGATTAAAATTGTAAACAACTGAAAAAATGCTACCTTTATTCCACTGTGTTACTACAGAACCTATCATCTGAGTGTTTTTGAGAAGTATTCCTGCAACATGGATGTATTTGTTCTTATACTCCCCCTTCGTCTCTAACTGAGGTGAGAGGAAAAGAGGTCATCTATAGGCAGGAAGAGGAGTCAGCAACACCACGTGATTTGTATACTATCACAATTCTGCAAACAAAGAATAAAAGCCTTGGTAGCTTGACCTTGCTTTCATGCTTGATCTGCATAGGGGAACAGTTTAGGAGCCCAAACCACAGGGAGGAACTGTGCCCTTTATTTCAAATTCGTTTGAAAGGCTTAAGAAAATTAAGGGAGGTTCTAATCATGTCATACAAATGCCATTTTGGGGGAGATTTAAAACCAGCCAACCAAAAAAACCCAACACAAAACCACATACACATTTTTATTCTATCCCCCACCTACTCAGAAATATTATATTTGTGTACTGGTTGGCAAGGAAACCTGCCTCTAATGTGTTGTTTGCCAATTCAGACAAACAGTCATGACAGATACGCATGTATCCCCTACAGCCCATAGGAATAAAGCTGATGAAAATCTAACCATCCATTGCTGTTGTTTACAAAAACAGTACTTAAGCATTTCTTATTTGCTTTTGATTGGAAGTATCACATATAACCTGGCTTCTGTTTTAACATTCCTGGCAACACTAGGAAATTTATTTCATCTAGATGTGAATTAGTAATTTCCTAAATGTGATTTGTATCACTGACTCAAACACATTTTAAAAAGTTGGTCAAATCATCTTCCTCCACAGTCTCACTTGGCTGACAATATTTGGAGAAGTAATATTTAGTGCACAACATCTTTTTCATAGCTTTTACATTGTATGGCAGGATAAAAAGCTTGCTCATGTGAAAGAAACTTTCTCAGGCTTTGTAGAACAATATGTTTTGCTTCCAGATCACATGCAACCTACAGATAGCTAAGCAAGTGAATTCATTAGCATCTGCAAATTTCTCTAAAGCATAGCCTATTATTAATCTTTAGATTATGGATGAGGAAACCAATACAAAAATAATTTAGCTTCACAAAGCACATGCAGCAAAACAAGTAACAGAACTAACACCTCAAAGGTAACCGCTCTGCATCTGCATTCGACAACCACCTCTCCCTGAAACGGAACCATGCTCTAGATTTACAATGCTAGTAATAAGCATGTGGGGTAATTCACCCAGCTGTTACACTCTGGGGGAAAACTCCCTCTTCACTTTTTTGGACAATTCTGTAGGTAGCTATTTCCTGACCAGCACTGTTGCCTGGTCCTTGGGAGCTTGTCTGTCCTGGAATCTTCCCTTGCACTCTTTGAATTGCAAATAAAAGACCCATCTGTTTTGCTTTCAAACCTTGTATGAAAGACATACATATCTGTACCATCCACTTCCTCTCCCTAAGTCTCCTAGTCCTGCACTAAGCCTCAGGTCTGCTTGTCAACTCTACGGGGTTCAGCATCCTGGGGTACAAGATTGTATTTAATGTTTTCTCCCACAGCCCATCAAAGATATGAACCGAGAACTCCTCACAAATATAAGGGAGTAAATCATGTTGATAATACAACTCTGTTTTCTAACGTTTGTTGCTTTTCACCTAAGGCATATCTGCCTGAAGTATCAGGTTGTAGCTGTTGTTCAAAAGCCGCTGCGTTTCTTTAATGTTCTTGTGCAGCCCTGCCTTGCCCATAGACCTGGCCATGTCCATAGCAGCAGCCAGGAGAAATTCAATAAGTGAGCATGCTACCTCTAAACAGAATTTCTTTGGGCTGGATCTCTGGGCTCCTTTAAAAAGTAGAGAAAACTGTTGGGGAGGATGTCTGCTCAACTTACTCTCTAGATGCCTTTGTTCTGCTGCTGTGCACTAAAAGCTGTTCTTAGTTTCATGTTCTTTGTGTCCTGGCATGAATGAAAGCAAGCCTGTGGTGTCTTTTAACGCCCCATGTCTAATTGGCCTTACCCTCAGTTACACTTGCAGGTCACTGACAAGCACATAAGCCAGGTTTTTCCTAAAGCACACATCTTCACGTTTTTCTGGTAATCTCCACTGCATTTTTGAAAAATACTTGTTTCTGTCTTCCATAACAGAACTAAGAGAGCAGCATTTCTCAAACAGTAATATCAGCATGCAATGGAGCTCACAGCTGTTTTCCAAAATAGAGTTTGCCACATTTGCTCTGACCATATTTTGCTGTTTAAAACCCAGCATGATTATTATTACTTGAGAGTACAGAAAGAAGTGCTTTCAAATTCATTGGTCTGCACAGTAAATCAAAAATGCTGCTTAGTGAACAGAACAGGGCACTACTCATTTACACAGATGTTCAGAAAAAAGTTACACTCATTCAAACTCACTAACCTTGACCCACTGCACAGCAGTTCAGTTCTGCACAAGGAATTTGGCTATCTGACCAGCACATTACTAACTGTGAAGACATTTATGGCACTGCATACCACTTCTCCTAGCCAACAGGTAGCAAGAGCAAGTAACCAGCACTCCCAATTGCTGTCACAGTGGAGGCTTGAATTAATATTTTAATTTCATAAGATTTCAGGCATCAATTAAAAGTTTCATAACCACAAGCTGTGCACATTATCTATGACAAGTATATTTAAAAATTAAAAGCTGTTTATTGCTTTGAACTAATAAAATTCATATTTGTTCTAAGATTCTAGATGTTCTTGGAAACCTGCAATCCATCTTTACAAACTGCAATGGTTTGAAAAATGAGGTTCATAGGTTCATTTGTCACAATGCCAGAGACAACTCAGACCATTAAAATCATGCTCATACATGACAAAGAGTAAGTTGAATCAGGTGCTGAAACACTGGAAACAAAGTGAGAGTACGTTGTGTTCTGACTTACTAGAGAAATAAAATGCTTCTTTTAGAAGGCAATAATACTAACAGGAGAGAAGTTGTGGACAAACAGGCATATATGAAAAAAAACTTTATGAATAGTAAGCATAGTAAAGCAAGGAATAGGTTGTCAAAACTGTTCTTAAATGCCCATACTACTACGCTATTTCCATAGGCTCAGATAGGCTCATTTCAATGCTCAGATAAAAAACTGACCCTGTTAGAGAGTAGAGGGGAAAAAAAAAACCAAACACAAACCAACCAACCCCCCCCCAACCCAAACCCCCAACCACACCACACACACCCTTCTCCCCAAAAAATAAAAACCAACCAACCAACAAACCCCCAACTAAATGAACAAACAAAAAAAACTACCCACATTCACCTTTTCCTGGGGCAAGTTTCAGTGTAACTATTAGTTCCATGCCAGTTGGCTCTGCCTGCCTCATCACTCCTTATTCCCTGCTGTGCCTGCTTCCATTATTTTTACCTTCTCGGTGAGTTCATGCATCCTCTGTCTCATGTCTAACCTGCAGACTGTGTCTCTCTGTATCCTGAAGCCTTACAGTCACCTCCTCACAGAAATGCCTTAAAATTCAGGTAGAATTTCAGGAAGAAAAACCTCCTTGGTATGGAAGAGATACCCTGCTATTTCAACTTGTTTTCTTTCAGACTGCATTCTGATTTTAATCTCCTGGTAGCACTGCTTTCTTCTGACAGTACAGTCATGGGTACACAACCCGAGCTAATGTAGTGGGAACAGTCTTTACTTTGTGCTCTGTTGCATGTCTTAGTTTTGATATTGGTGTTCATCTCTAGGAAGAACTGATGGGTAGGCAATCTTGCAATAATCCTTCCAGTCATATTTGCATTATTCCACTCTCCCATGATTTACTAACAATAGGCTAGGTTAATGACAACTGAAACAGAGACTGAGAGGAAAGCAAAATACCTAAAATAATTGAAAAAAAACCCCTAAAATGTAAAAGAGGAAGAAAATATTTACTACAGAAAAACACAATGGCCCAAACATTCAAATATGGCTGGTGAAAATTTGCCTAGAATCCTGATTTTTTAAGTGCTGAGCACTTTCATCTGGCACTAATTGTTACTTTCATACTTGCAAGTCTCTTCTCTGAATTAACCACTCTCAAAAGCAAGACTCATTTTTTCCTTCCAGTGCCTGAAGTGACTGATGTGGATGCAGGTGTTTAATTTCAGGCACACAGACTTGAAAAATACAAGTGATTAGTTTCAGGATTAGTTCCCAGATAGATTTACTATAGCTAGACCTAAAAAAAACCACCCCAAAACACCCAAATCCCAAATCCCCACCCACTCCATCCACTTTATATTTTAGTAGGAAAGTAGACAAGCAAGATAAAGCTGGTTTAATGAAATGCTGAAGAACTATCACTCTGCAAAAACAGTGGACTTTGGAACATCTCCCAGGTAACAATCATCCTGGCCTTAAATAGCACAGATCCACTCTGATCTTTCATAGTAACGAGGCACCTTTTATAATTTCTCAGATTCAGAGATTGCATTGGATCCTCAAAAATCACTTCCTCCAACAACATCCCTGGGCAACCTCTTCCCACATTTTACCACTCTCATTGCATACAGAGTATTTAAGTATCATGTATGTATGCCTACACATGTATGAGAGCCTGAGCACAACTAGGAAATGCTGCAACCACTGGATTCCTATTGAGCAGTACTATGGCTTCAACACCCTGTCCTTAATTGCTTTAGGAAGAGATGTGGTTGTCATTACTCTGGACTACGCACCAGATCCAAGCTCCTTGAAGAATCTCACATAAAAATCTTATCCCAGTCTCAAATTTAAGAGATTTCTTTTATCTCACTCTAGTTCCAAAAATTCTAACAGATGCAGATCTTCTCCTTTCTAGAAACAGGTTTGAAATGCTTTGAGGTGCAGATTAACATGGGAAAGTTAATAGGTTTGGTGCTGTATTAATAATAAATATTAATTTACATCTCCACAATAGGGAAAACTCTGACAGATCAGGCAGTCCTGAAGCATCTGAGTGTCGAGCCACCTGAAACTTGTTGTGACAGTGAGATTCCCTAGGGACTTGTCTGATTTAGAAAAAGTTACCAGTTTGGACAGAAAATAATCTTCATTATTCAGACAAAACTTTATGTTTTACCACAGAGCGGCTGGGCTGTGTGCTCAGGAAATGAGCTCTTATGGAGCTCCTTTCACTGACCAGATTGTCTCAAGGCAAGGATGAGGCTCTAGGAAGGGTAAAATGCCTACTAGGAAAGCTTATTAGTCTCTTTTATAACTTTTTTTTTTTTCCAGAAAAAAAAAAAAACCAGCAAGGGACACAATGAGAAAACAGCAATGACACAGGGAAGACTCACATTTAACTCTTAACTTTGAAGGGAAGATTTTTTTAACCCTCTTGAGGGAATGCTTGCCTTTTTCCATCTGGTTTAATAAAACTGATCACAGAAAACTAATTTCTGCTAGGTAAATAGCAACCGGTACATCAATTTCCTGTCAGCAGCTCCAGTTTCAACAGTTTCAGTCTTTCATTCAAATGTGTGAATGCTCTGCTTAAATCACACATTTCTCATTTAGTGTACCTTGAAAATATGTACTGTCACTCCTTCAATCTCTGAGAAGAGTTTGGTTGTACTGTAATTTGCATAAAGCAGCACTAGAGAGGATCATTCAAGCAGATAAGAGGAGACATTAGAACACACACAAGTAGAACTAAGGAGAACTAAAAAATCCTCTACCTACAGTTCTGTGTAGCAGATGAAGCATCCAAAAGCATAAATTCTAAATCAGCTTACCAATTCTCTTTAAGGTTAAAGGCTAACCACTTGTGTTAAAAATTAAACTATTACATAGACTCAAAGAGCTTAAAAAGATAAAAGATGTCTCTTAAAAAAAATCCAATTTGGAAGTCTTACATGTAGTAATGAACTAATGCAAATCTTCAGAAAATTCTACCTTACTGGCCAGTTCCCGTAAGCAACCTTTCTTTTGTCTCTGACTGCACCTTTGCATTGACAAGAAGAAACCAAGATGTCATTTACTTACTAGGATTGATCATTTAGAATTCCAGTGGTGCCATTTCTTCTCCACTCCAGCCTTGAAGCCTTCTGATTTATATGTGTTCTCACACGGGCTGCTCTGGAGATTCCAGAATTCCTCATGCGCTATACTGACATTTTGCAATCAGCCCTTATTAGAGCCCAAGAACAAGTTACAAGACAGAATGTCTCTTGGATAAAACTAAGGCTTTTCAAAAATCCACTACTAAGGGTTTGTGTATAGGGTTAACCCTCCAGGGGTAGTAACCCTGAACCTGACCCTAGGTGGTCTTGACCACTCCCTAGGGGTGGGTCTGAACATCACCAGGTGATGGTTAGCCCACTCCCCCTTCCTGTCCCATAAAAGCAGGGGGACTTGCTGTTTCACTCTCTCTCTGCACTCCCTACCTTGGTCTTATCACCATCACCATCTGTTTCCTGGCTTCTCTTTTGTTTCACCACACGACCATCACAATCAGGTTGTATTCATACTATTTTGTATTTTGCTTTTCCCTTCCCTATACCTTTTGTAAATTCCCTACCTCAGATATCTTTCTAAGTTATTGTAAAACTAAACTGTTATTTTTTTAACTTCTAAATCTAGTGAGATTTATTTGGGTGCGCTTACCTTTCCTCTCCCCACATCTAATCTCTTTCTTTTGGGAAAGAAGGGGGAAGAGCACTTTATAAAATTGTTATAGGTTCTATCAAATTTATCTGAGTCTCTGGAAATCTAAATTAGAACTGAGACAGTTTGTTTGGTTGCTTTTTTCCCTGCTACTAAAGTCTTGTTTGCTGAAATTTTGTCATCATACAGAAGTATCCAGTGTTGAGAAAAAAAACTCAGATTCCATTACAGTTCTGTTTTCAAAACACTTACTCAACATAAAGTAAAATCTAAAATTTCATTAACACTTCTGTTAAAATGACAGTGGTTTTGACAGGCAATTCAGCAACATTTTTTTTCCCCAACAAATTCTTCATTCTTACTTTTGCCTTGAGGCAAGATGCCATTTTAAGGTGGTAGAGACCAGAAAAGGGCAACAAAGCTATTGAAGTCAGAACAGGTCTTACCAGGGGTGGCTGAGGGGTTTTGAGCTGTGTAGTCTGGAGAAAAGGAGACTGTGGGAAGATCTCTGCACTCTCTACAATTACTTGAAAGAAGGTTGTAGTGAGATGGGTGGTGGTCTCTTCTCCCTAGTAACAAGTGATAAGACAAGAGGAAATGGCTGCAAGTTGTAGCAGGAAAAGTTCAGATTGAACATTAGAAGAGAACTCTTCACTGAAAGGTTTGTCAAACACTGGAATAAGCTCCTCAGGATGCTACCTGAATCTCCTTCCTGGAGATGTTTGAAAGACACATAGATGTGGTGTTAAGGGACATAGTTTACTACCAGACCTGGTAGAATTAGATAATGATTAATGATCTTAAAGGCCTTTTCCAACCAAAACAATTCTATGATTCTATGTTTGCCTATTCTGTGATGGCCAGCTGGGGCTGCAGTGCCCTCTTGCTCTTGCATGGTTTACTAGCATTAATCTTCCTCGGAAAGATTGCAACAATCGTGCTCATTAGGAGATGAGAAGCTTCCATTACAAGAGATACAATATTGGTAGTCAACTGGAAAAACAAAAAGAAGGTACTAATGCTTACCAAATTCACACTGGAAGGCTTTTCCCAGTGAGGTTATGTATTGCTAACAATGTGTTGCAGAACACAGAAAAAGATTTAACATCAATAAAAGCTACTTTAGTAACAGTAATTTGGTGTACAGGTGCCCAAGCAGCCACAGAATGGTTTGGGTTGGAAGGGACTTTTAAAGGTCTTCTAGTCCCAGCCCTCCTGCAGCGAGCAGAGAAAATTTTTACTATCTCAGGTTGCTGAGGGTCCCATCCAACCTGACCTTGAATGTTTCCAGGAATAGGGCATCCACCTCCTCTCTGGGCAGTTTGTTCTAGTGTTTCACCATCCTCATTGTAAAAAAATGTCTTCTGATCTGAATCTCTCCTCCTTCAGTTTAAAATCATTATCTCTTGTCCTGTCACAAGCCCTGCTGAAAAGACTGGCCCCCATCTTACTGAGAGGCCTTCTTTAGGTACTAAAAATCTGCAACAAGGTCTCCCTGGAGCCTTCTCATCTCCAAGATGCAACAATCAATCAAAAAATTCAAAACCTGAACTGCTGAATGTATAGATGTGTGGAAAGGGAAATGGGCAGGAATTTTAGTTTTTGAAAAATTCTAGCTGAAAAGTATTAACAGAGTGTACCAGAAGTATGCAAAGACCTCTAAAAGACTGGACTGAACCACTCTTAAAGACAAAATGTGGGTATGAGGCTGACAAAAGACAAATTCTGGCAGCTGTCACAAACCCAAAGTTATTTTAATACCTTCATAGTTGGCATCACTACATACATCTTGTTGCATGTAAAATGCCCAAATCATAAAGCAAAAGGCTACACTGCCAACAAATCATTTCTTTCCTCTAAAATGACATGCTACCATGAGCATCAATAATGCTACCTTTGAATGATGTGTTACCTATTGTTCTAGTTACTGAGCAGAGAGAAAAATGGGAGAGTACTAAGGATCCCTACAGTTCTGAATCAATCCTATAGTATGCCCTGGCACACAGAAGGCAAATTGTTTCAAACATGAAAATCCATTTGGTCCTTTAAGTCTTTAGTTTTGACCTGAGCATCTGGAACTTCCTTTGGTTAAGTGACTGAGGTGCTCACATCTTCTGGAGATGGTTGCATTAGTAAGTGTCGCTTCAGAATTAAGAATGACTCATTTGAATCGGGCTGTATCTTTCTAACTCCTCTGTCACATGTTGTTGCCAGGTTCAAAACCTAGGTGCCCTTAAAACTATGGAAATTAATACCACTCTAGCTTAAATACACACCAGCAATTCAAGGGGGGGAAAACCCCACCCGCTCTGCATAGTTCGGTAAGCAGTTCTCTTATGCTACAACACTAAGCTAGAGTGTCAGACATGACTAATAGTTACAGGCATTTATTTCTCAAAGACAGCACTGCTCAAGAAAACATGAATGGTGAATCCAGAGTACACTAAAAATAAACATCCCTCTCCCACTCCTTTTTTTTTTTTAACAGTCCTTAGAACAATGATATTTTGATTTATTTTCTCCACTACCTTTCTCCTAAATCATTTAGTGGAAATACATCACTTTCTCTCTCTTTTCACACAGTGCACCCAGCCATGGCTTGCAGTCACCAGCTAAAGAGTTGCATTGGCCAGTGATGCCCATCAGCAGCTCTGTCTTGTAGGTGAAATACCACCTGTCTTCTATGACATAACGGTTCAAGCCTTTGTTTTCCTCCTGCCCATGCTTTTCCCATCAGCAGAAGGGTGGGGCAAGCCAGGACACCTAATAGGCCTATTAGCCTTCCAGGACACCAACATCCTGGATTCAGGATGTCAACTCTCACTGACCATGAAGGTAGCTTAATAGGAAACTAGATGCTGTAAAAAACTGTTTGCATAACAACTCCAGCATCAGTAACAGACTGCTTTTCCTCACTCATGATGCAGTTCAGCAGTGTTCTGTTCCCTTATATCTATATAAAAATTTAATGTGATGTTCAGGCACGATAACTAGAAAAAATAGTCTCTTTCTTCAACTATGCAAATTTTGTCACTCCTTGTGCTAAAGAAAATCCCTTCTGGTTCTTGTGCTGGAGGACTACAATCATGTTGCACAATGCAAGGAGAATAATGCAAGAAAAAGTATCTATTCCCAAGAGATAATTTTTTAAGCCCTACCAAAAACACGATGAGGTTATAAATAAATTAGCAATAAAAATAAAACAAAAAAAATTAAATGTATCTGAACAGTTATTTTGATTGTTCTTTGGCAAATGAACTCTGAAGAGTGAAAAGAAAGACCCCCACAACAGTCAAACATTTGGAGATACAAAGCAGTAGTTTGTGTGGCAGATCACACTCCAAGTTTCTTAGTTTTTGGGACTCCAAAAAGATTGCTTTCTCTTTGCTAGCATGTCATTCCTTTAAAACTATTTATGAGCGAGTACACAATCCTGTCTAAACAGATGAAAAAAAAATCCCCCTGCATCTACTGGATTCCATCATGTACTCATTAAGAAACACTACGGGAACTACAAACCTATGCATTAACAATCTTAGTGGGGGAAAAAAGGCTGAAAAAGGCTGGGGTAAAATTCCAGAGAAGTTCTCTCTCTCTCTCTCTCTCTCTCATTTTTGTGAGAGAGAGGCTTTAACAAGCAACCGTTTTCCAGCAGTTGACCATGAAACGGATCATGTTTTATTTATTCTGCACAAATGGCAAATCACAGCAAAGTGTAGCCTTGGGATTAATCAGTGGGCTTTTACCACTGGGGCACCAGTTGGACTTTGGTTCCTCTCAGAGTGCCTACAAATCATTCTGATTAGATGCTGGCCTGAGACATACATCATTTGACTTTGCTGGCCTCAGGCATAATAAGTGGAAGGCTGTATAAAAGGGATGAGCTTCCACAGAGTGGGTCACTAAGGCTTGATACAAAGGGTGAAAATAAGTGTGTCTGAGAGAAACTTAATGAATAACAGCCAGCTATGCTGCACAATTCTAATCTAGAAAAGAGAGTTACAGAGCCTTGAAACAGACACTGACCCGCCTCAATTTCTGGATAAAGGTCAGACACTTTTACAGTCAGGTGCTAGTGGTAGTGCTGGGAATCATACAAGTCACAGCTTTCCCACCTCCCATCAGCAGAAGAAAAGGAGCTACTCTGAAGAAGAATCAACATCTAAGACAAACATAACAGGAAAATTGATATTGGTTAAGATTATTTGTAATTGATGTCATGATGTCAGCTCTCTTGTAGATGACTAAGAGGAGTAGTTGGCCTAATTAATCTACCCTGGAGATGTTCAAGCCTATGTCAGTGATATGGGAGTGACTTGGACTTTTTGGAAATGTTGGCAGAGGCAGGTCTTAACATTCAGCAACCTTGAAAAGAAGATTTGTCTTTTCAGACTTGTGCTAGTTTGGAGCTAGCTAGAATGTTTTGGTGAGAAGAACTAGATTGCAGAATGTGGAAGGAAAACAATGGGGATGTCTACTTCACTCATAGGCTTACTGAAAGATACAAGAAGAAAAATCAAAACATAGATAATGCACTCTACTTATCTTGCTCGAAAGCTTTGAGCTGCATCTCTCTCTCTAACCTCACCCTCTGGTTTTTTTTTTCTGATTAATCCACTTTGCTTCCTAATCCCCTGTCTGAACCTCCATTCTTCCTTGGGACTGCGGTAAGGTTGAGAGGGGTAGGGGGAAGGTGAAGGGGTGGTTGAGAGCCCCTCCTGGGGACTCAGGTTTCTGGGAGGGGAGTTGTGTTTCTGTATTACCTTTTACCTTGTATATTTCTGTATATAACTGTATATACTGTAAATATCTGCTTGTATATTCTGCTAAGCTGTAAATAATAAGCTTCCTTCAATTTTCAGAGCCAGCTGAGTCTAGTCTGGGTGATTTCCAAAGTATGGGGGGGGCAGGTAACACCCAAACCTTCACAAGATTCCATTAAAATGTGCCTAAATTTGTTCCAATTAAAACACAAAAACCACCTGGTTTTAAATATGCAGAACACCTGGTTTTAGATATGCTGATGCTCTTACTGAGGAACTTAAGTTCTCCTACATCTCATTTACACTGCACAGCTCCCCCTCCATTGATAGTTGCATGGCACATTTAAATCTGAGCAGCTTTATTTTCCAGTTTCCAAGTCCAGATGCTTCTTCACACTACTTGCAGAACAGGTGTCCCTGCTGTGGTGCTGTATGGCTCTCCATGACTGCTCTTCACACAGAATAACAGTTTATTGTTGCTACTGTCAGGGAAAGCAATACTACTGGTTGCAGTCTGATAGTAACTGAATCAACACAAAATAACAAAGCCTGTAAATCTAGCACCAAATCCTTGGATTCAAACCTTGCATAGCATGTTGTGTGTTACAATGCTTTATAAAAGCAGTATGTACTCAGTTATCTGGGAAGCGTTTCATCTGTTTGGACATGACACACAGATTTGTGGAGTCCATTTCTGGCACTTGTGATTCCTTTCTTCCTGACTGCTGTATATGTTTTCTCTGCCTACAGATACAGTTCCTCCACTGTATATGAACTTAAAAAAAAATCAATTTGAGGCTCAGCCTCAGTATGAAGTATATATAAATACAAGCCCTTCTAATTTGGAAAAGTATTACAGCAGTATTACTTACTACATGATGGATGTGTTTTCTATTTACACATTATATATTTGATTATTTTAGCCTCTTGTCCATACCCATACTCACAGCAGCTCCTTGTGTTCAGTGTGCAGGAAGGAAAAGTATTTTTCTTTGAAGCTGAACACTGCTCAATGAATCATTCAGCAAGTACACTGCAGCTTAGCCATCCTACAGGCCGTATTACACATAGTATCCCTGAATCTATATAGCCAAAAGAGCCTTAGTACAGAGCATCTTCTGTAGTTAAGATAAGCAGTAGCTTGCAAAGTATTACGAGAAAATCCTACATTCTGATCTGAGGTATATTATAATAGGATCTACTCAATATTCAATAGCGTGCTTTCAACATGCTTTCATTTTAAATACAGTTAAATGTGTTGCAGTCTCATATTTATCTCCCTGGAGACACTGAGAATATTTTCCCTGTCGTACTGCAAATGCAAAAGAATACTTCTGTGTCCTGACACATTTCTTTGGAGAGTTTCAGTGCTTTAAATCGAAGCACCAAAACAAGAGTTTATTGTAGCAACCCAGAGAGGGATGCGTCATCTCCAATATCCTGCTTTGTTGCACCTGCTCATTCAGCCTGGATCCAGCGTGATTATTAACAGTAACAAAGCTATCAAATGAGGACTTCCTGTGGAATAAAGACCAGCTACATGTCCTCACTGCATATTCTTTGCATGTAAGATGTAGCCATAGAAATTTAAGGGAATTTATAGACAGATGTGTGTCTACTCATATGCCCAGTGACAGGACAAGGGGTAATGGGTGGAAGCTGAGGCATAGGATGTTCCATGTGAACCTGAGGAAGGTTCTTTTTCACTGGAACCAGCTGCCCAGGGAGGTTGTGGAGTCTCCCTCTCCTGACATATTCAAGAACCATCTGGATGTGTTCCAGTGTGATCTGCTCTAGGTGATACTGCTCTGTCAGGGGGCCTGGACCAGATCATCTTTTGAGGTCCCTTCCAGCCCCTGACATTCTGTGATTCTATGAAAAGAGAGAAGCATATTTTGATGTATCCCAAACATTGTTACTTTGGGATTTCATCAAAGGTGACACACGATACCTTTGCTTTCCATACAATTGATTCCATTGTGTTTCTGAAGTAGCACCGCATTTCATAAGAAAACTGAGGTAGCAATAATGAAGTACCTTGCAGAAGAAATTAAAAAAACAAACCACAAAACCAAACAAAAAACAACCAACCAAAATCAACAACAACAAAAAAAAAAATCAAAGAGTAAGCAAAAAACAACAAGGTTTGTCCATACTTATGATAAAACATCCATGTAAGAATCAGTCCAAAACTTCCACACTGTTGCTCATGATAAATGTATCTAAGGTATAAACAAAGGTACTCTTAATTCATGTAAACAAATTATTCTTCAAGTACATATCTAAGGTGAATGAAAAATATGTGCCAATAACTGGTACTCAGAAAAACATCTTGTCAGATTAACTCAATTTAACTGAAATCAGAGCAAATGGGATATGTGATGGAGTGTTAGACTGTAATTCAAACGCTTCTGTCCATAAATGCATAAAACTTCATATAGAGATGTATGCATTTTCTAACAAAACCATACATCTCTCACAGAGAACAATTTACCCCTACTTCCACGTACACAAAATATCCATCTTAACAGCTGGAGAATGCTGCCAGGCATGATGTGGGCCATAAGGAGCTTAGCAGTTGCATTCCTTTCTTGTCTCTTCCCTGTAAATAGTCTTGGACCCAGTTAGGCAAAGGAAAACAGAGGCAGAATGTAAGACAAGCCAAGGGACTGTACATTATTCCTGATGTAGAAGCATGTCTTTAACGAATGGAAAATAGTGGTATGATATTCAATACAATTTTATGTTGCTTTCTAAATTATGCAAGCATCCAGAGTAGGATTAAAAAAAATCATAAGCATCTGGTACTAACTCTCATCCCCAACTGAGAGCAATGGGCAAACTAACCATTCTACTCAAAGGCACTAAGATACTTTGTGCTGCATTTGTATGTTCTCTAAAACCTCTATTCTGAAGATGTATTTCGGATGGGGACATAATTCCAAATTCAGCAAAAACACTGTTTCTTGTGGTAATAAAATATAGCCCACCAGGCCTCCTACTGTGCCAAAAGCTTCTTGCTGAGTTACAGTATCTTGCCTCTTTGTGTGGGACCTGTTTTCACCCCAAACCAATTTGCTCCACAGTACCTCTAGGAACCAACTGAAGCAGGAAGGGATGGCCTTGGAACGGTAGATCGGTACAAGCTGCTCCTGCCCTAGTACAAGTGAGCAGTCCCATGGCTCCTGCTGGCACTTGGAGAGCTACCACTTGCCAGGGAACAGTGGTGAAATGAAGCTTTTCAGGATAAGAGAGTGGTGGCCTGGTGTATGGCCTCCAATCCACTGCTTCAAACAATACAGCCAAGTTCAGCTAGCCCTGAATCTCATTCTCTCTCCAGATGGTGATTAATGCCCACACATTGGTCTAAAGCCATAAGGCAGCATGTTCACAGGAAGGCCTGTAGTGAGATGTTAGCAGTAGAAAAAAAGCAGAGCCAATCAGTGCAGAAAGAGCAGACAGCTGAGAGAACAGCATGAAGCTGAGCTCCATGGTCTGAGCAGTGCTGCCTGTACAATCAAGCAACTTCCAACAAATCTGACCTCTGTTCAACTGACTGCAGAAAACAGACAAAAAGTATCCTCCCCAGGAACAGCTCCTCTGTTCTGCTACTACAACATGAAATTTGCTCTACCTTACGGGTTGTTTCACCACTGAAACCTATTCACCTTTATAAAGCACAGCAGAAGACTCCACATAGCTTTTTATTCAAAATCTAACCCAACTGGCAATGTGGTTATTATTAGAATGACCCTCCATGGATAAATACCAGGTGTAAAAAGAACTGATCATAGTCAGGACACTGGACTAGGTAAATAATCTGTGCTGGTATCATAGGAAAGGGAGACAAAGGTGTAGGCTTAAACACAAAGGTTTTGAAGTACTCTAACCACACCCTAAAGGACTTCATTCATCTCCTGCAACCATTATTTTCACTTCAACACTTATCAATTTCACTCTTCAATTGGAACATACCTGACATAATGACACTGTTTATGATGTTCCTTATGAATCCAATTAATTTTAAATTACGTGCAAGGCAAACACCTTGAATTCAACCCATAACTCAAGAGAAGTGGCTTTAAGAGAGAAATCAATACAATGTGGGATTTTGACAGGTTATATCATGAAAAAGGTGATGCATGGCATTTCAGACTTACCATATTTTCTTGTAAAGAACATTTCTCACCAAAAAAAGAAAGTAAAGAAAGATAGAATCTAAACCCCAACAAATCCAGCTAGGGATAACGGTCTTCAAACCAGAAGTGGAAATGTCAGAAATGCCATACGCACATCCCAAGTGACTTTCTTTCTCCAACCTTAGCTGTTCTGGAATTCTCTGCTGGTCTGTTTTACTTCAGCCAGGTGCTGATTTCAAGTGTCACAGCTCACTGGCAGTAGCTGCTGTTTGTTTTGGATATAAGACTAAGCTACATTTTCTCCATCATCCCCATTTTAATTCATACTGCATCAAAATTGTCATTCATACCATGAGAAGGAATCAGTAGTGAAGACAGAAGACAGTGACTGCAAAGGAAGCCAACAATAGGTAAAAGATGAGAGAAAGTGATGGAGCTATTTTACCCTATCAAGACATTAAAAAGCCACATGATGTGAAGGTCCATCCCAATATGAAAAACAAAACAAAGCAAAGCTAAAAGACACAACAAAGGACAGAAAAAAAAGAAAAGAAAAAAAAATTGACTATTCAAAACAACACAAAGAATGGACAAAAATAAATTCTAGCAATACAAATTAATATATAAATTCCTAAATCAGAGGCAATTTTGAGTACTGGTGAAGTGAGTAAATCAGTACTATGCACTCCATGTCTTTGATTATCAAGACATTTTTTACAATACACAAAATTTTAGACTATCATCTGGCTCTGTTTAGAGAATCAGGACAGGATTCCCATCTGTGTTCAAAGTCTGACAGATACACAGGTAAAAAGTGAAACTTCCTAACGTCTCTACTTCCTACATTATAATTCCTACACCCTTTCATCAGAAAACAAGACAGAGTTGCTGATAAAGCCCTACGTTCCAATGTCAGGTGTATCTGAAGTTGTCTAGTATTCTATTTAAGGTCTCCATCAGCAAACAGCCCCTTGCCACTTGCCATCAATCACTGGAAAGAAGTTTACAGAGCAGGTAAAGCTCAGAAATTTTTAAAAGTACTAGAATAATTTACAACATTTAAAGTATTTTATGTCACTATTTAATATTCTTATTGTATTTTGTATTTAAGAGAATTGTCTCAAGTAAGGTTCACTTACTCTGTGAAGCCTATGATTGGCATTTAAGCTGACTGGTAACCACTGAATATACACCTCTTTGTACAGCATGTTCTGCTCAGCATGTGATATACACAGTAAGACTCAAGAGTAGCTATGTTCACTCCAGTGTGCAGTATCTCTTTCTATGGATTCAGATTCCAGTTTGTGCAGTTTGTTTAAAAATACAGTTTGTGTTATTCTGAATAAACAGGTTTGAATTAGGTCCCTAACTCAGCCTTTATAAATTCAATTATAGCACATAATAGGATTATTTATCATTTTTATAAAGTGGCAAGTGTCTGCTGTAAGTATTATGAGAATTACTGTTTGAGTGTCTCTAGTTAAAAGCCAGCTTCCAGCCTTCATAGTTTCATAAGATCAAAGCTGGTATATATCTGTTTAGCCCCCATTCAGAAAGAGGATGTCAAATCACAGCCAGAGTTTTCCTGCATTCACATTTTAAACATCCACTGATTATCTCTTATCACACTTAAACCTGATGGAAATAGGAGAAATCCTCCTGTAGCTTCCTTTCCCTGTGCATTTCTCAAAGTGTCATGTAGAGTGCCAAGGTAACCCTCCACTCAGAAGGGAGATCAGGCCAAGACTCCCACATAATCTCTGATTCTTATGG
Organism: Pogoniulus pusillus; assembly: GCF_015220805.1. Taxonomy (NCBI): domain Eukaryota; kingdom Metazoa; phylum Chordata; class Aves; order Piciformes; family Lybiidae; genus Pogoniulus; species Pogoniulus pusillus. The sequence continues at coordinate 15,327,734 of NC_087272.1, read as the reverse complement.
CTATCATAGAGACTCTCCCAAAATTAACATTGCATGACTCTGTAACTGTTTCCTCAAGGATTCTCTGCACATACAAATCAAAGAGGAGAAGCAGACAAAGTGTGACCCTATATTTGTTTCTGCACTACTACACTTCTTTTCCCATAGATTGCAGAAACAGAATTTTTCTGTTGTAGGGACTAACAGAGGATGGGGAGGAGGGCAGGCAGGGGGAAGGAAATATCTTCTTATCTCCAAGCTCCATCCAGAAGAGGGTCATCTTTCTTTCTTTCACAAGGGTAAGGAGAGGTGGTAGTGTATTGAATATAGTGTATTGATTTTAATGCCATGAAATATGTAAAGCAAATGGATTTTTCCTAACCATACATCACAGACACATAATATACATGACAGTTGTTCAAATTAATGACATGTCAGCTAAGGTCTGGTCTATACGCAGTAAAGCTTTTGATGAATATCAAAATAATAGTACTCCTGCCTTCATGTGTTGCATTAGACAAATATATTTGATTTGTTACACTTTAATGTACAATGGGTTAAGGATTAACCTATATTTGTGCTGATACTAAAAAGGTGACTTTTATTTCCCCTGCCTGTATATCACTGCTTTCCCTAATGCTGGCAGCTGTGTGGTTACTTGTTTATGCTATCTGTCATCTTGGATTTGAAGACTGAACGGGCTGAAAACCAGTTGAGAAGAGGGTAAATAAAAATTATGTCCAGTCCCAGCCAACAGGAAATTCATTAGCTTTTGATGAAATAAGCTCCCTGATCCAGATGAAACCACAGCTACTATTACCAGTACAGGTACAGAAGCAGAAGACAACCACCTCTCAGCATCCATGTGAACTTAATATTAAACAGGTCATGGAAACCAGGCTGTTACTCTGGTGTGTGGAAAAAGATGGTTTATTGGCATAAGCCAGGAAATTTGTAACTGTTTCAGAACTCAAGTCCTCTACGAATTTATCCAGCACATGAGTATGTAACGTTTGATGAAACATACAAAGACAAAAAAACTCCAATCTCTATATCAGACTTTAATAATAATTGCCTATTCTACTGTTATCGGGAAGAATAAACCAGTAATTAGCACTTTGCAAACTAGATACTGCTTTCACCAAGAAAAAAGATCTGTGCATTTCACAGATGCATTAAGGATGTGATACAAGCTGAGGATTGTTTTTTCCACCTTGACCTTCCACACCACCATACTTTCACATTTCATCATTAAAACCTGTCCTCATTTTTATGTCATGACTTTTACATGGCAGATTACAGCTGTATACTTAAAAGAGTTTCTCTGACCACATTCTTTGGTGAAATACAGTGTGAGCCTGATCACCGAGAAGGCAATTCTGGTAGAATGTTACAATCAAAGAAGTGTTTATAAGCAATTTGCTTTTACATATGACTGGTAAACATTTTTTAAATTGTGACTATTGTTCAATTACACCATGAAATATTTATTTTCAATGATTTATTTAACATGGACAACATTCTCTTTAGAGTTAAAGTGGACCGACTAAATGAATGTGCCCTCCTTGCTCTCCCAGTCCTGACGTCTTCTAACCAGTCACACTACATACTGCGTTCAGCCCTCTCCCTTACCTTTGTACTCTAGGTACATCTCTATTACCCATTCACTAACAGTTCTCCAAGTTTCAACATAAAATACAGGCTCAAAGAACTTTTTCACTTCTATAAACCTCAGTGATCACCAAATGTCCTTTGAGGAAGCAAAGTAGGAAACTCTGGAAAGAAAGTGACTTTAGAGGTAGAAACTCACAAGCAGTGTGAAAGTGTGTGGCCAGCTTATTTCCTTCATAGTTTGTTTCTCTCTCTTACTTATTTTCATGCCCCTATCCACTAGATCATGTCAGCACTGATGTAAAACATTTGGCTAGCAGGTGAAACTGCAGCTACCAAGAAGTAAGAGGTTCCCTGTGCCACCTTGGAAGCAGCTGATATCAGGTACTGATAAGGTCAAAGATGCAAAACAAAGATGCTCAGTTTTTTAAAAATAGCTATTTGTGGCCTTTCCCCCTTTTTTTCCCTATTCTTGCTTTTTAAAGGAAACAATATATACTTAAATTCTGTTGCAACTCCATCTGCCTGTGAAATTACACCAGGTAATAATTCGACAAAGTGTATCTGAGTATGTTCTGAGCAGAGTTCTCTGATCTGCTTAGATACATTTTTGCAGGGTTGATTTGTTGAGGGTTTTATTACAGTAAAACAGTATGCTTATTCAGGTGTCATAATCCATAGGACACTGTAATCATATACATATAAGGAAGAGTTACTTGGGTTTGGGATAGAACACTCAATATAGTCTTCAACTGCAGAACTCCCTTAGCTACAGAAATCAGAGCTCATTCACCAAGGGAATCACAAGGCTTTCCCTTTAAAAAAGCTTCTCTGCAATGACATTAAATAAGAGTTTGGCATGAATTCCCCTAAGATAAACAATCAGAAATATTCCAGGAACTGAAATAATTAAACAAACAAGAATAAAGCAGTGATCCAAGTATCTCAACTGTGAAACACAAGGGACAGATGGAGAATAGAGATTTTCAGGTGGAGATCTGTTTATGGAAGCATTAGGAATACCTGCAATTTGTAAACATGAAACCAGAATCCAGAAAGGAAGAATAAGTATTGAAGAGTGGATACAAATGTGCAAGAATGTGTTTGCTTGTTTGTTTGAAATACAATTTTTAACTTGTAAATTGTATTGACATGTAAGAACAACACTCTTATAAAAAACACCCAGGTGGATTATGTTAGTATTCCTGGCATATAGTGCAGTGACAAAATGAGCAGTGACTCCCACAACTGCTGGCATATAGAAGAATTGCTAGCCTCAGGGCTGATGTGTTAAGTCCTTTCAACGCTAAGTGACAGTAATGTATAAGAGTTATATACTCATATCCATTAGGATAGAAATACCAGAAATTAATTAACTGTTTTGAAAACTTTTTTTTTTTGTTAGAAAGTAGCACAGTTCGATATTGGAACCAAAGTCTAAAATTGCACATAGGAAGTTGAACAGCAATAACTAAGCAAGAAGCCATAAAAGCAGAAGGTTTAAAAAACAAAGAAAGAAGAAGAAGAAAATATACTGCCTAGACAGTTAGATGGCAACTTATGTGTCTCAGAATGCTTCCCATGGAGTCATGTTCATGAAATTTATTTTGCACTCTCACAAGACTCTTTCATTACGTCTCCTTTCAAAATTAATTTCTTTAAAAAGGTGTAAGCATGAACTTTTTTTGTTAAACTGTTCAATGCTCTGATTAAACAGTATGAATAAAAGAACATTTTGTAACTCACAGGTCCATTCCCAAATCCCAAATGACTGTGCCACCTTAAGTTTCGTTTCTTTCCTTTCTTCTTTCTTTCCTTTATTTTTTTTTTTTAATCATTCCTCTTTGTTTTCTGCAATCCCTTCTTGTTTTATCTTAATTTAAAAGCCAATCTGCCAACTTTCTGTATGGTATGAATAGTCAGGTGTTACTTAGTACAAATCAGAATGTCAGATGAAACCCTTCAAGAAAAGAATGCATCTCTGTTTTGAGAAGAGCTCTACATGCATGCAGCCATGTAAGTGATAAGCATGCAGTATTAAAAAGAAGAACCTAAGACTACTTTGCTGGAGCTTATCTGATTATCAACTTCAAATCAACAAATTCTCTCTTGCTGACAATATGCTATAACACCTGCTATTCAGCATTCTCAATCCCATAATCCAGTGGACTGAATCACTTGCAAAATAATAGAAAGAATATAAAACTCAATCATAAAATGAATGTATTAGAACCTTTCACAACAGAATCTATGTGGAACAAATGCTGCAAAGATGTGTTGAGGGTGAAAGTATTCTCTCATTTTTTTTAAAACAAAGACATATTAAATGTTTATTTGAAGTAAACAAGAAGGACAAAGAACTACTGGAGAAAATCCAGCACAGCACCACTAGGGTGGTTAAGGGGACTGGAACAACTTATCACACAAGGTAAGGCTGAGAGAGCTGAGTCACTTCAGCTTGGTCAAGAGGGACCTGAGGGGTATTAATGCTTATGAATATCTAAGGAGCGGGTGTCAGGAAGATGGGACCAGACTTCTCAGTGGTCCCCAGTGGCAGAACAAGAGGTAATGGGCATAAACATGAAAAATGGTGGAATCTCCATCTCTGTAGCCTTTCAAGGTCTACCTGGACATGTTCCTATGTGATCCTACTCTGGCATGGCTGTTGGACTCAATGCTCTGAAGAGGACCCTTCTATCTCTAATATTTTGTGATTCTGTGAGGTAACAAAGATTGTCCACTCAACCCCGCAAGTCTTCCAGAGCATCTTGTGATAGAAGACACCTATAATGACTAAAAGGGGTTCCATATATAAGCAGTTTGTTGCCTGAATGACATACCTAAATAATAATCACAGAATGATAAAGGTTGGAAGGGACCTCCGGAATTCATCCAGTCCAAGCCCCCTGACAAAGCAAATTCACATAAGGCAGGCCTCACAGGAACACATCCAGGCATTCAGGTATTTAATGAAATAAAAGAGCCATATATACAGCTACAATTACAAATATACTTTAATATATGTTAATGCGCATAGCCTCATTATTACCCAAAATACTATTTCCCTTTTCTGACTGATATTGCCATCCTATGATCATGTCCTCACCCTCTGTAAATGCCTTCTTTTATTATCATTTAAAACACTGTGCCTCCTATATTGTCTCTGGCCTTTGAATCCCATGCAGCATCTCTCAAAATCCCCACCTACAGAAAGTGCAATCTTATCTTATTCATCAGGTTCAGCTCTCTATTCCTCTCCTTTTCAGTACCAAACTCTTCACCGTGCTAGATACTTGTAGTTAAACCATAACTGGTCAGCTTTCACAACTCAGTGACTGCTTAAGTAGCTGAAGAAGAAACAACAATCTTCCAGAAGACAAACCAGAGTTGTGTCAAAGAGATGGGCTTAAAAAAATATCAATAATGTCTATCAAGACTTCTCTTCAAATCTCCAGGCTTGCCAGGCCCCAAGCTATTCTAATAAAGACCATAATTAATCTTTAGCCTTTGAAGGAGGTGTGGAGGAGTAATATCTTGGCAATTACAGTCACAATGCTGTATTTGCAAGGCAAATTTAAGAAACAAAATTTTAAAAGCGAGGGAAATGCAGCTTTAATAAAACTAACCCAAACTCAAAAACAAAACAAACCCCAAAATTCTTTCTTCAATAATTTGCAAATGGCCTGCTTGGACTCCTAAGCCTGACTCCACCAAACCATACTGTAATGAATATCAGATATTTAGAAGGAAAAACAAACCAACAAACAAAAAACCTCAACAACAATCAACAACAAAAAAAATGAGAAAGACAAAAGGATTCAAACTCTGTGTAAGACTTGTACAACAAAAAATATACAAAGAAAACACTCAATAAAATCTACAGACAGAATAAGAAATTACTTCCTAACCTTTACTCTGAGTCTTACTTTTGTTCCCACCTTTCTGAAAGTTGGAGTCCATGATGAGGGCAGAGCGCATAGTGCAAGGAAGAGTCAGTTTATTCTCATCAAGAAGAAATGCCATTGCAATGCCAGAACAAGTATACCTTTGTGTATATCCATTATGCTGAAAGATACACCTCCCAGGATTTAGACAGACCACTACTGAAAACAAGGACTTAGACTTTAAAAGGGAAGAAAACATTTAGAATGCATGTGTTTACTACTGGCAAATTGAATTATCTTTGCTACCAAAAAGTGTAGGCAATGCAAGCAAAACATCTGCATGTGGAGTTTATCCTGCCAATGACTTGCCTGAGCCATAGTTCTTACCTGGGAATATATACCCTCCATATACAATGGAAACAAGTTAGGTCTAGCATCATTCATACAGTGTGACTATATAACAGTCCATATAAAAAGTAGGAACCTTAAGGTAAACTATAAAACCTAGCTTTCTGTTATATCTCACTGTTTCATTTATTGCTCCTCAATTGACAGGTTCCTCAAAGAAACATGGAAAAATGCTGAAATAGTGTTCCTTCTACTTATTGCTAGCATTAACAGCAAAAGGAAGTAGCAGCTACCTGCCCAGTAATTCAGAAAAATTGTGGAAGGATCAAGTCAAAGGCAAAAAAAAGTTTGTTCTCTATCCCCAAATTCCTTCAAAAGCAAACACACTGCTGTACTCATAAATTTTCCTCTGTGAAGACAACCAGAAAGACAAAAAAAAAAGTATATGTCATGTTATGCACATTCCTTAGCACCCTCTGGAAAGCATTCAGAGAAACAATGGTGATGAGTATGGTATAAATCCCTACATAAGCCTTTTTAAAAAATGTTAAGAAAGCAATAAGAAAGCCTTGCATGGAGGAGGCATTCTTGTGGTTTATTTGCAGAAAGCTTTAAATTAGAACACAAACAAAAAATGAGAAAAATAAATCAGACTGATAATAAAACTAGCATTTCCAAGGGTGAAAGAGGTGCTTTTTCTGAATCTCCTGGAGTTAGCCAGGTCACTCTTTAGTGAAGAGAAATTTCTGACAGAATTGTCTGTATTAATGCCTAAATCCAGAAAGAAATGCATTACTCTCAATCTTTTATATCTGTACAGTAAGGATGAAACTGTCATTGTTCACAGAAAATTCATTCCGCATACAGCAATAAACTAATCTGTACCAAGAAGCTTTCCACAACACGAACATATCCCTATGTATGTCAACCTAAGACAGCAAACAATAACGTGAAGTAACACAGAAAGCCCCATTTTAGGTGGGGCTTCTTTGAAAGCACCTTTATCACAAGCCCAATATTGATTCTGGGTGGATTCCTCTTGTGACAGGACTCAAAAGGAATAGTAGACAAATTGATACTAAAGCTCTGAAATATTTTAAAAGACATCTTACTGATGTTAAGTTAAGGTATCTTGTCTCTTCAGATAAGTGTTACGGTAAATATGGCAAAAGATCTGAAGTCAACTTTTAAAAACATAAGTAAATCTAGAAGTAACTGCCAACACATCCATGAACTAAAAAAAAAAACAAACCTCAAACCACCAGGACATTCAATACCAGTTAATTTTACAGCTGTTTTGTAGAGATTCAAAGATAACCTGTAATTAAGAGATAGTGGGGTTTCTAGAAGAGCTTAGCAGATGAGACTCTGAAAATTTAACCAGGAGGGAATTAACTGATGAAAGGAAATTAAAATATTATTAGCAAATAAATAATTAGTTATCAAGCAAGTTTCTCCCTGCAGATTTTCTCTTTGAAACAGGTCAAACAATAACAAAAAACTCCAAACAACAACAACAACAAAAAGGTAGAATTCTGAAATAGTTGCAAGCATGAAACAATTTTTTTCATCTGAAATGCTTTATACAAGAAGATGAATCCAGTGGATTGCACTCATTGGGCAAACTCATTATTCAAAGCAATAGTACCAACAGGACTACTGGAGACAGAGGACATCTTGTAACACAGCTGGCAAGTATGGGCAAGACTTTACTGTCCTCTGTTCAGCAGTTTAGGAGGCTTCGTCTAGAATACCAGGTACCCAGTTTTGGGACACACTGGAACAAACCCAATATTGACAGCCTGAAGAAAATTCAGAGCAGGGTCACAAAGGTGGGTCAGCATGGAAAAGAGCAGAATCTAATCAGGTGAATTTTTTCTCTTCCAATGGCCATGGTTAAGTCTTGAATCAGGCTGTCTCAACAGAGGCTGCCTCTCTGGAGATGCTCAAAAGTTCACAGGAACAGATCCTGTGCCACTTGACCAAGATTTCAAGGTAGTCCTGCTTTGACTAGGGACTTGACCAGAAATTTTTAGTCTCTACTGATCTGCATTCCCTTTGAGTCTCTGGGGTTGGTTGCTTTGCTTTTAGCAAGGTCTACATGTTTATTTGTTTATTTACTGTGGTAGGGGACCTTTGTATCATCCAGCACACACTCAGTGAATGAATGTGTGTCTGTGACAGATGCAGACTCGAGCATAAACCACTTGATACGCATGAGCAGGTCTGTAAGTTCAGGCAGCAGTGCAAATACCTGTTGTGTCCAAGTATCTGGACATCTATCTTTGGCTCTTGATATTTTCTAAAGGAAATTCCTCCCGCTTTTCAAGATCATCCTTCCCCTTCCAGGGCTTCAGAATCTGTTCACAGAAGGGACTATTTATAGTCAGGGCTGTGCAAGAAGCAAAGATGTGGGTAAGGGAAAATCTATTTGCTCATGAAAATATCTCACCTTGGAGTTGAGAAGTTAAGATAATTACACATGCAGATGTGCATGCATACAGAGAGGGATTATTTTATTTTGGCTTTAACATTTGCTGACATTTTAAGTTGCGCCTATGTGTCCTTCCCAGGCTCATATATTTGATAAAATTATTTCAAGAGTGGTCTTGCTACTAAAGACTTTCAGAGGGTCATCCCAATACAATTTTCCACCCTCATCCTGTGATAAAATATCCCATGGGTGCTTATAACACAAAGGAAAAAATATCTCCTGAGTACGTGTACATGCAGAAGCCAGTGATACAATTGCCTGGGACAATATCATAAAACTATTTAGAATAGATGTAATTTCTCAAGAGAATAAAAAAATAGAAGCTCTATCATAGAGGTTCATCCACTGAGACCTTCAGTGGAAATTCCAGAACAGTCAAGATGACTGACAGTGCTGATTTCTTGCTGGTGGCCAAAAGGATCCAAACGAAAGTGCTTCTCAAATCCCATAAATCACAAGAACATGTGAAAAACTACAACATTTACACCACTCAAGCCAATAAGTAATATAAGCCCCATCTACTTCAACAGTATAGTATTTGTAAAATATTCAGTCTTTCCCATAGAGACTCAACTGCCAATGGCTAGATTTAGTGAAGTTCTCAAAATCCCTTTAATCCTTAATCATTCTCATTCCGTTTGAGAAAATGAGCATCAGTACAATTAGTCTGTTCAAGAACTTAGCAGAATACCAAACTCACTGTAAAATAACGAACAGCATCTCCCATTACACCAGGACTCTTCCATTTCATTAATGCTAAGGTGACAGAAACTATTTTTCCAGCTACTAACATCCAAGAAAAAAGACAGACGAAGAAGGGGCTAGTTTCACAACAAAACCCAGGCATGAACTTTACAGTTTATGTGGATCAAGTTGCTGAAAGCTCCAGTTTACCATTTCAAACACATGCTCCAGTCCAATGATTAAGCCAGACTCAACAGCAGATGCTGAAAAAACATATCAGCTATGACACAAAAACTTAGACCAGCAGCTGCTGTCTGCCTTATTTAACTATGGGGATTGCTACCAATCTCCACATGCTTCTCCCTGATCACATTTCTCTGTAACCACCAAGAGACATCTTAAACCTGATAAAGCCTTACTGTAATAAGCCATCTTCGACACCACACTATGTCCTGGTTTAATATAAAAGATGAAAGATACAGTGAAGCTGGCAGGAGAGATCCTGCTAGGAACCAGCCTGATTAGCAGAAACACTACAACATAGCAGCCTAATCAAGGGTTGAACCATTGCTTATATTTCATTCAACAAAACTGTTTTCAGATGTAGTAGCTGGGTTAAAGTGCATTGCCTGTGCTATGAACCCGACAAGAGGAAGCAGCTGGAATATTGGTCAGAAGTTCTTTATCATCACAAGTGAAAAAATCTGGATACTGTGGAAGACAACCTGTCACAACAACAGAGGGACTAAGAATTTCAGAAATTCTCTGCAGGTGTCTTCTGGCTATAGTCCAAAGAAGATCCATGTAATTCAGCATGGAAACTAAACTACATTCACAGACTTACCTAGGAATTTATGCAGAGGGTATGCATTTCAATGTGAGGACTCTCCTCAAAACAGAGGGGAAAACAATGTTAAAAAAATATCATTGGAAAACGTTAAAGCCTTCTCATGCTGAACTGAGAGGACAATGTGATTTTACAGTCACTTAAAGTATATGCACACCAGGTGATGGTTCAGCTCCCTTCTCATGTCCCACATTGGACAGGGTCCAGGGAAGCTTCAAAAAATTAATATATCAGATTTTAATTGTGTATTTAACTGATTTCTAGACTTAATGAATTCGACCCATTCTGCCATTCTCCAGGCCTAGGCAAACTAAATGGGAAGTCATCTGAGCTACACAAAGCTTCAACCACCTTTAAGAGAAACAACATACCCTTATCCTCAGACCTTGTGTGTTGCTCTGCAGTTAAGACAATGTCAAATGTTACAGCGAAGTCTAGAATTCTCACTTGGAAGAACTGTCCACCATACTGCAGTCACTCAAGAGACACAATACTTAACTCACAATTTGGGAAAACACAAGTACAACACATATCAATTAAGTTGTTTGTTTATTTTAATAAGCAGCCCTGCCCAACAAAGTTTTCAGAAGGCATTGATATTATGGATATTTTCAAATGTAGGGTTTTGAAAGTATTATTCAAGACAATTAATTGTAAAAGCCATTGCAACGTTTGCTTAAACATAGGCTATTAAGAGAAAAATCTGGTTTGATTTCCCCCGACACAGATGCAATGCATCCCTGAGAAGTGACTGATAAAATAGAATATGAATCACCACATTAGTATTATCATCAATGCATTGAACAGACCAGCTCATGCTGACATGGCTATTAAGATGTGAAGATCTGCATGGGTTTGCAGAAATGGAGGGGAGTGCTCTTTGGCCTGTTTGTATGTTGAATAATGGCTCCAGACTTCATAGCAATGATGCAACAGCACCTCAAATCCTAGTCAGAGTGGTAAGGTGCTCCTGTGCTTGCTCCCACCTCAAGTCAAGAAGGCCTGGAGCACAACAGCAGCCCACAAGCAATAAGTAGATTCAGAATTTCAGAAAGGGAAAAAGCTGCTCTTCAACTTTTTTGGATGTTCCCCATAGTCTGGTCTCAGGCTTGATACTTGGATATGGAGCAATGTCAAGGGAAAAGAAGTGTGGGGGCGGGGGGGGAAAGGTCTTCAGCAAACTGAGCTTAAAGAAATACCTGGACTTGGAGTAGCTCTCTGTAGTAACTCAGTACATGTATGCCATCTTTGGGTTTGAGTTCTGCAATATAAACACCTTGAATACTAACAAAGCATAATTAGAATGCAAATTCTTTTCTGACTTGTGTTTAAGAATAGGACTTCTGTCAGCTGCAAAACAAAGACACACATCAGAAAAACAGCTAGCAGAGCTAATGAAAATGCACGCTAGCTATTTCATACAAAGCTCCTGTCTTTAATGGATCTGATAATAACTTTACAGAGAGCTACATTGATTTTATTTTTTTTAATAGTGCCTGGAAAGGAAGAAAGATGTTCTGTTTATTTTTCTTATGGGAAATAACATCCGGTCTGTATTGCAGTCTAAATTTCAAGTCAGCATTACAGAGCAAACTGCTACACCTCCATAATGAAGCCAGTCATTGCTGCAAGAAGCTAGTCTGAGAAACAGCATCGAAACCAATGAGAGGCTCCAACATTACCATTGGATGGTGGCAAAGTTCATAGTAGTTTCCCAGCTGTACACACGTTGTGTACATAAGGACAAAACCACAATTAAGCAAAGGCTTACAAAGTTGAGTAGCTCATTCCGTGAGAATCAATTTCAGTAGAAAACACCCCAGGTTACTGCTTATAGGAATAAGTTCAAGTCCTCAGAATTCAGAGAAGGAACATGATGGACCTGCTTACAAAAGGTCAAAAAGGGATTTACATTCTGGAGCAAGTCCCTAAGAAATATATATATACATATATATATATATATATATATGTGTGTGTGTGTGTGTGTGTGTGTGTATATATATATATATATATTTATCCCTTGCAGAAGTCCCTACAACTAGAAAACACTCATGTCATTGCTAAAATGTGTGAAGACAGATACATAAAAATCACACTGCACAAGTACAAGTAATCAGCACTGGAGACTTTACTCTTAATGTATTCTCCAAGCACTTCACTCTTTCTGCATGCCACTCCTTTTCTTTACAGTAGTCTTTGGATCAAGTTGAAGAATTGAGATGACTGTTCATGGAAAGGGTAGTAAATCTTGGTGTAGCAGAGAGGTCACAGCAACTCCACTCCATTGAACAAGATGGAGAATGGCAGTGCTGCAGACCTATCTTGTCTTTGCTTGTCTTCACAGCATGCTTACTTTTATTGGAAAAAGGAAAGAAAATAGGAGTAGAAACCTGCTCTTCACGTACAAAGCACAGCACTAGTAGTATCTGGTATGTTTGCAGTCCTATGTTATGCTCTCAAATTTTTCTCTAAAAAAGTTAAACTCAGTATCTCAAACAGATCACACTGATGTATTGTCACTGTTAACTTTTAAAATTACCATCTATCCGCTTCCCTGTTTTAAGTCAAAACAGTAAAGAAGACTAATTTCAGATAGTATCTGAAAATATTACTGTACCACTACATCCCATCACGGACAATTAACAATTACCTCAAGAAGATAACATTATGTGAACACCATACTGTTATGCTGCTTGGTGCAGTACTTACAATGCACAGACCCTTCCCCATCTGATCCTTTGGAAGTTGTCTGTCCGTATTCACATTGCACAGAAATAACAGATATAGCAAGTATGCGCTTCAGCATAATTTAAATTCACTTTCCTCTGCTACAATACAGAACACCAGGTATCTGCCCTTTAGAACTTATTTCTTGAATCACACCATCCCATGACAGGAGAGTATGATTCTAAGATTTTCCAGGTTTACATATGCCCCTGAGCCTCAGCCATTAAAATCAGGGATTTTTTTTCTTCCATGCGCTTTACATCATCCAATTGTTCACCTCAATTTAATGCCACAAGGAAAAGCTGTGCAAATGCTAAACTATTCAGAACTGTTTGTAAACTGAATGCTTACCTATTACCAACCACCTGTGTTACATTTGCTGTGCATCTTTTGGCATCACAGGAGAATAAACTGCTAATACCCTGCAAACTGAGTGCACAGAGAAAAGAAGACAAAAAATAATCCACAAATGATATCTGTCATCTAGATATAATTTCTCGCTGTGTAAAGCTAACAGACTCATAAGCTGCTCTATTGACACTGAGCCAGCTGAAAATGTGAACTGCAGCAAGGGTTATAATGCAGATAATTGTCCCTTTTTTGTACTTTAAGGAGCTCCATAGGCTCTTTCTCTCAATTCCTTTCACTGCTTACACTGTATAGCAGAATCCAGTGTTTCTGGAGAGGCTAAGATTTTCTTGTCACATATCGTGCTTGCTTTGCTCTTCACTATCAGTTTTCAAAGACTGTGGTTATTCTGTTCCAGGATATGGATCTGTTCTAGGTTTGGCTATGATATGGTTAATTTTCACAAGAACCCAACCAGCCATTGAGGTATTTGACACTACTCTGACATCATACGGGATGGAGAGCTAGCTGAGGGAAGCACCGGCAAACTGAGCCAGGCAGCTGGGCCTTGGTGAGATAACAACATATCTGACCAAATCATGTTAAAACAATTCTGTTACACACTTCACACCGTTGGTCCATTTGTTCACACGGTGGTGTTATGTAGATCCTTATGTGCACTGTCTATTCCCTGTGGTGACATTTATCATGTCTGGGAGATGGATCAGGATTACAGGATTATCATGTTGCTGTACTGAGTGATGTCATCTTATGATATGATTATACCACTAATCATGAGGTTAAGCTGGTATTTGTATGCAGCATTGTCATTTATTAGTCATCTCAAACAGTCTATGGATGAGATAGGAAGGATGCTTTCTCAGCTTTTGAGGACATTGGACGTTCTTGGGTTATCCAAACCAGCACACTCTTATTGCTATGTCTCCTTAACATGTCCTAGGTCTGGTTTTGACTCAGACAACATCTTTTCAATAATACCACACACATATCTGCCTCGAGACTGAATAGTTCAGAGTAACAGAGTATGTGTAAGAACATAGTATAGGTGCTTGCTTAGGAAAGGGGTACTGATAAGGTGGTTGAAAAATTAATACAAGTCCTCAGCCTCTGGAGGTGAATTCTGTCAGGTGTGAAGGAAAGTCATCCCTTCAAGGAAGATGCTACATGTCACCCAAGCAAGTAGATGGGTTCTGTATCTCAGGTGTGAAGGAGAAGTTGCAGGAGTTCCAGCAATTCAAAGAGGACATGTGCAGCTCTTCACCTGTATAGGTTCATATCTCAGCTATCAGGCATAGACACTGATCCACTCAAGAGAAAACATGGAAGGTACACACCATGGATTAGCCTAAGGTTTTACCCACATGACCATGGTGAGGACATGAGGAAGTAGGATGAAAACCCCACTTTGATCCTGAATCCATGAGTATGTGAGGTGGAAGAATTCCTTTTTACTAATGTTTTACCTCGCAAGTGTTGTGGTAGGCGTGATAGGCCCAAAACAGGCTTATACATGTCCTGGTTGCCTAGGCATGTTTTTCTGCTCCTCCAGAGAGGTAAGCACAGGAAATGGACACAAAAGAACCTGTAGCCACTGAGTCTGGCCTGCCCAGGGCCCTGTGGTAAACAAGGTGCACACACTTAGCTTGTGCCTGCCTAGTGCAAGGCCTGTGATTTTCCCCAAATTGAGTAAAATTGAGCCCATGTCTTTGCCTGATATGGTATGGTTTGGCTAACTGCCACCCTGATGGGCTATTCTGTGTCCAAAGGGCAATTAATCTCTGCCCACATTGATAAAAGGAGATATGCAGGTAAACAATGTGCTTTGCTTCCCTGCTCTTTGCCGTGCTTCCCTGCTGTGCTCAGCTGTGCTCTGCAGCTGCCTGCTGCAATTGCCTACTACCTTATTATTTGCCTGGTAAACTCCACTGCCGTGAGTTACCAAGAGCAGACTCTGGATGCCACCATGCGATCAGTGTGTGTGGTCAGTGTGACATCGTGCTAAGGCTACAAAACATCCTGCTCCTACACCTGAAAGTCCTGCTTTGCAGTCCTGGACATAACAGATCGACCAGAAGAAGCCAGGAGACAAGGTCAGAGATTGTCTGTCTCTTTCCCCAAAAGCTAGGAAGAAGTAAGTCTCAATGTCCAACAAGATGGAGGCCCCTGAAAGCATTTGGGGACTGTCTGGATTGTGGCTAAGCCCCGCAAATGGGTAACAATAATTTGTGAGTAAATGCTTCAATGCCTCTTTGTAATTCTCTGTTGCCTTCTGCCATAGAGCAGAAAGACCTTAAGCCCATCTACTGGGCAAGCAGCATATTGATTGTGCTAGTTTGAAGCTAACCAGAATGTTTTGGTGAGAACTAGATTACAAGCTGTGAAAGGGAAACAATGGTGATGTCTACTTCACTCAGAGGCTTGCTGAGAGGTATAAGAAAAAGAATCCAAACATCACAGATAAGGAGTCACTCTCTGTCTGGGCTGTGGGCTGCATTTTTTCTCTAACCTCACCCTCCGCCTGATTAATACACTTTGCTTCCTAACCCCCCTGGCCAAACCTTCATTCTTCCTCGGGGCACAAGGCAACATCTGGGGTAAGGTAGGGGAGTGGGAGAAGGTGGAAAGGCGGTTGGGAGCCCCTCCTGGGGACTCAGGTTTCTGGGAGGGGTGTTGTGTTTCTGCATTACCTTTTACCTTGTATATTTCTGTCTATAACTGTATATACTGTAAATATCTGCTTGTATATTGTGCTAGTTGTAAATATAAGCTTCATTCCATTTCCAGAGCCAGCTGAGTCTAGTCTGGGTGATTTCCAAAGTGTGGGGGGCAGCATTTGACTGTAGGAATCTTCTCTTCCAGTTCAATTATTGTTTATATATTTTGCTGGTTACTACTAGATCTAGATATTATCCATAGAATGTTTCCATGACCGTGTAAGAACTGAAATATTATTAAAATTAGTGGTTGGCGGTGGCAAGAGTTCTGAATATCAAAATTAACAAACAATATTAATTTTGGAAAAAATATCATCTCACATTAATTAATTTTCCCTCTGCAACAGCAAGAAAAATGCTGCTCCAGTTTCCAGGAATACATTCCTCAGAGTTGAAAGGCTGATCTCACTTCTGATCCTCTTAAAGGGATTCCAAGCCATTTTCAGAAGAAGTGAGTGACTCTGACAAGGATTAGAGAAGCCCTGCCTTCAGAAAGAGACAAGAAAGAAACAATTGGATTTGCCAGACTGTGTGAATCTAGTGGCCTGGTACATCAGACTCACAGAAACATAAGGCTCCAGTAGATACCAGTGCACAGTGCACCCTAATGCTATCAATCTACAAAGGGGTGGGATCCATCTATATTTCTCAGTCGGCAGTGGGATCCCAACATCAGACTATATTAAAGCTGAAGTGAGTCTAATCATAAATGAGCAGCATAAACACCTCATTATGACTGGCACAGAGGCTCCATGCATCCTTGGCGTAGACTGCCTCAGGAGAAGATATTTCAAGGACCCAGAAGGGCACCAGGGGCCTTTGACATAGCTGCCTTGGAAGGGGAGGAAATTCAACAGTTTTTACCTTGTCTGATCTCTTGGACAGAGGTCTCTTGGTGGGCTCACCTGATGGCTGAAGGGCAACAGGTGCCAAACACTGCCACAATGGTGCAACAGTGGCAATACTGCACCAAGACTCTCTGATTCCTGCCCATAATCTGTTAACTGGAAAGCCAAGGGGTGATCAGCAAAACTCACTCACCCTTTAACAGCCTCATATGGCCAATGTGAAAGTCTAATGGAGAAAGAAGACTGCACCAGGGTTCAGGCCAGTTTGATTTCACTTGGAAGGACATCCAGCACACCTGGAATTGACTGTCCCAGGGGTGGAAAAACAGCCTTATCATTTGCCACGTACTGATTCAAACTGCACTGGAAAGTGGTAAAGCTCCAGAACACCTCACACACATTTATGCCATCATATGAAGCAACACAAATGGAAGTGATCACAAATTGGCTAGAGGCCAAAGATTCTGGAATGTCATTGGAATGGGTAACATGTGCTGAAGAAGGATCACCATGTAACAAACTACCAGATAATGAGAAGAGATAGGTCTTGTTCACTGATGGGTCCCATTGTATTGTGGGAAAACATTGACCGTGGAAGGCTGCTATGTGGAGACCTACATAACAAGTTACCAAAGTCTCTTAAGCAAAAAGGTGAATTCGGCTAGTCTGAAGAGGTGAAAGCTGTTGAACTGTTTTTAGACATTGCTGAACAAGAAAGGTAGGTATCTCGTTACCAACTCTGTGTTAGTAGTATTGATATTACTGTTGTTTTCTCCTGGTTCTCCTTCCCATCCTACCAGCACGGGGTTGGGGGGTGAGTGACCATGTAGTGGCTAAGCCTAAACCATGATGGGGGCCTACATCCAGACACAGACTCTTAACTATAAACAAAACAGATATGTGCTACATGTTGTACCTACACATACACACATGGGAATTAGTTCAAACTTCTCAGAACTCAAACATGAATTTTTATGAAGCAGTACATTTGATTACAGTTACTCTTATCATCTCCTTCTAGAGCGAGATTTGTTGCTATTTTAAGGTCTAGTTGTACGATTATGTCTCCTGAGGCAGTTAAATCATCACTTAGTCTTTTAGCCATACACATTACAGGAAGGTACAGTATTTGATAGGCTTCATTTGTATGTGATTATTGAGAGTTTTTTAGGCACAGTAGTTCAGATACAGTTCCTAAGACAGCAACGATATCGTTGGAAGGAAATATCCTTCCACCCTCAAACTCACTTGTAAACAGAGATAAGTGCAATACCATGTACATATGCATGTCCATATGCAGAGTCTTGCTCTGTCTTGCTCTCTGTTATGGAAAGAAGTGACAATATTTACAAGCAGAGATGGCTAGTGGAGATCTGAGCTGTGGACACTATACTAATCTCAGTTATAAAACAGACTTGACTTAAGTGAATGCCAGCTATTTCTGTGGCAGAGGACTGATCTTCTCTGTGCACACTGGAGAAGCAACTTTCCAGTAAGAAGAAGGGAAAATTACTTGTTAAGAACTGCTGAAGGAATATGCCAGAGATGTTGGTGTGTAATGCTCTGTTTTAACAGTTATTTGTAATTAATATGAACACAGAGCATTGCAAATCATTTGGCTTAAGAATTTTTCAGTGTTTTGTGGTTCCTGGAAAATAGTATTTACTTCACTAGACAGATAAATTGCCTAAAACCAAAAGAAGGATGTAAGAAGAGAGGAAAGAACAGCCTCTGTAGCCTAGTGTCTGTATTGTCAGTCAGAGTGCTGAGGGGAAATGTTATTTTTATTCTTTTAAAAGTATTTCAAGAAATTAAATCCCATTCGCTTTGGTGCCAATCAGTGTTTGCTGGTGTCAGCTCTTCCTTACTGCAGACAGCAGTTTCAAGGTCACATGGTATTAAACTTACAAATGCATTGGCACAAAAGGTAATAGATTTTGTAACCAACAGTGACACATGCACCTGAAATACTCTATCATTTATTACTTCATATTCATTAGCAAATTTAAATTCAAATTATCTTTCCAATGTGTCATGACGTAAAACAAAGCTTGTAAACCTACACATTTCAACAACAAACTAGTTTCATCAGTGAGTTGCTTAGAAATCTGGTAACAACCAAAATCAGTACAGTCATCTGACAGGAAAAGGAATCCAAGATGTACAAATGAAAAGATCTTTGACCTTACAAGAAGAGAAGGTGTGCCTGTACAGTACAGTACACGCACACCCCCACTTTGTGCTAGACAATCCACCACACAAAGTGCATCTGAATACCAGCTGGTTGCAGCATAGGCTCTTTCTTGAGCAGCCATAGTTTAAATGCAGTTAGATAATTTTTAAAATTTAAATCTTTTAATATACATTCAATGCTTTATTTTCCTATACTTTATATGCCCCAGCTGGTAGGATCAAACCTAACCAAGCTCATCTTCCATCTCTTGGCATTGTGAGGTCAGAGACTGTATGAATTCAGATCAATGATAAAAAATTGTTCTTGAAGAGAAACAAATCTATTTCAATAACTATAGCACACAGAAGCTGATAAATTCTCCCTGTTTTGAGTGCACTTGATAAAGTTTTACTTCTGTTCTCACTTCAAAATAAATTGCTTTGATTATGCACATTTGCTTTTTCCCCCTTTATTAAGTGAACTGCATCCATCTAGAAATCATTGCATCTCAAAACTAGAAAACCACAAGACAATGTATCCCTATTTCAGTATTCCATTGCCCTTCAGAACAAAAAAATACTTCTGTTTTGATTCAGATGTTGAATACATTACATTAGCATTTTATTCTACAGGAGGACAAGCTACTGGACAGAGCAAAACCTCTTGCATATGCAGCTTTTGTTTGATGCCTATAGTATTTCAAAATATTTCCTTGCCCAAGAGGTCTGAGATGAAAACTGCCTTTTAAAAAAGGTATATGTTTAACCTCAAAGTCTTGTGGATGAGAAGTGTATGCAACAGCAGAAGCAGGAAAAAGAGTTTACTTTTTTTAAGTTTGACAGCACAAAATCCCACTCAGTCTCCATTTTTTTTCTTGCATTAGGAGTTTTGGGGTAAAGCTCTTGAATACTTCTGTATCCCAGAACTCAGTACTGGGCAGTAGTTTGGGAAAATAATTTCTCCAGAATATCTCAAAAGATGGAGGGGAAAAAACAAGATAATTGTGACTAAACAGAAAGCACTGGACATTGCAAGAAGCATCATGGATAAGTACAACCATGTTTCTGTTTTTAATAAATTATGGATGGCCACTTGCCTGCTTTGCTCAGTTCCATTTCTGTCTTCTCTCACTGCCATGTGGTTTTGGCTCTTTTCCTACCTTTTACCCAAACTAATGTTAAATGCCAGTGACATCTGATAGCCGAACTGCAGTTCCAAAGAGGATACTGGATACACATTCAAATCTAAACTAGAAAAAAATCTTGCAGAACTTCCACAAAAATGCCTCTGGATATTTCAATCTCTCTCCTTTCTAACCCATCTTCTTTCAAATTTATCTAGGTTTACCATTACTCTACTATTAAAACCATCTTTTGTAGAAATCCCACAACATCTAGGCTCCTCACAAAACAGCATCAGCCAAGCGTTTTCCATACAGCCTTTGGATTTTACGTAGAACAAACACCATTTGAGATTCTAGAGACAGAAAGATCCTGAAGGTAAGGATATGTCCTAGTTTGAGGCTAACTGGAATATTTTAATGAGAGAAATTAGATTATAGGCTGTGAAAAGAAAACAATGGCGATGTCTACTTCACTCACAGGCTTGCTGAGATGTGTAAAACCAGAACACAAAACATAGATAAGACTGTGTGTGTGGGTCTGTTGATGCCTGTGCTTTCTGTCTGGGCTGCTTCTGTATAACTAAACCTTCTGCTCTCTAACTCCCCTTGTCAATCCTCCAAACTCACTTTGTACATAAGGAAAACTCTGAGATAAGGTAGAATGGTGGAAAGAAGGTGGAAGGTGGTTGGGAGCCCCTCCTGGGGACTCTGACTTCGGGGAGGGGTATTGTGTTTCTGTATTACCTTTAACTTGTATATTTCTGTATATAGCTGTAAATATTGTAAATATCTGCTTGTATATTGTACTAAGCTGCAAATATAAAGCTTTATTTCTTAACTTCCAGCATGGATAAGTCTAGTCTGGGTAATTTCATAAGAGTTGTGAGGTGGGTAATTCCCAAACCATCACAGGATATTCAGAAATATCCAGGACAGAAGAAAAGCAGACCAAGATTTGTGCTTATTATTCAGTTAGTAACACTTCAACCTAAATACAGAGCACTCATAACCCTTAAGAATCTGACTGCAAATTCTATCTTCTTTCAAACTCAGTGTACATAAGGATAGTACAAACGTCTGAGAAAGAGAAACATTCCTTTTAAGAAAGGCCCATCCTAGGCAGGAAAACAGAGTTTTCCTTCAGTAGCTTGAGGTATTTTTGTTACATGCACATTTTTTTGATTCATCTTTCCTAGATAGATGATATACCACATGAGTAATGTCAATGCTCGCTTTGCCCAATCTTGGGTCAAGCAACCTTGCCTGCATGGAGTTTTAACTACATGACATTTTCAATAAAATTGTTTGCATGGCAGCATGAATATATAAAGCTGACTACAGAGTCCAACAGATTCCATAGTTTATTCTGCCTTAACTAACTGACCACGAGTTGATTAAGGAGTGACTGGCACATAAGAATGTTATTCTCTACTAATAATGTAACTGTCCAAAGCCACATTTCAGAATGACTAAACAAATTGTTTTCCAAATGCCATAATCTTACAGACTCAGAAAATTACCTTGTTTATCCTGATAGACCAATTTACTCCTGAAATATCAAACAACCAGAAAAAATAGGATAGAAATAGATTAATTAGATAAGGTTATTGCTTAGTAATTGGTGAAGAACTGGAGAATAGTTTCTTTTACCTGCCATTCTGAGCCTGTGTGATAGTTTGAAGCTAACTAGAATGTTTTGGTGAGAAGAACTAGATTACAGGCTGTGAAAGGGAAACAATGGTGATGTCTACTTCACTCATAAGAGAAGGTGGGAGGGCGGTTGGGAGCCCCTCCTGGGGACTCAGGTTTCGGGGGGGGCTGTTGAGTTTTCCGTATTACCTTTTACCTTGTATATTTCTGTCTATAACTGTATATACTTTAAATATCTGCTTATATATTGTGCTAAGCTGTAAATATAAAAGCTTCATTCAATTTACAAAGCCAGCTGAGTCTAGTCTGGATGATTTCTAAAGTGTGGGGGAGTGAGTGGGTAACACCCAAACCATCACAGCCTGGGCTGGACAAATCAACTATTTGGGTTGATAGATTATTTGTCCATCAAAGAAATCATTAATTTTTTTTCCTTGTCATTAAATGTACAACTCCCGTTTCTCAGTCTTTTTCCTCTCTGTCATTAGAGCTTTTCCTATATGAAAGTAGTAAAGGCTGTAATAACAGCACAAACTTTAGCAGACCTATTTCTGATTGCATTTAGGTCATCGTTTTAAGGTATTTGTAGAATATAGCCTTCAAGTCATGTACACAGCACTGCCCCTGATTTTAACTCATTCAAATTACTAAATTTTGAACATGGAATGTGATCTGGGTTGGTCTAGTTTCTAACTGAAAAAAAATCGTTACTTCTTTTTTAATCCAATGAGGGCTACAAGGATAATTAAGGGACTGGAGCACATGCCTTATAAGGAAAGGCTGAGAGACCTGGAGCTTTTTAGTCTGGAGAGAAGAAGGCTGAGAGAGGATCTAGTAAATGTATAGAAATATGAGGGCTGGGTGTCAGGAAGGAAGGCATAGCCTCTTCTCCCTTGTTCCCTGTGACAGGACAAGGCACAATAGATGTAAACTGCAGCACAGGAAGTTCCACATCAACGTTTACTGTATGAGGTCACAAGAGTACTGGAACAGGATCCCCACAGAGATTGTGGAGTCTCCTTCTCTAGAAATTTTCAAGACCTGTCTGGATGCCTTCCTGTATGACCTATGCTAGATTCTATGGCTTGCTCTGGCAGGAAGGTTGGGCTCAAAGATTTTCAGAGGTCCCTTCCAACCCCTAACATCCTGTGATTTTATGAATGCAGACACTGATTCCTTGAAAATAGTTACTTTGCTCTTAGTATCTACTGCAAACAGACTTCAGTAGACATCCCAAGACTGAGTATTGCACTGGACTAACAACTAGCAACAGGTACGGTGCTACCTAGAGACAGTACTGCATTTTTCATTAATGTTTTACTGGAAAAAGAGGAGAATTAATTCTAAATAGAACACACTATAAATATGATGGGAAATCATTAAAACCTTGCTTAGTTTTGGTTCGGGAAACCCATTCAACTTCAGTAATATTTTATGATCAAGTATGGACACAGTAAAAGCCAAGTGAAATTTCAAACTGAACTATGCACTGATTCTCATTTTGAAAAGTACCAAAAATACCAACCTTACATTTCTCCAAGATGTCTGTCACTGTGTTGTTAAAAACACTGACACTCTGCAGAACCTAGAGTACAATTAGTGGTATTAAATCAAGCCCACACTTATTTCAGAAAGATCACATTTAGACAGAGAGATTGAGAACTGCAGCATGTGGCAAGAAGCAGACTCCTTTCCATGAACATTTGCAAAAGTTTTTATAGCATTCCAGATCCAAATGTGGAATACAAAAAACTTTACATCTGATACAGGGCACATGAGTAAGCTGATTATTTCATATGGGAATCTTGAATGGTCTCTCCCTGTTCTTCAAGCAGAGAAATCACTTCTTTCATGTACTACATAAGTTGAGGAATACTTCCTTCACTTGAAAAAGTAGTTCTAGAAACAGTGTCTTGTATAATACTCTGCCCCTTGTTATGGTGCTTTAAAAGTAAAGGAGGAGAGCTGAAGAATACAGGCATAACATCCTAGCACATTTCCTTTTGATTAAAGACAATATTATTCCATTCTATATGGTAGGTGAAAAATTCTGCTGTATTAGCAGTTGATGACACTCTAATGAACTCTGGCAGAACACAGAAAGAAAAGCTGTCTGGAGGACACAGAGAAAAAAATCATGGGCAAGATGTTAACAGAAGAGCTCAGGTGAAAACCTGACTACGAATAAAAATGAAAATCTTAGATTTTAAGGGGAAACATTTTTCTATTAATAAGATACTTTCACTGAAGGCTATCAACTAAAGTTGTTTCTGCACAATCTGTATATCAGATACCACTGCCTATTACTATAAATAGTGTTACCAGTTAGCTTTGCCTAAGTAGCCTCCATTAGCTTGTTTAAACTGGAGCATTCTTTTTTAAAGACTTATTTCTTTTTTGGTCACTTTACATGCAGTGCGAAACAGAGCACATTCTGCTAAAACAGAGCTGCATAGGAGGAGGCCAACTGAATAATAATTCTTGAAGAGTCTGACAATAGTCAGAATTAAGTTATGCTTTAGGTTTTTGTATGTGTTTCAATCTGACTTGTCTTAATTGCATGTTTACAACATGTTAATTATCAGGGCTTGACACACTGTACAGTTGGTAACTACTAGAAGAGTGTTCTAACTAGAAAAGTGAAATCTTCTAAATAACTTACATACACATCAATGTTTGATGAAAAATTAGATTTGTAAAGAAGTAAATTTTACTGCATTACCAAAACAACTAAATGCATTACCAAACTTTACTCCATTACCTGCAGATGCAGTACTTCTAAAAATGACCACTATAAATTGCCATGTCTCAGATATCCTTTCATTTACCTGGTGGCCCTACACAATCACTTTAAAAAAGGCAACCCTACACTATGTAAAGCCTACCCATTAGAAAAAAAGCCAAAAAAAAACCAGTTTAACATAGAAAATCCACAGAAACCTCAGAGCTGAGCAGAGACCTGCTGTTACCATGCTGTGTTAGAGTCCTATCCTTGGGCTATAATGGGAGTGAGACCACATACTGACAGCAGCATCAGGACTTCTCTGAAGTCAGTGAAGCTGCTCCACTTACAGCAGGTCTGAGTTTGATTCACTAGGTTCCAGAATGCACCAAGGAGGTAACAGAATCAAATCTTAACATGCTGGCAGTAACATACTCATATATCCCTCAAATAATTAGAAATTACACTTATATGTTATTTTAAAACAAAATAAAACAAGAAATTGAAGAAGTTGCTGACAGCAATTTGTCTTTGAAATACCTCTGGGTAATATAAAAGGTTTCCATTGATACTTCTGTAAATTGCTGCTCTCACCCAGACCTCAGAAAAGGTTGACTAGCCTTTACTTCAAATAAACACCAGGGGAAAGGCTTTGCACCTCCTCCCTGAATGAGTTCTTTTTGGGGTGGGTGTGCTAGGCAGATTGGCAAAAACTGTTTGCTGTAATTAGACAAACACTTCAGGAGAAGCAGCTGAACAGGTTTCCTCTGAACTGCTGTTTCCAGTTAAGATTTCTACTTCTGCTAATAACAACCCCTACTGGTTTCAACTCTTAAGATCTGAGAGGCAAAACACAGCATGAATAATTCAGTGAGCACTAGGTCTTGAACCCACCTTTCCTTTCATGAAGAGAGAAGTAATGTACCTTAGGTATAAAGTTTTACTCGAGCAGAGCATAATCTTTCTCTTTCAGTGCTTTGTTACTAAGTGCTGTGTAGGTGTGAAAAGCCTTATTACCATGTAATTTTGTTGGGATCAGACTTCCAACTACCTGCTTTGCTTCATATTCGTACACACAGAACGATCAAAATCTGCTTTATTTCCTAACAATAGCCAATTTTACTATAATTATTTTAAAATAGCAAATTTAAGGAATAATGCCCTGGTTAATTCACATATGGCATCTATCCATGCACTAATAAAATACCTTATCATTTATTACCTTTCTCATAACGAACTTTGCAATAAACAACTGAAAAACTAATTTGTTTTTTGACAATGCCAAACCTTTGAATAGAGAAAATCACAGAGTCGAACAGAGTGCAGTCCTGTGTGGTAAGTGGTCTCCATAGCAACCAATAGATTTTATGCTAAGTCTGGCCTTTAAAAACATTTCACGTTTACCACTGAGAAAAAGATGGCCTTGATTTAAAAATGATACAACAAGTATCTTGAACATGCATGCTTTGCTTCTCTTTTACAAACAAAATTAGCAGACATCCCTTTAACACTAAATCCTCTCAGCACTGTGTGTCATCATTGACGTATGTGTGGGTCTGCTTTAGGCTTGGCATTCTTTTTTTCTTGCATATCATTGCAAGACATGAAGCCCTTTCCCCTTGTATTCCCCTTTTTGTTTTTCTCTATCCTGAACAAAAATAGAACATCAAGCTCTTAGTCAGTGTTCATAGTGACAGTGAAAATATTATTGCATGCTTATCTATAGCAGTTTCAACAATGTAAGCTTATAATAACTGCAATAATGGAAGAAGTAGTAACTAAATCTGTAAAGCCTGAGACAGCCTAATTTACTTTCACTCCACATTCAAGTAATTGAAGTCCCTATAAGGGAATGTATTTATAATAAAGAGAGATTCCAGCGTAAAAATGTGTATATGCAACTATTGACAACACTATGCTATAAAGAGTAATATGACCATAATCATTAGCACTTAATGAGAATTTTGTTTGCAGCACTGGAATTTGAGTGACAGGACATAAGGATAGATGGACAGAGCTATAACTGAATTAATCACTGTATTTTCAGTTCTTGTCACCTGACAATATAGGGTGCATGCCTTTAACATTTCATCCAAAGCAGAGCTGGCATACTCAGGTTATTCCTTTCAGCACGGATGTGGGATGCCTGCTTTTGGTTGATTAGGAATGCAGCCTTGAGAGCTTTGAATGAGTAGGAGGGGAAGATACAGAGACCATCTGTTGCTATTCCTGTAAAGGTAATTTCAACATGCATTCAGTCATCATTGTGACAGTAATAGCACTTCATACACAGCCTTTCACATCTCCAAATGTTTGGTCTTTGTGTTCCGTTTAATCGCAACCACAGTATAAGCATCACTCAACTCACCACACTGAACGCTTCCTCCACAATTTCCTTTGTCCAAAGTATACTTTTCTTTTCTCATAATTTAAGGAAGGTCCTCTGTTGGGCCTTCATTAAGAAGGGGGTATTTAACATTCAAGGTCTGTTTGCCACAAAATGAGACAATGTAACACAATTTATTATTCTCTGTTCTTTTCTCTGACACGCTACTGGACTTGCAAAGTGACCATCAATACAGCGGCAAAAATTAGAAGCCCTCACTGTGAAGGAAACAGGCAACAAACCTGAAACTAAAAGCTTGTGCATGAAAAAGCATTATCCTTATCTCTAGGGAAAGCAAAAATCTGTCCCCTGCACAAAATAAAAGTGCTATGAACAAATCTAGCAAAGATACAGACAGCAGAGCTGTAACAGGGCCAGAGAATTTCAGGTTCCATGGTAGAGGAAGGCAGGGTAAACACTGCCTGTCATTCAATTCTTGCATTAGGATACACTGACCACACCAAGAGGACAAATTAATCACAGCAATGTGCTACGGTATGTCAGTGAAGTCTTGCTTACGGTGAATGTTGCAGCATTAGTGTTATCATCACCACCTCCACCCTCTCTCCTCTTCTCTTCCACACAGATGGAGGAGCACCATGCCAGAGTTATGATTAGCATAGGGTTGGAGTTATCAGAAACAACTGAGCAGTTCCTGACAGACCACTTTCCTTTTCTCATTTAGAAGGGAAATCAGAAAGACATGTACTGCAATTTCATTGTAAAAGGATAAAATGTAAGCAGAATGCTCTAAGGTAGGGTCCTATCTGTAAAATGCTTCCCCTGACTCCTGATCAACAGACATCTCCAATGAACTAATAAACACAGTGAGCCCTAAGCCCTGTGTTCCAGTCCAACCAGCATCACAGCTTCTCCGAGAGCAGTGCTTTCACAGTCTGCCTTTGTGCCACAAGTTGAAGGCAATGAGCAGGAATCAACCAATACTAATACCAAGGGATGCAGCAGTATCTTTGACTAACTAGCAGACAAACCATAGGACAGCACTTTAAAAAGACATCTTAGCAGATTAAAAAAAAAAAAAGAAAGAAAGAAAGGAAAAAAAGATATAAAGAAGATGGTACTGTATAGTCTACCTCCCACACAGAATGTCTTTCCTTCACATACTCCAGAAAAGTAGCTTTATCATATTTTTTTAAAAGCACTTACACTCTTCTCATCATATAATTTTAGCAACTCTATTTGGATTGTACAGACCTTTTCTTTATTCCAGTTCTCCAAGAGGAAAATTTCATGTAAAAAATTTAAAACAGAAAAGAGCTGTTCAGAATGAAACATTTACTCTTGTTCTGTATTGCTTGCAATGCCAGAAGAGACATATGTACCATCTGAAGTCTTCCTCTGAAGTAGAGGTGTCTAATGCTGACTCACAACTAATCTACTGAATAACTCTGAAGATATATTTTAGAGGAAAGAGTGAAACGGTTAAAACTCCAGAGACCTTTGCAAGGCAGCCACAATGACCTTTTTTCCCCTTGTTCTTAAATGGAGATGCAAAGAAATGTTTTCTCAGGTGTGACAGCATACTGATCATATTTACAAGTGTCAAACTTGTCACTTAATACCTGTCAAATATTCCACATTTAATTACAATATAATATTCACTGTCTCCAGATTCAAGAGAGTCAACATAAATTTGAATTTGAGAGGTGAGAGGGGAAAAAAACAGTAGGTGCAGCCAATAAACATCAAAACCTACACTCTATGTATGCAAGACTAAAGGTCAAATAACTGTTGTCCAAAAATAGTGACTTCAAACTAATTTTTATAAAAATTAATATATAAAATCTATATTTATTTTATATAATTATATATTCTATAGAAATATATATTTTATATATATGCAAAATATATATATTTTTATATATACACCAATGGAGTAAACTCAGAAGTTCTATTTTTTTAATGTCACTTCCTCTTCCAAACAGAAAATGTCATTGTTCTAATAAAACAGTGGATTGTTTTTCATAATAATGAAATATTCTTCACTTCTAAACCCTATGAACTTTTAGGTATAAATTGTTTTAATGTAGAAGTGTGAGGAACCTGAAAATAATGCCTAGTGACAGTTCTAGGATTAAACTCTTCTCAGTTAGAATGGATAACTTCAATTGTAAATTGCTTTTAAAGAATAGAGCACATACTGTAAACCCACCCATGCCTCCTACAAACTGACATCAACAAGACATCTAGGACAACTGTATGCTAGTAATTCATCCTAATTATTTGTCAGTAAAGCTGTCCTAATAGGATATGTCTTTAATTTTTATTAAAATGACCCTCTGAAATGCAGTCCTTATAGGAAGCTGACATACAGAGGCAAATATTTAACCGTCTGGCACTTCTAATTTTGTCTCTGGAAGCTGAATGTGCTGCTAAATGCCCTTATATAACTACTCCCTCCATTTGCCCCTCTCTGCTTAGCTTACACATTATGAAGAACCTGTTTGTACCTCTTTGGTGATCAACAGAAGTAGTCATCTTTGGTCCATGTGACATTTGTTTCAATTTTTGTTTCCTGTCTCCATAGCCTCCATGACTTATGCTATTACTTGAGTGTACCAGTAATTCAATGCAGTAGATAAATGAACCGCTGTGGTTAAACAAACTATTTTTTTTTTAAGCATATAGCCATGGATGTGACAAACACTTCTTGTGCCATCTGGAAGGGTTTAATCTTGTGATTTTTTTTCAAGTATGAATTGATGGGGTACATCATGTTCTTCCAATATTCAGAATCATTACACTATTTAAAAATAGATTTTTGTCACGCCATGACATTTCTTTGGGAACCTTACTTCTTGTGTGTCCTAGGATCCATTACCCTGAATTGGTTACATAAGCAGAACTGACATTTACTGTAAGGATGTAAGATCACAGATTTTATATTAAAAATGTCCATACAGACTTTCAGAAGTCTTTTAACTAAAGTTTTCTCATTAGGAATAATTCATTCCACTTCATGATTTCAGTTATACATGAAATGAAATTTTGGTATTACTATCTAGATTAAGTTGTGTGCACAACTATAAAACATTGTCAGTTGCTTTAGGTGCTAGTATTAGTAATCAGATAAACCAAAAGATGCATCAAGGACAGAACACAGGCTTAGAAAGAAACCTACAGAAAGGAAATTTTGCTAGTAGGTTGTCAGTAGGAAGACAATGACTCAGTAAATAGCAGCACTACCTGGAAAATGTGTAAAAATCCAATATGAAACAAAACAAAATTTCTTGCTTTTCAGCTATCTCTTGTAATGGAGGGAAAAAAAAAAAAAGAAAACCAAAAACCAAACAAGAACAACAACAACCAGAAAAACCCAGGTTGTTACACTTCAGCTAGCTCATATGAAATAGAGGGACAAGAAGCACAAGTATTTTTGAAGTGGTTACACAAACTTCTTCCTTTACAGCTTTGGAAAGGGTAGGTGGCAGTTCCACTTAAAACAATGAGAGAGTTCTGGAATGCTCCAAGATATAGTGCATAACATACTTAGTCTGAACATATACATATTTGTATTCCTTTTTTAAACCCCTCCCATACCTACATTATCAGTATCAGCATTAAAAATAAAAATTATGACACAGCACATGATCACACAGATTTTGATTTACTGCCTTGGCACATGGAGACTGATGATTAACACGGTTTTGAATTCATTATGAGTGTGGAATTATGGGAGAGGAAAAAAATATTAAATATGAAAGCTCAGGTATCAGTTTTAGTAATATTTGCCTTCCCAGACAGATCAATAAAAGCCAGGTTGGTACATTTATTCCCCTTCTTCCTATTTCTGTGCTAAAATTTTCAGATGTTTTAACATGCAAGAAAGTTCCTTGACAGTCCACATGTATCAAACATAGAAAGTATTAGGTAATGACATGTAATCCTCAGAAAGAGGTTTTGCATACCTCCATCTTATACAATGGCAAGATAATGTTACTACTGTCCCATAGTATAGCCTTCACTGGTTAAGAACTGGGCTTTCAGGTTGTATTTCTACATAACTATGCAGCATGAATCAGGATTAGTGCCAGAAAGCAAAGGAAGAAAACATTTCCTTGCCTCACCGCCACTCTCACTGTTTCAGCCTTCATTCTGCCCCTTCCTTTGTGGTCATCTTTTCAAGATCTGAGCAGAAATATGGAGAGAGAGAAAAGGGAGGGAGAAATGGGCATACAGGGGAAGAGTTAGTTCTAAGGATAAACATGGGTATTGAGTACCTTTTGGTCAGAGATGTATCAATAAAGAGGAAAAGCTGAGAACACACAGGTAGGGTGAAAGTAAAAGCAGGATCACAACCTTCCATAGGAACACACAAAAAACTGCAGCAAGGAGAGAGATCACACATGAATAACCAAACAGTGTTTAATAAAGGCATCAGTCTAATGTTAAGCTGAAATTTTCTGTCTGCTTGCACTCTTCCAATTCTGAATGAGTGCTAGATGGGGTTTTGGATGAATACTTAGTGCTCAATGAAACCTGCACAGGTTCCACTTACTTTGTGTGGCCTAAGATAGCAAAACCCATCCTGAACACTGTGTGGTATGTTCCTTGGCATAAATCACACACAGACACTTGGAGCAGTAAATCAATGCTTTTCCTATCTTCTGCAAAGGGAACAGGAGGCTTAACCTATAGAGCAAAAGACAAAACCTACAGCCTGCCCTAAACAGGACTCCCAAACATCAGATGCAATCCTTGCAGGATTCTTCACTCAGCAGGAAAAAAAAAATGCTGCTGCCACTGACACTTACCCTCTCTGCAGAAATCAATTGTTCTTGTGGTGTATAATTGTCATAGCACTGCCATCAAGATTTTTGTTCTTCGAACTAAAAGACTGGTTATAGAAACAAGCAGACCACTGAAGGGGCAAGGCAAACAAAGGCAATGAAAAAAGTCATTGATTCTTCCCACTTTCACAGATAAACTAAAAGTGGATGTTCTTGGTGTCACGATCATTCTGTAGAAGTCAAAAACCTACAATGAGAGGACTGGCAAATGCAGGGGATTGACATTCTCTGTAGTACCCAGTCCTCCAGCAAGTTAAATAGAATTGTGTGAATTTGTTTGTTCCACAAGCTCATAAAGAAAAAACAAAACAAACCAACCCAACAAAAAACACAAGACAAAACACCATTACCAACAAAAAAACCCAACCCAACCAACCAAACAAAAAATTAAAAATCACACTCCATGTGATATTTAGCAGTGTTGAAGCATTTTGCAATTTCATCTTCATTTCATCAAACTGCTTAGCAGGGAACAAAAGCATCTTAAAAACACATAAAAACCTAGCTCTTTCAACAACATTTTCTGAATGCATTCTTTATCATTATTATGATTGACTTCTTTTTATTAAATTTGACCTTCAAGTATTAAAAATCGGTCAAAATGTAAGTAAAACAATTTCATAAAGGGCTCATTTAACCACACAAATAGGTGAGAACTATTTCAATATTGCCAAAGAAAGTAAATATTCATTATTATCCCAGCCCCAGCACTGGCAGGCTGACATAACTTTTTTGTACCTTTCTGCTGCAGAACAGCTAGGAACATTAATCTTTGAACTATTTTAGCAAGAAGGTGGTTGGTCCTCAAATTAAAGGTACAGAAAGCAAGAAAGAAAAATTCCTTTGCATTTGGGAGGCTGAATCCTAGGAGAAGTATCAGCTCTGAGAATGTATCATGTGAGGCGCAGACAAGTCATATTTACTTCAGAACAAAGCATGCAAAGTATTAAGAGTACAGGAAAATATTTTCAAAGGGAATGAGCCACGCTGGAGTTTAGAAATCAGTTTTCTGGTTTTAGTTCTGCTGTTGATGCACCTTGAGAATTTGGACAAGTTCTTTTAATTTATCTTTGCTTATGCTCTCTCTCAACTAAAATATATATATATATATATGTCTCCTTCCTTGACAAAACAATTCAAGAGGTACTGGCCAAAAAAAAAGTCCATAACAGATATCAGAAGATTTTCTGCATTTTGCCTAAGATGCAGAATCTTAAAACCTGTAATTCACAGTTCAGTGAGTTACCCTGAAATATAAGTCTTTGGATAAAAACATTTGCATTTAGATACATTTAACTTTACATTAAAATCAAAAGATGAATAATACTTGAATGATCCTGTCACATTTATTAGCTCTGCTGAAGGTGAGTAAAAGCTCTTGGGAACAGCAATGCCAGACATTCTTCCCTTTCCTCCATCCACTATTTTTTCATACTAGGCTATTTCCCTCTTGGCACGAAAATCGTAATACAGCAAAGACATAAGGGATAAAGGACAAAAGAAATAAGACCAACTACTAAATTAACTGCATACAGAGTGGAAGAGAGACAAAATTGGTTGTTCAGGGATAGATTCTGACCTGTTCTACTGTGGGCCTCTACAACAGTTTGACCCAATGATTCTCTCCTAGATTTCAGGTCACAGAATCACAGAAGCATTCTTGTTGGAAAAGACCCTCAGTATCACCAAGTCCAACCAATATCCCTACTCTACAAAATGCACCTTAAACCATATCCCTAAGCACCACATCCAAATGACATGAGAGTTTTTTTGCAGCTGTGGGTGCAGCCCATTATTAGATGCCTCATTAGTGGTTCCTCAATCTGGTCCTCCTCTAATAAGTTCTCCTTGTTACAGGCTTTCCCTTTAGTCTCAGGGAAGTAGAAATACTGAAGGGCAATCCTACCAGTAAAGACCAAGGCAAAGGTGGTAAGCAACACCTCAGCTTTTTCCCTGTCGCCAGGTCTACTGCCACATTCAGCAGCTGGTCCAACTTTTCCCTCATCACATTTTGCTGTTTCTGTTCTTATAGAATCCCCAGTGAGGGCCAGGGCCTGTGAAAGTGAAGATTCTTCCATGTTTTTCAGAATTTGTTGAGGCCTTCTTCAATCAGGACATCTATAACAGACATCTGCTAAGACAACACATGTGTTGGTTTGCCTACAATCTTGACCTATAAACTCTGGACCATTCCCTAACCTATTCAAGGAGGAACTCCATGCATTACAACTAGTCTCTCACATTAAGGACAAGTCCTTCTCCTTGCCTTTTCAGACTGTCTTTCTTGTGGAGTCTGTATCCATGTATTATAGCACTGTGAGCTATCCCAGTGTGCCCCAATGAGGTTGTAGCCCTATAAACCACACAGAGACTTCTAATTCTTCTTGTTTGTTCTCCATGGTACATTTTCCAGTCTAGGAATTTAAAAAAGCACCCAAGCATGAGAGCTTGCCCTAGAAGGCTATTTCACAGGCATTTTCTTCCTTATATGCCTACCTTTTAAGTGATTGTATTTCATCCTGGATTGTTTTCTTCCTATGTATTTTCTGTTCCAATCACCCGAGGCCCTTGGTGGTAGACCGAGGAATGAAGGATGTCCCGAGCACAGGAAAGGAGAAAGGACAGCCTATAAGCAGCACAGACTGCCTTCTGTAGCTGAGGTCTGCCCAGGTCTTACATCCTAACTTACCTTCCAAAATATCTTTGTTAAAGCTCACTGATAACAGTTGCAGAGTACTGCATTAAAAAACATCTACCACAAAACACCCAATTATCTTTTTTTTTTTTAAAGTAGATGACAACAACATATCCATTTTTAATTGGAGCATTGCGTGCTTGTAGCCTAATTATTCCCTTGTTCCTCAGTTTTCCCTCCTGTTTTCACTACCAGTGATACTCAAAGTTTCATAGAATGAATTGCATTGGTAAATTGACTGCACCGAGCATTTCTTCCACTGAAAAGTTTTCTGACCATCACCCACAGTGTATTTACATCCATTATGTCTAATTTGTATGTTTGTATTCAGTACTGTAATAAAACTACCCTAAAGTTTTATTACTGTCATTGCCAAGCCAGCAATAGTCTGAAGCACTATCTTTCATCACAGAGATATCGGAGATTACTAATAATTACTAATAATTAAATGCCTTATTTTATCCATCAAGATGTGTTATTAAAGGCTGAGCACCCTCAGGATTTCCTCAGGCTTCTCATCACACTCCTTCCCACCCTCTCCCTTGATAGAAGGTACACCTTTCTCAGATCTGTTGGCACAATTGAACCTTCAGTCACTTCCAGAATTATTTGGGTTAGCTTAAATATACTGCAAAACAGATTTTCTATTCTGAATCATTCTGACAGAATAACATCAGAGAACATTTACCTGTTCAGTCATGGAAGTTGATCAGATAGGACTGAATCTTCTTAACCTGCCTCAAATTCAATTAGAACATCACATCAAACTGCAGTATCACTACCAGTGACCTTCTGCTTGATCCAGTCCTGCAAGACAAGGTTAAAAAAAAAATCAAAAAACATTTCTAGCAAGAGTTTTCATATGACAGACAATCACCATTTAACTTCTACATTCTTGTTAAAGGCCTAGGTCAAAGCAGTAGAGCTTCCACAAGAATCATTCCCTGTACAGAGAACCTCACTTGAGCACCTTATTTGCATATCTAGACTTAGTAGGTGTACTCACCACAACAGATATTTTAGCAGCAGCATCACTTCAATTTTACTTAAGACTGACACAGCAGTTGTTGGTGTATCAAGCGTATATGGGAAGGTGTTGGAAACAAGGTGGAGGATGCAGTGGTAGTCTCCGTGAGAAGGAATATGGCAATGCCTCATGCTTGACATTGCTAGTTCCAGGTGGTTCTACAACAGATCCACCACAAGGCCAAACTGAGCCCATCAACCTACCTGGTGGTACCTCTTATGAAAACATATGAAAGAAAGAACAAAAATGTCAGACAAACGGGGAAATGAAGATTTTTAAAAGAAAGGGGGGAAAAAAGAAGAATAATTTTTTAAAAAGGTGAGAAAGCAGAAGTATGACCACCAGTGTCAGAGAAAAGGAGAAACTGCTTCAGGTGTTAGAGCAGGTACTCCTTTGTCACCCATGAAAGAGATCGCACTGGAGTAGATACCCACATTGCAGCCCATTGAAGAACCCATGTCACAGGAGGCAAATATTTTCCTGAAGGAAGCTGCATCAAGTGGAGAGCCCATGGTGGAGCAGGCTCCTAGCAGGAGCTATGGCTCACAAAGGACCTCATGTCAGGGTACAATGGAAAATATGAATAGGAAGGTGTGACAAAGATGAACTGCTGCATAGTGACTGCACTACTGTCTCCTCCATCCCTTACAACAGCAGTGGAGAAGTTTTATTTTGACTTTTGCCTTTCTGACTACCCAAATCTCCTTTAATTGGAAATAAACTAAATTACTCTTCACCAAGGCAAGTCTGCTTTGCCTTTGGTGGCAACTGCTAAGTGATCTATTTTTCTTTATTTCAACCCATGACTATTTGCATCCTACTTTCCTCCCCTGACCTTCTGGGGAATAGAACAGAATGTGTCTAGGTGGGTATCTGGACAAGGTCAACCTATTAGTAAACCAGGACCAGCATGGAAAATACAGCAACAATGAAGATAGCAGAATCTGTAGTTCATACTAAGAGAACAAGGGAACTTAACCTTGACTATATGTATCAAAAGCTACTGAGAAGCATAAACAGTATTTTTCATTCAAACTGGGCTGCAGATCTACTTTTTCATACAGCATAATTCAAAGCTTGCTTTTTAGTGGGAATATTTATATGGACAGCCTCATGAACCTCACCTCAGTGAAAAACCATCTTGAAAAATCTCATTTGAAGGAAATGTGTTCCTGGAAAAATCTCAAGGTTCACTTCATCTTCTGGTCAAAGAAGCCAAAAGCCTAAAAGTCACCAACATTAAGACTCACTTTGAGGAACAAAACCCTTCTCAGCAGAGAAGTCATATATTAAACAGAAAAATAATTTTTAAGTGTCTCTGCTGCAGTGGCAAGAGCAAAGAAAACAAAACTTGTGGAGCCTGGTGGTTATGTCATAAATATCTATTCTGCTCTCAATTACACCGTTTTAAAACCAGGCTAATCCAATGGACAAGCAACATTTCCTGTCACATACTGGTACAACTGGGATGGCAAAGACAAAAAGAAATGCAGAGAGATGGCCGAATGGTATCATATGACTTAATGCTAATTCTGTCCTTCCTGTACTGAATAAGATTAAGAGAGTAATTTTTATGTCAGCCAGCATAAT
Source organism: Pogoniulus pusillus (assembly GCF_015220805.1). Lineage (NCBI taxonomy): Eukaryota > Metazoa > Chordata > Aves > Piciformes > Lybiidae > Pogoniulus > Pogoniulus pusillus. The sequence goes on along the minus strand of NC_087272.1, from coordinate 15,291,052 downwards.
CTAACTACACAAATTACATTAGCCAGTTTTGCTAGTACATAGTTCATTACAGAGTTTTTTTGACGTGCACAATGGAAGACATTGAAGCGTCTTTATTCTATAGAAAGCAGCTGTGCCAGCTGTACTACATGAGAGAAACCCATTCCTGAGTATTCCAGAATGAGATACTCTGAGCTTGCCAGTGCATATTGCCTATTTATCCCATTTGAATTTCAAAAGGAAAAAGAAATACACACACACACACAAAAAAAAAAACCACCACAAAAGAAACAAACTCAAACCACCAACCTGAATCTAAAAATGATCAGAAAAATCCTAAGGTTACCTTAGGGTAACTCACTCCTCCATCCTCTTTTTTTTTTTTTTTTTTTTTTTTTTTTTTTTGAGAGCATGAAGCATACTTGGCAGTTTTACTACTACTCCCTTTAAATCTTATGCAGTTATATATTTTGAGTTCCATCGACCTTGATTTTAAGAGGGATGATGCCAGGATTTCTTTTCACATTTTGAATTCTACATTCAGCCATATCAGTGAAGCCAAATAACACCAAATGGACTTTCAGGGAAGACAGATCAATCAAATGCTTAGAAAAATCTTTGAGGTTCACCGAGTATTTTGCAGCACATCATGTTGTTTTAGCTCTATGACCTAATATATTAGAAGGGAGGTGGTGGGGTGAATCAAAAAGAAAAAAAAAATTCAGGTCTTCTGAGTGATCTTCTCTTGAAAGTGGTTTCTTCATAGTATTCTCCTATATTTAAAAGTTTATCTTTCACAAATCTTGAAATGTAAGGAAAACAAGGGCATCTCCCTTTCTTCCTCTCACACACACATGGAAAATCATCTATCCCTCTCCTCTGTTCCCTGAAGGGTGTGAATAAGAAAAAATGTCTACTAATAGGAATGAGCAGGATTTATTAAAGAGATCTAATGCAAGTGAAGAAACTGCTAAGAGGGTCAAAGGTTATGTGCAGAGCAGCCCTTAAAAAGAACAGGTATTAAAATCTTCAGATATTAATCCAACCTGTGACCCTAGTCACTAGTTAAAATATCAAAAGTTATTGCAACATTAACCACCAGACATTTTAGAAATGTTCAAACAGCTTTTGCAAGCCTAATTAAATCTGCCCCCAAACCTGTCACCCAGTGGAGAAAAATAAGATGGGAAAATTCATCATGACTCAAAATGAAGAGGTAGGTGGGATGAGAATAGTGACACTGGCATTTATTATAGAAGAGGATTATTATAATCAGCCCTAGCAAACAATCATCTCTCAATCTGTGTAGGGATGAGCTTCTCATTTTCAGTATGTTAAACTTTCAATGCCAAGGAATGGTCTTATCCTGAAAAGTAGTTTATGCCTGTTTTGTTTCAAATAGTTCCACCAGGGAAATGCTGTGTTTGTACTCTAGCACATAGCTTCAGTCTAGTTGGGGGTGGAGTTTTTTATGTTATTCTCCCTGTCTAACATAAATGTTTTTTGAAAAATGAAGGGGCACTAACAAAGAGTTAGGTACCTTTAACAGAAGCAAGCATCTTTATTTAAAGTTACATGTTACTATTCCTAATGTAAATGAGATCTACAACTTTTCAATTTCTTTATTCATTATTCATTCTAAGAAAAAAATATTAAAAGAACATTAGTGGCATAATTAGACACCAATGTATTAAATAAAGCCAGAATTAGTAGTCCTCAGAATTCAGAGCAATAATGCCAGCCAAAGTGCCTGCTACCTGAGTACACATGGCACTCAGACAGAGTCTTGGAAGCAAAATGCTTAACCTGTGATAGAGAAAGTAGCACAATCTTATATGGTTCACACAGATACTATCGAAATGCTGACTTTCAGAAAGAGAAAATAAGATGCAAGTTATGCTATCCTTCTTTCCAATCAACATTCCTACTTACATTTACTTTTTACATTTTCATCTCTTCTCTGACATAGCTATTTTCATGCTTGCCTATTAAGTGCATCTCTGATCTACTTAATGTCTGACATACAGTTTTCCAAAATTACCTCATTTTGGGCATACTAGGTATTGCAGTCTTGGCTTTGCTCTACTCTAATATAAAATAAGAATGTGTGCATTTCCATTTGGGAGTACAAAGATGTTAGCAGCTATACTTTATTATTCAGAGGTCATGAAGAATATTATAATGAATGATTGAAACTGGATAAGGTGCTCCAAAAGGCCATAAAAGTTAAAATGAATGCATTACAGAATTAACTTTACAACACAGCCAGTTTTCAAATGATACCATTTTGTCTTGAAATTTATATTTGAAGTGAGAAAACAATTAAAAAAATTACTTCTCAAAATTATGATATAAAAAACAAACAACCCAAAGAAAAAAAAAAGCCCAGCCACACACAAACACCTCAAACCGAAAAACCCAACCAAAAACACTAAACTAGTTTTCCTTGCTTCCTTGGTAAATCCTTGCTTTGTTCATCCCAAATGAATAGCATTTTTGCGTCATTGGTTTCAATAACAGCAGTAGGGCATTACACTGAAAGAAAATGTCTGAGGTTTTCATATTATGATGTGCATCACTTATCTTCCTTGTTTACGGTCATGAGTTGTTCTGGGGTAGAATACCTTTCTTAAAGATAATTATTTCTTTTTTAAAAAATAATTTAAAAAGCAATCAGAAAGTACTGTTGAGTATTATGCTCTCTACTTTCTTCCTTTAAGGAACACAGAATTAAATCTCTCTAAATGCAAGTCAGTGCCTTTCCCAGAAAATCTATTTGATTAGTAAGAAACCTCAAATATAACAAGATGTAGAAGAGATGAAAAGTAACATTAGCTGATGTGTATCAAATCCACTCCAATTTTATCAAGCAGCTCTAAAAAGTTATCAGTGCTACACTGTGGAAAGAATATAGGGTGCTTCTGTAACATGCTTTCATTATTCATTAACACAATTCATGCCTTTACACAATGTTTTAATATTCTGCAGGCATAGGTGAAGCAAATATTGGGATAGTTTTGTTTTTTTTAATAGAATGCAACTGAAGCTGTGACACCAATTTAGTATTGGCTGAACTTGGTTACTGCATTACCTAAAGAAAGGTGCTACTCTTTAAAAAAAGGCACAAACAAAAACACCCTAGAAACTGACATAATTTTCACATGAGAATGTGAAGACCTTTACCAAGTCTGGCTCTTCTAACTAAATTCTCAAATGAGACCAAGCACAGAAATTTCATTTACACTAAAATGAGACTTTATATAAGTCAACTATGCTAAAAGGAAGAGATCTTTTCGATTTTCTAACACAGCTTCAAAGCCAAACATTAGAGTCCACATAATATTTCTCCTATTGCTGTATTTTCATGTCTGATGAACTCTCGCCCTAGTACCTCATTAGATTAACTCTGCTACTGTCTGATTGCATGAAACACCAAAACATGTTTCTTCATTGCTGAGGTGAATTTGATCACCTCCTCAACAAATGGTTCCTCACTGTACTTTTAGTATAAGGTTTAACACACTTTTTTCAATTATGTCTTTTCTTTCTAATTGTTTTTATGCAGATATGTGTCCTTCCTAAAGAAAACTGAAGCAGCACTTACACATTTCAGCCAGAGCCAAGACACAATGCAGTCACACACCCCGGTCCAGCATGAGGCAGAACTGGTAGGGATATGGACTTCTATAAGGTGAGCTGCAGGTGACATGTATCCCACTGTCATTGCCTGTGCTCTTCATTAAAACTCCTGCCAGTTACACCAGCCAGCAGTTCTGCTAAACTCTGGTCAAAAAATACACATGGGGATCCTTAAGAAAATATTAAGAGAATATTGATTCTATGGCAGGAGTTCACTGTCACTTAAAGAAGATATTGCCTATAGCATACCCCTTGCAAGCTTCTACTGTTTTGATTCTTTCTGCACCACAGGAGCATAGAAGTTTTGACTGAGACCCTGCAGATGATGCAACATCTATCACACAAGTAGCAGGAAATTACACTTCTGTTTACTAACCAAGGCAGCCCAGGCAAAGATTTAAACAGTCCACAGAGTTGCATCTAATGCATAGCTCTACACTCTAAATCCAAGAAGGCTGTAGCTGTTGAGTACAAACTTCGTAGCACACAATTACTATTAGGTCTTATATCCCAGTCTTCGTGAAGCAACTAAGAGCACATGAGGCATGGCACTCTGATGCCTATGCTGTGGCAGGTCTAGCGATGGTTCATCTCACAAAAACGCCTCTGATGGTATGTAAAATAGTATCTCGTTCAGAGTGCACTTTCATGGGTTTCTGCACTCTTATCTCAATACACACTAAAAGTCCATGCTTATGACAAGGCCTACACATTCAACCTCAGATTTGAAAGTCAACACATGTTAATTGCAATAATAATGTGTTTTAAGTAGGAGCTTGCTGTCACCTGGAATCATGACTGTATTCAGTAGCAACCCTGGTGAGCCTCATAAATAACTGATCATGAGGACGCAAGACACTGAACACGCTGCAGAAAAGGTACTAGTGAACTATCATGCAAATTTTATAGTTAATTTACTTCTACATAGTCTGAAAATCATTTAGACTCAGCCTATAATTTAAGGAACCCTACACCTGAAGAATTTACTGTGCTCCAGGGAATGGTATCTACACAAACACATGATCACGTCAATCAGCATCTAACATATGGCATACCACAACATGCCAGTGTTGTAAAAATCACTTCATTTGACAATATAAACTACAAGCTTCTAAATCTGTTAATAAACTTCAATTAACCACCAAAAAAAAAAAAAAAATTAGTCCTGCTTCAGGTGAAATGGTCTAAAAGATATCAGGTAGGAAGATCTGCTTTTAATTCTATTTCCTTTATTTTAAGTGTAACTAAGGAAATTGTTCACCAAATTAAGAGAAAAATAGCAACTAGTGAAATAGCAAAGTTTTTCTATGGACTAATAACATTCCTCTGGTAACAGATAAACACTGGCAAGATGATTTTCTATGCAATTCCATGATATATGGAAATTTAATGAATCCCTTGTAATTGGTCTTTACCATATATTTAGCTGTTCTATTCATTTGTAAGCTGATGAAATAATATCCAAACATTGAATGGTGCTTTGGTGGATGTTTTGCCCAAATAGTTAAGGATACTGTAGCACAGAATCATATCATTTACCTTGTTTACTACAGCCCAAGACAAAATTACTGGTCCTGGCATTTCAGTTATCTGGAGTTCCTGTGCTCAGGAATTTTCCCATGACTGTTTCCAATACAGAGAGGTTTAAGAGACAGTCAAGTTAGCCATATGTTACTCTGCACTTCACTATCCCAAGTATAACACTTTGACACAAGAGGTTAAAGTATCTCCACAGTATCACTGTAAAGACAAAAGTTAAAGGAAAGTGCAAAAACTAAAACCACGGGTTAATTTAATTGATTTGAGAAAACACAACTTCCTCACTTACTTGCTGAAAATGTGGTTGGCTGTCTACAACTTCAGTCATGTTATTTAATATCAGCTGTTAATGGCTCTCTACACAGGGCTGTAGTAGTTTAATGTGTAATCTGCACCCATGCAAGGAGACAGAGCCTGCAGAAAATTAACATGCTGAATGTCTAATGCTTTTTTTTTAAATTACTTTACACTACTGCATGGAGTCTCTCACGCAGAAATAAAATTGCTTTAATCCATGGCCAAATTTTGTGCGAAATATGAGGAAAATGGGTACATCAACTTATCAGAAGTCTAATACAGTAATGGCAACTTCATTGTTCAGTGACTTGCATTGGCTATCCTAAGCAAATTAAAGATGGCTGAGACCAAAAGAGTTATGTTGTTTTACAACCTGCCAGATATGTTATACTTCAATTTCTCACAAATTCATACACAAATACTCTGCTAAAAGTTACACATTACAGGCGGACATAAGAGCACATTCCAATATATCTTTGACAGATTAACATCAATTTTCTTGAAATAAAGAAATAGCCTTAGCAATGGAAGAAGATAGCACTCCTGTAACATTTTTTCTGCTGCATGGACTTTTATCATGGATCAGCTGTGTTCTGTGATCTCTCAAAAGTATGCATGCAACACATGCAACATAACTCACTTTTTTCTTTTCCTTTTTTTTTTTTTTTTTTTTTTTTTTTTTTTTTTTGGGTATGTGACTATTAATATTGAGGCCAGCAACAGAGAAACCAAACTGGATACCTACTTAATCCGAGGTAAACCCATCTACAACATTCAAAGTCAGCAAAAAGTTTCATTAGATTGATAATAACTATATCTTATAATTGCATACACAGTTACATAATTCTAAAATAAAAAGTATTGCACAGAAGGAGACAAGTCTTAGCTGTGAATATAACTTATATATTGATTTTTTAAAACACTGACACATTTTGAATCCTAATTTGTAAAAGCAGGATTGAACAAGAGATAAGAATTCATCAACATAATAAATTTGCAATATACACACCCACATCAAAAAGTGCAAGCAAACCCAAAATAGTTAAGGATGTAAAGGCAAAGCATCCACACTGTCGACCACAGAGTACCTGTCAATGCAACATCTACCCAATTCAGACCTCAGCTATTTTACAAGTTATATGATAAAGTACTTTGTTTTTACAAAAGCATCACACTAAAAGATCTATGGTGAAGCAAGTCTATTTCTTAACTAGTTACACAGCTTGGCACTTTCCAAGTGGAAACTCCTCCACGAGAGGAGTCTGGAATCATGATGTATCCAAGCTTCCAAAGGACTCTTGCATCTTGCATACAAGTCAAAGCAAGGAACACTGTAGAAATTTGGATTTAGTCTGTTACACTACTCTGACACTGCTATAAAACTGTTAATGAACAAAGAAGCAAATATGCTACAAGCTGCACACAACTTCCTTGTTTAAGACGTGCAGTCTACAAGATATGAAACAGATGACCAGGGATTCAAACAACCAGCAAGGCAATCGGTAGCTCCATTTAATAAGCAGTACTCTGTTCTGAGACAAAATGTTACTGTTTTGCTTCTAGGCATCCTGAGAGAGAGCTTAAGACAGGATTTGAAATGTGATGATAAGATGGCTTAGTGATTAATCATAGGATGTATCTTCAAAACGTAAGAGACACTCTGGAAAAAAAAGCAGAAAAATGCTTGTGTAGAAATGAACTAGTAACAAGCCAGATCAGCAACACAAGCTAACAAATGCCTCAAAACAAATAAAAGATGGTTTATAGAAAAGCAGATAGCCTTGAGGGTCTTAAAAACATGTAACTTGTATGCAATGGAATTCAGCTGGAGAAGGGAATGAGGAAGAGTTGGATCTACCAAGAAAATCATGTCACTTTTCAAAACAATGTTATTTCAACTGCACAAAATTCTATAACAATATCATATAGTTCTTTCCCTCCACACATCTCTCTAAGAGGCTTAGAATTGGGAGAAGATAGTCATGAGTCACTTTCTTTATTAGACTCAAATCTTTGTGATCTAAAAGAGAAATAGAAGGAAGACTGCAGAAAGTAAAGAACTCTCTTCCTGGGTCTAATGACAGCAGTTAAGATACCTGAACAGTTTAAGGAGCTGCAGCCTTTAAATACACTTCCACACTTGCCTGCTTTGATAAGCCATGGTGGTTTTTTTGGTTGTTTGTTTGTTTGGGTTTTGTTTTTTTTTTTTTGTTTGTTTTTGTGTGTGGAAAAAAAATAGAGTTGGGATATTTTAGTGAGACATTAAATCCTCTAAATTTTCATAGTGGCTGAAAGCCAAGACAACAGCAAGAGCCACCACTTTCACATCTGTAGCACTTCTATTGCAACAAGAACAAAATATAGCAGGAAAATTACTTTGTTGAGTAGCAGTGTGGTCTGTATGTGTAAGAAACCTAAGGCAAAGATTCTTACAAAAGATATACTGTAAGATAAGACTTTAGCCACTAATATTTTACCCAAATTCCAGCTAATTTACAGACCAAGCCTGCAGCAGGACAGTATATAGCACTCCAAATCTTCCAGTACACCAAGTAATAATACCTTAGTAATCAATTAGCCTAGGTAGGTCTTGGAGAAAGCATGGGAGAGTTTGTTTGTTTTGGTGACTTTGGGGTGTTTATTTTTCTCTATATAATTTAAAATTAACCTAGAGTACTATTTTAATTAGTTACCATTACTATTTGTATAACATAACTGATGCAAGAAATAGAGGTACCAACAACACACAGTCCATCTCCAGATGAATGAGCAGAAGGCATGGAATACCATGGAACATGAAATGAAAGTTTGTGCCCAGTTCCCAAGAAATTAATGCCTGAGGAAGAATATTTTAAAGCTAAAACCCCCACAACTACAGTCTGCATCCCATGGCTGCAAAGAGAGGCATTGTCGTGATTACCTCTGGATTTGCCTGCCAATAAATTCTGCACACAAATTACTTAAGAACTTTCAAAGGATTGGCAGAGATAATTTATTTTGTCCTGGCCTTATTTTTCCTTAGCAACCATATTTTTCATTTCTACCCTTAGAAAATGATCTAGCAGCCATGCCTCCATATGGAAATAACATTAATTAATATACTTTTATTGTTTATCAGTAGAATATTCTTATATTAATGCCAAAAGATTTCAGAACAAAATATATTTACAAGAAATTAATTATCCCTTAAGCATACAGAAGAAATTGTGAGGTACCAAGAGTTTCAGTACTGCAAGCCTGGTGGATATGAATGGTTACAATATTCCTTCATTTATCAATTCTCAAGGAAGCGCCCATAGCAGACGTGCTTTTCTACCATTCTAAATGTGACTAATGCAAAATCACCAATGCTGGGCTCTTAATCGCTTTACTTTAAAGCTAACAAAAGATCTGGAGACTTACTGTTTCTAAAATTTTGCCAGAATTTATTTGGCACAGGTGGGCTGGACAAGTCATACTGTTTTTATATTAGTTTCATGATGTTTCATTTTACTCCAAATTTCCAGAGAGAGAGGACAAGAGAAAAAAATAAACCCCACACACACTCCAAAAATACTTTGAAATTTTGGAAAAGTTAAGTTCAAATACATGTGCAATTATTAACCCACAAAACATGTGCATTCTGACTTTTGTTGTGCTGACCACTAACAATTAACAGCGTTAATTAGGACACCTGAAGGTGAGATGGGGAGAAATGAGTCTTTTGGAAGTTATTTATTCTCCAGGGTCCATAGCTTGTTAACAGTTTAGGAAACAATCCCAGATTCCTGAGGTGGCATTAAATAAATTACCTTCTGGAACAGCGTCCTTTCCTTAACAGTGATTATGGACACTTTCTGCCACTTCTGCATTGTTTCAAAGTGTACACTGAGTTTCAAATCCCTTTGCAGTCTCCATTTTCAGGTCATAGCAGTTAAGAACACATGAATTATCAAGTACTACCTAGCCTCTGAATAGGTTGGGTCCAGGTTCTCGGACACATTCTAGCTGTTTGAATTTTTGTAACTTGCAACTCCTGGTATCCAGGAATCTCCTCTTTCATAGGGAGAATCTTTCAGTAGCAGAGAATTGCTGTTGACAAGACACACCAAGATTCATGTGCATAGCAGTCCAATAGACTTGGCCTAGTTTGTGAATGTACTCATTCTACCTAAATGCCTTCTGTACATATGTACTTGTAAATAGAATCTTCCTTTAAACTCCCAGTGTGCAGCATTTTAAATACTTCACTGCACCAGGATAGGGCATTTTCACAGCAGTAAGAGATAAACACAAACTCCCTCAAAACTGAAAGAACTCAACTTGTTTTCTCGTGGCATGTCTTATCTACTGAATACACAAAGGGCATTGACATTGGAACTTTCATCATAGACTATCCGCTGAAATTGTCAAGGCATGAACATAGCCTTGACAGTAGTTCAGACAGTCTGAACATACAGCTCTGCTAACAAGTTAGTAGCATTAAAAATTACCTTAGCTTACTCATATCTAAGAGAAAATTGCCTATGAAAACAACCCTAAACTGAAGATACACTAACATGGCAACAACATAAGAAATGGCAGAAATGAGGACCATGATAAAAGAACAGAACAGGAGTCTGTCTCTTTTAGAATCGCTGACCATGACAGAAATTACCTGGGCAACCCAATTACCAAATAAAGGTGTAAAAAACTGCAAAATACGGGTCAGCAGGGAGAGAGTAAATATTTATTTTGTAGGGGATGAGAAAAGTAGAGAGAAAGAATTTTCCAGGGGAAAAGGGCAGGGAAATTACTATAAAAGATAGCAAAATCATTCAGTCAGAAGTGACCAGAGCAGCTGTCAAGCAGTGATGTGCTTGATCACCAGTTTGCATGCCAATAAAACCACTGCTTCAATCATGCCTGCCTCTAACTTATTTGCAGAGTCACAAGCCAACAGATGTATTTTCCCTGGCACCAGTGAAGGAGCACTTTACATAGCATCAGCATGGAAACACCTCACCTTTTCCACTCTTACAGAAAATATTTGCAAAATTTGATGACTCTAGGCCAAGGTCACCATGTTGCAACAATTTCAAGCCATATTTTTAGTGAAATTCATGTTCAGCAAAAATTAAAACCCAAGTAATTTACATACACTAGTCCTTTTGCAGTCCTCAGTGCATGAAGCTTTCCACAGAAAAATTGTAACCTTTACTACACATGAAGTTTGGGAAAGCTTTTTTTAAAAGTTTCTAAGGATATTGTTTGCTACATTCCATAAAATCAGAGATATTCAGGATGAGAAAGAGGAAATGGATTGCCTGTTATATGCTTATCAGCAGGCCTGTCACAGACAACAGAACCATTCTCAAAACACTGACATCTAATCCATCTCAAAAGGAAATATTTTCTATTAGAATAAGCATTCAGAAAAACGCAGAGATATATCTAAACATGACTATAACATTCTGAACATCTGAGAGTCACAAAACACAGACTTTTAAATCTCACTTTGCTATCCCATGTGACTTTTTCAGCTTTCTTGGTTGGAGAAAATCTTTAGTCTGCACGATTTCATCTTCACTTATTCTAGATCCTCCTCATTTTAGATTCTTCTGTTTTATTCTGAGAAGGCAATGTCCAGTTTGAACCAAACTTCTGGCACTTTAAAGCTTACAGGAGCCCAAGTCAAAACCATCAGTGAAAGGATCACCCAGAGAATTTTGCATCCCCTCCCTGAACTGCTGCCTCCCTTCTGGCACATGGATTCAGTGAGCAGGATCTGGGTGCTATCCTGAGATAAAGACAACTTAAGATTTTTGCAAGGTGCATTTTTAAATCCAGATTAACTCCCATATCTCATCCACTGCATTCCACCACAACTATCTGTTTATGTACACAGAGGAAGTTGCATTTGGCTCCTTCAAGTGCCATGCCAGTTTATGTTAACTTCTAGGGTATGAGAAGCCAAGTATCGAGAACTGCCCGACGGCAACACTTTAAATCAAACAAAATGAAGCCACAACAAAACTAAAAAGAATCACCAAGAACCCCAACCCTCACTTAAAAAACAGAATTATTCTCAATAGATTCAAAAAACAGCTACTGCAGATTAAAATTGTTTGGATTAGTGATACTTGAACAAAATACTGAACTGCTTAGTCTGCAATTATCTCTTAATTCTAAAAGCCATTTTTGCATGTGAATTAGCAAGATGACAGCAATGGCAAGTTTGCATTCAATCACTGTTCATAACTTTGGCTTACTTCACTATAAGGATAAAATACACATAACTAGGACAAACAGAAGCTCTCCTTGTCCTACCTTAAAGGTTTATAGTAGTATAGCTAGGACAAATGGCTTTGTATTAGTACAGCTACAACAAAGACCAAAGCCCAGGTAAAGTGATTTTCAAGATGTACACATAAACTTCAGCTGGTGTTTCCTGTTAATCAAAGGCTTTTCAGGCATCTCTACTTATATCACATCTAGAGATCTTTAAGACTTGATTTTCAAAAATTTGACACAGTTCTACAAGCAACAGGTGAATAAACTTCAGAAGAGGAAAAACACTTCTTGGAAAACCAGATTTAAGTTCCAGCTCAAGCATAACGCTTTCACTTAGGAATATTTTGGATGTTAACTGGATTTAGTCTTACATTTAAAATCTCAGAAAAATACAGGTTAAGTTACATAATCAAACCACAGGCTAATCATCATCTCAGCAAAGACATTTTAATATATTTCCCATAACTTAACCATACAGTGTATGGAACCAAATGGTAAAAAAAAAAAAAAAAACTAAAAAAAAAAAGCACAGCAGAATAAACTCCCAAAGAGTTCTTAAAATATTTTTACATTTTTGCACCATATCATGGAGAGTATCAGATGGAGAGACCATAAAAGGCAGATTTCATTTTACATAAACTTCACAGTATTACAGTATCATCAGGGTTGGAAGAGACCTCATAGATCATCAAGTCCAACCCTTTACCACAGAGCTCAAGGCTAGACCATGGCACCAAGTGCCACGTCCAACCTTGCCTTGAACAGCCCCAGGGACGGCGACTCCACCACCTCCCCGGGCAGCCCATTCCAGTGTCCAAACTTGTTCCAAAAGCCACAGATTAAGTCTATTCTACCTTACCACAGAGGAACTAAAGGCCTTGCCATGGAGATTCGCACCAGGAAATACTGAGAGCATGCACAAGAATCTCCCATAACACTTCTCTCTGGAAAAAGTGTTTCCTTATCTGATCAATGTGTCTTAATGGCAGGCAAAAAATTAACGAAGCTTCATTCAGTATGCACGAGCAGTTCCAGAAATCTCTTTAAAATTGTGTAGGGAAAAGTTCTCAGATCCATCCAGGCTTTATGCAGCTTTTGCCATAAATGACAGTGGATACATAACCACTCTCACCTGCATATATCTGCTTCATAAATGTTGAATGATCTACATGGACACTTTGCTTTTCCCCCTCTTTCAGTTTCCAGATATCATCTAACAGAACACTTATTTTAAAAGGAAATTCTTTGACTTCAGATCCAGAGGCTTCATAGCTTCAGAGAAAAAAATGTCAGTCTCTCCCAGAAATAATGGTAACACTGCTCAGAGAACAGATACCAACAGAGCAAAGACTTAACATGAAAATTACTATTACTCAGGTGTGTAAAAGGGAGACAAAATGTTCAAAACAAGTCTTGAGAAAGGACTTGGGATAGTCTAAATTTTATGCCTTTTAGTACTCCTGATTCATGGCTGACTCCAAGACATTCAGAAGTGCAGCCTCCCTCAACCACTGTGCAAAACATAGACAAACCCAGGCATTTTCATGCTTTACCACTACATCGGCAAAAGCCCACATAACATGACTCTTTAAGGTAACATTAAAAATACACAAATTCCTAAAATAGGATACCCCTTCTGTACTGTTACACCACAATTAAAAAAGCTTATTCAACTGAATTTTACAACAAACTAGCTTTACAAAACCAGATGATAACTACACACAGTGAAATGTTTCTTCACTGTATCTGTAAGGCATCATCTCTTCTACAGTAACAATGGCATTGTGCATTCAGACAGTAGAATGTCTAACTTTTGATCAAAAGTGGCTATTTTCAACCACATACA